>NC_141685.1:1256749334-1257431334 GCF_964263255.1 Lissotriton vulgaris | reverse complement strand
GAGACACAAGAAGCGAGGATCCAGGCGCTGAGGCCACTGAGAGGAGGTGGGCTGAGAGCACTGTGGCTGGAGAGCATTGGGGAGGAGACGCGGAGACACTGAGAGCCCCCCAATGCGGGGGGGGGGAGCGGAGGGTGAGGTTGTTGAACTGGGGAGAGCGTGTGGAGCCCGCAAGATCCAGCAGAAGTGGCTGATGCCGCTCATGCCCCGTGCCTGCCTGCCTGTCTTGTTACCAGCTACCTGTTCTGCCACTTGTTGCTCTGCCCACGCTGCATCACATTTGGTGATGCAGCGTGGGCAACGAAATTCGTTTTTTTTTTCGGTACTTACCTGTAATGGCCCATATCCCGCACTTTACAACCCCCCACCCCGACCCTCCCCTTCCTGACGTCACCGCCCCGGTATAACGCCCTGCACGGGCTGTGCCTGGGTGTGTGAGGTGTGATGTACCAGGCAGCAGATAAGTTAAAGTCAACATGCTTCAAAGCTTCTTCATCTGCCAAGCTTGCCTTAACCCTCCTGAGTTTTACTATTAGGAATGCTCTACTAAAGAGTATGTGATAAATTGTGGTTTAAAAGCTGTTAGATTAGGCAAGAGGGGCCTGTATTCCATAGGAATCGTCTGTGTGTGTGTGTGTGTGTGTGTGTTTGAGTGTGTGTGTATGCTTGGTAGGGAGAATGATATCAGTGGTTCAGGAGATGGAACCTAGCCTTTTTGATGCAATTCAGAAGATCAAAAGGACTGGAAACATCTGGCAAAGAGAGGTAGCTCGGAGCATTTGGAAGATGGAGAAAAAGGAATATCGTATGTGCTGCTAGGTGCCTCTTCTTCTTGATGTATGCCGTAATTTTCCGGGCTCATCTGTATGATTAACTGACATTTTGATTAATTTGCCTTTTTTCAATTAGACGCTTTATATTTTTGCATCTCCTTGTTTTTGCTTTGTTCGCCCTAAGTTGGCAGGGTTTTCCCAGATGGGGGTCCCTTGCTCACTTTGCCACTGGATTCAAGCTAGCCTGGCTGATGAGGGGTGTTACCCCAAAACCGGGTTCCAGGATGCTTGTATCTGTTTCAGGGATGACCTGGCTTGACAGTTTGGGCTGGACTGTTCCCACGAAGCACAGGGTCAAGACTGATTTGCATATAGCTGGGTCTGAAGTGAGGTGGCAAAGTGAGCTAAAGAACGATGATGGATTCAACCCAGATCTGTGACTGGGGGTGAGTGTCTGAAAAGTTTCAGCACTCCGTCCATCATCTCCTTGTGTTTGCTTTGTTCTCCCTGAGTTGGCAGGTTAGGCCCGGATGTGGGTTCCTTGCTCACTTTGCCACTGGATTCAAGACTGATTTGCATACAGCGGGGTTTTTATAACAATTTATATACACTGGTATTATTGATCAAATTAATAAAAAAATGTATGGGTGTTATTGTATGTCTTAATGCTGAAACAATACAGAATATTGATTGACTAAAAATATATTCAATCTACAAATGTTGCTTTGAAAAAAAAATCTCAATTATTGCTAGCATTTCTTCAAATAATTTTTCTTTACTAGCCACAACTTTTTTAAAGGACTTTTCATGACTACACTGTCTGTGAATTAGAAAGCTTTGGTGCACATCTGCCTCACAGGTGCCAGGTATCTGACATAAAACAGGTATATGCATGCCAAACCCAGAGAGCTGATCCGTCTACCTAGTCTCCCTTTTCTTGAGTGAGTGGCCATGTAGGGTGTTCTAGCATTGGTGCTGTAGGTTCTTGCTTAGCATGGTATTAGAGGGGACATTTTGTTACTCTCCTATGGCCACAGAACCCATAACAGTGTGTGAGCCTAGTCCGGTTTGCAGAGTATCTGGCCCTGTAACAACATGGCATAGGTGCTGGTAGTAGGGTTGTGGGGAATGCTGCGCCACCGCCAAAATAACCATGCTGGGGTTCAGAAGGTGAATGAGCAATAGAAATGTGTTTAAATTGTGTCACAATTGCTCTATGTTCAAGGATAGAGGTCAAACGCCAGACTGTCTTCTGACAAATTATTATTTATTCTTTAATCAGGGAAATAGGTGTTTACTTTTCATTCTCTGACTACAAAGTGAGAGGATTTTGTAAAGTAAACTATGTGACAACCTTGCCGGGGTACAGAGTGTGAAAAGCAAGGCTGTAAGATGTCATTTCTTTCCTAGCACGCACAATATAAATACCTGTAATTGAACTGTATAAATATTTCAAACTATATCAACAGTTGGGAAAAACATTAATGAACCTTGTTTTTGCAATTCTGTAGTGTGATGGAATCAAACATTTTGATGGGACCAAAACAAACAAAAAAAAATTACTTGGTAATGTGGAACTGATAAATATTTGCTGAAACACAATTTCCACACATTATTGTTCGACTTCTATATAGCTTTATCAGTAAAACTGCATGTCTGTGCAAATTTAGCAGCCATTTTCATTGGAGAATGTGTTGTCAGTAAATGACAGAATGCTACCACACCACACTTAAGTGATGTATTTGTGACAGTCCAAAATGCACCACGCCCTCATCACTCTCCTGCTGACTGAGTGCAGCTCTTTTATGACACTTGTTCTTTGTGAAATTCTTGGATTTTTCACAACCCCTATGCTTCAGTTATATAACAATGATGGCAGCACCCCCATTCTGAAATTTGTTCCAACACCACTGCAACTAGGCCTTTCGAAGATAAGATGCAAGTGAAGGATAGGTGTAATACAGCTTACAATCTTTAGGACTCATACCATATAATGAAACTAGATTTACTTTTAGAAGTGGAACCCCATCCAGAAGGCATCAAGATGTTTGTCTTTGTGAATAAAGGTTAATTAGAAGTGTGGGTGAGAGGAACACTATTTTACACTGCCTGAATGGATAGGATCTAGTTCAGGTGCAACAACTCAGGGAGGCAAGTGAGGTTGCATGACTGCTCACCCTCATTAAGTGAGTGCTATAAAAAAAGAGCAAAGAGTTGCTAATGTTAACTCAGCTTGTTGACTATTGAAAGTCCAATGAACCCACTGCAAAGAAGGAACATCTGGGGAATTGATTCCATGTCCTACTATGTGGAAACAGAAAAGCAAGCAACCTATTATGGAAACTAGGGGACATGTATATACTAATAGCTTAGTTCACCAGGTTTAAAGACATTAGGTAAATTATTTTTTTCTCATTTTATTCTGTATTTTGTGCTCTGTACCCAAACCCAGTGCTTAATTTGAGCCAGTGGTTGCTACCAGCCCTCATTTTTGGGGATCGGTTCTTATGTTCCCTCATTAAATTTTCACCTAGAGCAAAAGAGAGGAAAAACACAAAACACAGAATGAAAATGGAAGGGAAAAACTGAAAAACAGTGGCAAAGAGAGCAAGCAGAGGTGGGAAAGCCCCAGCAAGAGTGAGATATCTGGGCCTGAAGTGTCTGGTGGTGGACTAAAGAGGCATGAGGAGGAATCAAAAATACGCAGACTTGGTATTCAACACCCTCAACAAGTGCTAGGAATTATTGTTTTGCAAATTTACTCTGCCCATACCACTTCATTTTCCCCCGCAACAGCACAATTGGATGCATCCTTAAGCCTTACCTGTCAACATAGTCCTCAGGGGTCTTAGTTTTGGTAACATGTTCTGCATGCCGCACAAGCCAGTTGATTTCATCCCGGCAGAAGGATAAGGCCATAAATGTGAAGAGTGCCTGGATTGGGAAAAGGACATGGAGAAACAGATATTTGAAGTAATGATGGAAGAATGGCACCTAAAATCTTTAAACATATATCACAAATAGCAAATGCTATATTTCCTCAATTGAATATTGTTTTGAATAATGTGCACTTTTTCAATTGTATACATTAAGACATACAATATGGCTCCCTTTCCTCAGTCACATACACTGACTACCTGAAGAATTATTTACTGAAGAACGGATAAGCATACTTAAGTACTCAGATGTGTGCAGATTCAGGCATACCCAATCACAGTACACAGTAAACTAACCTGTATCACAACAGTCCAAGCACAGTTCACATTCCCTCTTAGGAGATGAACAATTCAATACTTAGTGAATTCTGTTTCACAGCGATATGAAGCACTGACATCGAAGTATCAAAATGTGAATTTGCTATGAATGCATACCCACCATAAGCAAGTTATCCCTATAATAACTTTTCTGATGCTTCCCTTTTGAAACCCTATACGTCAGAAGAATTGTGAGGCTGTGTGTTCACAGTCTCTATTTATACTGAGAAATAAAATGAAGCCAGCTTTTGCCCTTCTGCTACACTAAAGATGTCTGTCCTCCTTGAACTAGTCTTAGGACATTTATATTATGTTTTGACAGAAACACCACCTCAGTCAACCCCCACCTGCCACTGTCCCTGGAGGAGGGCATGCCCAGCGGGTGCCTGGTGCATGGAGCCTGATACGAGAGCCCCACAGAGCTTGCAGCCCACCTGCACTTCATAAATAAAAAAATGATAAACAGCAGTATTTTATTGGCAGCTTGAGGGCCACCTTCTTATCTTATACCTCATATATCTCTTCACAGTGTGTGACATCCCTCACCCTTCGTTACATTTCAGCAGATCAAGCCATCTGGAATTTAACAGGCAAAAACAGTAAGGTACTTATACCTAGCGTGAATTTTGGTGTGCTAAATGGCAACATCCATGTTATTGCCCAAAAAGTTCAGAGTAGGTGCTATTGATAACACCCAATAAATTACGAACCTCAAGGTGTCAGATTTTTTCAGGTGCCATGTGTAGCACCTACTTCTCCAAGCAACTCGCAATCATGGCCTAAATAATCAGCTAATATACTTCTTTTTGGGGTTCTAAAACATAGGTCGTTTGAACAGCCCACTGTCACCCCAATGCAGAGATTCTTCGAAAGAGTGATTCTCAATCTGGTGTCTGTCCCAGAGTCAGCTTTATCCTGCCTAAAAGCTGATGGCCAAGAATGTGAGAGCAGCATTGAGGCCTAGAACAGAGTCATAGCTAAGTTCTATAGTACAGCACAATGGGAGAGGCTCCTAAAATAGTCCAACAGCACGTGAATCATCTATTTATGGTGAAAAGTTTCTGATCTTCTGACTTTAGCCAATTCACACAGATAAGTAGGTAAGTACTACAGTGCATTAAAAGGTAAAGATAATTCTTGAATCAAAGCAGCTTTAAGGCATCCCGTGAAACTCAATTTGCCGTCATCATGTATTCATGCAAGAGGAAGCGTCATAGATCATTTCTGGATGAAATAAAGACTCTGGGTTGAGTCACCATCCCTGAATGAGAATTCAAGTGATCATTTGCTGTTGGAGACACTTGCATTGCCTGACATGCAGTTGAAGGTCCCTTATTATCCCTGAGTAGAGTTTGAGTGTAGCAAGATTTGCATACACTTTTTCTAGAGTTAGATGAGATTTTCCCCTTTATCTACTCCAGTCCACATGCCCTCATCCTTCTACTGTCTTGTTACTGGTTTAATGGTTGCTGGGTTGTTTGTGTCAGTTATATTGATCTGAGATAAATCACATCTTTATAATTAGGGTTGAGCTAGTTCCCTTAGCACTGCATATACGACGGGTTTCTCTTTTGATTGTTTTGCCCTCAATAAAACAATGAAATTATTTTAAGTAATTCCCAGTCTACCTTATAAAATCCTTTCATATCTGTTCAATGGGGCGCCTATCCTTCACTCTGCAGGGCCATCCTCAAAAGGATCACTTGGGGGCATATTATCAAGGGCATTATCGCCGCTTTAGCAGGACTTTTTCCCGCTTGATTAACAAGGTTGATTAACAATAAGGAAAAGGGAGTGCTAATTAACACAGCTATTCAAATTGCTCCACTAAGACATGATGGAAACACATCTAGCTTTAATATGCATAGCATCGAGCCTTGAGGTAAGTTTGCAGAGGACTACGACCCACTAAGAAAACCAAGGGACATATTATCAAGGGCATTATCGCAGCTTTAGCAGGACTTTTCCCCCGCTAAAGCGGCAATAATTTTATCGCCCTATTAGCAAGCTGTCGCTAACAGCAGTTAGTGACAGCTTTTAGACAATAGCGACCGGTTTGGGGCCCGCTTTGCATGTCAGCTATATTTATCGCTAATGACATGCAAAGTGGGGGTACCCAAACTGTTAGCGACTGAAAGCAGTCGCTAACATCGCTATCGCCTATTATCAACGCACGCGAAGCGATAAAAAAAATTGCGCTAAGCGCGACTATCGCCAAAACCTAACGCCTACTCATACCTCTTCTTAAACTGTATATCCAATTGGAGGTGGGTATTCAGGTTAAGACCCTATTGGCGATGATGCCTGAATACCGCTGGATTTCCAGCGATATTCACGCATTGAGCCGCTATTGCCGGATATCTTATCACATTTGAGATAGACGTTGCTAATAGCACGTTTTCTCTGCGATAAAATCCGGCGATGCGCGGCGTAAAAAAGAAATATCGCTAAGCTCATTTAGCGATAAATATCGCTAGCTGTTGATAATATGCCCCTTGGTTTCTTACATTTCAGCGTTACCAAAAGACCTCACTTTGCTGTATAATTGTAAAAAAATGAAACCTTTGTTGTCTTGTCAAAGCCATTAATAAAATGATAAAAGTTGACCTTGCAGGGTGGTGACATTACACTAGAAATCATCAAGGATGGAATTGCAGGGTTGAAAAGTTGTTTTAAGGCGAGAATGGTTGTGCACCATATGCAGTGTATGTAAAAAAGTGGATGGAATGTTTGAATTATCTCAGGCAGTGGTAAATACTTGCGCCGCAGCCCAATCCATCGTTATTTTGCACACCACAACACCTCTGGGCCGGTTAATTCAAGCATTCCAGCCATCACCTACGCAGAGGCTCATACCTGATTAAAGGCATCTGAACTGTGATATATGTCAACAATAAGCAGCTCCAATCCTGGTTAGTGGTATGAGAAATTAGAAAAAAAGAAAACTTTGGAGCCTTTGATATCAACACTGAATGAAAGAGAAATAACACTGCCTCACAAAGATCAAGACCAACCCAGTAGTGAGTGGGAGGCATGCATAAACACCTTGTTGTCCATTTGCCTCCTGTTTCCCATGATACATCCCCACATATTATCCTGGTGTGACATTAACTTTACAAGTAAAGGCGGAGACCCTTCAGTTCAATTAAGCATGCTCTAGAAAGTTCTCACTCATAATGTCATGTGTGCTGTCACGATTAGGCTGCAGTAGCTGCGATCCCTTACAGGGCGCAAAACACAATTGCATATAGGAAATTATACAGATAAAGGCAGCCATAGTTTGTCTTAGTATGAAGAATGCAAACCACGCCCCGCCCACACCAAGAGTACTCAATTCACTCCAAGGTTCAAATCAAGCTGGGATAAACCATGCTAATGCTAATTAATCTACTTTAGGATTAGGTATTAAGAACACAGCTCTGATCCAGTACCTCCTTTTATACGACTGAGCCAACGTTCAGAAATAAGTTCATCACAGAAGCAAATCTATCTGAGAATCAGGCTCCCTATCCTTCCTTGAATTCTCAAAATGTATCCCCACTTACAGGAAGTTCCTGAATACACTCTTGCTCAAACAAGCATCCTGCTATTTATATCACACCAGAACCAGTCTCTATGTGCTGGGAAATAAAACTATCCTCTGTCTACCATGGAAGTGAAACCCATTGGACTAATTACAATGCCACTATTGTTAGTCAACCACCGGTTCCAACATCCACTAATCAAGATCTGAAAGCCTGGCAGAAAAACATGTTCAAGACATGCTACTACCAAGCTTTAATGCCCCTTTCAATCAACTGTTGGGAGACAAGTTGGTGATCAACAAATCAAATAAAGAAATATTACTAACATACATATGAGTCAATTCTTTAAAAGACTGGTGGGGTACAATTACTCACTAACAAGCAGATGCGGACATGTAAGAACTGAGAGATATAAATGTGATTTTTACAGCCCTGCCAAGTTTCTCATGTCCATGCATGATGTGCTGCTCCATCCGGCGTTTTCTTTTAATTCTGGGACTTGTAGTCTTGTGTATTGTATTATAAAACAGCACTACAAGTCCCTGTAACAATGGGTGTTTCCAATGACACGCTGAATGCCCGTAGTGCTTTGATAAGGTATTTATTAATAATTACACAAGTGGTTTGAGGAGCGCCGGCCGGCGCTGCCGTCTCTCTCTACTCTCGGCGCGCAATCGTAACCTGCGCGCGCATCCGCCGCCAACATGGCCGCCGCACACTAGTGCGCACACTACATATCTCCCCCTTTTACCAAACTTTTCAGAGTCACTTACAGTTCAGTGTCCAAATCGAAGTCTCGAAATCTGGAGGGCCTTACCACCTGCCTTCCACTCCTTGTAACCCTGATGGGGTTCCCCAGTGTCCCTTGGCTCTGCATCTCGGTGCCTTCTGCTCCTTCACTCATTGTCCCTCCATCGTTCATGCTTCTCTCCAGCCTGTCCATCGCAGTTCCTTGACTTCCGCTCACTTCTTCACCTTCTCGTGCCATCCCAGCGCTTGCTCCACTTTGCTGCTCACTTGCACCTTGTCTCTCCTCCATGTTCGAATTGTCCATGTCCTCCCATTCCGTTCCAGGTTGCTCCCAGCTCAAAACCTTGTTGCACCTGGCCATGCGGTCCTGGGACCACACATTTCCATCACTCAGCAAGGCCGCTCGATCATACACCTCCTTGACTTGCATGGGCTTGCTATATTTGCTGTCTCCTTTCTTCTGCAGAGTGGCTAGTTTTACTCTTACCCACTCCCCTTTCTCCAGACCTGTTTTTTTCACATTCCTTCGTTTGTTGTAGTGGTTGGTGTAGATGGTTTGTGCCCTTTCTAAGTTGGCCTGTACCACTGCGGGGGACCACTCGCTGGTGATAACCTTCTCCTTCCAAATCCTGTTGTCGTGTGTGAAGGGTTCTCGCCCTCTCAATATCTGGAACGGGCTGTAACCCGTGCCCGTGGGGGTGATTCTGTAAGCCCACACCATATTCTCTAGTGCTTTCTCCCAGTCTTTGTTACAGGTGATTGCGGCTTGTATGGCTCCCATCACCACCCTATTAAACCGTTCCACCAAGCCATTTCCAGCGGGATGGTAGATCGCCGTGTGTTTGATGATGATGCCGTTCCTTTGCATGAATTTGCTCCACATTTCCGACGTGAACTGGGGTCCCTTATCGCTCAGAATGGATTTGGGGATTCCTTCCCTCGTGAAGGTCTCTGACAGAAATTTCAAGATGTTCTCTGTGTCCATGGTCTCATCCACCCTTAGCTCCGGCCACTTGGAGTATCGATCCATTAGCACACACACATACTTTTGTGTGCCCTGGTCATCCAAGACAGGTCCTAAAATGTCTATAGATAGTTCTTCCCACGGGTTCGAGGGGGGGTCGAACTTCCTAATGCTGGTCGCAGGGGTTTTTGAGTCTTGTCCGCTCCTTGGCACTGTGGACACTCCCTGACATGCCTTTCTGCCCTTATGTCCATACCTGGCCACCAGTAATTTTGTTTGGCTCTTGCCTTCAGTTTCCCTATGCCTAGGTGGCCCTCATGTAGCAGGTCCAACAGCTTGGTGATGAGGTTCCTTGGGGGGGTCACTTTGTCTCCTCTGTAAATGAACACCCCCTTGTCTCCTAGCGACAGTTCTTCCCTTACTTCATAGTAGGGCTTCATACTTGCACTCACATGTCTTTTGTCTGGCCAGCCTTGTACGATGTGCCTCTTCATTTCCTTCATCTCTGTGTCCTCCTCGTATGCCTCTGCCCATTCCAGATGGCTGATCAGTTTCTCCTGGTCTTCTACGAGAGCTACCAATTCCCCTTTGCCTGCAGGGTCTTCTTCCCCTGGCTCCATGGCGGCTGCTCTACTCAAGTAGTCAGCCACTCGGTTCCTGTTCCCGGGGATGTACTCCACATCATATCTGAACTCGAGTAACTTTAGCGACATTTTGGATATCCTGGGTGTGGCACTGGCATGTCCGCTTGATGTTAGCACTTTTACCAACGGCTTGTGATCTGTCTTGAGTAGAAATCGGGTACCCCAAAGAAATTGCCGGAATCTCGTCATGGCCCATACCACCGCCAGCATCTCCTTCTCAATCACGCTGTATTTGCTCTCGGTATCCGTCAATGCCCTGGATGCAAAGCTGATGGTCTCCATTTCTCCTCTTCCTCTGTCTTGCATGAGCACCGCACCCAGGCCCTTATCGCTGGCATCGGTCGTGAGCACTGTGGCGCCTTGTGGGTCATATCCTTTGAGCGGTACGGCTCCCGCGACGTCCTTCTTGATAGTTTTGAACTCGGCTTGAGCTTCCGGTGTCCATTGGAACGCTGCGCTCTCCCTGGTCAGCAACCTCATGTGGTGGGTCTTCGAAGCAAAGTGTACCACAAACTTGCTGTAGTACTCCGCCATCCCCAAGAACGATCTGACCTCTTCCTTGTTCTTGGGGGGCGGTGCTTCTGCAATGGCCTTTACGTTTTCCACTTTGGGTGTGATGCCTTGCACTTCGATTTCGTGGCCTAGATACGTCACTGATTGCAGGCCCAATCGGCATTTGGCCCACTCTGCTGTGAGGCCTTTGTTCTCCAACGTCTGCAGCACTTTCCCGAGCTTCTGATCGTGGTCCAGTTTGTCGCGTCCCATTACCAGGATGTCGTCCTGGAAATACTGCACGCCCTTGCAGTCTCTGAACAGTTGGTGCATCATCTTCTGAAAGACTGCGGCCGCCGAGGCCAGCCCAAATGGCATGCAGCAGAACTGGTAGCACCCGAACGGGGTGATGAAGGATGTGAGGCTTTTGCTGTCCGGGTGTAGTGCGATCTGGTGGTAGGCTGAGGTCAAGTCGATAGTGGAGTACCACCTAATTCCTCTGGTCTTTGCCAACATCTCCTCAATTCTAGGGAGGGGAAATTTCTCCACTACAATGTTCTTATTCAGTTCTCTCAAATCCACACAGAGCCTGACCTTCCCGTTGGGCTTCATCACTACCACTAAGGGCGCCAGCCATTCAGCGCAGGTGATCGGTTCGATTATACCCTTCTTCTCCAAGTCTTGGAGTTCCGTCTGGACTGCCTCTCTTACCGCAATGGGTACATTCCTCACTTTGTGAGCTACGGGGGTGGCTCCTTCCTTGAGGACGATCTTGTGTTGGAAGCTCTCCATCCTTCCCACCGTGCCTCCGAACACCTTTGGGTAGTTCCCTTTCCATTTGTTCAGATCTGGCCATTCTTCCAGTTCAGTGAGTAATATTTGCTCCTTCACTCCTGGATCCAGCTTTATTCCTAGGTCGCCCTGGTCTAGCCATCCCAAGACGGAGGGTCCCCTCTCTGCGACATACAGCTTGCACCATGCTGATCGGCCCCTGAATTCAAACATCAGGCGTCGGAACCCTGCCATCGGAATACGATCGCCCTTGTATGTGACCGGTCGAATGTCTAGTTTCTCCAGCTCTGGGCCCAACTTCGGTCTGAATGCTTCCTCCCACACTGCCCATTGAACAATGGTGAATGGGGATCCTGTGTCTGCCACGACAGTGATGGTGATGCCGCCCATTGACATTTCCAGAACGGGTTTGGTTGACCTTTTTCCTTCCACGCTCAATACTTGGTCGCATATGCACAGGATGGTGACCACATCTTCCTCTGCGACCTCCTCCTGATCCTCTTCGCCTTGGTCAACACATTTCACCATGCCTTTGGATATCTTCTTCCTGCACACTTTCTCATAGTGGCCTATGATGCCGCAGTGTAGGCACTTGGCCCGGAACGCCGGACATCTTCTATCATGTGCTTCGTGGGACCAACTTCCGCACCTGTAGCACGTTTTCTTGCTGTCATAGCTTATCTGCTTCCCTTGCAGACCTGAATTCCCTTGCCGTCTGTTGGTTCCTTTGGGTACTGGGTTCTTGCCTCTCTGGTCTCTGCGGTGATCCTCCTCTTGTACCCTATTCACCATGGTTGGGGTCACTGCGTCTTTCTTGGTCGCATCGGCACACCTCCGTGCGAGTTCCGCTCTTTTGACGATGACCAAAACGTCTTTGAGTGTGGTGTCGCCACTTGCCCATAACTTGTCCTGTACGTTCGTGCTCGTAGTGTGCATTACTATCTGGTCCTTGATGAATTCGTCTTCCCACAGTGCGTATTTGCAGCTGGCCGCCAGCTTTCTCAGGGCCGCTACATATTCTTCTATGGATTCTCCTGCCCGTTGTTTCCTCTGCTGGAAATTGAATCTGTCCACTGACACACAGATTGTGGGGCGATATCGTTCGTCCAAGTCTTCAACTGCATGGGCATACACGTCATCATCAGAGCTATCTCTCTGCTTGGGCACCAGGCTTTTATAAATTCTGAGTCCTTCCGGTCCCAAGTTCAGTAACAGTATGCGTTTCTTCCTTTGTGGAGTGAATTTTTCTTCATTCTCGTCCTCCAGGACCCCTATGAAATTATCTATATATTCTTTCCAGTCCTCCCACTTCATCAGAGGGTCTCCAGGTTTAGGTAGGAATTGCACCGGTGCAATTGCATAACCTGCTGGTGTGCTCATTTTCACCTCCCTGGTCGCTGTTGCTTTGACGTCTTTGTTGGAGGGGCTCCCTGGGGTGCTGTCCTTTACTTCTGTGTTGGTGTCTTCCTGGGGACCCTTAATGCTAGTCCCCACCTCCTCCTCTTTGGTAGCCAGCTCTGTTCCTCCCTGACGCGGTGTCGCGGGGAATTTTCGCGCTAGGCCTGTCTGCTGTGGGGCGTCTGTGCTGCCTCTCTGACCTCTTCGCCGCCTCTGTGGTTGGCTGTGGCACTGCCACGCTCCTCAAACTCGTCGTACCTTATTTAGTTGTGTCCTGCCGTGTCTCCCTGAGCCGTCGGGTCAGCTGGCTGTACAGGGCAGCTCTGTGCCAAGATCTGGGTGGGCTGGAGGGCTGCCTTCCCTATTGTTGCCCACGTGGAGGGTCCGTTTTTTTTTTTTCTTTCCGTGTTGACTGGCTGGTACCTCCCGACCTCGTCGCCACTGTAACAATGGGTGTTTTCCAATGACACGCTGAATGCCCGTAGTGCTTTGATAAGGTATTTATTAATAATTACACAAGTGGTTTGAAGAGCGCCGGCCGGCGCTGCCGTCTCTCTCTACTCTCGGCGCGCAATCGTAACCTGCGCGCGCATCCGCCGCCAACATGGCCGCCGCACGTCACGTCTGCGTGACGTGCATCAACTAGTGCGCACACTACAGTCCCACAATTAATTTTTAAAAAAACTGAACTGGAGCAGCACATAATGTATGGTTCTAGAAAACTCGTCAGCTATGTTATTAGTCTTCAGCTGACAGCACTGTATGCCTCCATATTTTAATATGTACAATTTTACACTACCAATATTTTGAACCCAATATTTTAGATTTTCTAGAATTTTGAATCCCTTAGTTTCGGACGCAAAAATAGCACAGCTCAACTTGATGCGTTTTGCACACATACTGACATTTCTCAAACGTTTGCTGTGCAGTCGCCATCTTGTTTGCTCATTTAAATACGCATCATAAAATTACTTATCATTTTTTTCATTATTTCATAGAGTGACATGTCAGTTATAATAGAGCCATTTTTATCAACTTTTGTTCAGTTGCACTCACTTTTTATACTCTAGTTCTCTTTGCTTTATTGCTTAGAAGTAGAATGTGAAAAGCGAATGTAACTAAATGATGTGTCGAGTTAGGAGCTCGAGCTGCAGCTTTGGGACATGCCCAGGTTCGAGTCCTGGCTTCGGCGATAAACCTAACAACGTGTCATACTGGGCAAATGACCTAATCTGCCTGTGTATAAACTGTATTTGTGTAATCCCCACTTGATTTATACGATCTATGACCATCTCTTAACCGTTTATGTAATGTACAGCGCTCTCTTGCTGCAGAGCTAGTTTTTTGCTTTGTAAATACGAATGCATACTTAAAATAGTAAAAGAATGATTAACAGTGTCAAATAGATGTAGGCAAAATAAATGTACAGTTTACCAGGTTAACAAGAAGGTAATCTGAAACTGGTGCTACAAAAGAAATGTAAGCTAAAACTATAGGAGTTGGAAGTTGTTACATACAAATCGCCAGTAGAACCACTAACACACAAGCACAATGTAATGAGCTGTCACTAAATGTTCTTTTCACCTTGGGTCCAAGAAGCCCGGGCTGATCTGCAATGACCGTTTCCAGTTCTTTAACTGCCGTTCTCAGGAAGGCCCTTCTGTCCCGGTGAAAGTGCCCACTGTGAAGAGAATACAAATATTCAGGTTTATTTTGTAGAAACTAGTACTGCTTAGGTGTGTTATAAGCTAATACACACTCTGCATGAAGGCTCGACAAGTACTAAGAGAAAAAACATTTGGTGCTTAACCTAAACCACCCCACCAATCCAGGCTCCAGCCCCGCATTTTATTTAAATCTGGGTGGTGAACTTCACTCCCTTTGAGGAGTTTGCAGAGTTTTCCGCACTCCACGTTACGCCGAGCTTGCGGAGTTCCGTAAACGTCAAGTTGGCGAGCGCAAGCGAGGAAAATTCACCTCCTGGCGAGATTTTATCTAATTCGCGATTGTCAACATCAAGTTGCCGAGCTCAAGTAAAAAATCTACTCGAGCGGCAGAAAGGAAGCAGCGCCCATTTGTGCTGTGATGTACCATGCGCGATGATTGCACAGTGGGGACAAACACCCGTGCGAAAAATCACAGCAAATGGCATTTATCCAATGCACTCTGCCGCTTGCCCAGTTCCGCGTAGCGTGGCAGAGGTTTTTTTCCACTTCGCAGAGTTCGGAACTCGGCGAAATCCGCTCAGGTTTACTTTTATTAATGGTTAAGATAGTGGGGGGGGGGCTAACACTTGAGAGAGCGCAAACTGACCAAAATGTAGAAATGCATCACACTTACACGTAGTAAGCACAAGTCATGAAGAGAAATGCCATGAGTGCTGATAGTATCCATAGTTATATTCTGAAATGTGTAGTTAATATAGAAATTTAAGTAGAAGTGGAACTAATACAGAAATGTGTGAAGCAATACGATTTTATTAAACGTGATTATTCCTGAATCCATGTTGTGTAGCTGCTAAAATGTAAGATGGCATACGGAAACGTTGAACGTGGTAGGCCTCAGGGCCAGAGCTAGGAGGGAGGGGGAAGGTGATTAAATTTCACAATATGGATTGCACTAATGTTTAGTAATAATGAGTAGGCCTTGATTTATAGATGTGTTTACCGAATCAGTAGAATAAGAGTATTAACATGCTAATAATTAAAGAAGAAGTTGAATACTATAAAAATGTTGTAGAGCTGGAAAGCTTTAACGTTGATTTACACATATTAGTCTGGGCCGGGGAATGTTGCAACGCGGTTGGAAGACCATGAGAATTGGGATTTGGCTGCAAATGTCTGTCTGGAAGAGAAAAGGGGGTATTCAATTATTAATAAAATGAATAGAAGCTTGTTCAAGAAATGGACCAGACATGGAGGAGGGTTCCGGAATGTTTAAGGGGTATCAGCGGGCCGGAGAAGAGTCTGAGAAGCAAGGTCGACTCTAACCACAAGGCCTCATCATGGAAAAAGCCAGAAGCTACACCACGTGAGGGGCGTCTCACGAGGGGCGTCCTAAATGTTGTTGGATTTTTGTATTAGGGACAGCACCCCTGGGTGGAGTTAGAGCAGAAGCCTGAGGACCCTTTAGAGAGCGGATGGGTAGGCAGAGAGGGGTCATGATTGGAGAACTATAGGTTTTCACCAAGAGTTTGAGAGTGGGTGGCTTCCCTTGGGAGTCATTCACTGCTGACACCTTTTGATAGGTTGAGACCTGGTTAAGTAGGGATACCATCTAGAGCAGGGTAGGGTCAGCCTAACCTGTATTTTATCTCCGGCTGTAAATGACTGATAGATTTCAATATGTGTCTATGCTAATAGCACTATTGTTTTTAGAACTGGTATTGGTAGTTTCCGTTGTTCGTCTGAGGGCTTTCAGAGAACACATGTACGTAGTTGGGCCCGTGTATCTGGTGAATCTCATTTTGAGATGCTTGTACCTGCAACTTATCCTGACTTTATAATAAACCTTTGAAAGCTAGAAGTTGTTTGTGATCCTTTGAAGCAGAGTCCTTTATTGGGAGAACTAACTTGGTAAGAGATGCACTTTCTTCCCTCAATGACAGGCAATAAAGGTTCAGTCGACCAGACCGGGGTTTTAGATCGATAGTGATAAGGTATTGATCAAAATCTCGCCCTTCCACACTTATTCTATGTATGGCCAGCACACATTAAGGTTGTCAGTTCCCACAGTTAAGCACTGTGTCCTTTATATGACAATCATATTTCAACCACAGGTTGGTAAGAAAAAGGGGCGGCTAATGTATTTGTGAACAAATGTTTTACACAAAACACAAACTAGGTAGTCTGAGATGGCACCAGAATTTTTTTAATACGCATTGAGACTATAGTTAGAGTTACATATTTACTTTGACACAGTGTATTTTCAATTTGCAGCCTCGAAAATGCTCTTATTTTTGAACGAGACAGATGTTGGGTGCAGGCTGACAATCTCTTTGGGGTGATATCCTGCACGTCGCATTATCCATACTGGACAGAGGGTTTAATGCATGGTTTCAAGTATAAATTAATCCTCTTTTTTCGTAAAGTGAACTATTGTTGTAATGTCATTGCTATGTAACGCACACTATACTTAACTGAGTATTTTGGATAAACGTTCACTCAACCTACAATGAGTGAAGTCTTAGCCATAAAAGTGATCAATGTGTTTTTATCTTGAACGAAATGCATGTAAAACAAAATGCATGTAAAACCTGCATGCGCAGCACTTGTTCTATGAAAGATAAAAAAATTAAGATGTTTTCCAAACTACCATGAAAAATATGATTTTTTGTTTCCAAATAATCTTACTTGGGTGCAAAGCTAGTAAAAAATGAAGATGTGGCTTAACAAAAAATAGAACTCTGATTTATGAGAGGCGACCATTACAATATATTTCTCCAGAAATGGATTTTGACATGAGGTGTGTGTTGCTCCTCAGATCATTTATACTCCACAGGAACTGAGATTGAATCATCAATTTGATTTTACTAAGTGAGCAGCTACTAGCAAGATCAAGCTTGTATATCTCAAAGAGGAGGATTCATAGCTTACTGCCAATTAGTCTTATGCAACCACACTCTCCCTATCAGCTTCCTTTCTGTCATTTGAAACCTTTATTTGTCAACTAACATCTACAAAATGCATGCTTATTCAAACTTAACTGTAGGAAAGTACCCTTTCTGTATGGTCACCCTCCACACACGCGCACTTTTGCCTCACAGCTGATGGTTATGACTCTGCATTGGATCCTGCTAAGCAGGCCTCAGGACCAGTGCTCTCTCCCTAAAACTGATAATATGAATTGGTAACCTCAATTAGCGAGGACTTTAACCACCTTATAAATCCAAGGTAAATGGTACTACCAGTACCCAGGATATGGGAGTTAAAGGGGTCACCAGAGTTTGCAGCATTGTTTGTGCCACCCAGAGTGACCCAACTAAATAGATGACAGCAGTCCTGCATTGCAGACTGCATGAGCAATGCAAACTACATGTTGCCCTCACCAGGTGTGGCAAGGTCAAAGCACTTTTTTAAATATATGACAGTCATCCCTAAGGCAGACCTCCTCAGCTGAGGAGGCAGGATGCATTATATTAAACGTGTGGAGACATACCTGAAAACTTACATTTCCATATAGTAGCCTCTTTCCGTTAAGGGCTACTATAAGTGATCAGCAGGCCTTAGGATAACATGGGCTGGCACCCGAGCACTCCTGAGGTTGCCAGCTCCATTATGGTACCCCTGCAATTTGTCAGGTTTGGTATCAAACAGCTTGCCTCATCACCCCTGACAATGTGGAATGCTCCCAGGTGGCTACCTTGGAGGTTTCCCACCTGTTTGCCTCACCCTTTCCTGTGCCCTGACTGACAGCTCACGGCTGCTGCGCCAAGACCGGAATCTGACTCCCAGTCAAGAGGTGTGAATTCTCCCAGGAGTAAAAAACAAAGGCCTGAATGGGAAGGAGGTGACAACTCCTTCGCTGACAGGATGGCTAGTGAAGTGGCACATCCAGGCAAGGAGCTTTGGAATGTATTTTACCTCTGATATGCAACTAGGCTGCCTTCAGGAGAGGGAAGTGCCACACCCCTACCCCAAAGCACATTTGCTACCAGGCAGACATGAAAATTATGTAGTCAGGGCATGTAGCTACCTGGTCTGTACATCCAAATAAGGTTTCTACAATTTTTAACAGTGGCAGAATAGAGGGTTCTGGGTAGCAAAGATGGCACCCCCCCTAATTTGGTCACCTCAGGGATGGATTAGCCTCTGGGGCTAATAGACCATTGGCTAATTGCACCCACACCCTAATACCCCTAAATCTAGAAACGTAAGGCTTGCATTGCACTAGAACCCCGGTTCTGATTCAAATAGCAACAGAGGACAAAGAGACCTGAGTCTGCAACTACAGGACTTGCACAAAAGAAATGTGCAATACTCTGCACCTGTGGCAACCATAGTCAATTTGAGACTATTAAAGGGTCAACTTGTAACTAGTTCCATCCAGCACGAAGGTGACAAAGAAGCTGGAACCGACTTAGGGTCAGATGTAGGAAGGGTATTACCGGTCGGTAACGGCCGAAATCGTCCGTTACCGACCTGTAATAGGCTATTGTGATGTAGGGGGCAATTTACAGATTCGTTAAATACCGAATCTATATTTACCGATTCGGTATTTTCCGAATGATCATTTACCGATTCGGTATTTACCGAATCGGTAAATGACATGTAGGAAGCACTTTAAACAGTGCTCATGTGCTTTAAGGATTCGTTATTTACCACCAACTATTAGTTGGTGGTAAATAAGGAATACCTTTGAAAATGCACATCAATGCATTTTAAACTGTGCCATGTGGCAGACATACATGCCCTTAGGGCATGTATGTGTGCCACATGTGCACACAAGCACTATTCAGGGGTGCAACAGGGTGTCAAAATGCCACCCTGCCACCCTTGAAGCTTTCCCTATTTTACCGAATCGGTATTTATCGATTCGGTAATTGACTTCCATTCCTATGGGCCTCCAGGCCCATAGGAATGAATGGCAATTACCGAATCGGTAAATACTGATTCGGTAATTACAGAATCTTAACGATTCGGTAATTTTCACCGATTTTTTATCTACATAGCATTTACCGATTCGAAAATACAGAATCGTTAAAATTCAGTATTTTCGAATCAGTAAATTTCAATTACCTACATCTAGCCCCAAGTTCCTTTAATGAAGTTAGGGTAACAGGGGATTGCTCTCATGTGGGGTGAGACACAGTTCCACCACATGGCTCACTTCAGCTGAAGACTTTTTTTTAGAAGTTTCTTTTAATTGCATGACAGGATTTTAAGTAAGAGTGCGTCATTGCTCTTCAACTGTCATTAACATTTTCCGACACTGTGCAGACACTGCAATTACGCGGCCACCCTACCTTCAGGAACGCATCGTTACACTGTTCCATCCGGGAGCACGCCTGCGGTCACCAGAACCTTAGCTACTCGCTGTGGCCTACAAGTGCCTCCGTAGAAGCCTGCATATAATGCCCAGCGTGACCCCCTATGCACCGGCGATACCATTAGAGGGAACTTCCGCTGCAGGGCAGTTGGTCCTGACAACACTAACACTCAGGGAGTGGCAGGAAAAGGGCATACACACTCTCGGGGATCTATATCATGAAGGGACTCTTACGCCATACATGGCAATTGTAGAAGAGGGACTGCCGCCTGGGCAGTTCCTCACTCATCGAGCGCTTGTGGCCTTGCTCACAGCAAAATGGGGAGGTATCAATACAGAGCTGCAGACACACCTTACCATGCAATACCTACACGTTATGGGGCAAGGTAGGCATCTAACACACTGGTTTGCATCCTCACTCAGGGTACATTCAGCGATCAGCCTAGATACACTTCACCTTAAATGGGAGCAAGATCTAGGTCGCCAGTTCACTGACAAAGAGTGGGTCCAGGTACTTGAGAGCCCAACACACATCTACAGGAACATGCGCTTTCGTCAGATACAATTGTACATCATACATAGGGCATATCTTACGCCTGCGAAATGTAACCAATACTTACGCCGAGATGATACTATATGCCCAAGATGCGAGGAACTAGGGGCTGACATACTTCACATGTTCTGGGGCTGCCATAAAGTGAGTGCATATTGGAGGGAGGTGGCTGCATTGCTACAGGCTTGTACCGGTCGGGAATTGCTGTTCGAATGGCCAGCATACATACTACATAGGTTCCACAGAACACCCGCCACGAAAGTGATGTCCAGATTTTTTGACCTGGGATTAATAGTGGCTAAAGGTGGAAGGCATCGGACCCCCCTCATATATGTGCCTAGCGCAATTCCATGTTTGCATTGGCCAAAGCGGATAGATTCGCTATTAAGCGTGAGGAGACCCTTGGAATACTTAAGATTCCTATCGCCATATAATGGGATAACATATACATTGATCTGCAACATAGTTCAGACACACCACCGGTAGACCCATCCATCACCCAAGCTGCAGACCACTAATATAGATACCGTCCAGTGAAGCGTATACACCGTGCCACCCACTTTGCAACAAGTGCGTAATGGAAAATACAATACACGTATGCACATCCTGGATGCAGGGAGGTAGTTGATATCTATGAACCGTATGGACCAAGTGAAGCATTGTCCATTCACCTGGATGATGGTTACAGGTCATATGCTTTACGAGTTTTGTATATGGTTTGTTACACGGGTTCCTCCCCCCTCCGTTATTTTTGCATAATTATCTGTGAATCTCATACTGATGGCTGATTGTGCAAGATCGCCAGTGCAAACAAAGACTCTGCACAGCCATATGTGCACAAGCATGTGACGGCTACCATAAACTGCTGCTCAAGATACATTTGACACTTAAAAAGTGCGACTTAGGCATGGACTGCCATTTCCCTATATCCCCCATTCCCTTCCCTTGCTTATGTAATGGTGATACACTGGAAATGACAATGTTGACTCTGTCATTTCAAACAGACACGTACCAATACTGTATAAACACCTGCAAGCTGCGTGATTTGTAACAGATGCAGCACAGAACAGCACATGTATATGTAATTGTCACAATGCGCTTACATGAAAAACTCAATAAAAACAGATGCACCAAAAAATATTGTCATTAACATTTTGTAAGTTTCTTGGTTTTATAATTTGGAGGCCCAAGTAAATGGATTTGTGTCTGATGAAAAGCAATTTGTAGTGGCTTCCTACTTCAATTGGGAGGCAGCTTAGTGTCTGATGGTTGGAGAGATCTGGTTGATTTTCCTCAAGCCTTTACCAGATGGGCCTCTGAGTGTAGGGATGCTGTGACGGTGGGTAGGTAAAACCCTGAGATTCAAAAGAGGAAGGAGTTCCCATAGTCAAGTCTCTTGTTAAGACCATGGACTAGTTTGAAATCAACCTCTGGGATGATAGCTTTGAACTCTTGTATTTGTGTTAAGGTCTTTCTTTGGCCGTTTTGTTGATGTGTGTTTGCAGATTAAGGATTTTGTTAGATGCCAATTGAGTTGGTGCATTTGGGAAGATTCGAAGTTCAGCACCATTGTTGACTTGAGCCTAGATTAAATTGACATAAAATAGCTAGAAGGAGGGATTAGTAAGAGTTCAATTCTATGAGGGTTACGCTAAAGAAGTGTAAAGGGATCCAAGCCTGAGGAACACCTTGGTGGACACTAAATTTGTTTGAGATATTTTTTGCCAATTTAACTCTTTATCTATGATTGTGTAGATAGGAAGAGGATCATTTAAGGCCATTCAACCATTTCAGATGCAAGTGAAAATCTTGGCTCTTTACAAAATCTTTTATAGTCTAACTTGCCTTTATCTTTGCAGCTATACTCAGCATCAGGAATCCAGTGATGACAAGGACCATGGTAGTTAATCCATTTTTTCTTTTTAGGAGTTGACAAATGGATTGTGATTAACAATGTTGAAAGCTGGTGGGGGTGGAATAGCATGAGGCGGCAGAGTCTCCTTTGTTGTGCATGGCAATGCATCATCAACTACTTTTAGAACAGCCACTTCTGTCCTCCAGCCTGCCTGCGAGACTGACTGAAGGCCAGCTGGAAGGCTATTTTTCTCCAGGAAGTCTTTGAAGTACTTTGCCAGGAGCCTAAGACTGAAGAGTCTTAGACCAAGTGGTAAAAGTTCAAGTTTGGGATATACCTTTTTTTAGTAAGATATATTTGGCATACGTTTAGACAGTCTAGTAGTTGACTCTCTGACAGAGATGTGTTGATAATTTGAGTCCAGAAGTGTGCAAAAGTCCAGCTAATTTTGAGAAGTGGTGATGGGATGAGGTAAAGAATGTGGAAGGAGAGTTTAGTCTTGGAGATTGTGTAAAGTATCTCTGTGGTAGACACTAGCAAGAGAGAGGACAATGAGGCCTCCGATTTTTAGTTGTGTTGGATTGGTTATGAGTTGTCTGGGCACTAGTAAGGTGGAACCGATGTTCCTCAATTTTCCATCCAAATCTAGGAGAACTTCTTACTTATTTGTTGTGTTCTTCAGAGTTCCAATAGTAGTAGCATTTTTTACTACTTTGAAAATCTTCCCGAGTGGTTTTTATTCTGGCCAAGATATGCTCTGACAGAAAGGATGATTCAGAATCTAAAATATATTTTTCGTATTTACTGTTTTAGTTGAGATAGGTTAGATGTTGATAGGTTTTGCCTCCATCTGTGTTTGAACGTTATGTCTGATATCCTTTCTTCTTTCAGACTTTTAGGGAACTACTCTGTGGATATTTTGGGCTTGATCCTGTTTTCTTGTTTACTTTTTAGGAAGCAGCAATATTCATATTCTCAGTAATAGTTTCTTAGTATTTGGTAACATGATCATTGGCGTTTTTTTTTTAAATAATAGAGTGTAAGGCTAAAGCCACTTAGGTTGATAAGGTATTTAAATCTACATTATTTAGGCCCCTTACTCATTTTCTGGCCTACAAAAGTGACCCACAGAAACTATTTTAGCTGCCAGTAAAGAGAAATGAGTAGGGCTTAATCTGTTCTGCAATTATGAGGTGCACAATAGTGCCTTTAGAGTGAGTAAAAAAAACTGTATTTCTAAAGCGCAAACTAATTACCAGTATATGTTTTAAGGCACTGCGGGCCGTCGGGGAGATTGAGTGAGCTATTTCCCAGAGTCACATGAGGCTGAGCTGATCTGCCTCCGGCGCTGTGGATCAAACTGTGAACTCTGTCCTCTGATATGTTATGTTAATTGAACATTTCTAAAGTCCATGGTTACTCTGGGGTGTCCTGGCGGTAAGCACTACCTGCTGGATATTATAATACAGGGTAAAACTGAGTAAAGAGCCATGTTTTCAACCCCTTTCTGAAAGAGAGGAGGTCTGTAGAATTCCTCAGGTGAAATGGGAGATCATTCCGAGCCTTTGAGGCGCAGGTGATCAAACTCCTACCTCCCCAACTAACTTTTTTGACTGAAGGAACTAGGACTTGTTTTGCTCCTGTGGAGCGATGAGTCCTTCTAGGGACATACCACTGGTATTTTTGTCTCAGGAAGTTGGGTCCTACTCCATTGAGGGCTTTAAAAACAGTGCAAAGTGCTTTAAAAAGCACCCTTTGTTTTACTGGTAGCCAATGGAGGTGTTTTAATTCTTCCTTTACGGAAACAAATTTCGAAGTCCCTAACAGCAGTCTGGCAGCTGCATTCTGTGCAATTTGAAGCATGTTGATGTGTTAGTTTTGGGCATTCACACATAGACTGTTACAATAGTCTAGCCGTGACATAATGAGTGCCATGACATAATAAGTGCCCTGACCAATGTCTTGAGACTGTTTTCGGGAAGAAAAAACTTTATTTTTTTTATAATTCTGAGTGCCAAAATGCAGGCCGAGACCACTGTACTTATGTGATCACCCAGAGTAAGCTTATTATCCACTATCACGTCCAGAGTTTTTTCTTTCCTAGAGGGTGCAGGACAGGTTCCCAGATCATCAGGCCACCAGTCAGGTGTCCACATGTGTGGATTGTTCTTCAGGGTGTTCCCCAAGGTTCGGCTCTTAGTCCCACTTTATTTAATTTGTATGTTCAGCCTTTGGCGGAGGTTGCCCATAGTTTTGGTCTTTCCTTAGTGTCATACGCCGATGACACGCAGCTGGCGGTGGCACTGAATGGAGACTCCAGCATGGACGCCCCCACCTTCCAGTCAGCGTTAAAAGCGGTTGCTGGCTGGATGGCGGACAACCGATTACAACTAAATGCCTCTAAGACCGAGGTCATTATTTTCGGTAAGGAAAGTGGTCTATGGGGAGATCAATGGTGGCCTACTGATCTTGGCCCTGTGCCTACCCCTGTGAGTGAAGTCAGAAACCTTGGGGTGTGGTTTGACGACAAGCTTTCGTTTATTTCCCATACCAAACGCGTGGCTGGCGTATGTTTTGGTACTTTGCATGGTCTGAGACCCATTTTTAAATTTTTCGATGCTGAGACAAGACAGATTATGGTCCAGGCTCTGGTTCTTACCAGACTGGACTATGCCAACTCTCTGTTTTTGGGCTTAAACCAGGCCGAACTGTCCCGTCTTCAGAGGGTTCAGAACGCGGCGGCCAGGATGCTTGTCGGCCTCCCGAAATTTGTCTCAGCTCGCCAAACCATCCACAATCTTCATTGGCTCCCGATTGAGCAAAGAGTTAAGTTTAAAGCCCTCTGCTTAACTTTTAAAATCCTTAACCTAGCCTCTCCCCCGATCCTTGCACAGACTATTCTGCACTATGCTCCTACCAGAGCTCTTCGCTCTGCTAGTCTCAACCTTGCCATAGTGCCTCGTTTTAAAAGGGCTAGAGTGGGTGGTTGCTCGTTTTCAGTGCTGGCGGCTGCTCTTTGGAATTCTCTTCCAGCTCCTCTCCGCTCAATTTCAGATCTGCTTCTTTTTAGGAAGACCTTGAAGACTTTCCTTTTCTCCACAGTTTAGTCTGCTTCTTGTCCAGCTATTTTTATCGTGTTGTGTTTTCAGATCTCCAAAGCGCCGGGACGCCTCTTGGCTGCGGCATCCGTGCGCTATACAAAAAATAGTTAACATAACATAACATAACAAATATGATGACCTCGGATTTACTCGAGTTTAATTTTAAACAAGTAGAGGACATTCATTCTGAGATGGTTTTCATGCAATCATGAAAGCGTGCCCCATCCCTTAGCGACAGCATTTTTTGAGTGTTGCCCGCTTAGGAGGTGAGTTGGAAACCAAAGGATCGTATCAAACCTGCCAGCGTTACCACATACACATTAAAGAGCATTGGGATGATAGACGAGCCCTGTGGCACACCACAAGGGAGGGAGAATGGCGTTGACGTGTTATTATCCAGATCCACAGTTTGCGTTCTATCAGAAAGAAATGACTGCAGGAGGTTCCAAGCCACTCCTTTTATCTCTACTTCAGACAACCGGTCCATCAAGACTTCATGATGGATCGTGTCAAAGGCCGCGGATAGATCCAGCATGATTAGTATTGCATTACCTCCACTGTCCAAGGCCTCTCTAATTTCCTCTGTGGATTTAATTAGGGCAGGATCAGTGCAATGTTCTCCTCTAAACTCGTACTGGGATGGGTCGAGTATATTGTTGGTTTGGAGGAATGCGCTGAGCTGGATATTCATGGCTTTTTCGGCGATGTTTGCAGGAAACAGTAGCCATGAGATTGGCTTGTAATGATTTGGGTCCTTAGGATCAAGGGTCTGTTTTTTAGTAGGGAAGATTAGAAGCCGTCCTCCACTTTCTGGGAAAATTGCCTGATATAAATATGGCATTAAGGAAGGGTGTAAGTGATAACTTCTTGAATTTGTCTCAGCACAGACGCTGGACAAAGATCAATGGGAGCCCCAGGTCGAATAGAACTCAAAAGTTTAATTGTGTCTGATGACTCTATTAGCAAAATTTGTCTAGGACCGGTATGGGATTGAGACTATTTAATCCCGCCGATCAGACACCCTGGCCGCCGCTCCACAGAAAGGAACAGAGTTACAGGAGAATATTATTAACTAGTGAGTCAAAAAAAAGAAGGGGGGACCGGGAGCTCGTTATGGTCCAGTGTCTGTGATCCTCAAATGCTAGCTAGATCAAAACGGACACTGTTCCTGGTGTAGGGTGCGGTATGTCACCCAATCTGAAAGAGGAGGTAAAGACTAGAATACGGGAGAGGTAGAAAAAAGGGAGAGAGGCAGAGGTTCATCCCCAGTATCAAGGATCCAATCCCGAAGGTAAGGGGTGCAGAGTGTTCAAGGGTGCAAGGCACCATGCGTACCCCCCGCCCAAGCAGAATGGCAACTATTCATGCCAAAATGCGTTGCAGTCAAGGCACGGCCGGCGGCTGTGCCACCAAGTCCAGTGTACACCCCTTACTGCCCAGGTGGTAAACTGACTAAACGTTAATCACAACATTTTAAAAGTTAAAAGATACCCACTTGTCGATGGGGGCGTGTTACTGCTTACCCTCTTACTACACGTAGGGATGTGTCCCACGTCTTAGCGGCACTGGTATTAACAGTGGCCGTTCTGCATGGGCAGCGGGTACGCATGATGCCCTGCACCCTTGAACACTCTGCGCCCCTTACTGTGAAGGGGAATAGGCAAATGATCAGCATGCATGGGTGCACAGACAGCGGATCAGGGGTGCCACTGTCATTTCTTCACCACGCCATACCATGACTGTATGTAATCGGGTCCCCCCGCCATTAAACTCTGGTTTTCTGTTGTTTGTTTGAAAAGCTGTAATAATTGGTATGTACGTGTATATATTTCCATATTTTGTTCTGGTCACACTGTCAGGTATGCTATCCAGTCATCTTTCTGCAGCATCGCTGGGCCAACCGGCACCTGACACGTGAGTTTCCTTTTTTCTTCCCTTTATTTCATCCCTTTTTAGGTATCGCTTGGACATATCTACTTACAGAGATTGTGAACCACCATAGGTACATCTTCCTAGGGTCCACTCTGAGCTACCTCATACAATAACGGGGTTACCACTACAGAACCCTTTCTCTTTCTGACGTGCACTTACACTTTCCTTTTAGGTCCTGAAGAAACGCTACTGATGACTAGGACATACGTAGCGTGAAACATGTCGACCTTGTGTCTAGTTACACTGGCACATTATGCCTTATTGTTACTCACTAACCCTTTGGTTTTTTAAGCTAACAGGGGACCACACAAATAAATAACCCACTAGTGGAAACCCCTAGTTAATTTTATCTACCTCCGCTCACACCTCACCACCATTTCTCACTGGATCCTGCCCCACACACCTGCATTCACCAAATGGCTTTTCTTTTTAAAAGATCTCCGTAAAAGAGACCCTTCGGGGGCCCGTCGGGCATTGCAGCGCCGGCCCGACGAGAAGCAAAAAAAGCCCGATGATGAAGCATGACATCCTTCGGGTGTGTGAGGGCAACAAAGAGGCAAGACTTGGCCCTCCCCTTCGGGATTGGATCCTTGATACTGGGGATGAACCTCTGCCTCTCTCCCTTCCTTCAGCCCCTTTTTTTTCTACCTCTCCTCTATTCTAGTCTTTACCTCCTCTTTCAGATTGGGTGACATACCGCACCCTACACCAGGAACACTTTTGATCTAGCTATTATTAATTAGTAACAATCTAGAGAGTTGTGTTCCTGCACAGTGCACATTGTAAATTAAAGTCTCCAAAGATGATGTGGATGCCTTTGGGGGTAATAGGTTCTGTGTGAAGCTCAGTGAGAAGCTCAGTGAAGTGATCTGCAACTGCTGTGTTGTTGCCAGGACAATGGTAGATTATTATTTGCATTTTGGCAGAGGAGAGTTCTACAGCTTTTATTTCACCTGAGAGGCATCTGGAGGTTGAGAATTGTTCTTTGTTCAGCTTCTTACAAATTATATTTTTTATGGATAGTTGCTAGACTCTAACAGTTTCCCCCAATCATGCTGAATGATTGAATATTCAGAGGGCAGGAGAAGATCGAATGCTTCCGCTCATCGGGTTGTATGATATTACCACGGCTTCCTTCACCACGCACCACATACCACTACCAGGCATTTACATTAATTCACATTACAAACACCTTCAACACGCATTCCACTACCAGGCATACTTTTAAAACCACGCTTACTGTCTCTGAAAAATACTATCACAGTGTAACACTGCCACCTAATGTTGAAAATGTATACATTAACTCATAATACATTTTTTTAATTCCATTTTTCGTTCACACATTTGTTAGTAATTGAACATGTTATATTATTGGGGGGTGACCCCACCAAGCCCCCTTTTTTAATTATCCCCAAATGCGTGGTTGTGTCTTGCGATGTAATGACTTGCATGCCAACAGTCTTTACAATCTAAGAAATGCGTGGAAAATGTACTACGAAGTAAAAACTTCAGAGTAAAGGCTGTTTCCTGATAAGATCAAGCATTGATTGGGAGGAATCGTTCTGTCATTATTCTGTAACTATTAGTAGATCTAGATGTTTAGATAATGTCAGGTCATTGTTCTATAGATTATGTGCTGTGTGCAGTATGTCATTGCACGATGAGCGGAAGCATTTGGTCATAGTCATAACAGATAATCTGACTTTGATCACGTTGCCTTAATTGTCCCCTTTCTTACAATGGATGGGTCCTCTTTTCCCTGAACTCTCAATCATGGGAATTGATAGATGAGTCTATCGAATGTCTAGATTATATGATAGACTTGTAAAATGGCTATGTTTTCATTCGTGAATGACTCAGTGGCTCTCTTGGAGACTGAGTCGTTGTTGTTTTTTGGATTAATCAGAATTAGTCTTTTGATGAGCTGACCGGCATGGAGGATAGGAGCTAGGGATTAACAAAGTTCTCGATAGAATGAGCAGTATCACAGGAATGCCTAACGGCGATAAAGAGGGCATTCATTTCTTCTTGGAGGTTAACTTTGGTTGAGAGACTGAAGCTGGTTGCAGTTAAAGTGTGAAAATCAGGACGATTTTCTTCTGCTAGTTTTGTGGGTTGAAGTGCTGAAAGACCTATCTACAACTGGACCTGGGCCAGCGTTCATCGTATCATGCTGGTAATTCATCTTCCTGATTGAGCATGGTGTTCTGTTAAAGGGGTGAATGTTGTGTGGTGTCCTTTGCTTCTTTATCACATCTTGAATTGCATACAATACCTAAAGGGGCTACTTGTCTAACATACAGTCTTCCTTTGATTGCACCAAATAGCTTTACATAATCTACATGTAGCTAATTTGCTCTTCATATCAATTGGACCAATGTTCTCTCAGTTTATCATGTATCATTGTATTTACACTGTTACAAAATATAGTGCTTCCTGTGGAAAGAGGATTGCTATTACTGTAGTATCCTGTATTGCAAGGCAAAGTTTGCCTGGCCATGACATATAGAAACCACAGTGTAAATAATATGCATTTGAATAGCTGAAATAACTCACTAAGCTCATGCAGATATTTTACACCCTTATCACAATATAGAACTGCAGTAGCCCATTTGTTCTCAGTTAAACAAAATACACTTTGGTGTATGCGTTCAGTTTTTTAAATGAAGGCTCATGCTCTCTAGCAACCCAGAAGTGTAATGCTCCTTTTGGTTTCTCTTCTGGGCCAAATGTAAAAAAAAGAAGACCACGAATGGTTTCAATGCCTGTAAAGGAACTTGAGAATAATATCTTTACTCGTTGTAGACCTGGAATAGCATAATGCATGTTAATTCATCAGAAAGTTTGGGGGTAGTTTGTGCAAAAACTGGATGCAAAAATACCTTGCCAGAATTAACATTTTCAGTAAGTCGTCAATGATCACCGGATGTTGACGAATTTAGCAAAAATAAAACAGAGCTTGCAAAAGTTTGCTGTATATTTTAGAGCCAACGTTTCTGGGCCCAGGTGTGAGCAAAGGTTCAAGCAGTACAACAGCTGAGATGCCAACAATTAACATCTGCTTTACCATAAAACACACATCTTACTTGACACCTGTGCTGTTACCTCCAACTAGGAAGGTGTACTGAAGGCTGTGCCTCCAGTACAAATCCTAAACTATACACTGCTGACTAACTTTTGTGCCTTCCCACCTTTTGGGTTGTGTTTGGGTACCAGGACCACTTGGCTGGCCCAAGGACTAAAGGGGGTCTCAATCACCCATAACTCTAGCATCTTGGCAATCTCAGATTTGATGTCAGTCTTTCCCTGGTCAGACAACCGTTAGATTTTACTTTTCATGGATACCGGTATCTAAGTCATGGGCACACCAGTGGATCTGGTGTGAGAGAAAACAGTTCAGCAAACTGTCAAAAAAACTGGTAACAGTCCTTCTGCCTCCATTCAGTCAGTGTGGAGGAGTCCACATCTCCACCCACTGAGCTATTGTTGGCATTACTTAATGGAAGGTCTGGCAGAGCTTCACATCCTCTTCCTCACCGCCATCTGTCACCATGAGCATGGTGGTGTTAGGCCTATCATGCTGGGTTAACATGGATCACCCTAAGGGGGTGCCTAGGTCCCCCACGTAGGTGACACCTCCTTTCTTTTCCAGTACCAGGTAAGACAAAGTCCCCTTGGCCTGGAGAGCTCGAGGAGCCCCTGGCTCCAACACACACACCTTCTGACCTGGGTGGTACTCAACCATGAAAGACTTCTGATCATACCACTGCTTCAGAAGCTCCTGGGTGGCCTCCGGATTTGTATTTGCCTTTTTCATGTACTCTGCCATGTAAGACCACAGACCTAGAACATAGTCCACTATATCTTGCTTGTGTTTTTGAATGGTTGCTCCCAACCCTCTCCAACCAAGCTCAAGGCACGTCTCACAGGGTGCCCAAACGAAAGTTCAAAGCGGCTGAATCCCACTCCTTTTTGTGAATCTCCATGTTGACAAATAGTAGGCATGAGGAGAGAACATCCTATCTCCTCCTGACCTCATCAGGTGTTAGATTTGGGGTCTCTAGTTGGCACAGGTAGGTACTTATGACAAATAGGGACCCTTGCCTCTAGTCAGGGTAAGGGGTTACACTCCGAAAATAACTCCTGCTCAACCCCTTGGTAGCTTGGCACGAGCAGACAGGCTTATCTCAGAGGCAGTGTGTAAAGCATTTGTGACCCCATACAGTAATCCAGTGACAACACTACAGATGGACACCACACAGGTTCTATATCAAAAATAAGTATTCTTTATACAGATTTAACACAAGACCATAAATGACAAAAATGGGGAGCAGGCAAAGCGACACTGTGCCCTCGGTGCTCGGAGTTTGGTGCCGATGCAGCACACATGTTTGCCACCTGCCCAAAACTTACTCCAGTCCTTCTTAAAGTACAGGACTTTCTGGGGAAGGTCATCTCCCAGGCTATAGTGCTGACTCCCATAACCATTCTGCTGGGGACACAAATGGAGGCCAACAGGAAAAAAAGGTGGACACTTATCTTCGTCTCTATGACATTGTGGAGGATCTGTGTTACTTCAGCATGGATAGAGACCAACTCCCCTCCTTTCTCCCAATGGTTGGCTAGGCTAGTTGCAAACTATCACCTGGAAAAGGCTGTTTATGCTAAAAAAGGTCACAAAGGGCGAAAGAAGGCGCTAGACATCTGGGGACTTCTCACTACCTGGCTGGAACAGCCTGGTTCTAATGGCTAATCCGTCTTTTTTCTCTCAAGGGACAACGTACCTGAAAAGGGGCAGTTCATGGTCAGCCAAAGGCCGGATGATGCTCTCTCCTCTTTTTTCTTCCTATGTTTATTATCTCTTCCTTCTTTTACCTGGGATCTTTTCTTGTCATTTTTTCTCTTTCACCTTATGTTCCTTTATTTGGTGACTAAGAACTCAATTTATTTAGCAGTATATAACTGTTATTTTTTCTTTGTGTCCTTGAAATGTAGTCAATTTATAATTGTTGGGGGTGGTAGGTGTGGGGGAGGGACCTGAAAATGTTATATCTCTGTATTTACTGCATTGGAAAATAAAACTAAAAAAAGTACTCTTTAGATCCTAAAATGCGATACTTTGAGTCAATGTACCTCACCAGGTAATAATCAGGTCCTCTGGAATTACACAACTATGCGGAAGCTCCGTTTTTCACATAATTATTGATTTCTCACTTAATCCATCTGCTGCTGCATAACCTGCAGATTTTGTAGCTCAGATGGTTCAAAAGTTACTAACAGTACAGCAAAATGTTGCTGCGCAGTTGTATGCTCTTTGCCAACCTAGATAGTGTCACCTTTCTGATACTTATTGCTATACGTAGTTGTTAAACTGGTACTAATGAAGTGCAAATAATGCACAGGCAGTGTTAAAAAGTGTGAAAACGACAATATAATGAAGTACTAATTACAAAATGTGTCCATTACGCCACATTATTTGCCTTTCCTTGTCATTTAATTTACTCAACCCTGATACATAATTTGGCCCTTCCCTGCCGCATAATTCCAGTGGCCCTGGTAATAATGTCACAATCTCTATGATGTCCAGTTTTGTTCTTTAACAAAACCCTTAGCTCAGTCCAGGAAAGTTGTGACATAGAGCAGCACGGCTATGTCAAAGGAACACGTGTAAAGCATTTAGAAGTATCAAAACAGTTTATAAGTAAGAGACAGGCAAAATAAAAATCTAACACCAATTTATTAAAAAATAGAGTGTATTTTTATCTTAAATTAGAAACCAAAATGGGGCGCTAGAGGGCGCGCTTGCGGAATGGCTGCCTAGACCTGCAGCTCCCGCTCCTTGGATATTGATCCTACATTGATCTGCTGCCACGGGGGGCCGTGTGACCCCCAGAAACCCGGTCCCCGCATCACGAGAGTGCTCCCTGCACTCGGCCGAAGTTTGGAGCGGCTGAGAGGCTCGGAGCCGGAGATACGGGCTCCCGAAGATTGCCCGACACCTGCCCTGGAGCGCACTGGGGAGAGACCCCGGCCACCGCAGCTACGCGACCCCGGGGCCCGCCACGAGGCAACCGGGCCGCACAAACACCTTGCTTGCTTCGCTCCTCCGAGCCGGACCACTGTGCAGGCCGAGAGAGAAAGCGGCGCTTCCCATCCAGCGCTTGGATTCATCCTGAGCGCAGCTTTGCCGACACGTTACACGACCTGCCTCCAGCGAGACGTCTGGTGCCCAGCCGGCGGCCGTGCCTGTCCCCGGAGCCGCGGCGGACCCGGAGCTGCGTGCGCTACCTGCCGGACCCGGCTTCAGCGGTAAGAAAGCGGGGCTGCTGAGACGGAGTAGAGTCCCCGTGCTACTAGCAGCGCTCCTTGCCCACGAATCGCCACGGATCCTTTAGACACTGGCAGCGGGGACAACAGCAATCGAGAGGCCTGACTGCCCTTCCCCCAAAGGGCTACCTGGTGGGCTGCATTGCGCGTTGTAACGGCTGGCGAAGCGCCCCCCCTGAAATTGGCCCGGAGGCTTGGCGCAAAGACTGGCGCTTCGACGCCCACGCTATCTGCCTGGTACCTGGGGCTGCTGCTGGATGCGCGGCGGGCGTCTGCTGCCATAGGACAATTGCTGGCCGCGTGGCACTGCCTGTGTCACTGCGCGCGCTTTGAATCGCTACTGGGCTCCAACCTTGAGTCACCCCTGGTACGCAGCCGGTTGCTGACCGCCCGCTTGGCTACTATTATCCTTGCTATTCTATCTGGACCCTCACTTGTTTGGAGGTACCGCCATGGGGCGTCCCGACGCTCGCCAGCCCAAACTAAGCTTTGATAGCACTCGCAAGGGCCACACATCGACGCAGACGCGCCAGGGTCCCAGTGAGCCACCCCCGCAGCCTGCCCCGCCTGATGCCCCTGCTGCGGATATCGCCAGCCTGCTACAGGAAATGCGGCAGGGTTTCGCTACCGTGGTAGAGAAGGTGGATGGAGTCACGGCCCGGCTGGACGCCTTGGTCCATAAAGTGGATTGCCACGAGGAACGCCTTACGACTGCGGAGCAAAGGATCTCCGACAACACCGACGCCGCCGCGACCCACGCAACACAGTTAGCGAGAATGGATAACCTCCTCCGTGTAATCGCGGCAAAGAATGAGGACTTAGAAGCGCGAAGCCGCCGCAATAACATTCGCATTACCAATGTGCCGGAATCCACTGCCACAGGCAGAATGGAACTCTATGTGGAGAAATTGCTCAAGGGCTCAATCGGGGAGGACGCCTTCTCCTCACAGTTCATAGTGGAGAGGGCTCACCGATCACTGGCACCTATGCCCCAGCCTGGCCTACCACCGAGACCCATAATCGCTCGACTTCTGAATTACCGGGACCGCGACACGGCCCTTCGAGCAGCCCGGACACAGAGATCACTGAGGTATGAAGGCATCACCTTTTCCATCTATCCTGATTTTACACCGATGGTTCAGGATGAGAGGCGCAAATTCCTTCCAATAAAAAAGAAACTGCGTGAAGCCCAGATAGACTATGCACTTTTATATCCGGCAAAGCTGAGGGTTACTCATCAGGGCAAACAACGCTTCTTCACCAACCCGCAGAAAGCCGAAGATTACTTCAAATCCATCCGGAGGGCACGCAGGGGCGACCAGGCACCTGAGGACGATCTGGAGATCGATGACCTGCCTCCTGAACGCCAAGAGGATTAACTGCCTTCATGACCTTCGACATTTGGCAGAAACGTACTTATCTACTGGTCGGTGCTGACTCACCATTTGGTGGATAGGCAGAATCACGTGGATCGGACTTACTGGACATCGCACCCCCTGTGGTAACGTATACCAAGGACCGCTTTCTTGGCCCCAGCCTCCACCAAGGGCGGTACAGACTGGAGCTATGGGCCGGATAGTGGCAGCGCGCACCTTTAGATGTTCCCTAGTTGGGTGTTCCCCGCTGAACAATTGTATGTTTGGCTTTTTGCCACTCTGAAGTTGGGGGGGAGGGGTAGGAGGGGGGGATGTTCTTGGGGATTTCATGGCTACTGGCATGTTTGGGATGCTGGGGTGGGTGGGGGGGGTTCGGACGTTATGAGGTTACTATTGCATGGACGGTGTTTGCATATGCTGATGTGGTGTGGGGCTTGGCGCTACTGGTGCGGGTGTGACTCCATGCTTTGGCCCGCTTGGGCGCCTTCTTCTTTAATGTCAATGTGCTTATGGCTGCGGTGAACTCGACTGCGCGATTAACATGTCTTTCATGGAATGTTCGGGGGTTGAACGATGCTCGGAAATGCAGGAATGTTATCGCCTACTTGAATAGACACCATGTACAAATAGCTCTACTACAAGAGACACACTTGCCCGTGCGCAGGGACGCCCCGTTTGGACAGAAATGGGCGGGTACCCGTGCTTTTTCCTCCTATTCGTCTTATGCCAGAGGAGTGGCGATACTAGTCGCCCGAGGTGTACCTTTCTTTCACATGGGAGAAGTGGCGGACAAGGAGGGGAGATATGTTTTGTTGTGGGGGAGAATGGGGCATGACACTTATCTATTTGTCTCAATGTACGCACCGAATATTGACTCACCTGGTTTCTTTTCCACACTGTGGGGCAAGATTGTTTCCATCGGGGCAAGACACATCATCTGGGGAGGTGATTTTAACCTGGCCTTGGTACCCTCACTAGATAGGGCGGATGGTGTTAATTCTTACAAGCCCCGAGCTAGGGAGGTTTTGGAGGGAGTAATGGAGGAGGGTGGACTATTTGACGCCTGGCGACAGCTACATCCCCACGGGCGGGAGGGCACGCACTTTACACATCACACCGGAACCTGGGCACGCTTGGATTACTTTTTGGTAACCCGGGACGTCACTGGGGAACTGTTAGAGGCCGACCATCTACCCAGGACCTATTCAGATCACAGCCCTGTTAGACTACAGTTCCGGACTCCTGGGTGGGATAGTCCAAGACCGCAATGGAGGCTGAGTCCCGATACGCTCCTTGATGAGCTTTTTCGCACGGAGTTGGGCGAGGAGATCAGGGACTTCTTTCCTAGAAACAAGGGCTCAGTAGAATCAGTGGAACACATATGGGAGGCCTTCAAAGTCACTATTCGGGGATTCTGCATCTCTAAGAGCCATGGGGTCCTGCGGGATATTCTGCGTACCATTACCACATTGGAAAAAGAATTGCATGCACTAGAGCTCCAAATGGTGGCGAGCGATGACCCACTCCTACGGGTGACCTTTAGGGACACACTATCCAAGTATGAGGAGGAGGCTGCCAGGGAGGCGAAATACCGGGGCAAACACTGGGTGGCCCGGAAATACTGCGAGGGAGATAGGCCTGGTAAAGTGCTAGCCTCACTCACGCGCGCGCCACGTGAACACAACACCATATTAGAACTTATTGATGAAGCTGGCACTGTCACTAGAGAGTCAGATGGGATACTGACTGCATTCACAACGCACTACTCGACACTATATACCTCAAAGGCAGAAGCTGATGCTCCATACGCCGACTATATGAACGACGTGGCGCTATGCTGGCTTAGCGATGGTGACAGGGAGTTCCTGGCGGCTCCTTTTGAACTCGAGGAAGTTCGCGAGGCCATTATGTCCCTACAGAATGGGAAGGCTCCAGGGCTCGATGGCATCCCAGCCGAATTTTACAAAGCTTATATTGATATTATGGCACCCGTGCTTAACGAAGTCTTCACTGAATCGTTAGCTGACGGTAGGCTACCTCGATCTATGCGTGAAGTGGTTATCACCTCCCTTCTGAAACCTGGCAAGGCCCCTACTTCCTGTGACTCTTACCGCCCACTCTCCCTTCTAAATTGTGATGTGAAGATCCTTGCTAAGGTTCTCGCCACGAGACTATCACTGCTAATGACTAGACTCGTCCTGCCCGACCAATCTGGCTTCGTAGCAGGCAGATCCACCTCCCATAATCTACGCACCCTGTTTTCTTTGCTACGCTCTGTCCACCCTGATGTCCCAGTGGCGGCTGTGTTCCTTGACGCCACCAAGGCGTTCGACTCCGTCGAGTGGCCTTACCTCTTCTCGGTTCTGGGACGCATGGGGTTCCCTAAACTGTTCTTGGCCTGGGTGCGCCTCCTCTACACGGATCCCACGGCGAAAGTACTGATCAATGGGAAGCTATCGCCACCTGTCAGTCTTACTAGAGGCACTCGCCAGGGATGCCCGCTCTCACCCCTATTGTTTGCAATCGCGGTCGAACCACTAGCGTGCCGCCTCCGCCAATTACACCGGGAGGGAGCGATTCAATGCTTGCAGCGGCAAATTGATGTATCCCTCTATGCGGATGACATCACACTATATGTCAAGTACCCGGAACTACACCTTAACCCCCTGCTCCGCGAATTCGTCCTGTTCGGGGGGCTATCGGGCGTTCATATTAACTGGCCCAAATCACAATTTTTTCCCCTTACTGATGCAGTGACTGTTTTCCCATTAGATTATCCGTTGGTGTGGTGCAAAGACGATCTTTGTTATTTGGGGATCCGCGTCGCACGGGATAAAGATGAGACGCTTCGCTCCAATTATGGAGTGGCTATAACCAAACTGGCCGCTTCTGTCGACAGGTGGATCACGATGCCACTCTCCATGGCTGGCAGAGCCTCCCTTATTAAAATGGTGATATTACCCCGCTTTTTGTACTTTTTCCTAAACATCCCCTATTACCCAGGGGCTTTCTTCTTCAGGACACTTCGCGCCGAACTACGCAGACTTTTTTGGGGTGGCAAATCTCCCCGGCTAAAGTGGTCCACGTTGACCCTTCCCTACGACCAGGGTGGCTTCGACATCCCAGATTTCGAGGCATACTACCTGTGCGCACAAGCGCATTTTGCCTACCATTGGATGGCTCCTACCCCCTTCATGCCTCACGTAGCAGTGGAGGATTGGATAGCACACCCACTTCCGTTGAACGGTCTGATGCATTGTCCCGAGACTTCCATCTCTACAGCGAACACCTCGGTCTCCTGCACCCTGGACGCGTGGCGGCGAATCGCCCAGCGACTCCTCTGCGCGATGCCCTACTCTCCTAAGCTTCCTCTGACCTATCACCCAAAACTTACCTTGCTGTCGGAAATTGGGTTTCGCCAGCTCTGTAACAAACTGCACATTTCCTTTTGGGGTGACCTGTTCCACAACGGAACTTTCAAAACGGCGGATCTCTTCTTCCAATCGCATGCCCACTCGCCCCTCGAGCTGTTTTACTATATTCGATTGCGCGCGGGGATGCGAGACATCCTTCCGGATTACCCTACTGAACCTGTGCCCTTGCCTCCGCTACACCATCTCCTAGAATCTCAAGATGGGGCCCATCTGGTCTCTGGGCTCTACCGCCAATGTCGAGGAGCTGCCCCCCTATCGGTCTCTGCTGCCAGATTGCGATGGTCAGCGGAACTTGACACAGAGGTCTCGGACGATCAGTGGCAATACTGCTGCGCATTGACTTCCCGCATCTCTGCCAGTTGCAGATTGAAAATAATACATTATAAATACTTGCAGAGGGTCTACTACACCCCGGCCCGGAAACACAGATTCGGGCTGGCCGATAGTGACCGCTGTGAACGCTGCCGCGCAGAACACGCTGACTTTCTCCACTTAGCATGGTCCTGCCCCCAGATTGCTGACTACTGGCGACAAGTCATCGGGGCTGTTGTGCAGATGGTGGATGAGGAGATCCCCGCGGACCCCTTGGTGGCCATCCTTGGATACACAAAGCACATATCCAAGGGAAGCAGAAAATTCGTCGATATAGCATTCCTCCTAGCCAAGCGACGTGTCGCCTGCCGCTGGAGCAGAGGCAGAGCGCCTAAGTTCAAGGATTGGCTAACTGACTTAACATATTGCCAGGATCAGCACAACACTTTTTCGGAATTATTGCCTCTCACGAGCAGACCTAGGAATATCTGGGACCCACTGGTACACTACCTGCTCAAACACTTGGATGATGACACAACGTCGGGCGATGGGCTCACTGCCTCCCAATCTCATTAGCACTATCGTTCACCTTATTGCTACCTGGCTATACATGACACACGCTGTTTTTCTCCACCTGTGGGACCCCTGTGCCCCTGCAGTCTCCTCGTGGAAGGTGTAGCACTGGCCTCCACGGTACAGCCCCCCTCGCCTCCCCCCTCCTGCGACCGTCCTCCCCTTCCGACGCGCCACTGGACGTCCCCCCCCTCCTCCGGAGGGTGCTGTCCTGCATACCACTAGCAGCTCTGCACTTTCGCCCCACGGACTACCGATGCCTTAGGTCCTTGAATTCTGGACATTCACCGCCCCACGCGCCGGCGCCTGGCGGTACCACCACACTACACCACTATCATACATTGTAATCGCACTGTAATGCACCACTACACACACGTAACCTCGTTGAAAAGTTGGGGTTTTCTCTTTTTCTTTTTCTTGTTCTACTCGTTACAAAAAATTAGGAGTGAGATTCTCTTCTTGCTCACACAAAACCTGTTCGGCTGCAGTACATCCTTCCTTGGCCTGCCCCGCCGGACAGCGCTGTACAAAGCCTTTTCCTTGTAATGTGCCGCCGGGCCCCCGGGATGCCGGCTACAAGGCTGTGTATTGTTGCTCCACTATTGCTGCCGGCCTCCGGGTTGTAGGCACTTCAAGCTGTGTATCCTTATGTGCTCTTATCAATAAAGCAGTTTTGAACACCAAAAAAAAAAAAAAAAAAATTAGAAACCAAAATGATAAAAAAATCTCTTGAGGTGAACAGGGGATATGGTTTTTCAAATATAAGTAAAATACTTTAAATTCAGAACTCTTGGCTGCTATAAATATATCTGTGCACGTGGTTAGTAGCCAGTTGGCTAACACACCTGTAAGAGTCTTCTTGGACTAGTCACAGTGGGCTGGGGCCACTCACAGAGACTACTCAGGACCAGGGGTACAGTTTATCTCTCATTGCAAGCAATCTTAGAGCCCCATTAGGATGGCGGGCGGACTTTGTCTGCCCGCCATCCCGTCGTACAAATAGACCGCCCGCCATAAGGGTGGGAGTCCCATGGCTGCCCTTTGGATCAACCCGCCACAGTGGCGGGCGCATCCTGCATTCCTAACATTGTGGCGGGCGGTGCACTGAGCACCGCCCGCCACAATGACAGCAAGGCATGTTGTGCACTTCCATGCACAACATGGCAGACACCGCCCAGTGCCTGCCATAATGTACATGGAACTGCTGGAGGGTACCATATGTGCCCCTCATGTGCACCCCCACCCCCAGAGTCCCTGGGGGCCTGCAACCGGCCCCCGCAGTCTACTCCCTCATGCCTTTCCGTGGCGGCAATGCCGCCACGGAAAGGCATCTTTCCGCGCCCATGGTAATATGGCTGGCGGTGTCTAACAGACACTGCCACCATATTAAACCCTTTTCCACCTGGTCAACTTGTTGACCGAGCGGAAAAGCGGCAGACAGTCTTGCCATCTGCCGCGGTCCCCCTCGCTATTGTAATATGGGTACAGTTTATCTCTCATTGCCAGCAATCTTAGGGCCCCATTAGGATGGCGGGCATACTTTCTCCGCCCGCCATCCCGTCGTACAAATGGACCGCCCGCCATAGGGGCGGGGGTCCCGTGGCTGCCATTAGGATGTGCCCGCCACAGTGGTGGGCCCATACTGCATTCCTAACATTGTGGTGGGCGGTGCACTCAGCACTGCCCGCCACAATGCCAGGAAGACATGTTTTGCATTTACATGCACAACATGGCAGGCATCGCGCAATGCCTGCCATGTTGTGCAAGGAACTGCATACCCCCCCATGTGCACCCCCACCCCCCAGAGTCCCTGGGGGTCTGCAACAGGCCCCCACAGTCTATTCCCGCATGCCTTTCCGTGGCGGCAATGACTCCACGGAAAGGCATCTTTCCCCACCCATGGTAATATGGCTGGCGGTGTCTAACAGACACCACCACCATATTAAACCCTTTTCCACCTGGTCAACTCGTTGACTGGGTGGAAAAGTGGCGGACGGTCTTTCCATCCACCGCGTTCCCCCTCGCCATTGTAATATGGCAGGGGGGAAATGGGTGGCTGGCGGGGAAGGATATCGGGTGGATTGCCACCGCCATGCGGGGGTGGCGATCCGCTCGAGATCCTAATGGGCCTCTTAGTATTCTAAGTGTTTTCCCTCCTCCGTCCAGGAAATAAGTTGTCCTGATGCTTGAGAGGAAGCATTCTGAAGATGCTGAAGGGATGCTGAATAGATGCAGTGTGTTTCCCTGGGTCATTCTAGAGTTCACAAACTTCAGGGGCCATGTCTAGCCTCAGCGCTCCATGTCCATTTTGCTGCAGGGAGCCCAATGCAGGTCCAATCGCCATTGGTCAGCTGGCCTCCTGGTTACAACAGATTCAGTAGTCTCTTACAGGTCAGGAAATCCTTTTCTTTTGGCGACTAGAGTCCATTTTGACCTTGGCTGTGGGCCCAACGCGCTTCTGGACATTTTGTGAAGTTCAAGACTCAGTCGCCCACAGTTACTTTTTCATTCAGTGGTGGGCAAGCAATCAGGGCAGCTGGGCTTTCAACTGGTGCAGGTTCCTTTTAGCTTTTGGTGGCCCTAAAGATTAACAGGCAGCTATCCATCTAGTCCTTGGAGTGACTTTTTCAGTCCTGGGACAAGTGGAGCTCTTTCCCACAAGTGGCCACATTTAGCACAGTCCTTTTTGCAGGTCCCTTGGGTGAAGCAGGTACAGTCCAGTCTTTGGTTCAGTTTCTCTTTGCTGGATCCAGGTAGCGGCAAGGCAGTCTTTCTTCTATCTTTTTTCAGTTCCGTAGTGATCTTAGGACTGTGGATCTAAGGTGCCACTTTCATGCCATATTCTCTTTTGTAGGAGAGGAGGACTGACTTGACAATCTAGCAATAGTTCCCATGAGGCGACCCTTCTCTATTTACATCACTTTCTGTGGGTATGACCCTCCAACAATCCCAGGATACCCCATTCTACCACAAACCAAGATGGTGCAAGCCTTTTTCATCTGTGAGAAGCTCTGAGCACACCTCTGAGGTGTACCCAGTATAATGAGACACTCCTCCTAGAAAACGAGTTCTGCAACACTTTTTTCCCCACTGGAGAAGATGCCAGTCTGTCTGTCTACACAATAGAGCATGCGAGCGAAGGTATGATCAGCGTTTACTTTGTTGAGTTAGAAGTTGGGCCATCTGTGGCCACCGCCCAGTAGTCATCCTGCTGCAGGATGTCACACTACCTTCTTTCAGCCATTATATTTGCTCCCTGTTCCTGGGAGCTCTTCACACTTCCTGGCAGAGGATAGCATGTTGGATCGGTGACAGCTACTGCAGACAGTCAGGAAATACTACCAGAGGTTTGAGCGACAAAGTGGTGACTTTCCAAAGTCAATGTTTTATTAAACGTTACCTTAAATCCCATCTCAGCAATGAGCCAGGCTTAATGTAACGACTAATTTGATACCATGGAGTAATATCTTTGGTGATCCCAAATGGAAGTTAGCACTTAGCACGGTGGCTAGTGAAACTTTATGCAAGCTAATCAGGCCACTGGCATTGCTACAGAGAAAACTGCAACCTTGTGTTTCCCCTATCAGGGCATGTTAAATACAAAAAGAACACGCCTTTCTTCTTAATATCAAGCTCCCTTCCTGGTAGGCTACCAAGGATGTCCCTAGGGTTGCTTACTAATATATTTTTTTAAGTTTTTGACGTTGCAAAAGAGTTGAGTTTGCTATGTTGAGTTGGGCACGTTAACGCTGCCTGATGAGGCTACATTGGCAGACCTAGAGTCACGTATTCACTGTGTTGCACCAATGGTGGCACAATTAAGTACTGCAGTCCACTTGTGACATTTAACTTGTTAGACCTGTTTACCACTTGTACCATATACTAGGGACTTACAAGTAAATTAAATGAGCCAACCAGGTACTGGCTAATCCTACACATACTTTGTGGGTCAGAGTACATGCACTGGGGCCTGCACAGCATAGCCCAGTGCACTACAGAATCGAAAAACTAGCAACATCAGTCCAAAATCGTGGGGGGTATCCTAGAAAAAGAAGTCACTTCCTACTCTGGCCAACTAGACACCAGCTCCAAAATGTATATCTCTTTCTGTCAATACTAGCACATTTCCTAAAACTGTGCTCCATGCTGAATGCTTCCTGGAATATCTACTGATCCCACTGCTCCCTTGAAATTGTTCCTGTACGTTTGTCTTACCACTAGTCTACCCTCCAGTTAACCAGGCACTCAGAAACAGAGATGCTGGTAGGTTACCAGTACATCAACTTGTAGCACCATACTGCGGTCTAGTTCCCAGTCATTTGTGTCACTTCATGCTGGAGTTGGTGGAACCTTCAGTTAGGCATGATGAGTTTTCTCTGATCTGATGCCAGTCTAGGGCCCAGGACTTGGGAAGGCAGATCTTGGGGATCAAGGACTCACTGAGCACTGCCTGAGCCAGCATGGCTCAGGCAGGTCTAGTTGCAGGCCCAGGCAGGTCCAGTGCACAGTCCTGCTGGGCAGTTGCAAGGAGACCTTAGAGCTTGTTGTGTCCCTGTAGCTCGGACCAGGACGTCAATCCCTAACCCTTGAAGTCACTCAGCCTGGAAAGACGGGAGCAAGTCCACTATTCCCTCTCGGAGAGCTGGACAGGCCTCAAGTAGCTGGGCAGTCATCCTGCAGTAGTGTCAGAAAACTGCGTTGTTTTCTGACCCATACGTCGGTTAGAAACATGACCAGGAGACGGATGTAGGAGCGGTACGCTTACCTTACTCATGATGTCTAGGGACACATATCATAGTGTTCATCAGCAATAGTTCACTGAAATCTGTGATCGAGACGCTGCAACTGTATCTATTAAGCTCTACTTCCGTGATATGCTTACACGTCTGCTCAGCGTACACTGCTGTTCTCAGTGGAAATAGGAAGCTCTTGGATACCCCAACTTCTAGACAGTTCCAAACTCGGAAACAGAGACCCTTATGTGCCATTCTACGAGTGCCTAACCTTTTCTGCTTTCGTCGTTTATAATATCTGCCCTGAGGAATCCCAATCTGGGCGAAACGCGTTGGCTGTATTGATTGTTCATCTCTTTCAAGATACTTTTTGAAGATTGCAATAAAATCATCTTATGAACATCAATGAAGGACTATTACTCATTCGTGAACGCATACAATTATTTTGTCCGATATTTTTGATGTACTGTTCTTGATTTTTGTTGCCTCTCTATTTCTTCTTTTTCTGTAAAAATTGGGGTCCTTAGGCAGTAGACCTAAGAGGTGGGCAACATTGGCAAAATAGGATTTTGCTGTGACTTCCGTGTATATTGGGGGTAGTGCAACCTTTAAATCCTTACTGCCTTTTCCTGCTTTTTATATGTTCTATGATGAAACTGCTGCTAAACTAAAGGGAAAACATGCCACCTACATAAAGCTGACACCCAATATGACTTCATTTGGATTCATCCTTGAATCCGACCTATCTTCCAAAAGACAGATCACCAGGAAAACCAAAGCAGAATGGTAATAGCTTTCTCTTCTAAAAAGGTGACATTTTCAGTTCTAGAAAACAGATTAAGAACAACAGTACAAGTGCTGTACTCTCCTACCTAAAGGCAGTAATACTTTGTTCTTTGATAAATAGGCTACTCAACACCTTCATGGGACAAAGACAATCTTCTTGCAGCAGCATGACTTATCATGGGCTTGAAGAAATTCATCCAAATCACTCCATTGTTGAAGGAATTATTTAAGCTCCCCCTGCAGGCCTGCATCATCTTCAAGACCAGCTGAAACCACTACAAGGCAATCTTATTTGACTATGTCCTTTTTAGAGACTCTGCAACTTTCTTATCCCCCTTAAGGCAGTGGCTATCTGGGAGGTTCACTACAGTGATCCAATCAGCTTTCTCAGAAACTGGAGAAACTGCTACAAAATTTGATTACAAATCACAAACTGATGTGTTTAGGGAATTTGTTGAAATTCTTGCCATACGAGGCTATGGGTATTGGGAGGGAAATATCAATGCAAAAAGTATTTGTAGAACAAAAGTTTGATAAATCCAAGGTGCTGAGACCCTATTTAGAGCATGCAGAATACCCAGACAAAATCATGTTTCTGGATGAAATCATATGAGGACTTGTTTGGAATTTGGCTTTACTCGGGATTTAAAAATGCAAAGTGTTGTGGTGGATAGAATCTTGTATCCTTCCCCTTAAAGGATGTTTGAAAATGTCCTTGTCCCAAACTAGACATAGATAATATGTGCCTTGAAAAGGTTAACGAAATTGCAGTGATCTTAATGGATGAAGAGGTCCCTTTAGCCTTTGACTCCAATGGCATCGATCAACCTGAAACAACTGCTTCAACCGCAGAAATTGTACCAAGGCTGTTGTCAAGCATTACAATTACCAATAGTGAAGTACGCTAAGTATGTTGGCCCATCAAGCTCTTCAATGTTCGAGCCAGCAACACTTCAGCGCTCAAATCACCTATTCTAATCCAAATCGGTGCACAAGGAATATCTGCATCCCTAGATTCCTTGGACCTTCATGATTTGTTTCAATGTATATGCCCATTGGCTCCACCTGGAAACTTTAAACCAAAAATTAAAGGCTAGCCTATTGATAATTTCTATGTCACTTCAAATGCTTCAGTCCGTATGCAGAAAACCCCCAGAAATCATAGACATTCCATTAGCACCAATTAGAAAGAAATTAACTTGACTCAAGTTTGTTTTCCAAGATGAAATGGGAAAAGACTATGGAAATGTGTCTGGAGGAGGTACACAGCCATCAAAATACTGACTGCACCAAAGGAAAATAAAATGCAGTACTTGAGTAGGTGGATTGTGTGTGTAGGGAGATTATGTACAGAAGTACATGCAGAAGACTCAATGGTATGAGATTGTGAAGAGAAAAATGACAATACGCGATATATGCAGTTGGAGGATTTCAGAAAGATGTGTGGAGAAAATGGAGTGAGTGTCTTACAATGAGACAGAGAAGAAGAAAGTGACATGAAGTGGGACAGAAATTATTGACACTCCGAAAACCAACTCCCTTTCCACAGATCTTAGAAATGTTTAATTCCATCTCAGACTTTCAGAACTGAAACATCTCCAGTTCTTATTATTCATAACAAATTCGCAGTTGTTACTCATTTATTTGATACTGCTAACAGGCATTGGCAAAGTCAATAGGTTCTGTTGTTTTTAGACTTGTGTCCCTTGTTGTGTTATGCAGCCTGGGTGGAGAACATGCTAAGTGCACATGAATGTTTGGCCGGCCACAGAGGGCTGGCTAAACCTTCATGCCCACTCAGGATGGAGTCACCACTCCTCCCCCTTGCGCAGCCCAGCCTCAACCGACAAAACTGCCCCAGCACAGAAGAATAAAATGATATTAACATTGCGTTATTATAATTTTATTTTTTCTTTTGTGCCGTACTGAAAGGCAGTGGGGCGACCCTCCCCCACCTTAGCGGAGGAGCCACCCCTGAGCATCAAGGTAATTTACACATATCCGTCCACAAATACATCTATCTGAGCACACAAGCAGACTCACACACTAGACCCATCCATACATTCACACATCAAAATGTGAGCCTCTGGGCCATAAACTTAAAAACTAAACCCACTCAATTTTGTTTGTGTAATGTCAATGCTACAGGACTAATACACGTTTGAGCTTCAGCAACTAATATTTAGGGGTATTTTGAAGCTCTGTGTGGCATGGGTAGACTGGGGAGTGAGATATGATGTTCTTATTCTGACATTTGCCAGTGTTTCTCAAGATTGCACCTGCAGGGGTAAGAATGCACTATTTAACAAATGTTATAAATGTACCAACTATTGGCCTTGCAAATCCTGTTTACTGATGCTGTGCAGCATAGGCCCCTGCATACACCACCACGCATATGTGTGCGTACAAAATAATTTGGGTGACACTTTCCTGTTTTTACTGACAAATCTAAGACGGTGGATGGCACTTAGATGAATAAATAAAAAAATACAGAGTGTGCAAAAGTGCTTTTGATGTAGCTGAGCGCCCAGTGGCAAATGACAGCTATTAGGCCCTCCAAAAAAGAGGGCAACAAGCACCAAAGAAAAATGTACATACCCATAAGGGGTAGTAAAACAACGAGGTGGGTGAGTGGGGATACATCGGGGGGGGAGTGTAAAATAAACACAAAACTGAGGTGGGCAAAAAGGGGAGTAGCAGCACAGGAGAAAAGTGGAGAGCAACATGGGACGCAGAGGAAAAACACGAACAGAAAGAGAACAGCACACAAGGAAGAGAGCAACATAGAATGTGAGTAGAGAAGATGCAAGCGTTTGGTAGAGGGAAGCATTAGCTGAGGCAGAAATCTGAAAAACACATGCACTCCCAAGATGTGCTGGAAAAAAAAGAAAAAGAGTAATTCCCTAAAAACGAGCAGGGGGGGATACAACACCTATCCAATCAAAATAATGGTAAAGAGGCTATGCTACAGGGCAGTGAGAAATAGAGGAAGGGGAGGGCAAGTCAACAAATGAGAAGCAATGTGTGTGATAATGTGCTGTTTTGAGCTCTTATCATTTCTCTGTACCTTTAATTTGTAGAATCCTGTTTAGGTTCTCTGTTAGAATGTGGACTTCTCTTGAAGTCAGTTGATAGTTGGTCGTTCGTGGTTGAGGTTATTAAAACCCACTTACCTTCATTTGATGTCTCCTGCTTCTTTAATGTGGTAAACACCACATTAATTTGGCGACGAGGATGGGAAAACCTCAACACGAAGAATATTTGAGAACACCCCTCCTCCAGCGGCAGAATTTAAAGAAGTGAAGCGGTGACTTCTCTGCGGCTGAAAAGATGAGAAAGGCGATTTTTTATGCTTGTCTATGTGTCTACCATATGGTGAGGAGAGCGGTGGGGATAATTTGAACTCGGCATTGTTATAAATTTAATATTTAAGTTGCGTCCTAAGATTGTTTAAGTGAGCGCGAGCTGAAGAGAGCGCGAAAAAAACTGAATGTTGATTCTTTAGTTGGCTACGCATGTGTTTCACCACTGCGTTCCAACTCTGAGTAAGACGGCGGATTTACGTCAGAATGCGTGCGTTCCACTAGTGCGTTCCAGCACTGTGTGAGAAGGAGCATTTACGTCACGATACGCGCGTTTCAAATGTGCGCTCCAACTCTTCTGAAGACAGCGCGTTGTTGCTTAGTAACATAAAGACAATTGCTCATTCCAACTGCGTGTAAGACAGTACATTCTTTCATTGTTTGCTCTACGTTACTTAGCAACCCAAGGACAATTGTTCGTTCCACATGAAAAGTGGTCTTTATTGAAAGAATTTGAATACTTTACAGTGACAATTTTTTTTTTCCTTATGTGTTTGTGACACATATAAAAGTTAAAAGAGAAAAGAAAGAGTTTAAAGGTGACGAAGTGCTAAAACAGATAATTAAAAAAAAAAGAAAATAAAGGTTTATTTTTTATTAAGAAAGTAAAAGACTTTAAAAAAAAATGCAGAATGTTACTCAACCAGCCTTTTTCTTAGTTAGCCCTGGAGAACCAAATGTAAAGTGGAAAAAGTGGAAGAAAAATTTTTGCAAATTATGCCAGGGTTTGTGGTACAAATTTAAGTGCGGAAAGGAAACTTGCTCTTCTTCTGCATTGTTTTGGTGGTGAAGGACAAGACATCTTAGAGCACTTGCCAGATTTGCCTGCAGCAGAACAAAGAAATTTAAATGAATATGAGATTGCCATACTACAACTAGATCGTCACTATCTCCCGAGATTAAGCACAATAATGGAGCGATATCACTTCGGATTGAGAGAACAGAAAAAAGATGAGACGGTTGAGGAGTATGTCTCATCGGTTAGGAAGTTAGCTTCTTCGTGCAACTTTGGACAAACTCTTGACGAAGGAATACAAGATTAATTTGTTTTGAGATATGCGCATGATGACATCAGGAAAGAGTTATGGTTGAAAGATGAACCTCCACTTGAGGAAGTTTTGGTTATTGCAAAACAAGTTGAGCATATGACTAAGTGTGTAGGTGAATTAAAAAAGGAAAAAGAGAAACCTGAAACAAAGGAGGAAACAAAGGTGGAAGATGTTGTATGTCAAGTAAAAAAACAGGAGGGTGGTGTTGGGCCAGAAAAACAGAGTGCCATGGCAAATGTTATGAATCCTAATATGTCTAGTACTTCATATGCTGGTCAAACTAACAGGTTTTCTTGTTTCAGGTGTGGTCAATTTTCGCATTTAGCAAATTCATCTACTTGCCCTGCATTAAAAATTTTGTGTAACTTGTGTGGAAAGAGAGGGCATTATGCAAAGTTCTGTAGAACAAAGATGCTTAAAGGAGACGTAGCAAAGAAAAGGTGGTCACAACCTCAAGTCAGAAATGTGACTTTTGAGATAGGATGTACGAAGACTGATCATCCCTCACATTGGGTCAAGGTGGAGAACAAGATGATAAATTTCAAATTTGATTGTTGTTCTCGTATAATGATAATTGATGAAAAATTGTATAACAAAACTTTTTCAGGTAATGTTAAGTTGTTGAGATCTGATATAACACCTTTAGGTTATAGTGATAAACTAATTAAAATGTTGGGGTATTTTTTGGGTGAGATTGAATTGGGAAGTCGAATAATTGTTGGTAAAATATATGTAGCAAAGAAAGGTGATGCGTTGCTGGGATGGTTACATCAAAGGGAACTTGGAGTGAAACTTGATCCCAATGCTTCACCTCAAGTTCAAATTCAGGAAGTTCATGAGTGTGACCATAGTAATGAGAGTGAAGATTTGAGCAAAGTTTTTTCAGAAAAATTTCCAAATGTTTTTAAGGAAAACTTGGGATGTTTGCGTGGCTATAAGCATCATATCAAACTAAAAGAGAATGCTGTTCCAATAGTAGCAAAAGTGAGGAGAATTCCTTTAATTGAACAAACAAAAGTTCAAGAAGAAATTGAAAAACGTATTAGTAATGGGATAATTGAGCCAGTTGAGGCCACTGAGTGGTTGGCTCCTATTGTTGTTGCAAAGAAACCGACAGGTGAAATTCGACTTTGCATAGATTTGAGGTCGCTGAATAAGCAGGTGGTTGTGGATAGGTTTCCTTTACCAAATATAGATGAGTTGGTTGGTACGTTGGGTGGAGCGAAATATTTCACAACTCTTGATTTAGCATCTGCTTACCACCAGGTGGAACTGGATGAGTCCTCCCAGGATCTGACGGCTTTTATCACACCTATGGGTACATTTAGATACAAGAGGATGCCTTTTGGTCTCGTTTCGGCAGCCTCCGTATTTCAAAGAATCATGTCTAAGATTTTGAAGGGTTTGTCTGGTGTGAAGTGTTATCAGGATGATTTGTTAATATTTGGAAATAATCTGTGTGAACATAATGAACGTGTGTGTGTTGTACTTAGACGTTTAAGCGAAGCTGGTATGTCTCTGAAGAGAAACAAATGCAAATTTGGTGTGCAAGAAGTAAATTATCTTGGTCATAGGATTACTGGTGAGGGTGTTTTTCCAAAAAAAGAACTGGTGGAGACAATCTTGAAGATAAAGGATCCTGTTAATAAAGATGAGTTACTTTCTTTTTTGGGAATGGTTGAGTTCTATGGAAAGTTTGTCACTAATTTTGCGGAGAAGACTCATAGTTTGAGGAGGTTGACTGCAAAGAATGTTGTTTTTGATTGGTATGACGAATGTAGAAAGGAATTTGAAGGTATAAAAATGGAGTGAAACAAAGCTCCCTCTCTGCACGCTTTTGTTCCTGGTCTTCCGACTTTCTTGTTCACTGATGCAAGTGACAAAGGCCTCGGTGCTGTTTTAATACAAAGAAAGGATGGACAGGATTTGTTGATTTGTTGTTCTTCAAGGTGTCTCAGGGGTGCAGAAATAAATTACTCTGTGATAGAGAAGAAGTCTCTTGCCATTTTTTGGGCTTTGAGAAAATTCAGGAATTTGGTTTGGGGTTCTAAGGTCTGTGTTTTATCAGATCACAAACCCTTAAGGGAAGTTTTTTTAAAAAAAGGTTTGGATGCCATTTCTTCGAGAATTAGAAAATGGGTCATTTCTTTTAAAGAGTTTGATTTTGAGGTGGATTATGTACCTGGTGTGGCTAACAAGTCAGCAGATTGTTTATCTAGGCTAGTTTGTGTTGAGAGTTGCCAAGATGAAGATACTTATGAAACAGATGGGAACATCAGTGTATGTGAAGTTACTGAAGGAGCTGTAGAAGAATGTGAATGGAGGAGTGAATTGGTGAAAGATGAGGAGATATCTAGGGTTATTTCTTCGTTGAAGAGCCATTGTCGTTTGGAAAAACCTTGGTTACTGGTTTCAGAAGAACTTTCTGTTACTGATGATGGTCTTCTCACTCGGGGAACGAAGTTGATTCCACCTAGTGGTATTAGAAAAAAATTGTTGACACATGCTCATTGTGGACATTTAGGCATTGTCAAGACCAAGGAAATTCTCTGTTTGCAGTTTTGGTGGCCTGGCATGGATCTAGAAATAGAGAGAATGGTTAGAGACTGTCCTGAATGTTGTGCGAGTGATAAGATTTTAAAGACTAGACAGATGCCTATGGTTAAAAGAATTTTACCCAAACATCCTTGGGATGAGGTTGCTATGGACATTGTTGGTCCTTTGTCTGGAGTTTCTGATACTCCATATTTGATTGTTTTGATAGACTTATATTCGAGATGGATTGAGGTTAGTGCCGTAAGAGACATAACTTCAGATGCTGTTATTAGATTTTTGGATGGTATTTTTTTCTAAATAAAGCTTTCCTAATAGTTTGTTTCAGATAATGGGCCTCAGTTTTGCTCGAAGCTGTTTGAGGATTACTTAAAGAAGTGTGGTGTGGTCCATAAGAAATGCTCGTTGTATCATCCTGAGTCTAATGGTGCCGTTGAGAGAGTCAACAAAACTCCTAAAGAAGCTATTCAGCTGGCAAGGTCCTCTGGTTTAGACTGGAAGGAGTCTCTTAAGGACAGAATTGGTAGTTATCGTATGGCTCCTCATTCTACTACAGGTAGATCTCCTTTTGAATTGTTCAAAGGCAGAGTTCCGAATACTTTGTGGTGTCCTGGTTGGATGAAGTTGAATAAAGGTTTGGTCGATAATAGTGTTGGAGAATGGAGATGTAAGGAATTAGATAAACAAATTGCTAGGAAAGAGTATTTTGATAGTAGGAAGGGTGTATTTTTCCAAAAGTTCAAACTTGGTGACCTTGTACGCATCAAAGCCCCTGTGGGATGTAGGCCTTGGTCAAAGTTCACTGAAGTTCGTTCTGTAGTGAAAGTCTTCAAGAATGCTGTCAAGACGGAAGATGGAAGGATATGGAATAATAGTCGTGTGGTTTTGGTTGATTCTAGGTTGCCTGTTGTTGATGTGGGTGGTGATGCTCCTTGTGCTGGTGGTGGTTCGGGTAATTCCCCTGACTATACTCCTGGGTCTCCGCATTTGTTATTTTCTCGAAAAGGTCTAAGAGTACGTAGACCTCCTTCCTACTTAAAAGATTATGTTTAGTTTATTTTGTTTGTTACTTACTTTCTTTTCTTCATTTGTTTTGTTGGAAAGGAAGATGTGTGATAATGTGCTATTTTGTGCTCTTATCATTTCTCTGTACCTTTAATTTGTAGATTCCTGTTTAGGTTCTCTGTTAGAATGTGGACTTCTCTTGAAGTCAGTTGATAGTTGGTCGTTCGTGGTTGAGGTTATTAAAACCCACTTACCTTCATTTGATGTCTCCTGCTTCCTTCTTTAATGTGGTAAACACCACAATGTGAGTCACAATAAAGCCAGCCAGTGGTAAGCAAAGGGTGGGCTTTATGCCCATTGTCATCGTTTGGTAAACCCACAATAGATCTTTTGAAAGCAAACAGCATATTTTGTCTGGTATTCATGATCTGAAAATCAAGTTCCAAGTTCCAGTTTGTTCCAGTTTTTATTTGGTGCGGTTTAGCTGGTTGACTACTGTTAGCTTGAACTTTTGTCTAATTTTGCATGTCCCTGTATTGCTTGGCATCAGGAGGGCTAGGAGTAGCTGGAAATGGGTGGGTTAAATGTTCCCAACAAGGGGCCCCAACATATGTCTGTCCCGGGGCCTCAAGCGTCCTGAAGATGCCACTGCATTAATGGGCTTTGAAGTATTGCTACTTCATAGGGGTAATGAAAATGCCGATAAGTGGCAGCGCTGGCTGGTCCCCTCATATGCAGCACCCACACAGGACCCCAAAACGCAGTGTGCTTTCACAACACTGAAAGTGTGATGAAGCACATGTCCAGCCTTTTCTTAATAAACCAGGCAGGAAACATGCCTTGTGTTTTTATGTGCTTTTGCTACAGAGCACTTAATGCAGAATATGTAAATGGATGTATGTAAATAGCCTGCTGCTATACATCGCCCGTGTGTGATGAGGAACTGTGGCACAAGAACATCCTCTGTGGGCTGATTAGTTTTGCTAATCGTTTTAATTGTCATCATTAAGATGTTGAGTAGCTCTTGAAAGTGGTCTGTTTTTGTAGACAGGGAAGCTAGCAACATTACATAGAATAAAGAGCATTGCATTCCTTTTTGCTTAATACTGTGTTATTTTTAAAGTGTCAAATGTATTTGTTGAACTTAGAGCACTAGCTTAGCTCATTATTGAACGGTATAGAAAACATTGCTCTTTGTTGTCAAATGGGAGATTAAAAGAACAATCCACCAAGAGGGATTGTGTAATCTGTGACAAGTAAACCTGGACTCAAATCGTACCTTCCTCACTTACCAAATTGGGTTATTTTATGCAAACCGTTTTATTTCACAGTTTTTTTTGCTTGTGTCACTAATTTGAGAGAAGCTTGAAGTACTTCAATTTAGGATGTTTTGTGTACAAAACCATCGCTCATACCCGGATCAATAGGCAGTAATGTTGCTTTGCGTATAGCAACACAATAAACAACGAAGAGTTTGCTCCTAATCAGTTAGGCTGAGCATTTAAACATAATAAACCGAAGAAAATGCCAAAACTGATGTGTGAAATAAACATTCAATTTTGTTCATAAGCTAGAAAAACTCATTCCAACCTAAGATATTGCTAATAAATAGCGTTTTATTCAATCAATTCAGAGGAAATTGTTTTAAAAGGATTAATACATTTTATACAGTACTACACCATTATATTATACAACACTCATTCAGCTAGTCATCCATATCACACACATACAAAAGCAGACATCCATATGTACATAAATTAAAGAGTTATCACAAGGGAAAAGAAAAATCACAAGGGAGAAAAAAGAATTCAGAAGGAAGGAAACAAAGGCTGCTCAACCAATACATATATACACAACACGAGACTACTCATGAACAACTTAAATGATGTCACACATTGTATATACACAGGTTAGAGCATTCGAATTCACATTTGTTTAAGTTTTTCACTTTTAGAGAGAGCAGCACTTTGCAGGGGGCCTACGCGTTTCGAGTCCTATACAATGGGGGGACTCTCATCAGGGCCGGAGGAGTTATCTAGAAAGAAAAAATATCTCCATGTCAGGTTTATACTCGCGACCTTTATAAGAAACCTTTCAGCATCGAGACTAATTCTCTCACACAGCTTACCCTACTGGTCTGCTAAGCCACTTGCCAGGTGTAGAAAGCTGGGATGCGGTGGGTAGCGCTCACTGTGGGGGGCGTAGTCACACTGAGGAGTGAAGGGCAGCAATTAGCCTCCAGTGTTAAGACTAAGCAGAGACGCATTCACAAGAGCAGTGGAGGACCAGTTCTTACCTCGCTTGATCCAAGTGGACCGGGGACTAAGTGATTCTCCACTGTCTTGGTTAGAAGGTGGAGGCGGACGAGGTCGGGGGTGCTTTGCGTATAGCAACATCATTGCCCGAATTAAGGGGTTGATTATGATGGCAGACGGACCTGCGTCCGTCCGCCACTCCCGAGGTGGAGGGACCGTCCGCAGGGGCAGCGGTGTCCCCTCCGTTGGAATTAGGATGTGACCGCCACCCTGGCGGTCACATACCGTATATTTAACATTGCGGTGGTTGCTGCTTTAAGCAGCACCCGCCGCAAAGTTAAAAATGCATGCTGTGCATTGGCACGCACAAAGCGGCAGGCACCGCGCGGTGCCTGCCACATTGTGCATGCAAATGCTGAGGGGTACCATAGGTACCCCCCATGTGCACCCCCCACCCCCCTTCACCCTGGGGGCCCAGCACGGGCCCCCAAAGCTAAGACCATATTCCTTTCCACGACGGCAATGCCGCCGTGGAAAGGCATTGGACCGCCAGCATCTTAATATGGTTGGCAGTGTCTCGCAGACACCGCCACCATATGTGAGCACTTTTTCCGCCGGTCGCAAAGGCCACCCGCGGAAAAGCGCCGGACGGTCTTGCCGTCCGCCGCGGACCCCCCAGCCATCCTAATGTGGCGGGGGGTCATTTCAGGGAGAATGGCGGACGGATTGCCCCCTCCAGCCCGGCGGAGGCAATCCGTCCGCCATCATAATTGACCCCTGAGTGTCCACAAGACAAACATATTTCTTGGTTCACTCAGACTTCTAAGTTCATGTTTAGAAACCATTTCTGTAAATAAATCTCACTCGAATAATCAAATGTATCAACATGAAACACCACTGTTAAAATAGTAACCTTTTCTAGGTTCAAAGAGTCGTTATCAGATTTTTACAGGACGTTTGTGTAAATTGTGTAATGGCTTGGCTAGTGTGTTGGCTCTAAGTACTAAGCCAGAATCCTGGCTGACCTCTGTCTCTGCTCTCTCCATTGCCCACCTCCACAGCAGAGCTTTTCGGTATTCCAGAGAAATTTAGGATACAATACTAGCATGCTACCTCAGGTAGTCAATGGGCAATGTACTTGGTACAGAGTTACAGGGCCGGCTTTAGCGGTGTTGGCACCCAGTGTGACAATGTTTGTTGGCACCCCCATTGACAACCACGGATTCCATCACTACCACCCTTTCACAGTGCCCCACAAATCTCCATAACCACTCTCTCTCAGATGCAGATGCACTTAATTAGTTTTATGGTGCCCTCATACCAGTATAGGGTGTCAGGTCACTTTACATCACACACACACTACACAGAGACAACCAATCACAAGTGTGTGAATCAGTGGATAGGAAACGTTACATAAGACAGAGGACTACAAGGTGTAGGAGTCACAAGTCATTCATACTAGTAGGTAGTATAGTGTAAGAGCACTTGGTCTGGAAAAGCACAAACTCATAATTTAAAACAGAACACCATGTTTGAGGGTTCAATCAATCAATCAATCACGAAATTTATAGAGCGCGCTACTCACCCGCGAGGGTCTCAAGCCGCTTGGATGGGGGGGTTCGCTGCTGCTCGAAAAGCCATGTCTTGACGTGCCTCCTGAAGGCGAGATGGCCGTGGGTCAGTCATAGGTGGGTGGGGAGGCTGTTCCACGTCTTGGCCGCTAGGTAGGTGAAGGATTTTCCTCCGGTGGTGGTTCTGCGGATCCGTGGAACGGCAGCGAGGGCGCGGCTGGCGGAGCAGAGCTGGCGGGTAGGTGTGTAGAACGAGAGGCGGTTGTTGAGGAATACGGGACCCATGTTGGGGAGAGCTTTGTGTGCGTGGTTGAGGAGTCTGAACGTGATCCTCTTGCTGACGGGGAGCCAGTGCAGGGCTCTCAGGTGGGTGGAGATGTGCCTGTGTCGGGGGATGTCCAGGACGAGTCGTGCGGATGCGTTTTGTATGCGCTGGAGTCTTTTCTGAAGTTTGGCAATGGTCCCTGCGTAGAGAGCGTTCCCGTAGTCCAGCCGGCTGGTGACGAGGGCCTGGGTGACCGTCTTCCTGGTTCCAGTGGGGATCCAGCGGAAGTTCCTTCGGAGCATGTGGAGGGTGTTGAAGCAGGAAGAGGTGACGGTGTTGACTTGCCTGATCATCGTGAGGGAGGAGTCGAGGATGAAGCCCAGGTTGCGTGCGTGGTCCGTGTGCTTCGGAGGGGTGCCCAGAGCTGGGGGCCACCACGAGTCGTCCCAGGCGGAGATGGATGGGCCGAGGATGAGGACTTCCGTCTTGTCTGAGTTCAGTTTCAGCCGGCTGAGCTTCATCCATTCTGTGACGTCTTTCATTCCTTCCTGGAAGCTGGCCTTGGCAGTGGCGGGGTCGTTGGTGAGGGAGAGAATTAGTTGGGTATCGTCGGCGTAGGAGATGATGTTCAGGTTGTGCTTGCATGCGATGGCTGCGAGGGGGCTCATGTAGACATTGAAGAGGGTGGGGCTGATCGAGGAGCCTTGGGGTACGCCGCGGATGATCTTGGTGGCTGCTGCGCGGAAGGGCGGGAGATGGACTCTTTGGGTTCTGTCGGAGAGGAAGGAGGTGATCCATTCCAGGGCCTTTCCTTGGATTCCGGCGTGGTGGAGACGGGTTGTCAGGGTGCGGTGGCAGACCGTGTCGAAAGCAGCCGATAGGTCGAGGATGATGAGGGCGGCGGTTTCCCCGTTGTCCAGCAAGGTCCTGATGTCGTCGGTGGCTGCGATGAGGGCGGTCTCAGTGCTGTGGTTCGATCGGAATGTGGACTGTGATGGGTCAAGGGAGCCGTTCGTCTCGAGGAAGGCGGTCAGCTGCTTGTTGACGGTTTTCTCGATGACTTTTGCGGGGAAGGTGAGGAGCGAGATGGGACGGAAGTTCTTGAGGTCGGAGGGGTTTGCGGTGGGTTTCTTCAGTAGGGTGTTGATCTCCGCGTGCTTCCAGCTCTCCGGAAAGGTAGCGGATGCGAAGGAGTTGTTGATGATGTCCCGGAGTTGGGGTGCGATGATGAAGTCTACTTTGTTGAAGATGTGGTGTGGACAGGGGTCGGTTGGGGAGCCGGAGTGGATGGTGTTCATTGTGTGGGTGGTGTCTTCCTTGCTGACGGGGTCCAGATGCGGAGGGTGGTGGTGGGGGGCGCTGGTTCGGTGGTAGGGTTCGTGGTCCGAGGGCCAAAGCTGTTGTGTATATCGGCGATCTTGCGGTAGAAGAACGTGGTGAAGAAGTTGTAGAGGTCTTGTGATGGCGTTGTTTCTGGCATTGGGGTTGGAGAGCTCTTTCACGATGGTGAAGAGTTCCTTGCTGTTGTGGGCGTTGTTGTCCAGCCGTTCTTTGTAGGATGACCTTTTGGTGGAGCGGATCAGCTGGTGGTGTTCGGGGATGGCGTTTTTGATGGATGTCATGTTTTCCGCTGATTGGTCGTAGCGCCAGGCTTTCTCGAGGGCACGGCAGGATTTCTTGGAGTCTTTGAGATCGTTGGTGAACCAAGAGGCTTTTTTGCTGTCAGGGTTGCTTGGGGGGGTTCTTCAGTGGTGCGAGGGCATCGGCGCAGTCAGTGATACACTGTGTGAGGTTGCGGGCTGCTTCGTTGGGGTCCGTGGAGTTGGTGGGTGGGTTTTGGCTCAGGGAGGTGGTGAGCTGGTTGGTGGGGATCTTGCTCCAACATCTTTGGGGGGGCTTGATGCGGTCGGTGTTGGGTAGTTGTTTTCCTGAAGTTGAAATGGAGGCAGCTGTGATCGGTCCAGTGGAGTTCGGTGGCGTGGTTGAAGGAGACGTGGTTGCTGGAAGAGAAGACTGGGTCGAGCGTGTGGCCGGCTCGGTGGGTGGGGGTGTTGACCAGTTGCTTGAGTCCAAGGTTGGCGAGGTTGTCTAGCAGGGAGGTGGTGTTGTTGTCCTTGTTGTTCTCCAGGTGAAAGTTGAGGTCCCCTAGGAGGATGTAGTCAGAGGAGGCGAGAGCGAGCGGGCTGATGAAGTCTGCGATGGCTTCGCTGAAGTGGGTGCGTGGTCCCGGGAGTCTGTAGATGAGGGTCCCTCTGAGGGTGGTCTTGGGTCGGCGTGTATCTTGAAATGGAGGTGCTGGGCGGTGGCGATGGCGTCGTTGTTGTCGGTCGTGATGCGGATGGTGTTTCTGTGGACAATGGCGATGCCCCCTCCGGTTTGGTTGACGCAGTCCTTCCGGATGATCTTGTAGCCGTCCCGGATGGCTATGGCGATGTCGGGGGCTGAGGAGGTGTTCATCCAGGTTTCCGCGAGGAAGGCGACATCCGGCGCTGTGGAGTCAAGGAGGTCCCAGAGTTCGATGGCATGTTTGTGGACGGAGCGGGTGTTGAGCAGGATGCACTTGAGGTGGTTGTTGCTGGTGCCTGGCCTGGCGGGTTCGGTGCTGGTCCGGAGGTTGGTGAACTTGCAGGCGCGGCTAGAGAACGCTCCGTGGGTGCGTTTCGGGGTGGCTCGGTAGCAGGTTGGCTGTCGGCCGGTGTTGAGTGCAAGCAGGTTGGTGGCGTCGTACCTCAGTCAGGTGGGCTGGTTCCGGCGGGGTCCAGAGGTTCTGGCGCTGGGCGCGGTCTAAGCGTGGACGGGCGCAGACAGGCTTGCCTAAGGCGCCAGGGGCGTGCCCGCAGCGCGCCGCCGGTTGCGCGCCCGCTTCGCGGCTTCCATATGAGGGGCGGAGGGAGGGAGGGGCAGCTGGGAGGTGGGAGCGGGGCGGCCAATGGGAGAGAAGGGGGTGGGGCCGCAGGGACTCAGCGGCCGTGCAAAAACGGCGGGAAGAGACGGCGGGAGAAGCGGCGAGGGTCACGGAGGGAGGGGGGGAAAACAGAAAAAAAGGGGCACAGAAATGCGAGCACAGGGGTACAGAAATGAAGGGAAAAGCAGTCAAGTGGCGAAAAGTGGCAAAACGGAGGTCCGATCACACAGGGGGTACAGTGGTACAGAAATGAATCACAGGGGCACAGAAATGCGAGCACAGGGTTACAGAAATGAAAGGGACAGCAGTCAAAATGGCGAAAAGCGGCAAAATGGCAGGAAGGAGGTCCGATCACACAGGGGGCTGCGTGGCGGTTGGGGGGGAGCGACCTGCGTGGTGACAGGATCAGAGGTCGCTCCTTAATAATCGGAATTCATTTTTTATCCAAATTAACCTTTTTTCAACATTAGGATAATGAAAGACTGGGGGGGGGGTCATAATGCTGTAATCTATACCTTGCAGTTTGCATGCAGCTCTTTGATGACTGTTAATAGCTGATTGTTCTATGTTAAGATTAATTTATAAACTACAAGTGACAAAAGTAGCTCTTTGACAAAAGCAGTAACCCACTGAGTTATTTACATTATTTGCACTTTGTGATCTGCATGTACACGTTCTTTGCAGCAGGAATATCAACCCTCTGCGCTGCCTTATGATGAGTCAAACCTTCCACTAGACAAAACCTCAACCTCTCTCCAGGAAGAACATTAATCACCATAATAATATTTACATTTTTTATTGTCGCCTCAAAATAGCTGGAGGTCTGGAACGTTGCAGCGGGTGCTTTTCAAACCATAATATATCTGGAAACATGACGCTTCACCGAATGTCAGCACCCGGTGCAGTTGCACCTGTTGCTCTGCGCGAGTGCCGTCCCTGCAGAGATATGTGTGTGTAATCTGCTAATCACAAATTTGAATATTCATAAAGTGTCTTATAGCATTAATGTATCTGCTGTAGATCACTGTATGTAACCTGCATGTCCGACGTTTCAACTCTAACTTCAGAAAGTATTTCAGTTTTTATTGTGCTATGTAAATGGTCATCTTTTTCCTGATTCCCCCCACATTTTTTGCTCTGTCTGTTTTTGGGGATTTAGATCCCTGTGCATTTTAACCCTGGTAATCAGGAGTAAAGTGCCTGTGCTCCACCTTTACACATTGCTAAATTGGTTTACCCCTGACTGATATATTTAACTTGCTCATAGGTCCCTAGCAAACGGTGGGGGAAGTACACCCAGAGCCTGAAGTTAAATGCCACCTGTGGAGAGCAGCACCTATGGTGCCATCCAAAGGGCTGGCCGGTAAAACATGGCTTCATGACTACCCTGCGAAGCCTGACAGTAGCAGCCTAAAACCTGCTTTCTCACCTGCCAAAATAACCTTTTCTGACTGGCTAGAAACTCTACTTTTAATGATTGAGTCATCTCTAAATACAACGTGTCTCCCACAATGTAGGGTGACTCATTTAAAAGTAAAATATGTGAAATGATGTTTGCCATGTTCGCCCAATGACTAGCCCCAACAATGGTGGCGAGCTTCAGCCCAAAAACAAAAAGAATAAGGTACCTGAGCCAAAACTGGACATTTCATACCCTTTCTGATTCACATACACCTTGGCCACTTAATTGTTCGTTCGGACAATCTTAGGCTACAAGCTTGGTTGAACCTATATTCAATTCTGTATCCATCCATTTATTCATTCATTCGTCCAATATGCACTTACCTTTTCAACCGCCCATCCATGTACTCGGCTATTCATGCACCCACTCATCCATCTAACCATTGACCAATTATCACAGTCCCATACTCACCCATTAACACAAGCACACACATCAGTCAATCAATTACCTATACATGGTGATTAGTTTTCACTTGTAAAATGTCTAGACCTCATTGGTGACTTTGCAGGCACTTGTTTTGGGATACTTGCTCGCATGCCCCAGTTCACCTATAAATAGAGCCAAGAAATTCTCAGGAATTACGCCGAATATTATGCACCCCAGTTCTATTCAATATGTGACCTTCTTAAGAGTTGTGTTCGCCCGGTGCTCAAAAAGTTGGAAATAAGGCCCAAATTACTTTCATGGTGTCCCATAAATACCAGAAAAGCGAACAGGATGTAATGAAAAATAAAGCCCGCTGGTCTCAAAACACAGAAAAGAAGGCAGAACTGATAACAGAATTAACTGATGTCAACTGAAATATTAGGCACAGTATGTGTGTGGTGCCTCATTATTTCATTACTTAACACTACTCTTTACCAGTTTAACATGAATTACTTTTATTTCATAACCACAATGAACAATGTAACGAGGCTTCCCTTTACCTGTTGGTCACTGCATGCTCCTTGCATTCCTTGACGTCATTGATTCGTTTCCCATAACTAGAGAGAGAGAGAAAGCAAACAGTTGTAACTAGTATATGGATGATTACTCTTTGCTTGTCGAGATCTAGGTAGCCCGGAGGTACCAGACAATTTTTAATTTGAGCCGGTGGTTTCTGGTGCTCAGCACCAGACTTACTCATCAAAACCTGCGCTTGAGCACAAGTTACGGACACATTCATTTTTGGTAGGTACAGGGAGATTAAGTGATTCGTGGTGAATCACAGAATGTTGCCGATGCCGAGGCTTTAACCTGGTTCCCCAGCTTCCAGGTTGGTAGCTCTGGCCATTACACCACATCCTCTCACCCCACTTGTAGGGTTTCATGCCTTCTGTTTTATGTTGAAGAAATGGGCTGGTAGAAGTTGCCTCCTGATGAGAGCCCCAGCACTTATTTTTTTACAAATTAACCACTGTACCAGAGACATCAGAATTGACCTGGTTTGGATGGCAAAACGGGAGCAACAGACAAAACTCAATTTTAAATAATTCAAGCAATATATTATATATCTAAATAAACAATTGAACTGACTTGGTATCCACTTCATTTATTTGCAACAATACAAATGCGTGGCTACGAGTGAGGGGAAATGAGTTTAACTATCCCAGCAGCAGAAACCTTAGCCATCATAGGTGCTACTAGGTATATTTTTATTTATTTGTTTATTTGTGTTTTATAGAGTGCAAACTTGACCCATTATGGTATTAGAGTGCTTTACAGGATTAACAAGTTGTATACAATGGACTTAGAAGGGGGGATGGAATCATTTGGGATAAAAACATGTAAATACAGTTTACGAGAACAAGAGGTCCCAGATCCCAGGTGGGATGCCAGGAGGTGCCGGGTGGATAGCATCCTGATAATCCAAGGTGTGGCCGTAATTGGAAGTAGAATAAAGTTACTGAGGTGATTTCAAAGCAATATTTAGGAGAGGAATTTGCTAATTTGGAAGGTTTTGACCTCCTTTTTAAAGCATGCCAGAGATGCGGCCGAGAGTGAGTTCCATATTCTTGGTGTGGCCCCACAGAAGGCTCGATTGTAAGTTGGTTTTTTTCGCAAGCGTGCTGGTTGGAGCAAGAGGTCTCGGTTGGACCAGGAGTTTCTGGATCGTCTGGATACCACGAGTTTCTGGGAAAGAAATGCAGGGGAGTTTGAGTATAGAGCCTTGTGTGTGATATTTGCCAGTTTAAGTTGGATTCTGGCCTCAAGAGGAAGCCAGTTCAGAGCTTTCAGGTGTGGTGAGGTGTGGTCGTATTCCCTTGAACCTGTTAGTAGTCTGGCTGCCGCGTTGAGGCAGGCTTTTAATGGGGCAGGGAGATTTTGGGTAGACCCGACAGGGTAGAGCATCCATATTCCAATCTAGAGATGACTAGTGCCTGGACTGCCCTTTTTAGGTCGCGAGTGTCAAGTAAACTTTTCAGTTTTCTTAGGTAGCTCAGGTGAAATCTGGCTGATAAGGCTATCGAGTTGATGAGGTCATGCATGTTTATGCTGCAATCTAGGGTTATTCCAAGGGATTTGGCGAAGTCCGCTATGGTCGGTGGGCAGTTTAAAGCTGTGATCGCCTTAATCCATTCCTGAATGTCAAGTTTGGTTTTGGGTGGGGAGATTGGGAGAAATTCAATTTTTTTGCCTTGAGTTTGAGCTGGTTAGAGGTAAGCCATCGGACAGTCAATTTCAAGGCCTCATTCAGGGATAAGAGATTTTGCTGTAGATCTGGGTGTCGTCGGCATACGCGGTGCGGTGCGTAGTACTTTGGCTAGCGGTTCGAGGTAAAGATTGAAGAGGGTAGGGGACAGGGCTGATCCTTGGGGGACTCCAACCATGATCAGAGAGGGAGTGGACCAGGTACAGTTGATTAGGAATCTGTGAGCAGTTCTGGAGGAAGGACCTAAACCATTCAAGAACAGGGCCATCCAGTCCCATCCTGAGCTTAAGGCGTTCAAGGAGTTTTTCGTGGTTGACCGTTTCGAAAGCCGAGGATAGATCTAGGAAAATTAGGAGACAGGTTTTAACTTGATCAAGGGCTTCGGGGGCATCTTCCATGATGTGGAGAAGGGCGGTTTCAGTGCTGTGTCCTGGCCTGAATCCGGATGGAAAGTCGTCTAATAGATGGAAGTTGGTGATTTGTTGGCTCAACTGCTGTTGCACACATTTCTCCAGAACTTTAGCTAGGATTGGGATATTAGATATAGGTCTATAGCTGTTAGGGGAAGCAGAATCCAGCATAGGTTATCTTTAGATAGGGAGGACATTGCCTAGTTTTTAAAGAATCAGGTATCGACCCCTGTAGAAGGGAGGTGTTGATTATTGCTGTCTAAATAGGAATGATAGATTGAGAGGCGCAAGCTAAACAGTTAGAGGGGAGTGGGTCATTAAAGTGGTTGTTCAGGTTTAAGGAGGATAGAATTTTTGAGATGGAATGTTCATAATAAACTTTGAAGTTAGACCAGTGCATTTGGTTTTTGGGTGATGTCTGGGGGGCAGCGCAGAGAGAGGAGGCAGAGAAGGGGTTGGGAGGAAGTGGCAGATCTATGTTTGTTTCCTAAGGCAGTGATTTTGTCAGAGAAGAAGGAAGAGAATTCCTCACTTGATATTAGGGATTTAGGGGTTTCTTCAGAGGTTTTAGCCAGTTTGTTAGATTAGCTTTTGACCATTTCGAAGAGCTTGCGAAGGTCTGTTCTTGGCGTTCTCCAGTTCTGATCTGAAGAATTCTTTTTTTGAGTTGATGATGTTCCTATTAAAGGCATTTCTGGTCAGGCGGAGACGTTTTAAATGTGCGACTGTCTCCAGTTACTTTCGGTCTGCTGGAGGGATCTCCTCTCATTGTTGGCTTCACTAACACACAGGGACACCTGGTACTACTGTGAGAGTTGCTCGAAGAAAGCAAGGTCATCTGGCTGCCATCTTGTATTCAGCACTAAGAAGTATTTTGATTGGATATCTTCCCTCACCAGGTGTCATCATTCCCTTGCTTGACCAGCCATTGACACTTATCTATATTGTGGAAGTCTCTCTCTCTCCACATATCTGTAAATGTCCGCCTCTCACTTGTTGGTCATCTACACTATTTTAAACAGGATAGTGTTGGTTTATTTATAAGCTGTATCTTGGGCTTCAGTCCACAAGTGAATAGGCAAAGAGAATCTTTCACTACCCATCTTCATTCCCAATGCGGAGGTAATAACAAGGGCTCCACCCTTTATATCTGTGTCGCTTCAGTGGACAAACCAGTCAAGACAGGTAGGGGGGCGAACTTAAAGATCCTTTGGTCACCACACCTGCAGCCTGATCTTTCTTTTTCATCATTTCACTTGAGGAATATTTGACCTATGCAGTGATTTATTTAGCCTATGCGTCAAATATATGTTTTTGGAGATTTTCATGAATTGTGTATGCTCCTGCAGGAAAGCATAACATTCAATGCAGATGATGTCTGTTTTGCTGGAGCCCTGAGAATATAGCAGTAGCACTCAAGAACGTATTCACAATATTTGCACCCCTTTCTTCCAGACACCCCCAATTCTGCTTCTCTCACCATTGTCATTGGCACTTTGAGCATTATATTTGTTATTATAAATGGAGCATAAGAAGTGTGCAGATGTGTATCATTTTTCTCTGCATTCACATCAAGTAGGGATACTCATGAGTAGCAGCTGGTACCCCTAGTTTTAGGGGTCATAAAGGGAATGACCAGCACAAACGATGAGAAGGACACCAAAAGCTATGGTAATGTTGTGTAGTTTTCCCTGCCTGTTTTTCATTTAGATCCTCAGTATCAAATAGGAGGCATTTAAAGGGTTACGGGTAGGGAAAGGAGTCGGTCCAGTGAATTTAGTAGCATTTAATGGACGGTGTTGTCACTTTGGCTACCTCTAGCATTTTGGTGAATTTATGTCCATGTTGTTGACCTGCTAGAGAGCAGTCTCATGCTTGCCATTCCATGTTCACCAGTTAGTTCGATGGGAATAAAGTAAAGATCTCATGCTGGATCTGGGGCATAGAATTTCACATTCCTCATAAGTGGGTATTCTTGCAAAAGGACATTACATCATCTTACCCATAGCATCAATTCTGTCTGCTTCTGGGTCATAAAATAATGTTTAAGTAAGAACACATCCTACTAGGCAGTGATCAACAGTCCAGTTGACAGAGATGATAAGTTTTCAATGGCCCTAACATTCTCAAATATTTGATAGCCTGGCATCAAGGGAAGATTCAGAGGTAGTGTGGGTATGTAGATTAGGATCCTTATGGTGAAAGTTCTAATGTCTCAAGAAGCACACAAACGATGTCATGTAACTCTCAGGCACATGTACTAAAGTTTAAAGTCTTTACCCTTTAATGCTGCCAAAAAACTCCTCTATGACCTTATGAATGTGGAGAATTTCATCTCGAATCAGTGTTATGCACAGGGAACCTTGAAGTGCCAGCTTCCACAGATCCAGACACTGTGGATTGGTGTTCAGGATCCCATGGGTCAGCAAGAATCCAACTATAAAGAAAGGAAAACAGTAAGGGAAAAGCTTTGTACTATATTTTGGTCATTGATAGCAGTAATTCCAAATACCATATCATAGTTGTGCACTCACACTCTTGATGTAGGAAGCAGACTAACAACAGAAATGAGAGAGTGGCTACAGATTTCAGCATCACAGAACTGTCTTATTTCTCTTAACCGATGATAGGCCAGAATCCATGAATGAGTGTCAAAGATACTGCGCCTACTTACGGTGAACCTTCTACTAATTGTAAGTAATATAAATTAACTGTAATCCAGAACTGCATCTACCATAACACATCCTTGAGAACTGGTGCTGTTCTGGCAAGTTGTATGCACCCTGACCACCTTTATTCTTTTAATGGTGTATATATATATATATATATATATATATATATATATATATATATATATATATATATATATATATATATATATCCTTTTTGAAATCTCCCGCCCTTCTTTCAGCGCTCCCGGAAAAAACGGGAAACGGACTCCGTAGTAGTATGTGGTTTTAGCAGGTCTTTATTTCAATTGCCACCACCGTCAGACGCGTTTCGGGTAACAGGTACCCTTGTTCACTCACAGAAACGCTGTCCGCCGACATTTTTATAAGTATGCTGTGTGTTTTTTTGTGAGAATGACGTATCTCTCCCCAGTCACATGATGGTAATAGACATTGAAGAGAAACTATGCACGTTTAACCCAGCTAGTTATTCAAGTCAATACGACCTAGGTTACATATAAAATTAATCATTGTATTAATACTTAATAATTTTTAAAGACACAGTGTATTTCGACATGTAAAGTGCATTATACAGTGTTAAACGATGCCCGATTTACAGATACCATTTACCCCGAATAAAGTTCATTGATATTCGCGTCATGCTAAAAACATTTCAGAAAATACAAGAATTTGTTTAAAAGCATATTCTTAAAAGTCAGCAATGATGTATAAATATATACATATATAATACAAGAATATAAACATAAATATAAATCTATATTGACTGGTAATGGTATAAAAATTTAAATCTGTAAAGGCATTTTTACGATGATACACAACATGGCATAAATTCCTTATTCAGTTCGCGGACACAATACTGTGCCTCTATATTTTACAACTATGTCAAGAGGGGGAAGATGTATATCCCTAAAGTTCGAGGGTCGTATGTATTGATATTTGATAAGATCATCAATGCAGTGCCTTAGCTGGTTCTAATAAAAAGTGCATGTAAGATAAATATGTGCTTTGTGCCGTTAAAAGATATACACATCAAAAATGCGACTGTGTATATTATGCTACAGTAAGTTAAAAAAAAAATATATATATATATACGCACACAGCAGCTTAATCTGAAAACTTGCAGACACTAACTTAAGAGAAGGCATCCTTCTCAGACTCTTTCTCAGATAAAATGCAGTGAAATTGCTTGGTAGCAGATGTGACGAGTTCTCTTTTTAGGTTCATGGAACTACCCCTTTTTCATTTTGATTAAGTGGAATGAGCAACTCACTCCAGTGGCATAGCGAGGGTGCCATGGACCTTGGTGCATGCAAGGAACATGGGCCACCTGGTCATTGGCTTGGAAGTTGACACAGCAATAATCAGGGTTCAGTGTCTCGTAGCCTTTTAGGCTCCGCTGCTTTGCTCCAAAACATATAGCTACCCCCCTGCCTCGGCCTAAACTCTTGATCACAAATAATTCCAGGTACTAAGGGCCTGATTATGGGTTTGCCAGTGTTGGAGCGGGACCGCGCGGCACCTATACTGCTAAACCTGTGGTTAACCTGCCCACCAGGTTTCTTCAGATCTGGTGAGCGGTTCTTTGGTGTTACCATGGCAGTGCGTATTTCAGTAGGCACCACAATGGGACCATCAAAATAAGTACCTGCATGGCATGGACTGCAGAAGTCCAGGCCATGGAGGTACTGGGGTGCATATTCAAAGGGGACACAACCAGGGGCGTAACAAACGCCCCCGCAGCCCCCGCGCTGATGGGGGGGCTCACTCTCTACAGTTAATGAAGGGGGCCCCGGCCCCCTCAGCTCTTCTGAGAGCTGTGAGAGAGGTCTGCGCTGAAGCAAGCCTCTCTTCCTCTGCGTCTGAAGCAGGTGCAGCCTGCTCGGAGCCCCTCACCCCCTCCCTCTGAATGAAGAGAAACAAAGTATTAATATACATTGTTTCACTTCAGTCAGAGCCAGAGGCAGTCCCCGAAAGAGGATGGGGGCCCCAGAGACAGCAGTCTCCACTGCTCCTCTGAGGCAGCACAGAGCCCGGCCCTCTCTCCTCTCGATAAACAAAGCGCACCCCACAAGAAAAGAGAAGAGACAGGGGCAAGGATGGGGTGGGGTGGGGGCCCCACCCCACAAGAGAAGAGAAGAGACAGGGACAAGGATGGGGTGGGGTGGGGGCCCCACCCCACAAGAGAAGAGAAGAGACAGGGACAAGGATGGGGTGGGGGGCCCATCCCACAAGAGAAGAGAAGAGACAGGGACAAGGATGGGGTGGGGGCCCCACCCCACAAGAGAAGAGCAGAGACAGGGACAAGGATGGGGTGGGGGGGCCACCCCACAAGAGAAGAGAAGAGACAGGGACAAGGATGGGGTGGGACAAGGATGGGTGGGGGGCCCACCCCACAAGAGAAGAGAAGAGAAGAGACAGGGACAAGGATGGGGTGGGGGCTCCACCCCACATGAGAAGAGAAGAGACAGGGACAAGGATGGGGTGGGGGCCCCACCCCACAAGAGAAGAGCAGAGACAGGGACAAGGATGGGGTGGGGGGCCCACCCCACAAGAGAAGAGAAGAGACAGGGACAAGGATGGGGTGGGGGGGCCCACCCCACAAGAGAAGAGAAGAGAAGAGAAGAGACAGGGACAGGCCCCCATCCGAGAAGAGACGGGGACAAGGATGGGGTGGGGGGCCCACCGCACAAGAGAAGAGAAGAGAAGAGAAGAGACAAGGACAGGCCCCCATCCGAGAAGAGACAGGGACAAGGATGGGGTGGGGGGCCCACCCACAAGAGAAGAGAAGAGACATGGACAAGGATGGGGTGGGGGGCCCACCCCACAAGAGAAGAGACAGGGACCAGGATGGGGTGGGGGGCCCACCCCACAAGAGAAGAGAAGAGACAGGGACAAGGATGGGGTGGGACAAGGATGGGGTGGGGGCTCCACCCCACAAGAGAAGAGACAGGGACAAGGATGGGGTGGGGGGGCCACCCCACAAGAGAAGAGAAGAGACAGGGACAAGGATGGGGTGGGGGGCCCACCCCACAAGAGAATAGAAGAGAAGAGACAGGGACAGGCCCCCATCCGAGAAGAGACAGGGACAAGGATGGGGTGGGGGGCCCACCCACAAGAGAAGAGAAGAGACATGGACAAGGATGGGGTGGGGGGCCCACCCCACAAGAGAAGAGACAGGGACCAGGATGGGGTGGGGGGCCCACCCCACAAGAGAAGAGAAGAGACAGGGACAAGGATGGGGTGGGACAAGGATGGGGTGGGGGCTCCACCCCACAAGAGAAGAGACAGGGACAAGGATGGGGTGGGGGGGCCACCCCACAAGAGAAGAGAAGAGACAGGGACAAGGATGGGGTGGGACAAGGATGGGGTGGGGGCCCCACCCCACAAGAGAAGAGAAGAGAAGAGAAGAGACAGGGACAAGGATGGGGTGGGGGCTCCAGCCCACAAGAGAAGAGAAGAGACAGGGACAAGGATGGGGTGGGGGCCCCACCCCACAAGAGAAGAGAAGAGACAGGGACAAGGATGGGGTGGGGGGCCCACCCCACAAGAGAAGAGAAGAGAAGAGACAGGGACAGGCCCCCATCCGAGAAGAGACAGGGACAAAGGATGGGGTGGGGGGCCCACCCCACAAGAGAAGAGAAGAGAAGAGACAGGGACAGGCCCCCATCCGAGAAGAGACAGGGACAAGGATGGGGTGGGGGGCCCACCCCACAAGAGAAGAGAAGAGACAGGGACAAGAATGGGGTGGGGGGCCCACCCCACAAGAGAATAGAAGAGAAGAGACAGGGACAGGCCCCCATCCGAGAAGAGACAGGGACAAGGATGGGGTGGGGGGGCCACCCACAAGAGAAGAGAAGAGACATGGACAAGGATGGGGTGGGGGGCCCACCCCACAAGAGAAGAGAAGAGACAGGGACAAGGATGGGGTGGGGGGCCCACCCCACAAGAGAAGAGAAGAGACAGGGACAAGGATGGGGTGGGACAAGGATGGGGTGGGGGCTCCACCCCACAAGAGAAGAGAAGAGACAGGGACAAGGATGGGGTGGGGGGGCCACCCCACAAGAGAAGAGAAGAGACAGGGACAAGGATGGGGTGGGACAAGGATGGGGTGGGGGGCCCACCCCACAAGAGAAGAGAAGAGACAGGGACAAGGATGGGGTGGGGGCCTCAGAGAGCAAGAGCAAGAGACAGCACAGAGCAGTGCTCGGGACCCTGACAAGGGTGGGAGTGGGGACCCCCAGACAGAGTATTCTCCAGGGCAAAGCTCACATGAGAAGGGACGAGGCAGCAAAATGGTGCCCTCAGGTAAGCACTCTTGTTAGAACACACCATGGGGGTCCGCAGGGAGAGGGAAAGGGGAGCCGAGAAGGGTGCAAGGCAGAGGGGGAGAAGGATGCAAGGTAGAGAAGGGTGCAAGGCGGAGGGGAGAAGGGTGCAAGGCAGAGGGGAGAAGGGTGCAAGGTGGAGGGGAAGAAGGGTGCAAGGCAGAGGGGAGAAGTGTGCAAGGCAGAGAAGAGAAGGGTGCAAGGCGGAGGGGAGAAGGGTGCAAGGCAGAGGGGAGAAGTGTGCAAGGCAGAGAAGAGAAGGGTGCAAGGCGGAGGGGAGAAGGGTGCAAGTCAGAGGGAAGAAGGGTGCAAGGTGGAGGGGAAGAAGGGTGCAAGGCAGAGGGGAGAAGTGTGCAAGGCAGAGAAGAGAAGGGTGCAAGGCAAAGAGGAGAAGGGTGCAAGGTAGAGAAGGGTGCAAGGCGGAGGGGGAGAAGGGTGCGAGGTAGAGGGGAGAAGGGTGCAAGGTATAGAAGGGTGCAAGGCGGAGGGGGAGAAGGGTGCAAGGTAGAGGGGAGAAGGATGCAAGGCAGAAGGGAGAAGGGTGCAAGGCAGAGGGGAGAAGGGTGCAAGGCAGAGGGGAGAAGGGGTGCCAGGCAGAGAAGAGAAGGGTGCCAGGCAGAGAAGAGAAGGGTGCAAGGCAAAGAAGAGAAGGGTGCAAGGCAAAGAGGGGAAGGGTGCAAGGAAGAGAGGAGAAGGGTGCAAGGTAGAGAAGGGTGCAAGGCGGAGGGGGAGAAGGGTGCAAGGTAGAGGGGAGAAGGGTGCAAGGCAGAGAGGAGAAGGGTGCAAGGCAGAGGGGAGAAGGGAGCAAGGCGGAGGGGAGAAGGGTGCAAGGTGGAGGGGAGAAGGATGCAAGGTGGAGGGGAGAAGGGTGCAAGGCAGAGGGGAGAAGGGTGCAAGGCAGAGATGAGTGGGTGCAAGGCAGAGGGGAGAAGGGTGCCAGGCAGAGAAGAGAAGGGTGCAAGGCAAAGAAGAGATGGGTGCAATGCAAAGAAGAGAAGGGTGCAAGGCAACGAGGAGAAGGGTGCAAGGAAGAGAGGAGAAGGGTGCAAGGTAGAGAAGGGTGCAAGGCGGAGGGGGAGAAGGGTGCAAGGTAGAGGGGAGAAGGGTGCAAGGCAGAGAGGAGAAGGGTGCAAGGCAGTGGGGAGAAGGGAGCAAGGCGGAGGGGAGAAGGGTGCAAGGTGGAGGGGAGAAGGGTGCAAGGTGGAGGGGAGAAGGGTGCAAGGCAGCGGGGAGAAGGGTGCAAGGCAGAGGGGAGAAGGGTGCAAGGCAGAGAGGAGAAGGGTGCAAGGAAGAGAGGAGAAGGGTGCAAGGTAGAGAAGGTTGCAAGGCGGAGGGGGAGAAGGGTGCATGGCAGATGGGAGAAGGGTGAAAGGCAGAGGGGAGAAGGGTGCAAGGTAGAGAGGAGAAGGGTGCAAGGCAGAGGGGAGAAGGGTGCAAGGCAGAGGGGAGAAGGGTGCAAGGCAGAGGGGAGAAGTGTACAAGGCAGAGAAGAGAAGGGTGCAAGGCAAAGAGGAGTAGGGTGCAAGGCAAAGAGGAGAAGGGTGCAAGGAAGAGAGGAGAAGGGTGGAAGGTAGAGAAGGGTGCAAGGCGGAGGGGGAGAAGGGTGCAAGGTAGAGGGGAGAAGGGTGCAAGGCAGAGAGGAAAAGGGTGCAAGGCGGAGGGGGAGAAGGGTGCAAGGTAGAGGGGAGAAGGGTGCAAGGCAGAGAGGAGAAGGGTGCAAGGCGGAGGGGAGAAGGGTGCAAGGCGGAGGGGAGAAGGGTGCAAGGTAGAGAAGGGTGCAAGGCGGAGGGGGAGAAGGGTGCATGGCAGATGGGAGAAGGGTGAAAGGCAGAGAGGAGAAGGGTGCAAGGTAGAGAAGGGTGCAAGGCAGAGGGGGAGAAGGGTGCAAGGCAGAGGTGAGAAGGGTGCAAGGCAGAGGTGAGAAGGGTGCAAGGCAGAGAGGAGAAGGGTGCAAGGCAAAGGGGAGAAGGGTGCAATGCAAAGGGGAGAAGGGTACAAGGCAAAGGGGAGAAGGGTGCAAGGCAGAGGGGAAAAGGGTGCAAGGCAGAGGGGAGAAGGGTGCAAGGCGGAGGGGGAGAAGGGTGCAAGGCAGAGAGGAGAAGGATGCAAGGTAGAGAAGGGTGCAAGGCGGCGGGGGAGAAGGGTGCAAGGCGAAGGGGGAGAAGGGTGACAGGCAGAGGGGAGAAGGGTGCAAGGCAGAGGGGAGAAGGGTGCAAGGCAGAGGGGAGAATGGTGCAAGGAAGAGAGGAGAAGGGTGCAAGGTAGAGAAGGGTGGAAGGCAGAGGGTGGAATAGGGTGCAAGACAGAGAGGAGAAGGGTGCAAGGCAGAGGGGAGAATGGTGCAAGGCAGAGGGAGAATGGTGCAAGGTAGAAAAGGGTGCAAGGCGGAGGTGGACTAGGGTACAAGGGGAAGGGGAGAAGGGTGCAAGGGGGAGGGGGAGAAAGGTGCAAGAGGGAGGGCAAGAAGGGTACAAGGCAGAGGGGAGAAGGGTGCAAGGGGGATGGTGATGAAGTTCAAAATGTGCCCCCCCTGGTAAAATTTCTGCGGACACCCATGGAACGCACACTACTTTGTGAGGGAGAGTGGGAGAGAGTGGAGAGAGAGAGAGTGGAGAGAAACAGTGGAGAGAAACAGTGGAGAGAAACAGTGGAGAGAGAGAGTGGCTAGAGAGAGAGAGAGAGTGGAGAGAGACAGTGGAGACAGAGTAGACAGTGGAGAGAGAGTGGAGATAGACAGAGGAGAGACCGAGAGTGGAGAGAGAGTGGAGAGAGCATGGAGAGACACTGGAGAGAGTGGAGAGAGAGAGAGTGGAGAGAGAGAGTGGAGAGAGAGAGTGGAGAGCGAGAGAGTGGAGAGAGAGTGGAGATAGACAGTGGAGAGACCGAGAGTGGAGAGAGAGTGGAGAGAGCATTGAGAGACACTGGAGAGAGTGGAGAGAGAGAGAGTGGAGAGAGAGAGAGTGGAGAGAGAGAGTGGAGAGAGAGAGAGTGGAGAGAGAGAGTGGAGAGAGAGATAGAGTGGAGAGAGAGATACAGTGGAGAGAGAGAGAGTGGAGAGAGAGAGAGAGAGTGGAGAGAGCGAGTGGAGAGAGCGAGTGGAGAGAGCGAGTAGAGAGAGCGAGTAGAGAGAGAGAGAGTGGAGAGAGATAGAGTGGAGAGAGAGAAAGAGTGGAGAGAGAGAGAGTGGAAAGAGAGAGAAAGAGTGGAGAGTGGAGAGAGAATGGAGAGTAGAGAGAGACAGTGGAGAGAGAGACAGTGGAGAGAGAGACAGTGGAGAGAGAGTGAGTGGAGAGAGTGAGTGGAGAGAGAGTGAGTGGAGAGAGAGTGAGTGAAGAGAGTGGAGCGAGAGAGTGGAGAGAGAGTAGAGAGAGAGAGAAGGGAGAGAGAGAAGGGAGAGAGTGTGGAGAGAGAGAGAGAGTGGAGGGAGACAATGGAGGGAGACAGTGGAGAGAGACAGTGGAGAGAGAGACAGAGGAGAGACCGTGGAGAGAGACAGTAGAGATAGAGTGGACAGAGTTGAGAGAGCGAATGAAGAGAGTGGAGAGAGAGTAGAAACTGACTGACTGATTCAGAGACTGAATACTGACTGACCGAGAGACTGACTGACTGAGAAACTGACTGAGAGAGAGAGTGACTGACTGACAGAGAGAGAGAAACTGATTGAGAGTGAGACTGACTGACAGAGACTGGCTGAGATAGAGAGAAACTGACTGAGAGAGAGACTGAGAGAGAGAGGCAGAGACTGGCTGACAGAGAGATAGACTGATTGACTGTGATAGAGACTGACTGACTGAGAGAGACTGCCTGAGAGAGACTGACTGAAGAGAGAGACTGACTGAGAAAGAGACTGACTAAGAGACTGACTGAGAGAGAGACTGATTGAGAGAGAGTCTGACTCGGAGAGAGACTGACAGAGAGAGAGACTGACTGAGTGAGAGACTGGCAGAGAGAGAGAGACTGACTGAGTGAGAGAGTCTGACTGACAGAGACTGACTGACAGAGACTGACTGACAGAGAGAGAGAGACTGACTGACTGGGGTAGAGAGAGAATGACTGGGAGAGAGAGAGACTGACTGACTGAGAGAGAGACTGACTGACTGAGAGAGACACTGACTGACAGAGACTGACAGAGAGATAAAGAGACTGAGAGACTGACAGAGAAAGAGAGACTGACCAACAGAGAGAGAGAGACTGACTGACAGAGGCTGACTGATAGAGAGACTCACAGAGAGACTGACTGACAGAGATAGAGACTGAGACTCTGACAGAGAGAGAGACTGACTGACAGAGAGAGAGACTGACTAAGAGAGACTGACAGAGAGACTGACAGAGAGAGACTGACTGACAGAGAGAGAGCGAGAGACTGACTGACTGACTGAGAGAGACTGACTGAGAGAGACTGAATGACAGCGAGTGATAGACTGACTGACAGAAAGAGAGACTGACTGACAAAGAGAGACTGACTGGCTGACAGACTGACAGAGAGAGAGAGAGAGAGAGAGAGAGACTGACTGACTGACAGAGAAAGTGACTGACTAAGAGAGACTGAATGACAGAGAGAGATAGACTGACTGACTGAAAGAGAGATACTGACTGAGAGAGAGAGAGAGACTGTGATGGAATTGGGGTCAAAGTGTGTATGAAGCTATGCAATGCCTCTTAAGATTACTATTGTCTACTGATAAAAATGTACTATCAAAATGTGCTCTTTGTAGTTACATCTGCTTTTGAAATACTGCATTGAAGCTTTGTCCAATGTCTTAAAACGGAAACGAGAAGGAGCAGTGGATGCACTTTTGTCAAAACTAAAAGATGAGTGGGCCCGATGTTGTATTTCATGAAAGGAGTCTGCATCAGGAAACCCACCTAAAATTGGGCAAACTTTCCCGGCCTACTCATGGCAGGGACCCTGTAATGAATGAACCACCACCTATGATAGCCTGCTGGCAGACTATGCCCAACCTTTGACTCCACCATCCAGTGTTACTTATAACGGCTGTATTGGTGACAGTGGCATAACAATCGCCCGGCATCCCCTGCAGTATGGTGGGTCGCTGGCCTGGGAGCTCTAGACTGGCACCGAGAATGGGAGGGGGGCCCCCTCCATGTAGTTTGCAGGGGGGCCCCCTCATGTTTCGATACGCCACTGGGCACAACATGTACCACCCTGCATGTATCTCCAGGCACCGAAGTGACAGGGGGCTATGCATAGTCCAGTTTGTTTCGTCTCCACCGCAGTTTTCTTGGTGGTGGAATCCACTCCTAATCTTTCTGTGTCATTGATCCTATGAGACTCCTTTGTCCATCGGTCTCCATCATTAGTAACCTTACAACACCAGTAAACCTATCTCCTCTAGAAGTCTCATTCAATTTCTGGAAGAATGTAGAGCTCTCGCTTTCCCCACCATGGTCCCCGGCGGGGATCTTGGTACTGCTATTTCGAGCCCTGTCTTAGGTCCCACTCTTGAAATCCTTAGCTGTCATTGGTGACTGCTTCTGTCAACTATGCTATTCTCCTGGACAAATCTTTCACTCAGGAGGAGATCTCATTCTCCACAGTTATCGCAGGACTGCCGGGTGATAAGATTCCCGAATCAGAACGCCTCACACCTGCATTCTTCAAACAATATGCTCCTCTCCTTGCCCTGCACTTAGCTGCCATGTATAATGATTCTTTCGAATGCAGAAGTTTTCCCCTATCACTTTGCGAGGCCTTGCTCACCCTTCTTCTGAAGCCGGATAAATCTCCAGAGTGCTGTGATTCATACGGTCCTCTGTCCCTCATTAACACTGACAATAAAATCTATGCCAAACTGCTGGCCACCCACCTTCTTCCACTCATGTCACTAATCGCACGCCCAGATCAATCCGGTTGTATTCCGAGGTGCGCCATCTCCCACAACCTTCAGACCATGTTCTCAGTCCTCCACCAGATTAATCCCTCTCTTCTGGCTGTGGCTGCACTATTGGATGCTACCAAAGCCTTTAACACTATTAAATTGCCCATCCTAATCCAGCTCCTCCCGCGCTTGGGTTTCAGCCCAGATTTTGTACGTAAGATACAACTGCTATATACGCTCCCCACGGCTTGCATCAGAATAAACTGGCAGGCCACTGACCCATTTCCATCTCGAGAGGCACCAGGCAGGGATGCCCCTCTCCCCCATGCTTTTCTTTTTGCCATCGCCATGGAACCCCTGGCTGCCCATCTATGCCAACACCACACCCAATGGGGCATCGGCTTCTTGGCCCATGCCTTTGTCACTTCCATGTATGCGGACGATGTCACGATCTACGTCTGAGACCCTCAGGAAAATCTCACACCCATGATGAGCGAGGTGGTGTGGTTTGGTTGTTTATCCGGTGTCCAAGTCAATTGGAGCAAGTCGGTACTTTTCCCCGTCACAGATGCTACAAGCCTTCCACCCCAGATGACCCCTTTGTTTGGGCGTGGGGCCCTCGAGGTACCTTGGCATCTGTCTCAGTAGGGATGTGGATGAACTCTGGAAGCTTAATTTCGGCCGGGCAATGGACTGGTTGGTGACCAAGATCTGCTTGTGGCAAAAACTCCCTTTATCGCTAGCTGGACGCATTGCCATTGCTAAAATTGTGGTGCTCCCACAATTCTTGTACCTCTTTTTAAACATCCCCGTCCCTCTCATCATATTTCTTCTGCAAACTATGCTCCAACATCATAACTCTGGTCTTGGCAGGGCAACAACCTAGAATTGCTTATGACATTCTTACACTACCCTTGGTCCGAGGCGGAATGGGTGCCCCAGATATCAAGCTCTACGCACCCTACGCCCAAGCCAGCTTCCTCCACTTCTGGCTTCATCCTATGCCTTTTCAACCCCATGTGGCAGTTGAGGCGGACCTTGCTGCCCCATGGTCGCTTCGGACCATGCTATTTCTCCCACTCAAGCCCAGCGCAATGAGATTGATACGGTTGAATGCCTGTGTTGGGCCTGGGATGGCCTGCGTAAATACACAGGCGCAGACACACTGTATGCTCCCTCCAAGAACCTTGCCAGCAATCAAGCATTCCCCCCGTTGCAGACAGCGGGCATGGCCTGCCGTGCGAGTCTCCTAGGACTTCATACTTTAACGGACATCTACCCTAACAATACGTTTTTCACCATTCACGAAAATGCTGCGCCAATGGACACATTATTGTACTACTAGATTAGAGCGACATGCAGAGAAGATAACCCTGCAGTCCTTCAGGCCCCACAAGCCAATGTCGCCCTCAAATTAGTCCATTCCTCTAGCTCCCTGCGTGAGCTGGTCACTAGACTGTATGCTCTTACACTGGCCGCCGCTTCCACTAGCACTGAGCGTGGCCGCAATACGTGGAGTGTAGACTTAGATAGGGATCTTCCTCAGGAGCACTGGCTCAATGCTGCAACCAGACAAAGCTCCTCTCCCCCGAACTATTGCCTGCGGCACATACATTTTAAATATTTGCACAGACTCTACAGCTCTCCTGTGTCACTACATAAGATGGGCCTACTCGAACACAACAGATGCGCAGGCTGCTCCGCTCCTAGCATGGACTATGCCCACTTAGCCTTGTTGTGCACACAGGTTTCTGCAAGGGGTATGCGCAGCTATTAGTGCCGATCCCCTGGTGCGCCTCCTAGGTTATGTCAAACATACACGAGATGCTAACTGCAAACTCACGGCGATGCTTCTAGTGCATGCTAAGGGAAGAGTGTCCATCCACTGGGGGCAAAGGCCAGCGCCCCTGGTTAAAAATTGGTTGGAGGAAGCAGCCCTCTGCCAGCAAATGCTAGGTGAATTTTGGGATTTGATGGTGGCTACTAGCAGACCCCCTGACACATGGGCCCCTCTCATCTCCTTCCTGACCCGCCAAAGAACTCCCCCATCACTGACAAGCAAAATGCCAGAGACAGTGCCATAGATAGCATCCCCTCATCGAGTCCTCCTATTTGTGCCTCCCCCAATATGCTTAAATCTCCACCCATCAAGGCTGGGCTATATATTGTGCTCCTTTTGATCCGTCATGTTTTCCAATAGGAAATGTAAATGTGAGTGTAAATGTGACTGCACTCCTACCGCGATGGAAACCTGTAACGTGTTGTGCCTTCCTTTTCAATAAAGGTTTTTGAAGTACAAAAAAAACTATGCTATTATCATTTGCCATTGGCAAGTACCGATTTTGTTATAGTTAAAAATTCTCCCATTGGTCACCCAGGGCTGCAGTCCCAATGTTTTGACGATTTGGCGTAGTTGCTATTTTCTGCAGATACAAAGCCCTGTTGCTCATTTTGGGGCTGGTTTTTCATTAGTGGTTCTTCTAAAGCGCTCTGGGAATTGTAGTTCATGATTTATGAGGAAATGTCCTGTTCGGTCTGTTAGAAGTTCAATGGCCTGGACTATCTGGGATAGTGAATTACCAGAACAGTCGGCAAATTGCCAGGACTGTTCCGGCAAAATCGGGAAAGTTGACAGCTATGTTTTTTTGTTCTAGTTCAAAATGGCTACCCAGACCCATACTGATGATAAGCTCTCACGCAGCTGGCTGTTTCATGATCAAATGACCTTTGTTTCAGGAAACTGTTGAAACCATCTGTCATGAAGTACGTTTTGTTGAATTTATAAGTTATTATTCCTCCCACTATAGGCTTCATTGTTGACTTTTGACTTGAGTATATTAATCACCCAAACTCAGGTGAAAAATGGCAAACTAGCAGTTGATTTGGCAATACCTTGGCAGCTCCCAAAGCTGCAAAATGCTCCTGGCTGTCTTTATCAAAGAGCCAAAAATGAGTAAACATGTTTTTGGAGAGCTATTGGACATTAGACTAAGCTCTGTTCATTGTGGAAAAAGCTATGGCAGTCCACAACTGGAATCACTTTTAGCCACACAATGAAAAACGATGATCTGCATTGTATTCAAGGTCTCACACAAGAGTGCAGATGGCACAAAATGCTATTTGGGGTTCCACAGCTCAGGTGGGCTTCTCACACCGAGTCTAGTAACCTTTCATTTGGTTATATCATAGTTAGATGAAATCTTCAGTAACACCGTAATGTTTTAAACTAAAAAAAAACACTGAAATTCAACAGTGATAGTTAACTTAATTAACTATAGCTGGTGCCCTAAGGTAACTATAACACCATGCACAGTTCTCTCATCAATAATTTATAATAGGGCACAAGTTATACTGCGGCCAACCACCACAGCTAAACCTCACAGGCAGCCAAACCTCCCCCTCCCCACCAAACAACCACCCGATAACACCCTATATATATAAAGCAGATCTATCATCTTTCTCCCAAAATTTACAATCATTTTGATCAAATCTTTATTTCAATCATGACTTAAAAAATATTTAATAACATTTTGATGAACTACATGTCTGTGACTCTTCTTTTTACATAGTTTTTATTTTTACATTTTGGGAGTGTGAAATAAATATTGTTTCTTTAAGAAGAAAAAGAAAACAAATATATCTCTGTTCTACCTTTTAAAAATGAGGTGGTAAATATAGCCAAATAAACAGCTTGTATTTTATGTGATATATCTTTGACACATAAAATTCAACAGGTCCCGAGGAGAGATTGCAATCCCAGTTGTAGAGCAAAATCTCCAACATAGTAAATGCTGTAGAAAAAATGTACGTTTTCCTGGGGTCATGGCTTCAATGACCCATGAGACTTATGGTTTTAATTCTAGTGTTGGTGGGGGCCTGCAGATCTCTATACAACCCCCGATCCCCACAACATTTTTAAAAAATGTGGTGTTTTTCCTGCCCCTTTTAGGAACATCACCAAAAACAAAATATATGTATGTAGCCCTCCCAGGGCATTATGGAGCACTCCTTGCGGGTGCAGGATGAGCCAGCATTGCTCCAACCCCACAGGAGCTGTTTTCTTTTGCTCCTGCGGAGTTGGAGAAAATTAAATTTTCCTTTCCTGTGAAATAGATGGTGACCCAGGGGTTGGTGGCCCTCAGACACAGTCACCGAGGGGGTCCCCGGAGCCACTGTATGGCGTAGGGAAGGGGGTCCCATTTAATTACGCTTTTTGGCCCCTGGAAGATGTCCTCCCTGGGGCCTCTTCGAGCATGGTGGCAAAGGGGGCCTCCTCTCCCCTCATAAAATTATTGGCCCCAGGGGATGGGTCCTCAGAGCTTTGTGGAGGCTTGGGGAGGGAGTCCATGCAAGCCCATCCCACTTAAATAATGCTACGCTTTCCCCAGGCCCTGGCCCTCAAGGGGAGGGGGGGATTTTTAAATGTGCGGGAGGCCACGTTTAAATAACATTTTTTGCAGGGGTATCATGTTTTTATTTCTGGGTCTAGGGGTTCAGGGAATCTGTACCCTGCCCCCTTATGTCTTTTTTTGCATTGTTCCTAGGACTCAGAACTGAGTCCCGAGTCCTAAGATGTCTGCCACCACTTCCTGGTTGAGGTGGTAGCAGCCAGTCTGATCTCAGCAGGGGATTCACGGAGGCTTTGCGTACCTAGATATACAATTTTTTTAGCATTAATTGCTCAAAAACTACTCAACGGATTTAAACCAAAAAAAAAAAGCACTCTTGGACTGAGATCTAGCTTTCTTCCAAATTTGGTGCAATCCCGTTCAGCGGTTTGGGCTGATGCTGTATCTAAACCTCCCATGGAACAATGAATGGAGGTGTTTTGGAAGCCCCCTTTTTTTTGGCCCCCGCTTGATCGATCACCCCACAACTTTCCTTGTGCAAACTAGACAATCTATGGCACTGTTTGGAAAGTATTGTGGAGATTCATCAAACGGCACCAAAGTTATGAGCAACACAAAAAAAGGCATTTCTTACAAATCACAATCCTAACTATAACTTCCCAGTGGCGACCACCACTGGTTTTAGATAGATAGATAGATAAATAAATTATAATTATAAAGATAGATAAAAGTTTGTAGGGGTGCATCATATTCACAAGTAGTCAGCACCCACATATATAGAGGACTTATTAATCATGTTTAAATGTAACGTAGGCTAAGAATTAATGTGTTAGAAAATGCTTAGAGTAACGCAAAGAGTTTGAAAAGCTTTTAGGCCATATTAACCTAGAAATGTCGTTTGCAGTGAAGAATCCCACTAATTAAGTGATGCTTTATAGTTTGATATTATATTAGTTGCTGTATTAAAATTCATTTGTATTCCTTCTAACGTGATAGAGTTGTTTTAAGCTAGAGAATGTATTTCGCTTTAAGGATGAGGGCCTAAAGAACGGAAAAGTATGGCTCATGTTAGAATATGATTCACATAAACGTGCAGAGGCCTAGTTCATGAAAATCGAGTAGGCCGGATTGAAAATGTGTTGCTTGACAATAAACCATAGAAATGTTTTTAAGAAAGCTGCTTTTAGTTAAACCTGATTGCAACATTATGAAATGTTGAGCCGAGTCACATGTGTTTCTTTGCAGGTGCCGGACAAGTATAGATTGTAGAAGAAGGGCCCATTGTGTATGAGTGTTAGAATGGTAGACCCAGACATGGACGAGTGACTGGGGAATTTAGGGATGCATCTTGAAGCGAAGAAGAGTCTGGGACCCAAGGACGTCTCAACGGACAAGGATGGAGCGGTGCCATGATGGAAACTTTTACAAACCAACACCTTCGAGAGGGGCGTACCTTAGGGCGTGTCGTCTGTATTGTGGGGTTTTGTATTAGGGACAGCACCCCGGGGAGAAGCCAGAGCAGATGAGCGAGAGGGCGAAGGGAAGCGGTTGATCAGGCAGAGAGTTTTGCTATGAGAGAGCGGTACTTAGACTAAGTCCGAAGAAAGTGAGTGTACTTCTTTGGAAGTCACCACGGCTGACACCTTTGTTAGGAGGGAACCTTGTTGAGTAGGGATGTCACCTTGTTTAGCGTAGGGACAGATTAACCTGGATTTATTCCTTTTTCCAATGCCTACTAAAACACAGGTCATAGCAATTCTTGTTAGCCTGATGATTTTGGAGCTGATTCTGGTATTGTTTCTAAGCCGACTCAGACTTTTCCGTAGGATTATGTTTGTATTAGTGCCTGTTTATCTGCTGAATCTTTTGCTGAGGTGTTTGTATATCCAATTGTTTTTGGCTTTGTAATACATTTTTGAACTTAGTCCTTAGTCAGTGGTTCTTTGGGGAATCAATGGGTGTGCATTGAGGAGTGTTCACTGTTTGCTTAGATAGATTGCCTTCTACACTCTATGACAGGTAAAAAGGTCTAGTCGACCTGTGACGGGATTCTAGAAAATGCTATTCTGGTTCTAAAGGAAAAATCCCGCCTTTCCAGATAGATAGATAGATAGATAGATAGATAGATAGATAGATAGATAGATAGATAGATAGAGCTTTTAAAGAGTTAAGTGGGTATGGTCTAAACCAAGGCAATGATGCCTACATCTCGCTCAAATTCCATGGGTTAACAGAAGATTGCCACACCCTTAGGACTGTACAAGAACATCCCACTCATGATAGTGTGACGCAGTGCACCGGGTCGAATAAAGCTAGCTAGTTTAAATTAGGTAATCTGTTTTTTTTTCCTAAACCATTTTCAGATCGTCTCATGGGCCTGTTTTGAATAGTGTGGAGCGCTTTAATATATTCAGCAGGGAAGCCTACATACATTGCCTCACGGTAATATAATTGTGAAAATGTGTATGCTCTTAGGGATATTACTTGGTGTTTCACCATGTATGTAATGATGTTGCTGGATAAATATGGAAAAACCCTCCATTCCTTTACATCTTGACCTCTATTGATGTAAATGAGAACATTTTAAATGAGAGGTCCAATTAAAATATGACACTCAGATTATTCACTGTTGCTGCAGTTATTGGTACATCTACTGATCTGAGAAGTCACGGGAACAGCCGTAGCTGGGAGAGAGGCTTGAGTAGGCAGCATTTGTATTTTGGATATCTAAAACCACATTTTGCAGTCATGTACATTGCACAGATGGTCATGAGCTCCATGCTGTCTCCTGTCTAATGATCAGGAGAATATGGAATGGTTTTAAGTGACCCAGCCAGTCATTATAAAAAAGAGGGGTGAGTTCAGATCCCTGGGGACACGGTGAAGCTGGATAATCACCTGTTGATATGCTCATACAATAAAGAAGATAATCATTTTTTTCTTGGCTTGAGGTCCCTACCCTGCCTGTGAAGCAGGAGTGCATGTCTACTGCTTCAAGCAGGCTGTCCCTCATGTGAAAAAGTCTCATGGACGGCTCTGAATCTGGACTCATTAACAATGGTACAGTGAGATGGTTACACATGCACTCTTCAAGGCATTACCCAGCAGCAAGTTACATTTTGGTGGGATTTTAATGAATCATCTCCAAAGATGTTAGTCTTTGGAAGTAAGGGGTCGACCTGCATCCTTATAGCCTACACTACCAGTCCTCCCTTAAAGAACATACTGATTGTGTCCTTCAAATTGGAGTTAAAGATTTCTGGAAAAGATTTATAATAGGCATTACTCATAGATGCTGAGGTGTAATATACCTGTAGTGACGCTGTGGCCAGGTTCCATTGACTATGTATTGCATACCCAGTAGTGTGATGGTTGGAAGAGGAAGTGTGATAGATTTACATGCAAAGGGATCATTGCAATTAGCTGGCACTTATGTTTTACTTGGCAGATCCAGAGGTATGTTTATGATGGTATTGAGTGGATTTGAGTTTCATCATATTTGAAGCCAGAATTCATTGAGTCTTCAGAACTGATGCTAGAATGCACTACCAAATCATTTTGAGACATGTCTTAGTTGTCCACATCTCAATGAAAAAAATGCAGGGAGTGGTGGAGGGAGCTTAGTCAAGTGTCAAGATAAATCCTCTGAATCAGTAGATACCAAAAGTACTTAAAACATGCTTTTAATGTTAAAACACTTTATACGGTTTCATTGTCTACATCATAATTAATGCCAATCCGTTAGACCTACTAGCACTGGTGCATGAATTTTTGTGCATATCTGTTCTGCTGACAGGATAAATAACTCCATTGTTATTTATGCCTGACCCAGAAGTAGCACACTATATGGTCTCAGGTGTCTTTCTTTTTACTGTATTTTCTTTCCAGCATGGCCTGCAAGATGAGTGCATATCCAAAATAGAGAACATTGAGAGTCTGTGTTGGCTTCCCTGGAGATAGTTATGTAGCTAAGAGGACTGGTGCTCCCACAGATGTGCTTGGCCTTGCTTTGGTTTTACTGCGATATCTGTTTCCTCTATCACGACCTCATTTAGGGCTCCTTGAAATTTTTTCCATATTCCTGCATGGGTATGTCTCATAAAAGAAGGTGCAGCCAAGCTCCCCCTGCTAAGACAATAGTCTGCTTGTCCTTCTGATTGTCCTTCCTCAAGAAATTCTACTCCCGCCTTGTGCCACATACTTTTGTAACGTACTGAACCTTGGTTGAGCCTAGATAAAATAGGTGTACTGTGTCTCCCAAGGGTGGTATGTTGGCCCTTCTGGGCTGACCACTTTGTATTGAAAGAACACAGAGAGAAACAATATGCCTCTCATTCTGGAGTTACTAAGGTAGCCTGCTGTCAAACAATAGCTGTGGTCTTTTTCATTAGGGGCCTGATGCACACCCTTTGCTTTATGACTGAAGTGGACACACCCCATAGTTTGCAAATAGCTTTGAGTCTAGCTTGCAGGTTCCAGTATCTGCATAACATAACATATATATTTAAAGTACCCAAACTTCATTGAACATCTTGATACTGGAATGCAAATGATTAACATCAAAGTCAGTGTTGCTCAGTTTGTCAATCGCCAGAAAGTAAGAGTCTGCGTAGATGTGCTTGGATATGAACCTGTGACTAAGGGGTATATACTAAATACAAATCCCCGTAGTTACATATATGTTACTTTTGCTTTTATTTAGCCACATAACAAAGAGGTACTTAAGAAACTGGACTGAAAAAGTAAAAGCAATTTGAAGTAGTAACTGAAGGATAAATATCTTACCAATGATCCAACGTTCCATAATTTCAACTGACAGGAATTCACAGGGCATCTGAAAAACAGGGTTGAAGAAGTTGTCTTATGATTATGAACCTTGATTTCAACCTCCTTTTCCATCATTCTCTTGCTTTTTGTATCCACCACCCTTCGGACCTTCAGCTTCTGTCTGCCATTCTCTCCCATCTTCACCTTTTTCCTCATTGTCACAACCCGCACGCAATAGCACTTTTTTCTCACCTAATTTATGTACTCTACTGCGCTCTCTTTATTCCACCACATTTAGCCTCCAAATACTCAACAAACTTCTGCTCCTTCTCTACCTTTAAACTTCTCAACTGTATCTAATACCTCTCCCCACATATTCCCATGATCATGACACAGGAGATGGAGATTCTGCCTCCCCTTCTCACCTTTCTCGCCCCTTGGGAGCCCATTTCCATCATTCACTCACATCCTCCTCTTCTTCTCTACACTCCACAACCCTCCTCACTCCAACTTCTTTCACTTTGACCACTGCTCTTTGATCTACCTCTCAAAATGAACTTCCTGTCTTTGGATAACGACCTGAAAAGGAGGCCTTCATAATGATCATTGAATTTAAAGAACCTACAGCCTGCTTAAATTAATTGTCTCTATTACAAATGCTAGTTGATGCTCTGGTCACTCATTGCATTGGAAAAAGCAAAAGAGCTACAGACCCTCATCAGCCCAAAGGTTCCAAGAGATCAAACACCCCGTACTAGCAGTACATACCCTAACAACCTCTTAACACACCCTCTCCATTATCTAACCAATCCTTTAAAGAACTAGTATTACATAGCATAAAATGTAAATCAACAGCTGTCCTAGGCTCCCTGCTGTTTTCAAGGAAATCTTATCTGTCAAACCCATCACAGAAGAGCACAACTGATTACCAGTGCCTTTACCAACTAATGGTATCATGACGAGAGAGCGTATATGTTCTTCTATGAAACTACTTATAAGGAAAACCTAGTTTGGATGACAATAACCCTATTAAATTCTGATAAACAGCAAATGAATTGTACTAGGTGAAAATAGTTTAAAATTCCGGTTACTTAAAAATGTTGGAATTTATAGGAAAAATCTACATTCTTTAAAATTGCCATGCTGGGTCTGTCATTCTAGAGGGACAGAATCTATATAATTCTCTGCAGTGAATCAGCTAAGAGTACAATTGAATACAAATAGTGGCCGCCCCTGAAGCTGCATCTATTGACACTGTCCACCACTCAACAGCACTGACCAAACCAAAGAATACTGGCATTCAAGATAAACCCTTGGATTGGATCCACTTCCATCCTGTTCACTGTCACTTTTTTTTTAACATATTTTTTATTTTGCAGTTTACACAAAGGAAACATCATACAACGGCACCTAGATGTGCACCTGAAAAAGAACAAGCTCATGAGAAGATAAATTCCCCTCCTACTCTCTCTACCTCCCCCAGATGTCAGACTGCTGATATGCATCAGAGAAGAAAAAAGAAAAAGAGACAATAGCAGAATTCCACAAATCGTTACCAGTTCGACACCCTTTCTGTTACCCAGTGGTGAGTATTCAATGCACCACAATCCTGATCGACCTCCTCCACCAGGGACTCCAGAGAGCAGTACTTGATCGAACCACCTCAGACCTTGAAACATTTTTGGGGACAACCCTCACTAGCATATTTAAGATGTTCTGTCTCCATATTAATATCCATGAACTGTCTCCATTTGTGTATTGTCGGGGGTTCACTTGTGCCCCAATACCATACTACATCACTCTGTGCCATCACCGGACCTAGACCACAGAACAGTAGTTTGGCTTGCGGAAGATCAACATCATTAGGGATCCCCTAGAAGAATGAACTTTGGCTCTGGTGGGATGGTCTCCTCCAGGATATTATTAAGCTCCTCAATAATCGTCACCCAGTACTCTTGAATTTGTGGGCAGCCGCAAAGTGTGTGGAGGAAACCCCCATTCTCATCCTTGCACCACAAGCAGGGCGGGGATATCGCCCTTCCATACCATGCAATCTCCGTCTGTCATAATAGACCCTGTGCAGAATCTCAAACTGAATCAGTCATAGTCATAACATCCCTCAGGTGCATCAAGTCGGCCTCCCAATCTATATCCTCAATATACCCCACATCACAAACCCACTTGTCTCCCAGCCTACCCAGGGTATCTGACATGTTGTTATTCAACATCCTGTAGGTAAGTGACATCGCTCCTTTCCCCAGTTCCCCCATTAGCAGTCACCCTTCTAGTGGAGCATATTCTGATATGCCCTCCCCTGTAGCCCACCCACCTACCAAGCATGCCATATCTGTTCATATTTCAAGATTTGGGCGGAGTGCATACCATTTTCACGTTGCATCAAGTGTAATGGCATAAGATCCCAACTTTCCAGCAAGTCCCACACCATAGAGGTACAGTAAGATCCAAGGACCAAACCCCTGCATCTGACCCATCTCGGCAAGCCAGGTACCCTCCCACTAGGGTGTTCCTTGTGTAATTTTGCGAGTTCAACCCAAACATCTCGTGGCATAGCCTCATGCTGCTATGGCCACTTGTGTGGCCAGAGAAGTCATTGTGACCCCTTCCCCTCGCAGAGGTAGTGCTTGTACAACCATATCCCCACTGCGCCCGTTCCAGTCTAAAGGGAGAGTGGCCATGAGGGCGAATACCCACTCATTATTATTGATTAAATGAGCCACCCAGTAATAAGCTTCTAGATCTAGGAATGCTAACCCCCCTATTGTAAGGATGACGTTGCAATGCTTTTTGGGCAATCCTGGGGTGTCCCCCATCCCACAACAGGGATCTCATGTACCCCTCCAACCTAGTAAACACCTTCTGATGCACCGGGTAGTAAGTGTTCTGTAGTACGTATAACAGATTAGGAGCAAGATCATTTTAAAGATGGTGGCTTGCTCCATCAGGGCAAGGGACAGCCCTTTCCATTTGTCTGTATTATCCTGAAAGTTTTTGCCCTCCCTCCCTAGATTTCTGCATAGGCAGAGGTCCCTCTCCGGCATCACAAAGATCCCCAGATATTTAAAGCCATCCTGCGGGAGTTGGGACCTGTAAGTTGAGTTAGCCCCATACTCCTCAAATAGTTGAACAATCTTTGGGGGATTGTTGATCAGATCTGTACTATAAAGCAAGATGTAATTCACTTAAAGCAACATCTTTTCTTTCGCATCCTCTACCTCAGATATGTTTGAATTCACTACACATGCCAAAGACTCTTTGGTAAGGGCAAACAAGAGAGGGCGTGGAGACACCCCTACCTGGTCTCCATAACAATGGGGAAATCAGCAGACATCATCACATTTACTTTCAATGCCGCAACCGGGAAATGGTAGGGTGAGGCTTCCAGTATTTGGGATGAAACCCAAAAGGCCAGTGCACTGCGTGGCATGCCTTCTCCGTTTCTAGATCAAGAAAGACGTGTGCAGCCGGTCGGTCCCTCACCTTGTTCAACCAGTTGTACACCCACCTGATCCCTGTGTATCAGGGTTGTAATTATAGTGCAGAAGCCGTAAGGCCAGTATCATAGCCAAAATCCTAACCTCTATATTAATTAATGAAATTGAGTGTATTGATTCACAATGCTCCTTCGGCTTGCCTTCCTTGAGGATCACTACAATGGTGTCACTTCATGGATCTGGTGGAAGATCTCTGAAGTGACACCATTGTGGCATGTGTAGTGAATTCAATCATATCTGAGGTAGAAGATTTAACCTCCTGTCATATAGATATATATTGCCTGTATGCTGTGTTACGTTAGCATGAGCTTTTTAGGACTTTAAACACCATTTTACCTTTCTGCTGCATTTGCACACAACACATAGCTGTTGATTTAGCTTTGAGCCTAGTAGAATGTTTTTTATTCATGCGAGAATAATATGTTGTTACTCTGATATCAGCCTTACTTGGCGAGCTGTGTCTGTACAGTGAGTACAGAAACCTTCAAGGATATCTCAACACAGTGGTTGTTGTGAGCTCTGATCTGCGCACGTTCCTAGACATAACATAAATGCAGCTGCGGCCAAGTTCTGGCTTTAGGCGCGTTTTATATTGCTTTGCACTACAGCATACAAACACACTTGATGGTGCTTAGCATGCAGAGAGCTGGTGGAAGATGATGTGATCCCTTACCACTAGGATCTTGAGGTATGGGCCCGCCCTGCTAAATCCCAAAGAGACCTTCTTAGATATAATATGATATACTAGCTAGGGAGGGTGAGAATTAGGTGTTACTAAACCCTATTCATTTTGGCATAATACCATGCTTTCACGATTTGTGTTCTATGGACTAGTGACTATGTTGATTACTTTGTTTCTTATAATATGTTTGCTTGTATTAGCTAAGATACTGCTTTTGAGAACACTTCATTAGTGAATAAACATTTCAAATATGCACGTGTCCTATTTTACTCCTTGTTCTGGATTGAAATGATGGTATAACGAAAGAGTGTTCATGTGTTCCACGTTACCTGAGGTGTACTAAGTCCATGTTCTGGTTTGTCTAAGCATTGGGAGTTTGTGATAACCAATGAGACACTGTAGCTAGTCTGGTAGGGGATTTTTGGGTACTAAGGTGAGTTTTGGCACACCCTAATTCACTGAGGTTCCAAGCCTCTATGCACAGTTCTGTATGAGCACAGAATCCCTGCGACATGGCGCCCAATCGTTGGTGGTCTTATTGCATGATACTTGAGTAGTACATCATTCGGTCCTTAACCCCTTCACTGTTGTTTCCGGTTAACGGTGGTGTCGGACAAACCTACCTGTATTCGTATGGGTCCTTTCAAGCTTGAATCTTTCTAAAACGGTTTCATTGAGTTACTACCCAGTTGTGCTACAAAGTTTCCTTTGTACCTTTTTCTTTCTGTGTCACTATGGCTGTGGTGCACATTGCGCAACATAGCCGCATTGCGGTGCGCAATCATTTACAGAATTATAATGTCCCCGAAGATGGCTTGGCCGTTATTATGGTGCTGAGTGCAGAGGTGGCTTACCCATATGAGATTTTTTACTCATGGGTGACTTTCCCAGCTATGAACGCAGATACGCGTGTGTTCGACACGTACACTCCCACGGCTGTGCCACAGGAATATGCACCGTATAGGGCACAGGAGATTCCTATAGATACTTGGCAGCATCGCGTTTGGTTTAATGGCGCCCTACCCCACTCTTAGACACCTCCGAGGTTGGGTCCTTTGTCCATTCCTGGCGCAACTTGGCCTGTTTTGGCTGGATTTACGCCTCATCCTCAGCACGGGGAATGTAACGTGGCTGAGTTAAGATGACTAGATGTAGTCACAATTAGCGTTATTCGGTTGTTTGTGCAATACATTACCCGTAATCTCCCGGGCGGGGCCCCGGGTGGTGCGGCGCTTCCTGCGGGACAGGGCAGAATGAAGCTCAGTCCCGTTATGGTCAACGCTGTGATGGGCAAACGCCCCCAAGAAAAGGATGATTTTCCTTTCTGGCTTGCTGAGAAGTTTGACCAGCTGGAAGCAGTATTTCCCAACACGTCTCCTGGTGAAAAACACAGGATTCTGACAATTAGCTTACCGAAAGACTTGACCCCTGATATCGGTGACTGTGAGACCTGGGGTAAGACATTTGCGGCGGTCTACACGAGGTGTTACGGCACTCCGTCTATGACTGTCCTGCTGACGGTCTTTAAACGTGTTCAGGATGAACACGGACCGGAGGCGGCGGTTGAATTGGGTATGCGTCTCTGTGGCACCTATGATGTGGTTTCCGATCTCATACTTGCTAATGTCAAGGGGGATGCGGTAAACTTTCAGGTTGCCAATGCTTTGCAGGTGATTCCCGATGCCGAAAAACCCCGGCAGTTGGCGAGGATTATTTTGGCGGCTTATAAAACCGTGGGCCGCAATAGTAGGGGTCTCAAGCCTTTTTCTACTAAAGAGAAAAAAACAACCCCAAGGGCAGAAGTCGGAAACCGACGACCAGCCCAAGACCAAAAAACAAAATTGGCCTAAAAAACAAAAACAGGGAAAGCAACAACAACACCAGAAACAGGAGTCTCGTCCTGCGTCTCCATTGCCTGCGCCCACAGAACGTGTTTATGACTTGCGCGATCGCCCTATGATAAAATCACCTGATCGTTTTCAGGTTTCTGACCAACGCTCTCCTCGTTCTTCTCAGGAGTCATCGGCCTTTTCGACTGTTGGTGGAGGAAGCAGCAGGGGTCGGGTCGGGGTGGTCAGCAAGGACGTGACCAGCCCCGCCCGAAAGACGGTAAAGGCAAGCAGGACGATTCTACACCAAAGAGACCCCAGTTTCAGAAAAAGAAAGTCGCTGCTTTAACAGCACACAGATAGGCCACAGATAGTGAGAACCCAGCTTCGGAATCTGACATGGGCTCTGGCCTTGCTGGACAGCACGGCAGAGATTACCATAGTGTGAGAGGCCCTGCGTCCACTACTGAAGGTGACAGCGACTGACCTTTATGTTGTTGTGGAGACAGCTGACACTAGAGTAGCTTCACCTGACAGACTCTATGAAATTGTCTTATTCATTGAAGGTGACATTCAACCTACCATAGAAGAGGTATTTTGGAAGAATCTTACGACTACTTATGACATTTTGTTAGCGGAGGTTGACTGGCCCCCACTTTTTGGGCTCGCGGCTCCAAGAGGGGAGGAGGTAATCCTCCCTAGTTTCGGGCACACTGTCTCGAAGGAGCAGGCGCTGAATTTTGCAGAAGAGTGGACTAAAGCCCTTGCGCCGGCTCTGTACCGTACACACTGTGGATGGGATAAATTTTACCCACACCACGAAATTCCTTTACGGTCTATGCCTCAGCCTCAACCTCAATATCTCATAAATCGCAAAGCGAAGGCTTCCATTGCGGAAATCCTTGAACAATTGGAATATCAAGGTGTGATTGAAACTTGTGTGTCACCAATGAATAACCCTCTTTTTACGGTGACCAAGCCTGACGGTTCAAATCGTTTGGTATTGAATTACCGGCATTTAAACTCGCATTGCCGTACCTGTGCAGTACAGAATACTCACGGCTCTGCTTTAGTGGATAGTCTTGTGCGTAAGCGGTTTAAAACCACGCTTGACATTTCCCACGGTTTTTATGCCCACCATTTGGATGGTCTGAGTTCCCAATGGACCTCTTTTACTTGCGGCGGTGTCCAAAAACATTTCAAACGTTTACCGGTGGCTACAAAATAGTCCTGGAATGTTTGCTGCCCACATACTCTCTCTCTTATAGAGAGTTGACCCAGATGCTTGTTCATATGTGGATGACATTTATCTCACGGATGATGAACTGTGGGAGCATCTGTGTCGAGTTGACCGCTTAATTTGGAGCTTTGCGGACTTCGGTTACGAATTCAACTTTGCAAAATCGCACATTGCACAGTACACAGTGTTGTTCCTGGGCTACGAGCTCAACAATGAAGGACGAGGATTAGCTCCTCACTTCTTGGAGAAATGCGCACAATTGCGCGCTCCGACAACTCTGAAGAAATTACAGTCTTTGCTGGGATTTTTGAATTTCGGGAGGACATACATACCGGAATATGCCCAGCGTATCAAGCCCTTTTATGCTTTGATACAACCAAATTGTACAAAATCAAACTGGCTGCCTGAGCACTCGGCTATACTGCAATCTTTGCAGGCTGATCTGCTCGCTTCTAAATACTTATTTACTCGTGATAATCACACCAACCTGGTGATAAGAATCATCCCTGGGACGGTGGGTTTCACATACCTTACTTTTAACGGAGGAGACACCGTACCAATTGCTTACAAGTCACACTTGTACACTTCGGCTGAAATGCAATTTTCCACTGTGGAGAACGTTTTGACGGCTGTACAGATGGCGATTCTGAAAGAACGCACTCTGTCACAGGGAAAATGCATGTTGGTGGTTACCCCGTGTACTGCTTTGGAGGCAGTTACGAAAGCCAGTGTACCTAATTCTAAAGCTTTGCACCCTCGGTAGATACAATAGGCAACATCATTGTCATCTCCGGATGTCACGTTTATTTTTGATGCCTCCTTACGGTCGCAGGAGTTTTTGCAATATGAGTTTGTTCATCCTGCACCTTTGGCTATGCGGCCTTTGGAGGATTTCCATTGCATCATATACACTGATGTTTCGGCGCAGATTGCGCATGGTTCTAAACACGCCTACGTTTCTGCATACGCCATTGTGGTAGGTGCCATGGTGAACGATGAGTTCAAGTCCAGAGTCGTGCACACGCAGACTCTAGGGGACTGCACCGCACAATTGGCGGAGCTTCATGCTCTGATGCTTGCATTGGAGTACGCTGATCCTAGTGTGACAACTCTTATCGTAAGTGATTCTTACTACTGTGTCCAGTCTTACAATGAGAACTTGTTCTTTTGGATTCAGAATGATTTTCGTGATTCCAAGGGTAGCACAATAAAACATAAAATGATCTGGGTCCGAGTGGCTGAGCTTAAATAGCAGTTGCCACTTGTGTTTGTAATTCATACTCTCGGTCACCACCGCGTGGGAGTCCACGCTGTTGGCAACTCGCTTGCTGATGGAGCAGCAAAATCAGCAGTATTGACATATTTAGTTGCAGCAGTCACACGGTCCAAAAGTAAGATTGATGATGATATCTTGGTGGCAGTTGCGGCCACTGAGAAGGGAGGTAAATATCCTATGGGGTTCCCTTCGAAGTACACATACCACTTAAGTCCCGATAAGGTTCCTTATGTGAAAATTCCTGAAGCTGGGGAGAGATTGATTCCTAACTTGGATCGCAGAAATACACTGATCATAGGGGCCCATGAAGGTGTTGCGTCTGCGCATGCGGGCGTTTCAGCCACTGTTTCTCAATTACAACAAAGTTTTTGGTGGCGGGGACTGTACAAACAGACGCGTGACTATGTCCTTCAATGTGACATTTGCCAGCAGATTAAGCTTTCAACTGCTACGCGTCCGCCCCAAACACAGTTGTTCATTTCTAATAAACCATTAGGTTGTGTTTATTTAGATCACTGTGGTCCTTTTTCTTCTGATACTGCGTATAAGTACATCTTAGTAGCAGTTGATAGATGCACACGCTTTGTATGGGCCTGGCCTCATTGCAACGCTGATTCATGGACTGTCATCAGGGATTTGCGTGTCTTTGTAGGGATTTTTGCCTGTGGTACCTTCCATTTGGATCAGGGTCCTGCTTTCGCTTCTAAGGCGTATAGGGATGCCATGGCTTTGATGGGGGTCCAAGTCAAGTTTTCGTATCCATACGATCTGAGGGTAATAGTGTTGTGGAACGAATGAACTGTGACTTAAAGCAATCACTGACAGCTCGAGTTATAGGCACAGGCAGAAACTGGCTGGCCCATCTTAATGGCATGCAGCGTGCTCTTAATAATCTCCCTAGAAGGTCTCTGGGTGGGCGGACCCCATACGAAATGCTCTTTGGTATCAAGATGTATGTCCCGGACCTTGACCGCCTAGACAAGGTTGGTTCGGCTGCCTCCTTTGACGTAGATGAACATTGTAATGTTTTACAGACTCTACAAGAGACGAGAGACAGTCTTGCAAAGGAACATTTGCCCTCCGCTTTGGATGATGCGTTGTAGATCCTGGTAGTTGGCTGGCTACCCCAAGTTGGAGAACTGGTTCGGGAGAAGATCGATAATAAGAAGGAATTTGGTCCCTCATATCGTGCTCCGGTTCCAGTGCTTGGTGTGAAGGGCACAAGAACAGTCATTTTACCACCGCTTCCAGGTCGTAAAGAAAACAGGTATATCTCCATTGACAATGTCAAAATACACAGAGTGCCCGATTCTTCTTAGCATGACACCGGCAGTCTCATGTCCTTCGATGGTGAGAAATTCTGTATTGACCACTGCTTCGGATCATGCACCGGAGGTGGCCCTTGAGATGCCTGCAGTTTCAAGTCCTTTATTGAGTGCTTTGCCTGGTACTCGCCTTGATGATATAGACTACACCTACCCAACTGACTTATCGATGCCTGATTTGCAAACTCGTTTAGCCACAGAATCCAGATTTTCATTTGACACTATTTCACAAACTTCAGGGAAGCCAACAAGGCTTAGGCCATATGCAACTTTGTTTAAAAAACATTTCTTGATTCCCCCTTGGACTTACATCTGGTTGGGATTTTTTTCGCTTTACCTTTTTATGTCAATTGGTTTTGTGTTTTATTTTTTCCGATTCATCAATGGACATTATGTCAAGGAGAGAACATGCATTCGACATCTAAATGGAACATTGGCTCCCCACTCCTCATCACATTCTGCCTACAGATTGAAGAGAGACTTGGCCTTTGTTAACATCACTGCGTGGCCTGTCCTGGATGGGATAGTCTGGGATGCAGTTAAATTTCAAATCCATGGCCCGACTGAAGTTATTAATGTTCCTAATGTGCTTAGAGTTAACATGGGGGATGTGGTTCAAAAAAACATACGTTCTGATGATTGGGATGTTCAGGCCGTAGAGGCTTTGTTTGCGGATTTGAAATATTATGCTGCCTTTGATGCTGAGGATTTATATTTACAATCTGCTAATTATGGTGATTTGTTTTGCTTCCAACTTTTTGGCATTCACTACTTACATAAAACTAATTCCAGGAGGAGTACTGTAAACTATACTCAGTGGGAGCATTGTCCAGCTCCTTTAAGAGGCAGCTTGAATACATTTTTGAAAAAGTACACTTATTTTACTGACTTTAATCAGTCCAATCCCACTTCATTTTATTTTAAAATGACAGATAAATCCATGTCCAAAGTTAGACTAACCGATACTAAGTTATTGTACTCGAAGTCCTTTCTAGACCAGCTAGCTGTTGGTGGCTACGAGTTGTGGAAGGAAACTATTGACCTTAAATCAGTTTGGGGTTCTAAAAGTGGCAGGTACAAGGCACTGAGGCTTTGCACCGTGCATGTCTCATCCCAAGTCATATGTTGTTTTTTAATTCTACCATCTCACAGACAACATGCTTTGGATTGGCTACATCTAAAAATTAAATGCTCCTTCCTTCCCTGATTTGGAAGAATATTCGGGTTGGGAAAATGCAACAAAATTTTCGATTAGAGAGTTGCAGACCCTATTGCTAAATTCTTCCTTTAACATATCCAGTTTGGATCCCAAGGGTTGGTTGATGTGGCACAGAAGTGCAGATTCATGCCAACATCATTTTTTGGGCCTGGCTGAGGGTTTTAGACAGGTCAGAGTAGATCCCCGTTTTGAGAGTGACCATTCTGTAACCACTTATTCAGTAGGCATATTGTGTCAGAATTGGCTCAAACACTCTAGATTGGCGTCAGTCAAACTGCATTTGTCTAAACTGACTGACGTGGTTGATTTGAATGATTTCATAAAAGGCCTGGCTAGAGGTAGGTCTAGAAGATGGATATATGCCGTTTATAATGAACTCTGGAAAACATCACAGATTGAAGCGGCTACCCGCCTTAGGGCTATTGATCAAGCTAATTTGGAAAAAAGTGCTTGCAGTAGTGGATAACAGCATTAACACACTTTCCTCCCGCATTTACACGTTGGATATTATTGTGTCATCTGTTGTTGAAATTGTACAGGATGAAGTGTCTGTTTTGTACCATGGCCAACATCAATTATGTTCTATTATGCAGTTTGCATGGACCCTGCAGACACTGAAAAACGGAAAAGTGCCTTGGAATTACATTAATATCTCATCTCTATTTGCCCCTTTTAATTTGACTGAAAAACAACGTTTGCTTTCAATGAGAGATGCTTCTTTTTCTATGTTACACATTGAACGATTGAAGTCTTTGCCCCTTTCAGTGGCAGAGGCCACTGCTGCTACGTGGCTTATCCATGGGTTAATAACTTTACCATTTGCCCTCATCCAGTTTACAAATTGCATGAAATATTTTGCCATTGGTCGATACGAGCCTCTTGGTAGCTCCTATTTACATGAAGCCTGGTCACTCCCTTTCACTTACAGATGCCTTAGGGACAGAAAGGAAGTTTATCTGAAAGGAGAGGAGTGCACAGAGACACCAGATCACTCATTAATGTGTAGACACATACAATTGCATGGCTCCTGTAATCAGGAACGGCCTAATTTAGCGTGTGTTTTAAAAGGTACACCCGTGCCCACTATTGTCCCGACTTTTACTTTATTAGCAAACTGTAGTTATTTACTTTTAAATAATGAAGATTGCTGTGGGTTATTGAAAGGCATAGCTTATGTTGTAACAGTCAGTGAGCGTGTGGTTTGCTGTAAAAATGTGTTGTACCACCCACGCATGGGAACCTGGATGTTTCCATCTGGCCGAGGATTCCCACCTTGAAGTCAGAGCTCAATAAGATGAGCAGAATAAGAGCCTTATTGTCACAAAAAGAAGTTGCCCTGACATCTGCTCGTGAAACATTTGTCCTTCACGTAGCTAACACCCGCACAGAAGTGCATGCTTTATTAAACACTGACCTGCCCTTACATTTCGGGGAGCTGATTCATACAATCTTTAACGCGTCCTCCACTTCGGGGCTGGCTCATTTTTTTAAGGTAGTGAGCAGTGGTCTAGTGACTTATTTCCAAAAGATATTTGGAGTCATTCCTGCTTTCTTCATTTCAATCTTTTCCAGCCTATTTGGTGGATTTCCCATTTTACTGGCGCTGGCTGCTGGCTTTTTGGTGCTATTTTGTTTTATTCAAAATGTTTAGCCCGTCCTGTGTTCGCAGACGAGCTGTCGCAGTTAGCACTGTTTCACAACAGGATGCTTGAATACTATGGTGCGCTGCCACTCGCCACCTTGAGTGCAGCATATGGATTATCGTTTCGATTTTCCTATTTCACCTGTGTCCAGCCTGTCTTTCATTGCCTGAGCTGCGATTTTGACTGGGCCCTGGATTTGTATCTCTGCAATTTGGTGTCTCCTGAAGTGGATTTTAATCATCTCATGAGTCCCTTAGCTACTCATGAATTGCTTTGTTCTGACGGAGGGATTATGGCCTTTGCAGCGAAGCATGGAGTACTGGGTCGTTGGAATATATTCGCAGCTGCGCGAGATTTCTTGGCACACAGCTTCATTGAAAACCCACCGAGTTGTCCTCTGATGGTACTAGAGGCTCCGGTAATTGAAGAGCATGTATGTTCTTTCTCACTATTGAATTGGATAGCTGAGTTATATTCGGAAGATAACAGTGACTTCCTTTTGGAAGCTGTTGCTGCTTATTTTGCATACTCAGTTTTAGGCTGACTCCTATTGAGGCCTTTAATATCATGATGTTTTTTTTCTCTTTTCTCTCTCAAGATTTTTTCGAAAATGGACAATTTTTTATATCAGACCTATTGGCTTTGATAACATTGGACATTACGTTGTCATGTTGGTGAGATTTTTTTGGGCGAACTAAATTATTTTTCCTCACCAGCTTGAATTTGAACTGATTACTTTATTGAACTCTGCATTTCAAAATTGAGTCCCTTATCTTATCTTATTTTATCTTATCTTATCTTATCTTAACCGTGCTCGGATCAAGGGAGGGTGTCATATAGATATATATTGCCTGTTTGCTGTGTTAAGTTAGCATGAGCTTTTTAGGAGTTTAAACGCCATTTTACCTTTCTGCTGCTTTTGCACGCGACACATAGCTGTTGCTTTAGCTTTGAGCCTAGTAGAATGTTTTTGATTCATGCGAGAATATGTTCTCACTCTGATATCAGCCTTGCTTGGCGAGCTGTGTCTGTACAGTGAGTGCAGAAACCTTCAAGGATATCTCAACACAGCGGTTGTTGTGAGCTCTGATCTTCGCACGTTCCTAGTCATAACATACATGCAGCTGCGGCCAAGTTCTGGCTTTAGGCGCGTTTTATATTGCTTTGCACAAGAGCATACAAACACACTTGATGGTGCTTCGCATGCAGAGAGCTGGTGGAAGATGATGTGATCCCTTACCACTAGGATCTTGAGGTATGGGCCCGCCCTGCTAAAACCCAAATAGACCTTCTTAGATATAATATGATATACTAGCTAGGGAGGGTGAGAATTAGGTGTTACTAAACCCTATTCATTTTAGCATAATACCATGCTTTCACCGTTTGTGTTCTATGGACTAGTGACTATGCTGATTACTTTGTTTCTTATAATATGTTTGCTTGTATTAGCTAAGATACTGCGTTTGAGAACACTGCATTAGTGAATAAACATTTCAAATATGCACGTGTCCTCTTTTACTCCTTGTTCTGGACTGAAATGATGGTATAACGAAAGAGTGTTTATGTGTTCCACGTTACCTGAGGTGTACTAAGTCCATGTTCTGGTTTGTCTAAGCATTGGGAGTTTGTGATAACCATGAGACACTGTAGCTAGTCTGGTAGGGGATTTTTGGGTACTAAGGTGAGTTTTGGCACACCCTAATTCACTGAGGTTACAAGCCTCTATGCACAGTTATGTATGAGCACGGAATCCCTGCGACACTCCTTTAACATGTTCAAAAGATTGCTGCTGATCATTCCCTATACCAAATGGTAGAAATGAGGTGGGTCAGCCTGCTTGGTTTTGACAGCCAGGTACTGGAACAAGATCTCCCTCCCACTCAATTGCAATCCGGATAAAAAAGTGTTTCGAAGGCAATTGAAAACTCATCTATTTAAATTGTAGGGTGGTTGTTATCCTCCTTGTGGCCATCTGCCTTAGCGCCGGGACACTCTCATAGTAGCCGAGCACTCTATCCATCCTTTCATTCATTTATTTAACAGACGTAGCCCCAGCAACCCAGTAGAATGCTTATTGATATTGTTGGGCCCCGGTTCTCAGCTTTTCTATAGCAGACTGGACCTCGGGCGATGTGACGTCAGCCTGAGGACATCTCACACCTCTTCATCTAACTCCTGAGTGTCCACTGTTGCCAGATAGTGTGCAGTGAAAAAAATGCACCATGAAGCGTTTGGGCCCTGTAACACAGCCAGTAATATCAGGCAAATTCCTCCTTGATGTACCAGTCAAAGTCTTATGTCTCACTTCTGGACCCACAATCTTTTGCACCCACATTTCTTTCCTGCTCAACCATGCCAGGAGTTTTCCTGCCTTATCACCCAGTACGTATAACCGAATAAGTGTTGTATGCATGTGCTTCTTCGCCCCCTCCTGTGCTAAGTCCTGATATTCTGCTCCCAGGATTTCTAACTTCCTGAGCATAGGTGGGGGTGTCTATTACCACACTTGGGACTCTCTCTAAATCAAGGAGCTGACATTCAAGGTCTTCCAAGGCCCTCACTGCTTTCTTACTCTTTTGGGCTACTAAGGGGCATATTATCAATAAACAGCGTTAACATTATCGCCACTTTAGCAGAGAAAAATGGCGCTAAAGCGGCAATAATGGGCTTGATAATACGCCCTTGTGAATTCCCATAGAAGCCCATGTTCTGGTGTGAACATGGGATTCTATGGGAATTCTCTACGGTGTATTATCAAGCCCATTATCGCCACTTAACTGCCGCTAAAGCGGCGATAATGTTAACGCCGTGCTTGATAAAATGACCCTTCATTCCCACAACACCACTCTGGAGGTAACTGAGTGCTCGGTTTCCTTGAAGTAAAGTTTGGTGTCAACTTGAAGCCCAAAGATAACCTCTGCAAGTCCCACGCACTGAGTTTCCACCCAGTCCCCTTCCCTTCACTTTGCAATATATTTCACTACTTAGAAATTATACTCTTGATTTGGCTGGAGTTTGCAGAAAACTTCCAGACAAATGTATATCTGGAATGCAAGGGTTTTCTATGTTGTTGTAATGTCTCTACTTTTTGTATGTAATTGAGTTATTGAATCCTGGATAACAGTTTTAGGGTATCCACATTTGATGAACTGCTCAGCATATTCTTGTAAAAAATGTTCAATAAATCTGGTTCAGATGGTATCCATTTTATTCTCATAAATTGAGATTACAGAAGTTGTTTCTTCAATGCTATGAAGTTAAACCAGTTACAAATACAACAACTAGAGAGAGAGGGAAGAGACACTCTCAGTCCCCCAGGTTATTATTATAAACAACAAAAGAGTGTCACCAGGAGAAAATTTGTGCGTAAAGCACAGGATTTGAGAAGGAGAGAATGTAATCAACCTATGAGGAAGTCACTAGGGATTTCTTAAGAAGCCCTCACTCACCACCCTGGGTGGTGACATGCTTCATCATCGGGCCCACCAGGAGAAGCCGAATGCCTCCCTGGTGTGCTGCAATGCCAGATTACTGCGGAGCTGGGTTTTTTTGTGTGACAGTGATGTGAAAAAAGTGGGTTTAAAAAATGCCAACAAGCTATACCAAACAAAAAACTTTATTCTGTGGTTAGCCAGGCATTGGTTAAAAAGTATGTGTCGGGAAATTTACCAACTAATGTGTTGGGTGTTTTCCCCTTTAGAGTGGGGTCCAGTTATAACAGTTTTAACTGTCAGTACTTTTTCAAAACAAAACACCCTTGTTTGCAAAGATTCACTCTGTTTGTATATCTGAACATCTGAAAAAGACAGCTTGTCTTTTTCCATTGTGTGAGTAAATTGAATATTTGGATGGCTTATATTCAGTTGAACAATGTTATCCTGTGAACTTTGACGTGAGCCTGACTATATGATAAGCCTTAACAATATTGGAGAAACTGGGGACCTCTGTGAATCTCATAGATGTACCATTTTTTGGTAGAAAAACAATTTCCATTCCAATCAAAGTAACTGTGATACAAACAAAAGTGCAAGAGCTCAATGAGAAACACCTTATTTGCTTGCAAGCCTTCATGCCTCAACAATGCCCATTCAATGGCTTCGATTCCATCCTTATAGCAAATCGATGTATACAAAGCATTGACGTCTATAGTGCATAACCATATTTCTTGCTCCGTCTCATAATCAATATCTGACAATTGATTGAGGAAAGATGATGTGTCTTTTACATATGACCTCATGGCCTGTACAGCAGGTTGGAAGAAGTAATTGAGGTACTTCCGTAAAGGTTCATGAAAGTAAGCAGATGCTGCCACTGTCTGTCTAAAAGGTGGATCAAATAAGTTCTTGTAAATCTTCGGTAACATATACAGTTATGTTCTCTGCAGAAAGGTTGTAAACAAGTACATCTTAGTCTTTTCAGACATCCATTCCATCTCTACTGCTTTGTTCAAAATTGCTTACAGACTGTCTTAAAATGATTGAGTTGGGATCACCTTCCAATCTCATGTAAGTTTTATGCAGATATCAATTATGAGATGGTTAAAGAAATATGGTTATGTACCATAGCAGGCAAAGCTTTATGTACTTTGATTTCCCATCAGGAAGGAATTAAAGCCATTGAATGGGCAGAGTTCAGGCATGAAGACTTCCAAGCAAATAAGGTATTTCTCATCAAGCTCTTGCACTTTTGTTTGTATCACAGTTATTTTGAATGGAATGAAAATACTTTTCTCCAAAAAGTGGTACATCAATGGGATTCATGGGGACCCCAAGTTACACTAATATTGTTACGGCTAATATAACTAAATGTCACATGGAGTCAATATTTAAAAATGTATTTGAGATATGTAGATTAGGGCTGGGCGTAGTTTGCGAAGTAGCGCTACGCAAAGTGCAGTTTGCGAGCTACTCGTAGCACTACGCGAACTGCGTAGTACCCTGTTCACACTGTGCAAGATGCCGTTTTCAATGATTGCACTGTGCGGACAAGCATCCGGCATTGTACAATCATTGAAAACGGCATCTTGCACAGTGCGAGCTGTAGATTTCTGCCGCTCGAGTAGATTTTTACTCGATCGCAGCTTTCTCAACTAGTACTGGTAGTTTCTCATCACGAGCGGTCGCGAGCATACGCGACCACTCGCAATGAAAAACCTGACCTCCCGGCGTTGAGAATCTCGCCGGGAGATATGTTTTCCATGCTTGCGATCAGCAACTTGATGTTGCTGATCGCGAACGAGGAAAAAGTCTTGCCGGGATGTCATTCAGTTTGCTCACGGTCGCCAAATTGAATTGAGGACCGCGAGCAAGCAAAAAATGACCACTATGCTACGCGTGTTTCCACTGTGCTACGTGCAGTTCGCGTAGTTAGAAGTAGCGCAAATTACGCAAGCGTAGCGTAGTGCTTTGCCCAGGGTTAATATAGATGACATTTTTATCATGTGGTCAGGTTCCCGTCAAAGTCTACAGGATAACATTGTTCAACTGAATATGAAAAATCCAAATATTCATTTTACTCACAATTATCGAAACAGACAAGATCACTATTTTAGATGTTGGGTTATACAAATAGAGTAGATTGTTGCAAACAATGGTGTTTCAAAATTACTGAGAGGACTAACACTTTGCTCTATTCAAGCTTTCACCGCATAGCATTGAAGAAAAATCTTCCATATTCTCGATTTATGAGAATGAACTTCTGAACCAATTTTCACGGAACATTTTTTACAAGAGTATGCTGAGTGGTTTACCAAACGTGGATTGCCTAAAAATTGCTATAAAAGATTCAATAACTCGATTCCTTACAAAAAGTAGAGGGTCATTGTTACAACAACATAAGAAACCATTGCATACCAGATTCACATTTGTCTCAAAGTTTTCCACAAACTCCAGTCAAATCAAGAGTATCATTTCTAAGAGGTGGGATATATTACAAAGTGAAAGACTTCCGAACTTTATTTAAAGAGAAGCCGTTATTTACCTATCAATTCTCGAGCAATCTGAAATAAATGTTGATAACCTCAAGCACACAGTCACACAATAAAGTTGGACAGGGTACACTAAGATGCGGAAATTGTACTCATTGCAACAATGTCATTGTGAGCAAAACCCTGACTCACCCCCATCATGGAAATAAAATGATATTGAAACACACATCTAATTGTGACCCGAGCAATAGTGTTTACTCTCTCAAGTGCCCGAATGGTTTGATGTACATAGGCAGGACAACTTGCAAAATAAAGTAAGAATAATTGAACATAAAAGCAACAATTACAATAAATTGAAATCATCGAGTGTTGGCATGCATTGGCAGGCATCGAAACACAATGTTAGCCCATTGCAGTTCCAAATCCTGGATGTTGTCGAATTGAATAAGGGGGTTGACAAAAACAAAATTGTTGCAGAGAGAAATTTACTGGAAAAATCAGTAGAACACACTACAACCCTTTGATTTGAATGCAGACTTCAAATGGCTTTTGTCTTATAATATGTGGCTGGATAACCGTTGAATGAAGAACATGAAAAATGTTTTGTGTTTGAGAACTTATAATTTTGTGCTTGCAAAGTTTTCTTATTTCTAAATGAATATAATGTTTCTATTTGTCTATCTATTTTTGTATCTTATCTCTGGTTTTATTTCGTTTTTCATCAGTATCCACATGGAGGTTTTGTTTAACTACTCCACTTGTTCAAAATGGTGCTGCTAGTAACAGCGAGCTAGTATGACAGACACACTTCATGAATGTGACGTGTGAAGGCACTGTGTCACATGGATTTATTTTAGGTAATAGCAGCTGTATCGGTACTAAGAGTGATGATGTTTGTTTCTTTCCATACATGTTTGAGTAGAGTCACGGAGTTAAGCTGTTGCTTCGCTTCGTTGGTCGCGGTGCTGTAAGTTAACGTGCATGTAGTATGGAGCTTTTCGCACCTTTTAATTACGCCATTGTCGCATTAGACAACGTTGAAGCATTTGACATGCTGGTTGTTAAGTGAGGGCTAGTGGTCATATTTTGACTTTTGTCTCTAGACTCACGTTTACAACTCGGATGGACTTAGGGGCATATTTACGAGGAAGTGGCAGAGAGCTGCAATAGACTCCTTGGCTTAAAGCTGCACTCCGCCACTTCTGAAAAACAGGAGATTTACAAAGAGACAGTGCTGCCCTGCACTGGTGCTAATTTAGCCACCTAGCACCAATGTAGACACCCTTGCACCATAGTGCAAGGGTGCCTGCGTTGCAGGGGAAGATTGTTTATGGCATTTTGTTACTTCTATGTGTGCTGCTTAATGCAGCACACATAGAAGTTGCAAAACACGTTTTTTTAATGATTTTTCATGTGCAGGAAGTGCAGGTGCTTTTTCAATGTGTATTGCACAACGCAACACACATGGAAACAGAAAAAATGAGGAGAAAAATCAACATTTCTCCTCGTTGCGCCAGTGTTATACCAGGTTTTCCCGTGTCTTAATTTTGGCGATACTCCATATTTACGCCACCCTTGTAAATATGTGGCAGCGTCAAAATCAATGGGTCTTGCGGTGGAACGCCCACCACAACACCCATTGCCCACCCCTTTTACTCTAAGTACAGCGCAAAAGGGTGCCTTATTTAAAACGCAGTGTTATGCCAAGTTAAATAACTTAAAGCTGCTTTGTAAATAAGGCAAAACCCCTATCGCCTCCACAACGTCAGAAAAAGTGATGCTGTTGCAGCAATGGGGGCGTGTAAATATGCCCCATATGTTTAGTGGTGGTGTATGTTTCTTTTATGATGTGAGCATCTATGTACAGTTTCACAAATGTTAGTTTTCAATGCATGCTTTGGGCACAATGTATTGTAAGTGGTTATATGCACATGTGATGGTAATCTAAGATGGTTCACATTTTGCTTTGCCGTCAGGTTTATTTATCGGACACTCACTTTAGAGGTTGTGTAGGAACTTAATTGACCGGTGATTATAGAAACATTTTGTGGCACAATTGTATTTAGAGACACAGTCTGTTATACCATTCATTCAACTTTAGCTTGCCTTGGGCGGTGATTAATTTTAGATGAAGCATTGATATTTTTTTGGGTTCTAGATTCACTGACTGACTGTATAGTGTTTTTGCGCATGCATTTGTCTAGGACAACCAGGTTATTGTGATTTAATTTCCTTAATTGATGCTATTTCATAATTTACCTTCAGCTCCTTTTTCCTTGAAGAAAGGCACATTGATGCCTGGAATGCTTTTAAACATGATTAGAGATATATGAGTGAAGTTTCCACAGTAAAGTGAACCAACCGTTCTTCCTTTTTTCTAAATTCTCATGTATTCACAGTGTTGGAAGGAAAACATTTGTTCTGAATGGTTATTATTAAACTGGTGTACTTAGAGAAGGACTCTGATATTCAAAATTTGATAATTTATGTACAGGGATAATCCCCAGCCGCGGCACGTGCAAGTAATAGTGGTGAGGCCGGGCGGGGCGGGGGAGGGGGATTTCAACGGACAATGTTGAGGGGAAATTAAATAAATACATATTTTCCCCTAGTCATCGTCAGTCCAAATCCCCCCCTCCGTGCCCCCTCCCCCCCCACCACCTCCAGGCAAACACGCATACTTGCACGGGCCAGCTGGTGATAATCCCTAATACAAGTGTGCAGCTAGTCTGTTCAACAGTTCTGCATACACCATCACCCACAACTAAGCAGTTGAGGCATAGATTATTCTCAGATTCAAGAACCTCAGTAACACTACAACAGCCAGCCTGGCACCATGCCTAATCGTGTAGAAAGAGTGTAAATTGGATCCAGACAAAACTGAAGTCCTTAGACATATAAGCCTGCAAAAAAAACCACCAGCCTGGCCTGTAGACCTAGGATGAGCATCCCAACCGACAAATACAACAAACAGTCCAAGAGTCATCCTACAGCCCATGGAACTGCAAATAGATGCTGTAGTAAAATCCTCAATAAACATACCCAGAGTGTGCTACAAAAAGAAAAAGAAAAAATCAATAGAAAGTATGGCTTTCCAGAAACATGTTGTCACTTGCTTGCAATAAAAGGTTTAAATAAAAAATGAATATGCTTTTGAGAGATCAGTAAAGATACTTCCTAGCAGGCGGGTATACTTAGAACGGGGAGAGAAACCATTTTTAGTTTTATTTTACATCGTAGGATTCTTATGGGCACAAAAGAGATACGATGAGCTCTTAATTATTGAAACTTAACGACATAGTTTAATCACAGAAGTATGACATTAACAATGATTTAATGAGAAACAATGGCAAGAAAAAAGAACTGGCAAAATAAGCATTTGTCCACCAGCCAGAGCACTGACACACATCTTTTTGGGCAGATGCGCACGTGATTAGGAACAATGCCAACATTCACACTGCATTAAAGCCAATAGCTGTAGTGGGCTGACTGACCCATTGTCCCATGCTGTATGCTGTGGTGGATGGAAACAACATGTGAAGACAGTTGAACAAACCAATAGAGGAAAAATGGTTGGCCTAAATCCCCTTTGTGTACACAAAACGATTGGATGGCTAACACGAAGCACCATCCAAAGTCTTGCAACACCACGCCTCCTTTTTTATTCCGAACAAATATTCCTAAGCATAGTTTTACCCGATTCCACGGATTTATTACCATTTGCATTTTCGTTTTGAGTGTCCACTCACTTGTCTACTCCCTGCAGCACTTTTTTCTGAGCATATTGTGATGTGACTACATTTTTCTCAAGTACAATAATAGTTTTTTCCTCTCTCGATCTGTATCTATAACTTTAAGAAGTTTCATGGTCTCTCATAGGTTCAATTACATTTCCACTTCTTTCCTACCTTCATTCAGAGCTGTTCCTATTGTATAATATTGTCCTACATTGTTGTAATCTTTGATTTCTTTGCACAGACTGATTCTAATTTTGGAAGTGGCTATTATCCTGGTATTCGAATTATTCATGTGTGTCCAATGCAAGACCAGGGAGGCTGCATCCATAGGGATTTTTAGGATTGGCATATAGGAAAAAATGATGAACCACACATCTAAATGGAACTGTTGGGATGGATAAGTGTCATGCATTGTAACAGATGTGTACCCCTTCCTTGAGTGCTCCAGTGGCAACTATTGTTGGTCATGGTGATGGAGCAGATTTCATCTGCAGTCAGGCATTGTTTATTTTTGTGCTTCAGACAGACTGTATTTAAAGCGCCAAGCACATTTTGGTGCAAGTTAAAAACATGGCACATGAAAAACTGGAAAGTGAGGCCTATTCAGTCTGAAATGCTTTTGCTAAATTAACATGTGTTTTTTTCAGTGTAGAGAAAAGTGGCCTTTTTAGCTTTGAAGATTAATAGAATGTGTTCCTCTCTTCCCAGCTCATCCCTTGCAATCTAAATACATTATTCCTGTCTTAAAAGACTTTCACTTGTTGCATATTTTGATAAACTTTTTCAGTTAATACCACCTCTTTTTATAATGTGTGTGAATTAATAATGCACCAAACACTACACAGGGGGCTAAATGCTTTTTGCATGAAAAGCTATCTAAAACACTAAAGCATGTTGCTGTGTGTGCTGTATTAACTGTGTGTGTGCTTTTAAATTTTACACTAAAGCATAAAAATGCTATGTTGCACATTGCACATTTATTTTGCATGTTGCCATAAATAATAGAAAAGCTGCTTTTCACGAATAGCTTGGCTAGGTAAACATTTATAAGGGGTATTAGTATGAGGGAGGGAAACATAATGGGCAGATTTACATTAAATTAATATTCTCTTTGTGTTTGTTTTATTTTTGGGCCTACACAAAACATGGCTGCCTGTAAATCCAGCAAGGCCATGGCTTGCATTAAAAGAGAAGAGAGGATGGGCAGACACCAGCTTGACTCAAACTGCGGAAGGAGTGAAGGACATCTTGAACTGTACATTCTTGTGATTGTGCCAATGTACTAGTTAGTTAAAATATCCGTCCTACTGTGCTGTGAAAGGAAGGAAGAGAATTAGAATGAAACATGAAACTTATAAAATGTATTTATTATGTATGCTTCTTTTGTTAAAACTGGTATAGTCAGGGGGGGGCATGGCTTAGCGGGCGTTGATGGCGGACGTAGCTTTCTAGAGCTCCCGATGGCCCGATACTTATCCGACTCATAATCCTGGCCCCCGGACCCGAACAGCGGACCGCTTGTGGGGCAATTGTGGCAGAAGGTGACAGGAGTCCTCCGGTGCAGAGAGCGGCGCTCCTAAACCGTCCAGTACGGCTGAATCAGCAGCAGTGGCTTGCGGCCTAGTCCCAGACGGCAAAGCCGGGGCCTCAATTTTGGCGCGTGCGGGCAGGAGGGCTTGCGCGAGGGCCGGCTGCACAGTCATTCTACCTGGGCCAGGAGCTTCTTGGGGTCAGCGGAGCAACAAACGGGTCCTCGGTCATCTCTGCTGTGGCGGCGGAGAAGACTAGTGCACAGAGGACGCCCGTGGGGAACGGCGGCCTGCCTGGCCTCAGGGGACATACGGAGCTGACCGGTCGCTGCGGCTGTCGGGCCCCTGCCTTGGGGCTATGCCTGCAAGCGGAGAGGAGAGTGGGGACTTGGCCGGGCCCTCAAGCACAGGTGTGGCTGCTGGCGCTGCGGGGGCCCTGGAGGCGGACTGCGGCCTACATCGAGATCCGGAGACCGGGGCCTCGAGTTTGGAGGTCCCTGGCAGCATACAGTGGTGAGCGGAGGAGGCCTGCTGCTGGTGTGCCGGTGCTCGCCCGGATTCTTGGCCAGTGGACACCCGGATACGAGTACACCCGTGAGCAGTGGAGGCAGTGGCAGAAAGTGCACGGTGAGTTCCCCTGGGGCCCCGTGTGAGCTGCTGAGTGGCGGTGGAGCGGCTGGTGTACCAGTGGGCCGCCCGAGACTCTGGGAGCCGACGATCCATTGGCAGCTGAGGGGTCTGGACTTGTGCCACAGGGACTGGGAGGTATAGCTGGACTGGAGCTGTATTGTACCACCCGCTGCGCGGCTGGGCCTGCCTGGGGGCCAGAAGCCCCGCTGATAGTGGTGACAGAGGTGAGGTGGACACACTGAGTGGCTCTCGGGGCCCGGGTGCTGGCCGAGAGGCGGAGGAGCTGGAATCCGCTGCGGGTGTACCGGCTGATCACCCTGGGGCGTTGGATGGAGGTGTAGGGGACCCCCGACGGCTTGAGGCGAGCGGCTAGCAGTGGATGATCGAGACTGGAGCTACATGCCCTGGGAGGCGTGACCGGATTAGAACCAAGCCGTGTTCCTGGGCTCACAACCGGAGCTGAGTAAAGGCCTGAGGCGTCCCTGGGCAGTAGTGGAGGACCACAAGCCGGGCCCGTACACTCTGGGGCGGTGGAACCCATAGGGAGAGGTGGCCCTGGTAGATCCTGGTTGCGCAGAAGCTCGACCTGAAGAACCCTGTGTGTGCCCCCCCCCGGTAGCGGACGGCGGCGGTGTACAAGAGGTGTGTGCCTGCAGCGGGGTAATCTTGCCTGTGAAATACCCTTGGCCGTTGTTGGAAGTGCGGATTGCCCCGCCAAGAAGATCCGCGAATGCCCTGAGAGCAGTGGCACCAGAGTGGGCCTCAGCCATGACCAGAGGGGGGGGTGGGCCTGCTAAGCAGGGGCCCATCGACAAGTTTACGGGACCGAGCGGGGTCCCGGAGCGCCAGGTGGCCAGGGGTCGGGGCCAGACAACGCGGCGCTCATGGCGGCGATAACCCAGTCCAGGGACATGTTGGATGCCAAGATTGGGGCAGTTGGAGCAGACGTGACCCTACTGCGTCAGGACCTGTGCAATGCAGTGGCGCGAATCACGGAGGCCGAGTCTAGGATTTCGGTGGTGGAGGATGATGTTGGGACCTTGAAGCAGAAAATGGCGGCGATGGAAAACATTCAAAAGTGTCTAGCGCTTCGTGTGGAGGATGCTGAAGGGTGGGCGCGCAGAAACAACCTTCGCTTTGTGGGTTTTCCGGAGGGTTGTGAGAAGGGCAACATGGAACAGTTCTTGTCCCAGTGGCTGGACAGTTGGCTCCCCCCGGATGTCCTGTCCCGCTGTTTTGTGATTGAACGCGCCCATCGGACCCTGACGCAGAAGCCGCCGGTGGGAGAGCGGCCCAGAGTGGTGATTGCTAGAATCCTGAACTTTCATGATAGGGACACTGTACTGCGGGAAGCGAGGGCCAAAGACTCCATTCTCTTTGAAAACCGGAAGATCATGATCTTACCCAACTACACCAGAATTGTACAACAACAGCGGCACTCCTTTATAGCCGTCAAGGCGAAACTTCGAGGCCTGAAGATTCAATACTCCTTGCTCTACCCGGCCCGCCTACGGGTGGTCTTCAAATCACGGACTCACTTTTTTGATACGCCGGAAGACGTTTTCAAATGGACTGATGAAACGGTGAGAGTCAGGCCCCATGCTCAACCGGGCTTGGACCCGGGAAACTCGAGAGATCCATCGCAGGACCGGGGGGACCAGAATGCCCGAGGCAAAAGGAACAGGAGGTCTAGATCTCGGAAATGCTCTACCTCTCGCAGTGGAACTCAATCTGCTGCGTCTACTGACTCTGATCACTCTGGAAAGGGCCGCTGAGGGACTGTGGGTAACTATGCCTTTCTACAGATACCATGTGCTCCAGCGGAGAGGAGTTGTTCAACTATGTTCTGTTGTACTGATGATTGAACGCTGAGTATATTGCCACGACTAGTTTGATTTCCTAACATTGGGTGGGACTGTGGGAAAGGGCTCGGGGTGCTCCAATACAGTGGCTACTTGACTCCTACGTGAGTGGGAGTTGACTAGGGAGGGGGGGTTCTTTGTTCAGTGGGTACTTGGGATTCATTGGTATGGTTGGCCTTGGGCGCTCTGTTTTGGGCCCGAGGTTGCCCATGCCGCGACAGATACTTCAGTGTTCTATGAGGTATTGGGGTGGGGGGTGTAGAACCGGGGATGGGAAGTTGCGGGGTTTGTTTGGGGGGCAGGTGGGGGGTGGGGTTTGGGTGGGTTGGTTGGGGATACACGCGACTTTTGATGCCTTGTTCTGTGATGCGCTGTGCGCCTGGGCCTGGTGCGGGGTGCTCTGGTATTGGGTCTCGTGGGACTATGGCTGAGGCTTCCACCCCAGGGCTCCCCAGGGAGTCACTACGTATGGTGAGGTGGAATGTTAGAGGGATGCTGGACAAAATCAAGAGGGGGGCGATATTGCGGTGGGGTAAGAGGGAAGCAGCTGATGTCTTGTTGTTACAAGAAACTCACATGATGGGGACAAAAGTGCTAAGCCTGCAAAGGTATGGATACCAGCAAGTCTTTCATGCAGGGTTCTCCAGGGGCTCCAGGGGCGTTGCTATCCTAATCCATCGGAGGCTGGCTTACGTGCACGAGAGACAGTGGATAGACCCCCAGGGCCGTTATGTGTTTGTTCAGGGGATGGTAGGCACAGAATCGATTGTGTTTGGCTGTGTTTATGCTCCCCCCCCCTGCAGTGGTCCCTGGCTGAGCGTTTGTTTGCGGTATGGGCTGACATTCCGGATTCCCTAGCAGTACTGGGGGGAGATTGGAATGACGTAATGGATATGCATGAGGACCGTCGGAGGATGCACGGGACGCTTGCTGCTGCCGTCCCTACTCGGCTACGCGCTATGGTGGAGGGGCTTGGCTGGGCGGATATTTAGCGACACATGCATGTCAGGGCCCGCGAATACACATATGTCTCTGCTGTCCATGGTTCCTTCTCCCGGCTGGATTATATATTTGTGCCTTGTGGATTCCTGGATAGAGTGCGGGAGGCTGCTATCCTGCCTAGGGGACTGTCTGACCACTCCCCTGTGGCCGTGGTGGTTGACCTGCGTGAGACGAGGCAGCCATTCCGGTGGAGGATGTCCTCATGGCACCTTCAGCAAACCGACTATGTGCAACACATGCGTGGTGCGATTGCTAACTACTGGCGAGAAAATCTGGTGGAAGGCACAGATCTCATGGTCGTTTGGGAAGCCATGAAACCTACCCTGAGGGGAATTGATATTGCGTTGTGTGCGGCAGCCCGTCGCAGGCGTCGGGAAGCTATAGTGGAGGCGGCGGCTCGGGTGGAGGCTCTGGAGCAACGTTGTCGGGGGAGGAAGACGCAGTGGCGGTAAGCATGGGCGGAAAATCCGTTACGCTCGCGGATTTTGCGGATTTTCGGTAAATTCGCAATCCGCGAGATTCGCGAATTTCCCGCAAAATCCGCAAATTCGCACGCAGCAGATTTTTTTTCTTTGCGGTGTAAGTTCGCAATTGCGAACATGTAGGTGCGGCGGGCAGCAACAATCTCGCACTCGCAAAATTACAAAAATTGCAATTCCGCACAAGAAATCTACTAGCAAGCAGCATAGACCTTCTGAAAATGATTATTTTTATCAGAATAACTCCTCAGGTTGACATTTGCCTGCACTTTTTTAGATTTGAGGCCTTTTGATTTTCTTTGGATAACTTTTGGATTAGAAATCAACTTTCTCAAATAAGCTTGGTGGGGCATTAAAGTTGCTGTAATGCTGCTCTGCAGAAAAACGAGTTTTGCAAAAGTGAAAGCAGGTTCAAAAGTTCAAACTCATCATTAGTAACCATTCCCTGTAGTGCTTCCTGACAAGGGCCCCTCCAAAGTTCAGTTGCTAGTTGCAACAATTGTATGACCCTGCTCTGACCCTCACAGCAGGCTCATAGAATAGCTACAAGTAGGCCACAAAGGTCCTGGAAAAAAAAATTGCACTGCAACAGAAAGCAAATTACAGATAAGGATGCAGGTGCCAGACTGGAATTTTAAAACAGTGACACATTAATAAATCAACCCCAAATTAATTCATGTCAGTTGAAGCAGGCAGGTGTGCTTGCTTTTTCCCCCCATAATCTACAGTGATGATGAACCAGAGGGTGGCATAAGGCATTGATGTACCAGAGGGTGGCATGGGTAAAACAGAGGGTGGCAGGGGTGAAACAGAGGGTGCTGGGAACCTATGATGATGAACCAGACATAGAAACAACATAATCGTGACCGTTGCGAGCCGACATGTAAGTTCGCGATTGCGAACTGTTACAAAACCCTTGCGAACTGTCAGAAATCCTTGCGAACTGGCAGAAATCCTTGCGAACACAAAAAAAATCCACAAATTCGCGAGAATTCGCAGATTTTGCGGATTGCGAGTTCGCAAATTCGCAAAATTCGCGAACGCCAGATTCGCAAAATTCGCCCATGCTTAAGTGGCGGTGCGGCGGCTCCTGCAGGCACAGCAGTCTTATGCGTCGGTGTTGCTGGACGAGGCTCGACAGGCGTGGTTGGCCACGCGGAGTAGGGTATATCAATTGGGAGACAAGTCTTGTACTATGCTTCACAAACTGTGCCAGCGTACTCTGCAGCCGCTTGCCCTGCCCGGGATTACGGATGGAGACGGTGTCACCGTTACGGACCCGGCGGCATTGGCGGCTGGCTTTGCCAGTTATTATGCGGAGCAGTATGCGCCAAAGGATTGCCTTTCGGCTGAGGCGAATGACAAATTTATCGCCGACCTGCCCCCGAGGGCAGTCTCCACTGAGACTCGAGCGGCGTTGGACTTCCCCTCGCGGCGGAGGAACTGGGTGATGCACTGGGGCAGCTCAACGCAGGGAAGGCACCCGGGCCGAGCGGTTTCCCGTGTGAATTCTATAAGAAGTTCCATCTCCAATTGGGGTCCCATTATAGGACCGCACTAGAGGCAGCACGAGAAGTGGGTAGACTGCCAGCTGACTGGCGCCATGCTGAGGTGGTGGTGTTTCAGAAACCAGGTAGGCCCCCTGATCGTCACCACTCGTACCGCCCTATATCATTGCTTAACATCGAGGCTAAACTGTTGGCTAAGGCGTTGGCGAACCGTCTCCTCCCGTATGTAGCCGATCTGGTTCACCCGGATCAGGCGGGCTTTATGCCACGTAGAGCGACGCGACACAATATTCGCAGGGCGCAGACTGCCGTAGACGCGATGAGGGCCGCGGGAGAGCAGGCGGCCCTGCTCTTGGCAGATATAGATAGGGCCTTCGACTCGGTGAGTTGGACCTACCTATTCGCGCTTCTGCCTCATCTTAATTTGGGCCCGATGTTTATATCCTATATCAAACTTCTAAATACTGACATCACGGCGTCTGTACGTATCTCTGGTGCGATCTCAGAGAGGTTTGCCATCGGCCGGGGGACCCGTCAGGGTTGCCCGCTGTCCCCATATTTATTTGCATTGATCATGGAGCCTCGAGCCTCTTGGGTGCGCATTGATGCGCAGCTGCGGGGTTTTGTATGGGAAGGGGACCTTACCGATAGAATCGCCCTCTATGCGGACAACGTCCTCTTTTTCCCCACTGACCTGAATAGATCTGGGCCCCGAGTGCTGGAGGTAATGCATATCTTTGGTGAGGTATCGGGCCTCTACCTTAACCCGAGTAAGTCCACCTTATGGGTGCTGGGTGACGGGGCGGACACGGGCTCGTGGGCGTCAGCCTTGCGAGCTGCGGCCGGGGGCATATTGTATCTGGGAGTGTTCTTGTCCGAGTCCGCGACGGTCTCATGGGAGCGCAACGTGCTGCCGGTATGGGAGAGGATTCAAACGGACATTAAAACTTGGTCTCGAATGCCCCTTACCATCTATGGCAGGTCGGCGATTTTTAAAATGGTCGCGCCTTCCGCGCCTCCTATATCATTTGCAGAACCATCCACACCCAATCGCACCACGGTGGTTCCAGCAGGTCAATTCGGCCCTGGGCCGCTTCTTGTGGGCAGGGGGATCCGCTAGAGTGGCGCTACGCACGTGCTTTCTATCCACGTATTGTGGTGGCCTGGCCACGTCGGACATCCTCTCGTATTACCAAGCCTCTCATCTGTTGGTCTTAAACGACTGGTGGTATGGGGATGGAGGCGACCCTGCATATGCGCTGGAGCGCTCACTGATGGGGAATAACACGTTGCATACCATCCTATACTCGGCTGGGCTTAGGAGGCGGCTGCCGTCGGCCATGCAAGTGGTCTTTGCAGTCTGGAGACAGGCACTGCGTCGGATGGGTTGGTGGGGAAAGTTGACGGCAGAGACCCCATTGTGGCAGAATGGACGACTCCCTGTGCTGGCCTCGCTTACGGGGTTTGGCGGATGGGACTCTATAGGGATTTCCTCGCTTGGAGACGTTATGTCCGGTGTGACTCTTAAGTCATTTCAGGACCTGCGGGACGAGTTCACATGCCTAAAACTCAATTCTTCAGATATTTACAATTTCGTCACGCATTGGCACCTAGCCTCATTGGGTTGGAGTCGCTACCGGAGTTCAGCCCCGTGGAAGCGAAGGTTTTCATGGGCGATCTTGGGGATAAAAAGGTGTCCCGCATATATCAGACGCTGGTCACGCACTGTTCCTCCTCCCTGCTCCCACTGAAAGATGCTTGGGAAAAGGACGTAGGGCCCCTGGATGAAGATGACTGGAGGGAGGCACTGGAGTCCCCACGTGGGACAGCTATTGCGGTACGACTCCGACTAATCCAATTTAAATACTTGCACAGGGCCTACTATACACGTGAGCGACTGTGGAAGGGGGGCCTGATCGGGTCCCCGGAGTGCCTGTTTTGTGGAGCTGACATTGGTACCCTAATCCATACTGTGTGGTCGTGTGCTGGCTTAACTAGGTTCTGGAATGGTGTTTGGAGTTGTTTGTCGGAGGTGCTGGGCTGGGATCTCCCCCACACCCATCGTCTGGGTCTCCTTCATGTGTTGGAAGGGGTAGGTGGAAATATTTACAAACGTCATCTCTTGCTGTTGGGCCTGGTGGTGGCCAAGCAGGACTTGGCTCGAGCGCGGAAGAATGATCCAGCCCCCCCCCTGAGTGCGTGGAAAGCTGGACTGGATTATTTTATGGGGTTGGAGCGCCCAGTTTTCGAGGCCAGAGGTTGCCCCAAGAAGCATTATAAAATCTGGAAACGGTGGGCAGATTACAGGGGTTTGACTTTTGATCCCCCAGCAGAGCCTGACGACGATCTAGATTTGGGTGCCGGACTTACAGCTAGCAAGTACAGAGGGCTTGACATGATCGCGTGTACAGGGCTAGGGAGGGATAAGGGGCGGGTAGTGGGGTTCTTGGGTGGCTGTGGGAGTTGGGGGGGTTAGGGCAAAACGTTTCTTTTTATTGATTGGGATACAATGATATATATGTATTGATAATTTACAGTGACCTCCTGATTGTGGAGAACTGTATACCTGCTTTTACCTGATCAATCAATAAAATCTGTTGTGAAAAGAAAAAAGACTGGTATAGTCAGGCTTTTAGAATGAGTCAGGAGAGTGAGACCTCATGCCATCATGACTGACCAATCACGTACAGGTTTTCCTGAAGATGCAACATTTTTGTGTAGACTGCCAAGAATTAGAGTATAAATAATGACCTCTCTGAAGGGGCTTTGGCTTCTAGGCTCATATGGCTTTTTTGCTCATAGGGCTTTCTTAGCTCAGCTGGCTTCTTGCCCATTTTGGCTTAGGCTTTGCTTCATTCTATGGGTTAGGTACGAGATCGTAACGGGTGTAGCCTTGGGCGTCCGAGGAGAGTCAGGGGGAGGTTTCTTGCTTCCACGTCATATTTTGCCACTGCAGGCCACATTCCTTTGAGGCCTTGTGAAGGACGGGCTGTCTCACTCCTTGTTTGCTTTTTAGACACAGAGATGCATAGAGCAGCAACAGATAGAAAGGCTTTTTAGATTTAGATGCTAAACTTTAAGTTTATGCTTTGACTAATTAATTAGGTCTAAAAAGATGTTTTTGTCTTATGCATTTATTTCTCTTTATGGGAGATTTTTGCCAACTATTTAATTATTGATTAGCTTTGCAAGACTATTTTTCAAAGAAACTCTTTAAGAAATTTGACTGATATTTTGCGCCACATTTCCTTTTCTAAGTGTGATGCTTATATGCAGACTGTAATATGTTCTGTATTAATGCTATTTTTCCTTTTTCCAAATTCTGTAACCTGATTGATATTTTACTAATGAATAAAGGGTCAGAGAAAAACTTAACTTTTGACTAGAAAATAATACCCTTTTTATACTCAACAAGTCTCTTTATTGGCTTAAAATAATAATTGCATTTTTGACTGTTCATCTTTATTTAAAGTCTCCTGAAGGTAATACATGGTGTGAGGGGCCCAACACCTTTTTCAGAGGTAAATTAGAGGTAGCATGAGGGTTTTACATTGAGAAATTACCAGAAGAAATTACCGCTCCATCAATGGCTGAACACAGGTCATGAGCGTGCACCTCGACATAGGCCTGCCTGACGTTAATGCAGTTTGTTTAAAAAGGGAAGGGCACACCAAGCGCTACCCTCTTTAAGGTAAAGGGCTACTGCCATTGCCTGGAGTTAAGTGACACAGGCACCTTGTTGGTGGCATACACACTTTTGAGTTCTAGAAGAATCAGTAATGTCAGCAGGCCTTTTTACCTGTGCCACAGGATTGGGGCCTAATGGCTGATTCATGTAACGATCCATGGCTTAACTCACCCTTGGCCTGCATGGATTGTGTGCCATGACAGACAGTGTGTGATACTTTTGTGTGCATGCTTGGATGCCTGTGGATAGTATATAACATTTTGGAAGCACAGGGCCAACAGAGGTTGGTGAGGTGAGGACTCCAAGCCCTAGACAAGAGATGTGTATGCTGATACTCCTGAGGCTGAGGTGGATTACACACACTGAAGGGAGAGGAACAGAGTCTCCTCTGTGCACATAAAAAGTCTCTGAATCCAGGAAGAGTTACAGGTCAATGGAGAGTGGGCTCATTCCTGAAAGATGCTAGGGCTGATTAGGTTGCCACTAACAGGGAATCTGCTAGAGAGGAAGCTGTGTCCTTTGAAGCTCTATGGGACATATTTAATTGGAGGCTGACTTCCAGGTGTGAGCCCCAGTTGCTCCGTTGGGGTGTGCTGTGGTTCAATCAGAATCTGAGCCTGTTGTAGCAGACTCTCCCTTTGAGAAACGACAGTGCACAGGAGCGAGAGCACTTCAAAGAAGCTGACACCCCAAACACATATGTCAACAGCCAGACACCTAATTACAGAGGTGTCTAGATTTAGAATGTAAAGAAGGGAGCATGCGCCGACACTTGTTTGAACAGCACTGTCTCGTCAAAAGAGAGAAGACCACAAAGACCTCTTTGCTGCTGAGACGAGGACTGGGGATCAAGGTCTGGCAGTCTTCCTGCTGGTCAAGGAGGCATCACACAGGGAGTCAAGACCACTTGCCCTGAACACGGACCACCAGCCCACCACCAGTCGGTGAAGACCAGAGCACCCTGTGAGGAGGAGAGTGCCTGGAGACTGTCTTCCTGCCAAGACCTGTGAGAAGAAGGAAAGGGCCTTGAGGCTGCCTTCCTTTCCAAGAACAGTCAAGCCCTGTGAGGAGGAGAAGGAGAGCGCTTGGAGGGAGCAAAGCACAGCGGGAAGCCTGGCAATTAGATCTCGGAGAGCTAAGTGTGAGACTCGTCATTCCAGTCTGGACCATAGCAGGAGTGTGCTCCATCCATAATGCTCCTGCAAAGTTGATGGTCATCCATGTTGCCAGGAAGGGGAACAATATGAATTTCAGACAGTTGCCCCTGTGTGCATCAGAGTTGGGGACTCCCATGTGAATAGGATATGGACCATCGTGCATGGGGTGCAATTGCCTATGTGTGTGTCAAGGTTGGCAACCCCTGTGTTGTCAGGAAGGGGCAACCGTGAAGATTAGGCCATCATCTGTGTACTGTCCGAGGTCAGAGACCTGTGTGACTAAGTAGGAGACTACAGTGAGACCAGGGCCTTTGCCCTGGTTCGGCGTGCCAATGTGTGCCAAGGTAGCAGGAGGGAACACTTACAGATTGACACTGGAGACAAGCATGGACACCTGACATCAAAACAGGCCCTCCAAGGGCTGCTGAGACCATTGCAACAGTGAGGGAAGACAACAAGAGGTAATGGGCCCTCAGTAGCGGGAGACTGGAGCTTGCCGAGCAGTGTCACAGGTCTCCCCAGATTGCCAAGTGCCATTAGATGTAATAAGAATGTTCCAGGCTGTTGGGAATTTGTATGAACATTGCGCCTAGATGCTGCTAAACCTGAACTCTTAAGGCAAAGCATAAGACTTTAGGCTGCATGAGACTAGTGTGACCCACATCAGGGAGTCACCTCCGTTGTAGAATGGGGAATAACCACCAATACTGGACGGCGAAGATAGACTGGGGGAATCAGTCTAGGAGAGTGCGAGCATGCTGACCTTAAGACGGATGTGTGGATTATTTAATGTGTTGTACATGCTTTGTGTGTTTGCATTAAATACTATGTTTTTCATAAACGCTTGTATTGGGCAAGACAGTCCACCTATTGCTGCTACTGTTTGTATGATGAGTTATAAGCATGTGTTGCCTTGTACCTACCTCCACATGAGAAGCCTTTCACTGCTCGACCCATGCTACCACTAAGAGTCAAGTGCTGAACAGTGTGTGCTTGGCCCAGTTACTCTGGACCCATAGAGGGTTGGACCCTGGGACATCAGGAGTAAAAGGCCTCAACCATCATGGTTGATCACAGAGGCTCCTTGTTGCCCATGGCTCTCTGAAAGGAGTATTGCAAGAACACATTTACAAAGTCAATGGTTATGCTTTAAATCTGCATGGGCATGGCCTTCCTGAGCCTGCATTGAACGTCCCTTCTCTATCTCAATATCTAAAAAGATCGAGTCTTGCTGGCAGAGGGCGGACACCCTGGAGCTGCCCCGCAGGGTGCTGGAGGAGGAGAAGACACCATGAAGTGTCCGCTGTGAATGACCTGCTGTGGCCCTTCCGATTCTGAGTCCGTGTCCGAGTCCAAAACTTGAGCCATGCCCAGCGGCAGTGCCTGATAGACAGCCATGGGGACAGGGAACAGAGAGCGGGCGCTGGTGGGGAGGGTTACAATGATCCGGCCGCAGCGCACAGCTGCCAGGCCCGGCTCCTTGAGTCGTCACGCAGCCATGCTGGCTCTCGAGGTAGGGAGTGATCGGGACCTCATCTATTGAGCCCCAGTGGGGCGGCCCTGAACCGGCAGTGGTAGACCCCATCCCAAGCCGTCTAGAGATGAATCTGTAAAGCACCTGCGAGCCCGCCAAAACTAGCACGGGGAGTCCCGAAACTAGCAAATTGAACCCCCAAAGCAGCCTTGGGAGGATGCAAGACTCGTCAGTAGGCGATGCCATACACCCATCGAGGCTCCCAAACCCAGATCAGGAGAGTCCAGAAGCAGCCATGGAGCCCCGGTCAAGGGGACTCACCCTCTTCCGACCCCGGAGACGCCACCTGCGTCTGGAGCAGGCGAGGGAGAGAAGGCGCTGCTATACAAAGCTCCAAGGAAGATGCACAGCCTTCCACCCAGGGCAACTTTCTTCCCACATGAAACTCTGTTGATCGCTCTGGTGAGAGGCCCCCTCCTCCTTCCCTTTAAACTTTGTTTTTGACTTTGCTACCTCCCGTTCTGCGAACAGCTGCCTTGCCGCCTGTGGTCTTTCTTCACTGATCCCTGGTCTCCGGTTCAAACTCCTCTGCCCCAGCTCCTCATGGACGATGAGGCTATGACTTTGCTGCAGGCTGCCTTTCTCCCCCCGGACTTGCTGGCTATGGCAGCCCTCTTCCTGGACTTTCAGACTTGGACCTTTGTGCTCCCCGGCATTTTCTTTTTATGACTCGCTTCTTCTTCTTCCTTTCTCCTCCATCACTTTAGCGATCTCTGACCTCCCCCTCTGTCCTAGCGACCTTTCTATTGTCTCTCCTGTTGCCTCTGACACACTCCTCGCTGTCTTACTTGTTACTATCTGCTTCCCTCTCTCGTTTGTTTCACTTTCCTGCCCTTCTCTGTCCCTCCCTTGGTGCTGTGACTGCCTCCCCCCTCCGACTGCATCCCCCCTCCGACCCCACTTAATGGAACTCTGCTTTTCTGTATATAGAGATAACTCTAAGCACTAGTATTTGCAGCAGACCTTTGTACTCTCTACCACTCTTATGTGACTCTTAGACTATATCCATTCGTATCCCTTCCATATGTATATAGAGATAACTCTAATCACTAGTATATGCAGTAGACCTTTGTACTCTCTATCATTCCTATGTGACTCTTATAGTATATCCATCCGTAGCCCTTCCCTATGTATATAGAGATAACTCTAATCACCAGTCTCTTCTTTGTGTGACTTTACATCTTGTACATTTGCAATTTTTTCTGTTTGTATCTTTTATGTAATGCATGTAATCCTTAGTCCTTATGTTTTGCAACTGGTTCTTATGTAAAGCGCTCTGACACCTTCGGGTAAAGTTTGCGCTATATAAAATCGCATTAAATAAATAAATTAAAAATAAATTAAAAAAATTAAAAAAGAGAAACCCTAACTTATATAGCTGCCTGATTACCCTTTCTTTTCGGAGAGTAAGCTGCCAGCGTTTCGAGCTGCAAGTTTGCCAATTTAGTAAACACATTTGTGCTTGTCTGAAAGTCCTTTTTAACTCTGCCTTTAAAACGCTTGAATATTTTAAACATATCTGCTCTCTTAGTTGATGTAAAGTGTGCATTCCACTAACCCTCATCTGAGGCAGCATTTATGCATATGGAAAGCTCACAGACATCATCTGTGCTCCAAGTGCTTTATATCGGTTCTTTGGGGGATGAGTGGGAATAGTGGAAGTCTTGTAGTGCTGAGTACTAAAAAGCATCGTTGAGTTATGACCTATAAATGGGGTGTAGCAAGGCTTTCAATGCCATGAAGGTGTTTGTTCTGGGGTGTCCATCTCTGGAAACTAGAACACCATCACTATTGCATATTGATTGGTTCGAAATTACAACCAGCCTGAAAGGTTGGAAATGATCATAAAACTTTATTCTCTGAATCCTTGTTCAGAAATGGCTGATTCGAGCTCCAGAGGCTTAAAAGTGAGTTAGGAGGGAAGGGAATCAAAAATACAGCATTAAGGGCCAGATGTAGGTAATTCCTATTTACCGACTCTTAAATACCGACTCATACCGAATCGGTATTTAAGAGTCGGTAAATAGGAAGGAGGCAGATGTAGGTAAAAAATTACCGATTCTGTAAGGGTCGGTATTTACCGAATCTGTAAATACCGATTCGGTATTTCACATTGATTCCTATGGGCCTTGAAGCCCATAGGAATCAATGTGAAATACCGATTCGGTATTTACAGATTCGGTAAATACCGAATCCTGCAAGGGTGCAGGGGGTGTCACTTTGACACCCTCTAGCACCCCAAGTACAGGCATGTGTGCCATGTGGCACACATACATGCCCTAAGGGCATGTCTGTGTGTCACATGACACAGGTGTGCATGCACAGATATGCATGCACACCTGAATTCGGTATTTTACCACCCAATAGGATTGGGTGGTAAAATACCGACTCTTAAGGGCATGTGGCACTCTTAGGAGTGTCACCTACATATGGATTTACAGAATCGGTATATTTACCGATTCGGTAAAATACCGAAGTGGTAAATTTACCGAATCGGTAAATATACCGAATCTGTAAATTCAGACCCACCTACATCTCAAAAGCCAAATACCGGTCGGTAATGGACGAAATCGGCCGTTACCGACCGGTATTTGGCGACCTACATCTGGCCCTTAATGAGGAGGATAAACTACAACCACGTCTGGAGCATTGATAAATCGTGAGTGATCCCTACTGGTGGAGGGTGTGGCTCACTGGTTAGAGGCAGCAGAGGACGGCCCGGGACCAGGGTTCAATTCCCGACGCGGCAGGGTCGTGAACCAGGGTCAGCGGACTCGATAATTCTCGCCTCGGTGCCTACTCTAACCAGGGGTTACACTCGGCAACTCTGGGCATTAGCTTGCCTCATCTCCACAACGGCCCCCCACAAACGCCGGGGATGCCTGGTTTCACCTTGGAGATACCCAGGAGGGAACATCTCACAGGGAAAGCCAGGACGGGTTCCCCAGCGGTCTATAGCGCCAGGACACCTCCGGGTAGCAGTGCGCTTTACAAGACACACACATTTACATTTACTCTTTTGTAGCAATGTGAGCCTCACCCGGGTCTAGGATTAGGGTACAGAAAGCGAATAACAGCTTCAATACCAAGTTCATATTTATGATCTAAACACATGGTGGGCTTTAAGCTCCTTGACTTGGAAGTACTTTTGACACTTAATGTGGAAATATTGTTCTGTCATGGATTTTTAAGTGTGCCGGAAGAATGGCGCCCGGGCTAGTAGCAGTAGGTAAGATGAGAAGCAACAATCGTGCAACGGTGCTACAAGGTCAGAGGAGACCCCAAAACCTCTGCAAGGAGTGGCAAGGGCCCACTCAGTGAATATAACAACAGTCCTGTGCACACGTTATGAAAGGTACATATAAATGTCATCAAATAGGAAAAGAAATTTGTATTCCAGAGAAACAAGGTAGACACAAATAAATGGTTTCTTTCAAATTAAGTGTATTGAATCTTCCTTTCTGGAAGAGTGACATCAAAGAAAAACAAACAGCCGACACGTGTTTCATCAAGCGGGCACTGAACCCATGACTCTTGAGGGCTGTCAGATGTCAACAGATAAGAAAAAATAGCCGGTGATAACTCCAACCCGGCATGGGTGGGTAACGGTGAGGTATCAATCAGAGCAAATCCTGTAGAAATGCACTCGAGGACGGGCGGGTACAGCCGTCTTAGCGGAGATCTGTGATAGTGGCGACGGGGAGACTGGTAGTGTCTTCCTTTCGTGTTGTCACCGGCTATTCGTTCTTATCTGTTGACATCCGACAGCCCTGAAGAGTCACTGGTTCAGCGTCGGCTGTACGAAACACGTGTCGGCTGGTTGTTTTTCTTTGAGGTCACTCTTCCAGAAAGGAAGATTCAATACACTTAATTTGAAAGAACCATTTATTTGTGTCTACCTTGTTTCTCTGGAATACGAATTTCTTTTCACATTTGATGACATTTATATGTACCTTTCATAACGTGTGCACAGGACTGTTGTCATAATGTGGAAATAACTTTCAACATTTCGTGAGTAATATATGTGAGAAGTCTGTTTAGAAGTGTAGAGCAAACTGAGTAAGGACACAGTCAGACTCTTCTATAGAGAGGACCTCGAAAAATGGATTTCAGTACAGACTGCCAACAACACCAGGGACAACTCACAGTGTCTGAGTTGGAGGGGATGATCATGGTCGCAGGATTACTGATGAGACAGAGTAACTGCGCTCCTCGCCACTGCTCGGCCGACTGGTTCCTTCGACAGAAAAGGAAGTAAAGCGACAAGACTGCATCTGTCACGGACTGTGGAAAAAGAGATGACGAGAATGTCAGAAATGTAAAATGATTCATTTAAATCTCAAACATAACAGCAACAAAAGAGCTTTGTAGAGAGTCCAACGGCAAAGAGTGCCACCTTATTATCATGTCAGAGGTGTCACACTACGCTCCTAAGCTCATTGTGGACTCTCTCACTGCCTTGCTGTTGTACCAGGTGAACCATATTTCAGGAGTTATTTCCCCCTCTCCTTTTCAATGAATTCAAACAAAGATGAGTGTCTTTTACAAATGTACATTAACACTTTTTGGGAGCAGTATGAGCTATGAAGAGGAGTCTGGTACAGCATTGTTTACAAATGGAGATCTTACACAGAAGGGACCACAAGTGATATCAACTATGTCTATTTATATATAGGTCCCAACATTCCAACGCAAATCGACATTTGTGCAAAGGCAAGGATTACCCAACATTCTCAAATATTTACCAAATTGCACAGTTAGATTGTATAGGCATAATTCATAAGGTAGACATCACAAGCATTTTCTAATTGTACGGCAAAAAAAAAACAACAAAAAAGCTAAAAATGGTAACACGGTCGTCCATGTAAGACACGGCAGCAGCACTAGTCCAAAGAGTGCAAATAAAGACTAAACTTAAGTATGTATAAAAAGCACGAACCGTCTAGGTTTGCATCTCAGTCACTATTGCTGGCCATTTATTTGAGCTTTTCTTCATTTTTTGCAGGAGAAATATCATCAAAATAAACATGTCCTGAATAATTGACCCGGAAAGTGTCTCGCGGGATAATACATTTCTTCATGTTGTGGTTGGGTTGACTTGTAAACAGTAAAAGCAGCCATCACATTTCATTCACATGAGAGTAGCCCCTCCCAAGTAAATACTCACACCTGTATCAGATATGATACAGCTGACTGCACAGATATGTAGTTAATTAGGTAGCAAACCTCAGGGGCTTATTATGAGTTTGGCACTGCGGCTACTGCCGCACAAGTGGTCCAACTGCCCTATTACAAGTAGGGAAGTCAGTCCGCCATGGTACCACTGCTGCCGTCAGGTATCCACGATCCCTGGTGCTCGTACAGTTTTTGAGGGCCCTAATATACTGGTGGTACCACTGCGGCACTGCCAAGCACAATAGGTGTTTCCTCACAGGAACAGTTTTCATGGCAGTGAGCCCGTTATGAAAAGTGTGGTGGTTGCACCAAGGAATGCATGCAGGGGGGCATATGGTGTGCCCCCCCTGTCTGCATGCACCCCCAGTTTCTACAGGGCATGGACTTGATAGTCTATGCCCTGCAGGAATGTGAAAGGGCGTTCCCATTGTGGTGCCTTGACTAATGCCTCTTGTATGAGTCTTAGCACTACACTGCTGCGTTTCCAGCTGCCACAGGACCTCCCGAATTGGATTCCAGCCGGAATCCGTCAGACGGTCTCAATATGGCTTTGGCATTGTGGCAGCAGAGCGCTGGTATGGCGAATGCAAAACTCATAATAAGGCCCACCATATTTTCCAGCAATACCCAGAAACATCATGTGGTTATTACAGGAAATGGAAGACCATGTGCCAGATTCACAAATATTTATCTGTGAATATATTTGACTTACTTGTGCAATTACCTAAGCCAGTTACATTACTCGGGCAAATAAAGCCATTCCAGTCCACATCTGGTCATATTACTGTATCTGAGCAGTCCGTCACTCCCACCCTATCAGGCTATAAAATAAGTCCACGGAGGACTTTGAATCGGAGGCGCATCAGTAGTGAACATGCGCAGTGTGGAAGTTCTTCCCCCAAAAGAAGCTCTCTTGTGCAGGTGCTGTTAATACCAAAGTAATGGAATCAAGTAATTGGTCAGGAAATTATTGAGGTTCTTCTTAATTCTGATTAAAAGAAAAGAAAACACAGATGCCTCCTAAAAGATCAGAAGAGTGTACTTACTAAGTAGCTCCAGAGATCCTCAATGGGAGCTCTATGTGTTAGAACATTCATAGAATACGTGAGGTCAGAGACCAATGAGAATTGATCTTGAATCACAATTCCGTTTAGCAGCTGATCACATTTATAGATTTGAAAGAGCACAGAGTATGCACTTCCATGCAGGACTTCAGGGTTTACCTAAATAGCAAAACACTTGAAGTACAAATGTACCACAGATTTTATGATTACATAGTGCTGTATATAATTAGCCTTACTATGACCCAACTCAACAAGGATTCACTCCCTAGACCTTAGGAATACACAGATGCCTGCAGAGGTGGAGTAAGCTGAGAAATCCTACTGAGTAGGAATGGTGTAATCCTCGAAATATGCTCTGTTTCAGAAATAGACAACAAACCACATTTTCAGAAACGACTGATAAATATTGTTTGCAGTCAGAAAAAAAATAATTAATTTCTGATAATAACAATATGTTGAGAGAAAAACTTCCACCATGAAATAGGGGATTTGAAGAGTAAAGAACAACTATTAAAACCGAGGCGCTTCACATTAGTGACAATTTTCTAGAAAAAGTCAATAGCTTGTAGCAGAAAGGATCAATTGGGAGACAGGTTCCTGCTTTGATTTGGAAAGTCTGTCCGGGATCAAGACAAAGCTTTATATGTAATCAATCACAGGGAGCGTTGCAATAGCAGTTACACAGCCAGAACTACCATCCCAAATGATGTAGGTAGTGAAGTAATTTGTGGCAGAACCTATGAGTGCTTAACCCAGTAACACACCCTGCCACCCAGTAGAGTGCACATGCTAACTCAAGCCCCGTACAATTCAGTGTAGGTCTTATAGATGTATTTAGGTCAAATGTTCTCATTACAAGTTGCCCATTCATGGTTCTGGTCATTCTTGCCCCTGGTGATACAGTTACTGGCCAGAACCAAATTTCCCAGAACAGCAAAATCCATCCCATTCCAAATTGGACCCTGTGGTCCTTTTAGGAATTTAGAATAACTGAGTATTTTGAGTTATGCTTTCAAATGTGCCCTTGTAAGTCCTGATTCCTGTCACAGTTTCCCTTAGACTATCTAGAGTTAAGGAAAAGCTGAACGGGTCTGTGGTTCCCTCATACTTCCAATGGCCCTGGTAGCTGTTGCTACACGCCCATCAGACAGTACGATTTACTCATACAGAGGCCTAAAGTAGGGCAGCACTCCCGCTTCTGTGTACCACAAAGTCTTCTAGTGAGTCTTTTGGTAATATACCAAATGGTAACAATCTAAAGCATGTTAATCACTATCATTCTTGGCAGAGCACTGAGGCCTAATATTACCATCTGTCCTCCTCTGCTCAGAAGAGATGCCGTAGCCAATCAATATACAAAGGATGTGCTGGTACCCAGATAGTGCATATTACAGCTTTGCACTGTATGCTCGCCCTCGCACATATGAACCTTCTCAATGATAATGTAGAAACTGTGCATTATGTGCTGCGCTTTTGGCAAAAAAAAGGGATGTGTGCACAGCAGTCCTGAAATTGAGCCCGGAATGTCTTTTGTTATCCCAAATATAGCATTGACATGATATCTGTTCATTTGCTTCAGGAAAAGGAAACCAGTGCTCGTAAAGATTACCCAAATGCGTGTTATCTGACTGTCTTCAGCTACTGTCACGCTGCAACTGCTTAATGATGGGAGACTGACAACCTGTGCGTTCGAGCTAATGATTTTCTGTCAGGAGAACATAAAATTAAGCAAATATAAAGGAGAGCGATTGTTTTAATAGATATCTTAGAGAACGTGATTGTAAGAATAAAAATGTGTCTGAACCTAAAAAGTAATTGTGTTTGAATGTGTTTCTGTAAAAGTGATTGCAAAAAAAAATAATTAGACGCAGGAGATAGCTGTTAGCGTGAATCCATGGGTGTCTGGAAAGATGGTTAAACATTTGCCTCTGAATTCATGCATTCTAAAAGAAACCTTCAATACATTATCTGGTGAGACAGATCAAGAAAATTAGCAAAAGTAAATCATGAGGTTGCTACATACAGTGGGGTAAATTGCAAATGTATGAAAGACAAAGTCAGTTTTTTTGAGAAGCTAAAGGATGCCCAGGAGAGGAATTTGGCTTTCTCTGCGAAAATCAATCACAACAGGGAACTAGGGGACCAGTTCCACTATATCAGGTACACCAGGGTCCAGTGCAAGAACTTAGGCCATATTATCAAGCAAGGGCGATACATTATCGCCGCTTTTATCGGCAGGAAACTGGCACTAAAGCGGCGATAATGGGCTTGATAATATGCCCTTGTGAACTCCCATAGGAGCCCAGGTTAACACCAGAACCTGGGCATCTATTGGAATTCACAAGGGCATATTATCAAGCCCATTATCCCCGCTTTAGTGCCAGTTTCCTGCCGATAAATGCAGCGATAATGTATCGCCCTTGCTTGATAATATGGCCCCAGGTTTATTACTTGCAGTGAGTGACTACCTACCTCAAGGAATAATCACAACCCTTGTCAGGGTGAACCCTCAAAGTCACTAAATTACCTAAACTCATCCCCCTGCTAGCTAGGTCACAAAAGAGAAAGGCTCAACTTAGGGCAATGTGTAAAGTATTTATGCAGTTCCTAAACAGTAATAAAGTCAAAACGCTTTTTTCTCTCAACCCCACAAAGCTGTGCATCTGATTGAAAACAGCAATTCCTCCTGTGGTCCAGAACCCACCAAGAGGTCCGGATGCAAATTTACTCTCCCCGGGCGATGTTAAGGGTTGCAGCGCGGTTCTCGAGGCTGTTAGTCACGCTGCAAGGTTTTCCTTAGTGCCACCTTCATTCCTTTTCCTGCTGGCCAGGTGAACTGCTGCGGCTCTAGCACCATGCCAAAGCTGGAAACCAGAGCGCACCAGGAGATGAGGTAACGGGGAGGGGCTGTGACGCTCAGCCATTGAGCATGTGGTATCCGCCCATGGCTTTCCCCGAGATGTGCTCGCACCACTGGGCTGATGGCAAAGTCTTGGATCATTTATTGCAGCTCACAAGCCACTGATTTATGCGATTGTAAGAAATTTTGAGCAACCATTTATTGTCCCAGTTCCCAAAATGTATTTTTGCATTTCAGTTTCCTGAGGAGCACTAACACGAAATCTACATGTTGATTTGTAGAATCTGTATGTGAAAATGTAAGTTTTTTCTACAGGCCACTTAACATTGGTTTACACTCTTTTGACCTAAGAAGGAGGAAAGCATTAATCAGCGTGCGTGATTTTGAACCCGCCCCTTCGAAGTCCTGCATATCTGTTCCAAAAATATACCTAGCTTTGCAGGCCTGCTGCCATCACTCAGCAACTACTCCCCCTGCCTTGGGACAACAAAACAAGTCAATGAGAGAGCCCTGCCCCAATTCTTCTCCGGCTGCTTACCAAACATTTGGAACTCACTCTCTCCTGTAATCTATCTGGTAGCACTCCTTGCTATCTTCGACAGGAAAGAGAGGCTAAGACCCTTATATGTATAACAGCTGGCCAGCTTCCTTAGTCCAGTAAGTACCTTGGAGGGGAAGAGAGAGAGGGGGTGGCGGTCTGTGACATCCTAACCTCCAGTCAGAACCTGAGGGTTTTTTTCCAATAAATTGTTGTGCTGCAAAGACTAAGGACTGGCCTCCACCAAGAGCTGGGCTGTGACTCGGCTGCAACTAGAAAAAATTGCTAAAGACCAGAGGAAGTTATGGACCCCCATGTTTCCAGCTGAGATGGTAAGTGCTCTCTGTGTTACTTTGAATTTTGAGAAGCACTAGGATTGCCACCTGGTTGGGGTCGCTGTGTGTGTTCACTTGATCACGGCAATAACTATGTAGAAGTACTCCAGGCGTCAGGTGTCTCTGCCAATCTGAGGCGTCAGATTTGGCACTTAGAGCAAAAAAAATGTGGAGGTCAGGCAGCTGCAAGGGCAAATCGTACCTCCCTCTAGTGAAAGGAATGGATCATGGCCACAAAAATAAGCTCAGGCACAGGAAACATAGGAGATAGTTTGACTTCCCTTGACACAGCCGAACATTCAGATTCTGAGGCACCTGATTCTCTTTTTCAGTTGGGCCACATTAATCTGCTGGTGGTGTCCGCCCCTAACCAGGAGACTGGGGGATACATGTTCAAGATGTCGGTACATAATGAATCAGGCGTTGTTGAGGCCACAGTAAAGGAATACCCCTTGTTTCAAAAGAAGAAGACTAGTGCCGATTTACTGGAAGCCTCTCAGGTATTGGTTTAGTCTCCTCTCCAGGTGCTTCCGCTTTAACTGGTGAACAGAAGAACGTGCAGGCTTTTCCATCCGATCCTCAGGTAGCTGCATTGAGACTTTCACAGTCAAATGGTCCAGAAGAAGAATCGGTCATGACGCAGGGGAGCAAACAGCAAGAGGCTCTTCAGCAAGGGAATAAAACACCTACTTTCCAATTGGAAGTTAAAAACATGCTTAGTCTGATCCTCAAAGAGATCAGAGACTTGAAGGCCTCTCAAGCATAAGAAACCGCTGCCCTTCTCGCCAGACTCAAAAAAATCAAGGATTCTATAGCACAGCTTCCACAGAGGCTGAAGGTGGCCGAAATCAAGGTTCTTGGTGTTAGAAAACTAACTCACTATGACCCAGAAGCAAATCGGCCAGCTTAATAAGCAGCAGTCTTTGTTAGAGAACAAGATTGAAGAACTGGAAAATCACTCACTCTGCTCTAATCTCCGTATAGTGGGAGTTACAGAGGATTGTGAGGGTCAACTAATGCTCCTGTGGGTCGATTCATTTGTTAAGTCTAATTGTCTTGCCAGGCTTCTCTGGGGACTTAACTTTAACAAGAGCTTATTGAGTTCCAGCGCAACGCATCGCTACCACAAAACACCCCAGCATAATTATTGTTAATATTGGAGATTATCGAGTAATAGAGCAGGTGCTATCAAAGGCAATCAGGCAGAGACAGTTTTCTACACCGCAAGTGCCCCATTGTTGAACTTTCTCTGATTTGTCTGCTGCTGCAGCCAGATGCCAAAAGGAGTTTGTTAGAATGCTCCACTTATATAAAGCGCAAGGGGTACAGGCCAGCATTGCAGAGCAATCTAAATGGAAGGTTCTTCTGAAAGGGCAATTCCATCTGTTTTCTAACGTATGCAAGGCTCAGGAGCTTCTGCAAAAGATTTCTAAAACAACTTAATAGTGGGTTTTTTCTCTATTAAGGATGTGGAATATTGTGATTCCAGGCAGTTTCTAATGGTTATTTTCTATTCTGTTTTTTGAAGATTGATGATGGGGGCCGGTGGAGGAGGTGGCGGAGAGGGCTCAATGGTGCAATGTCATGGTAACAATGTTAGATAGGAATTACTGGGTGGGCGTTGTGGGCTCTTCTACTCCCTTGGGGTGGTTCTTTCTATGTGCAATTTTCTTTTGAGGTCCATCTTTGGGTCATTGGTGGGTCACAGGTGAGGCACTTCAAGTAGGGGTGGCACATATATAAAAAAAGAGCAGATTCTTTCTTTGCATATATACTGATTTGATAAAGGAGATGAGGTTAGAATCCATGTTTATTTAACAAGTGAACAGATCTTTTTCCATGCATGGCTACAGCATTTGCCAATAATAATAATGGTTGAAAATGAGATGCAAACTAGAATTCTATCCTGCAATGTTACGGGATAGTTAATAGACAGAAGGGCGGGCACTTGAGAAATGGCTTGCGTCTTTTTCACCCGGATGTTCTCTTTTAGTAGGAGACTTATCTTAAAGATAACTATTCAAAGTTTTCCATACCAAGGCAGTGTTCGTATGTGTTGTTTGCCTCAGCCGGGCTGGCAGTAAAGGGATAGCGATAAATCTGGGTAGAGCTCTTGACTGGATTCTAAGCAATTTTATAAGGGACCCACAGGGTCGATGGCTCTGGGGCAAGGCTCTGTTTAATGGTCCTCCCATTAACTTAGACAGTTACTATGCCCCAGTGACCGATGTGCCTGAACCTCTGCAGCAGGTATATAAAATAGCAGTGGGGGCAGTCAGGCCAATTATAATGGGCAGACTTTAATTTTACTCAGGAGCTCATTTTTGATACCTCCAATAAAACAAAAAATAATTAAAACCTCGAACAAAAAAAGTAATTGACAACTTGCAGAAGGATATCCACCTGATAGACCCATGGAGGGTCGCTCACCCTGCTAATAAAAAATTCACTTGTTTTACAAATAGGTATCGTATTGCTTTCCTGATAGATTTTTTCTTACTTTCACATTCGATAATAAGGGTAGCTTTGGAGAAATGAGCAAATTCTTTTTTCAATCATTCCCTCATTTCCGTTACTATTGAGCTTGAGGGTTCACAGAAAGACAGGCCCAGGTGGCAGCTGTACCTCTCTTTATGAGCAGACCAACAATGCATTAGCGAAATGAGGGAATTTATAAAGGATTTTTTTCAATTGTACCACTTTACATCTCCCGTTTTTTTTCTGTTTGGGATGCATTCAAAGGCACCGCCAGGGGATGGATTATTGCCTACAAGGCATTAAGCTGCTGTACATCAGACATCCCGACTTAGTAGACATTCTTCTGCCAGTATTAAGACCAAACAGAATATAAGGGATTTTTTTCGCGTTGTAAGAAATCACTAGCTCTAGGGCTTATAAACAGAAACGATTTGAAGAGAGAGTCAGCATAATGGGAGGTATTTGGCTTGGTCTACCCGTCTGCATATGTAATGAAACTGAAGAACGATTTGGTTTCAGACAAGGATACAGTATCCAAGGTTTTTTCAAACATTATAAGTCCATCTATGAAACTGTCTGTCCTACTTCACATCTAAATATAAGTCTGTATTTTCATACTATTATAATGCAGACTTTAGAAGATATCCAACCTCATCAACTTATGGCAACTATTACAGTTAAGGAATTAAATGATGTCTTAGCCTCATTGCCACGTGGCAAAGCTATGGGCAACAGTGGCTTTCCAGCCGAATTTTACAAAACGTTTGCCGGCAAATTAATAACCTTTCTGACCATGCTATTGAACATTGTTATGGATGGGGGTTAATTTTCATCTCTGTTTAGGGAATCAACAATAGTCAGCCTCTGTAAAAAAGGTCAAAACTCTGAGGATGTCAACTCTTATTGGCCTATTAGTCTACTTAACACTCACCATAAGCTTTTTATGAAGGTTTGGTCTATTTGTATTAGTCCACTGGCCCAGGGTGTAATCCATAGGGACCAAACAAGCTTTGTCGCTGGGTGGCTAATGGCTGCCAATACGAGTTTCTTGCTCTAGGCAATTGATTTTTTCTCACTTAACCAGATGAAGGCTGTAGGTATCATGGTAGACACGGAAAAGGCGTTTGATCCGGTTAACTGGGAGGTATTGTTTTTAGGCCTGCAAAGGTTTGGGTTCCCTTTAGGCTTTGTCATTGTTTTATCAAAGCCTATCATGGAGCTAACGCTCAAATGCTTGTCAAATCTCATCTCACTGGCATGGCAGTAATAAGGAGGGAGACCCAACAGGGGTGTCCTCTTTCGCCTACATTAATGACACTTTTTATAGAGTATTTAGCTCAGGGGTCTCCAACCAGTAGCTCGGGAGCTACTGGTAGCTCACCAGCACCCTCAAAGTAGCTCTCAGAGGTGAATCCAAACCAAGCCAATCTCAGAGATTCTGTGTATATTAAAGAAGGCAGCACTGCTCATTTCACTACCCTTAAGAGTTACAGACAGCCAAACAAATGGCAGGGCCTGTTGATAACACTCAAACACATACTGTGGTGGCCTATCAATCAATCAGGGATTTATAGAGCGTACTACTCACTTGTGAGGGTCTCAAGGCGCTGAGGGAGTGTGTGGGGGGGATTTGGGCAGCTCCGGTCAGTCGAAAAGCCAGGTCTTGAGGCTCTTCCTGAATGCTTTCAGTGTGGGGCTTCACCTGATGCTGAGGGGGAGTTCATTCCAGGTCTTGGCCATGATGTAGGAGAAGGGTGTGCCTCCTGTTCTGGGGCTGTGGATGCAGGGGATTTCGGCCAGGGCCTGGTCAGTGGAGCGGAGGTTTCTTTTGAGGGAGTAAAACGAGATTCTTTAGTTGAGGTATTAGGGTCCGGTGTTGTGGAGGTTTTTATAGGTGTGTTTGAGCAGCTTGAAGGTCATTCTTTTTTCCACTGGGAGCCAGTGGAGTGCTCATATATGCTGGGTAATGTGGTCTTGTCATGGGATGCTGAGGATGAGTCTGGCTGTGGCGTCCTGGACAGTCTGAAGTTTGTGGAGTAGAGATTTGTTGATTCCGGCATAGAGGGTGTTCCCGTAGTCCAGCCTGCTGGTGATGAGTGCATGGATGACGGTCTTCCTGGATTCGGGGGGTGGGTCCATTTGAAGGTCTTGCTGAGTATGCGGAGGGTGTTGGAGCATGTGGAAGCTGCAACGTTGGCCTATGGGTCTGCCGCATGAACCATCTTTCACCACTTTAAGTATACCTAAGAAGGAGAATGACCATGTTATCTGCCCTGCTCGATCCGTCACACTGTGTGTGACATCAAAGAATAGTAGCAGCAGTAACCAGGGCTGACCCACTCCTTCTTTTAGATCGAATCATGGAGGATGCTGGCACGCATTTACCAGTTTTGATTAAGGTTCCCAAATTTCCAAAGAGAACCAAATATAAGGTCCTAGCAGATATCATTGCCAAACTTTTGACTCTATATCGTTGTTACAAAATTTCCTCAATTTGGCTGTTCCTTGTGCTCAGTGAGTTAGGCTATATAGGCTTGTAATCGGTCACAGTTTCTCTTTGGGAGCAAGCTGGGTTCAGAGAGGTGGGCCACTTCCTTCAGGGTTAACGGATGACTTGGCTCATAGTCTCAGTCTGGTGTAGTGATTCAGGCTCACTGCTTTTTCTTGATTATCACCAGCTCTTATCTTTTCTTAAAGATTATAATTCCGATATTAACTAGAACAGCAATACTATATTTCAAGCCATGTTCAAGTCAAGGTTGGCCGGAATAGGTAATTGGTACCAGTTATTAAATAAATTAGAGGTATATCCAAATGGTATTAACAACATGCTGGATAAAATACGGTTAACATCTCAATGTGATTTCTCAGTGAGGGATTGGGAGACTCTATCGCTTTTAGGGCATAAATTATTGAGAGCGGCAAATTTTAAACGCATGCCTTTTATCTCTCACTTGATGGCCTCTTACACCCCAGAGGCAGTAAAAAAAATGCACCGGCTCTCAACAATGGTTGCTTCCGCTGTAAGAATCAGGGTTAGGGGTGCTGGCTACATATTTTTTATTCTTGTCCTGGATTAAGTACCTTCTGGTCTAAGCTAGCGTCCGTGTTAAATTCGGGTATCGGGGAAACTATTGAGGTCGAGCCAGTTCTGGTACTTTTTGTTTTTTTACATAACGGGCAATCTCGAAATGTAAGGAAATCGGGGCAGAGGTTCTTACAATGGTTTTCACTGTTACTCGCTCTCTGATTTTGCAAAGGTGGCGAACCTCTATGGTTCCAAGTTATCAAGAATTGCTTAGCAGAATGAATAGGACAAAACAATTTGAGGAAGCATATGCCAAAAGGGTTGGGGATCTAAAGAAAACCAATGCCTCGTGACAGTATTTTGATTCAATTATTAAACAAGACTCTGTGGCCTAGTATGGTCCATGAATCATTATATGCCTTATTATCCTCAGACCGAGATGGCACTGTTCCATTAGGAATCACGAGGGCATAATTACAAACTTTATTTTTTGACCACTACCCTGTAATGCGCAGCAGCATTCTGTATTTCTATATCCAGTTCTTTGCACATTATAAAGATGTATGTTTAATCTAGGAATACAACTCTAAGTACTAGGATTTATCCACTCTGCATTGTAAGAATAATTAGAAATCTTTGCACTTTATAATGACGTATGTATGGTTGCCTTTGTATTATGACTCTATGCTTTAGTATTTATGGATTTTTAGAAATATTAGAAATCTAATGGAATATTTGATTTAATATTCTCCACTTTATTAGTATGTTTCTGTAATGCATAGTTGGAATTGGAATTGTACTTCTTATTAGAAATTAAATAAAAAAATATTCTTATGAATATCCATGCATATTGATAGGGGATCTCAGAAATCCATTCGGGGGCTCTATTGTACGTTTATGGTGCTATATCCTTATATAATGAGAATATTACCTAAGGTCTATGCTATCTATGTATATCTATTCTGGATCTGCTGAAAAATATAAATATTTATTAAAAAAATGTCAAAATCCCAAACAAAAAAATCCAAAACTGAATTAAAAAAAGAATAACATTTAATTAAAAAAATGGCACTAACATGAAGAAAATCTAATAAAGGGAGCAAAAATATTCATTGTTGAAATTAAATAGAAATAGCAACAAAAAGCACAAAAGTGCCAATGACAATCAATGATCGTGGTAGACTGGAAGTTAGCACAAGTTGAGACCAACTGTGATGGAGCACCAACTAGGTTCGTCACGGTCAAAGATTTTACCTTCTGGCATAGATTTTTGGGTCCTAAACAACAACAGAAGGGCACTTCTAAGGTCTCCAGGACCTCAGATTAGGCCCCTTTGGAGCTCTCAGGGTATCAGGCAGGGGCCAACAGCAAAATCCAGTACAGGTCCAGTTGCCACTTGTCAGGTGGGCACTTTCCGGCAAAGACCTCTTGAGCATGTTGTCTCACTATAGCCACACAGGAGGGCAGCCAACTGACCCTTCGAGTCCACCTTTTTATCCTGGGTACAAGAGGAAGCAGGTTTATTCGCTAAGGGCTCCTCTCTTGTCACAGACAGTGTTGGACCTGGCCCTTTTTGCAGGGTTATACCCAAACTTTTTACCTTCTTCCTCATATTTTTCTGGTCTCTTTTTTTGGGCTTTATGACTCTCAGCACTTTACCACTGCTAATCAGTGGTAAAGTCCATATGCTCTCTGTGTAAATTGTATTGGTGATTGATTTACTGGTAAGTTCTTAGTAAAGTGTACTGTGTGTGCCCAGGGAATGTAAATCAAATGCTACTAGTGGGCCTGCAGCACTGATTGCCACCCACATGAATAGCCCTGCAAACATGTCTCAGGCCTGCCACTGCAGTGTCTACAAGTGTAGTTTTAAACTGCCATGTAGACGTGGCAAGTGCACCCACTTGCCAGACCGAAATTGTGCTTTTTTCTACATGTGAGGCATCCTAATGTAGGTCCAAGGAAGCCCCATGGGCAAGGTGCAGTGTATGACAAAGGCAGAACATGTACTGGTGTGTTTTACATGTCCTAATAGCGAAATTATGCCAATTTCGTTTTTTCACTATGGTAAGGACTATCTCCCCCATAGGTTTCATTGGAGCTGCCTGGTATCATCTTACAAGTGTAACTTTCAATTGTGAAAATATAGAGATTTGGATCTTGGGTTCCCTGAACTCAGGATTTACAAATACATATTTTAGTGAAGGTGGTTTTTAAATTGTGTGTTTGAAAATGCCACTTTTAGGAAGTGGGCATTTTCTTGCTTTGCCATCCTGTGCCTCTGCCTGCTGTGGGATCAACATCTGGTTTAGACAGAGAGCTGTGTTGCTTGATCATTCACTCTAGAAAGTCCCACAAAGGAGCTGAGGTGTGCCCTGCGGTAGGAGAAGTTGTCATTGACTTTTATAACATTTCTTGATCAATAGGCGACTATGCCAAGAGGAAGGATTGGAAAGTTGTTGGGAAGAGAACTGCCCCTTAGCTCGGTTGCTTTGCTGGGTTGGCCTGCAGTTGCTGGTATTGTCTGGGAGAGATTAAGGACTGGACTTTTGCTTTGGTATACTACTTGAGAAGATTCTCAAAAGCCTTGTGTGTGCTTGCCTCCTGTTAAGAAATCTCAGGGCCATCAAATACTTCATCTGCAGCCCATGAACACCTCTGCTGGGAGTTCTGACCTGCCACGTGTGTCAGTCAATTCCAGTTCTGGGCCCTTGGAGGTGGTGTCTGCTGCAAGAAGAGCTGAAAATCCATGCATTGTGCTTCAGAACTGTTGTTCTCGCCGCATGCGTGCCATGCAGTTGAAAAACCAATGCATCGCTGTGGTGTGACAGAAAAGATCGATGCAGCGCCTTTCCGTGTCTGAAAAAAATGCTGCAGCTAAAATGCAGAGCACAGGTCTCTGATGTCTAAGAGACCCACCGCAGCTCTGATGCAGGCCCTGCTGTGCAGCTATAGAAATCACAAAAAATAACAAGGAGGGGAGAGAGAGTATATAGATGGACTTGTTCTCCCTAGTCAGTAGTAAATAAACAAAAAGAATCCACTAAGGAAGGGTTTCCCTACTCAGGTTGGGTGCACCCTCTGTTGTAAAATACCCCTCACACACCAAAAGGACCCTTGGTGTCATGCTTCATCATTGGGGTCTTCGCACCCCTCTACGGGATGTGGCGTGCTTCAATCAGCGACTACGCGGGAGCACTTTCAGCTGATGACTATGTGTGGTGTGTGTGAAGGTATTTTATGTGCGTGAGTGGTGAGGTTATACGGCGAGTGATGTTTAAAAAGAGCCTGGCTCGTGGGGTAAAAAATCAATTTTAATCTGCCCCCGGGCTGGCGCTATTAAAAACGTGCAGAGTGTGGAGGTGTATTATGCCAGACTATGTGCATTACCTCCCATGTGTGTGTGTCAACATGTTTCGGAGACTAAGCTCCTTTTTCAGGACAGGGTACACAAATCCCCACCTTACTCACGTTTCTCTAGTTAAAAGATGTAGTTTTTAACAAAAGTGAAATCTAGCGCAGGTCGTGATATGTACCTACAAGATAAGTCAATAGTCGCAGATTGTCGACCTGAAAAGGAAGAGGACAAAAAATATTTTCTGGTGGTCCGCTCCTTTAAATCAAACACTAGGCGCAGTGACCTGTGGAAAAATATAATCATTGTGCGGGCTCCGATCACTAGACAATGATGTCATGCTACTTGTGAAATCGTGCCAAGCGTGAAAAAAGATAAGTACAGGACATACAATACACTCAACATAAAACGCACACTCTAAGAACAAGTTCTTTGTCTGTTTTGTTTCTTTTTTGGTGGTAATAATATTCGGTGTTTAGATATAGTGAGAGGTAATGAGGGGGAAAAAAAGAAAATGAAAAAGGCATACTGTTATGAATCAATTCCAATGCCTCATGAACCTCTGGAACGTTGGGGTACACGTGCAGATTCGCTACCTGCAAATGATGTACAGTTAATGCATTCACTGGTACTTACATCCTCGTTTTGATGTTCAACTCTGCTTGCCAAAAGACATACTCACGAAAGTCTAGGAGACACTGCTACCTAACTGCCGCATACGCGGCTCCGCTGAGAGTGCGTTGGCTGCCGTGTGGTCATCAATTAAATACTGCAGTTAATTGGTAATTTGGTCCTTTAAGTGGCCGGATGTGCCCAAACATGGGTATCCCGGTGCATTTACGTTAAATAGCAGTCAGGTGTGTATGCCTATGTGGAACACTAAAAATGGCGCATGCGCATTGTCTGTGTTCCAGTGTTGTTGCCTGCTGCGCATGGCTGTCATCGGGACGTATTTCCCCATTCATGCGCACACTCAAAGGACTTTGTGATTCTGTTCTGAGTTTTTGAAACTGCTTAAAAATGGTGCTCTTAATACAAATGTTTAATTAGAAGCCATGGTTACATCAAGAAGCGCGTTCTTATCTACTGCGCATGTCTGTTATCGGGACACGTTTTTAAATTATATTATGCTTACACTCGAAGGACGTTTGTCTGTTATTAATAAATTAGTTTGGTGGAAGTCATAATAACTTAACCCCTTCGATGCTTGTGACAGAACCATTCCGTCATCAGTCATCCAAGAATCTATGCTTGAACCTGTTTCCCCGCCAAGTCTACATTGATGCTGGGCTTCAGTAACGAACTGAGGCTCCGTGTCCAGAGAAACAATGCATAACCTCCCCGTGCAGTAAGAAACCAACTCATCATCTCCTACCACAGTAAGGAAACAATGCAACACCTCTCCTGCATAGCAGTAAGGAACCAACGCCTCACCGCCCCTGGGTTCAAGGAACCGATGCATCACCTTCCCTGCATGTAAGGAACCGATGCATCACTTTTCTTTCCGGAGTCTCATCTACCCTGCACCTGTTTTCCTCTTGTCATTTTGATGCATTCCAGGTACATTGTGCTAAAAGTGGCGCATCCATAGTTTCCTATGGACTGAACTATTTAAACCTTTTCAAAGTGATATCTTAATGTGTGTTTGCTTGATTTCTGTTGTTTTGGTCTTATTTTGTTTAGATAACGATTGGTTATTTTTCTAAACTGGTGCGATGTCCAGTTGTATGTTTTTACTGTGTTACTGTGTGTTTATGTACAAATGCTTTACACATTTCCTCTGAGAAAGGCCTGACTGCTTGTGCCGAGCTACCAAGGGTATAAGCAGGGGTTATCTTAGCTGTGTAATCCTCTTCCCCTGATTAAAAGGAATGGTCCCTACTTGGAAAGAGTGCACGCCACTGCCAACTAGAGACCTCATTTCTAACAGACACCAGGTCCAGTCCTCTTCTGAACTTCCAACAAATGTTCTGAAGAGGGTTTCCGGCAATGCCACATTTATGCCTGGCACTAGCTAGAAGGTAGGGTGACTCCTGGCCTCTCCCTAACCATCGGGCATAATTTCCCTGGGGCAACCTTACCCACTTTTACAGTAGTTCTTAGTTGCCTTCCTGCAAACAGGCCCACAATGCAAGGTGTCTTGCCAAATCCAACATGGTGAAACTCTTTGAGCACACTCAACTTGTGCTGCGAGGGCTGGGGTGTATGTGGGAAGTGTACTTTGGTAATCCTAGTGTCCTCAAGATCAACAGGGTATGCAGTTCCTACTGAGATGAGTCTGTCTACTCAGGTCAGTTAAGTGCCACAGAGTCTGTGGGGATCATTACTCAGTAGGACTAAATGCCCCACACACCTATATAGGTGTCATGCTTCATCATTGGGCTTTTTCACCACATCGGGTCAGTGCTGCAATGCCCGACGGGCCCCCCAAATAGGTCCTAAGCCATTTGGTGAAGCGTGAGTGTGTGGGGCTAAATGCAGATTGGTGTATTAAGTGAATATGTGCAAATGAGATATAAAAATAGGACAGGGGTACTCTTCAGAATAATTTAAATGATTGAGTCCATCTAATTATCTTAAAATCAGTGGTGCTATCTACTAGAAATGATTATCTAAGATAGCTGCAGGTCGACATATTTCAAGCCTAATTCAGTCATGCAAATGATCTAGCGGCTTTTCTTCAGGGCCAGTATAACCTGATCTGCACTGTGACTGGAGTTTCCTAGTGTCCTCCCACATCACAGGGGAGTAACACAAGCTCCCACAGCACTTACAGCATGAAGGATCACTCCTGCAGGAGACTTTGTAACCCTTCAGGCCTAGGGCAATTATTACCTATAAGATATGAATGATAATAAAGTGATTTATAAGGTGCATAGTTGCTCAGACTGCAGTGTCCCAGCATTAGCGGTTTTGCTCCCAGAGGTCAGAACCAGCATACTAGTGAGACAACAAAATTCAGGCTGACCTGAACAGCACGGTTTTAGATATTTGCGGAAGGATAGGTTTGTTTTTTCCTGTCTCATATGAAGAGGAAGGAAGTTCCACAGCATCGCTGCTAGGAAACTGAAAGGTCAACCTCTAATGCATGCTCTCTTTACAGTGGGGGGTACATGTTTACAAGGTCACATCAGATCTTAAGTTCCTGTAGGAGAGTAGGGCTTGCAAAAAGGGCCTTATCCTTCAGGATCATAGCACATGGTTTTGAAAGAGAGCCTTTTCTTTAGGGGTAGACAGTACAGTTTTGAGTGTGGAAGCCTTAAAAGACGGTATAGGAAGATTCAGCAGCCGACAGGCTGCCGCATTCTGCACACGCTGAAGTCTCATCATCCGAGACTGTGAGACTCCTAGATACAAGGACATTACAATAGTTCATCCTGGTTGTAACCAAGGCCTGGACTACCATCTTCCTAACGTCTTCAAGGATGAATCCAAGGATCTTCTTGACAGTTTTTAAGATCCTAAAACACTTACTAATTAAAGCTGTGATCTGATTGGTTGCAAAAGCCTAGCTTCGTACCAGATGCCAAGGTTCTTGACTTTCAGCTTAAAGGGAGGTTGCGGTCCAAGCGAGATTATCATAAGACCAAATATTGAATGAATGAAGGAATGAATGAATTACTGACATGACTTATAGAGCGCACAGCTAATCAAGTAATGTCCCGGCGTTAAGACAATGGCAGAATAAGTGAGTTTTTAGTAGTTTGAGAAAGGCAGTCTCATTTGACAAATTTCTAAAAATGCACCAGGAGAAATTCCAGATCGTGACCACACAAACTGAGAAGGATGAGCCACGGCGCCTCATTCTTTTAATGCGAGGGACCATTATCAGACAAGCCTTTCCAGAGTGCAATCAATGCAATGGAAGGTGTGATGGGCAAGCACTAGACTTTAAACATAATTCTTTTATTGACTGGTAACCAGTGCAGCTGATTGAGATAAAAAGATATCAGGGTAATCTTAGAGAGAATAAAGAGAAGGTGCACTGTGGATTCTGCACTACCTGACGGTGCTAAATCAGAAAGGCGGTCATCTCTAAAAAGCATCTGCCATATTGTCTTTTGTGTTGTTCTAATGGAGATTTAGATCTCCTATGGTTGTAAAGTGTAAGTACTTTATTATAATAGGTAACAAGTCTAGGTAATTAATAACTTCCCCTGCGTAACCCGGGTGGTGGAAAAATGAAGGCCCCAGCAAGGAGGTTTGTGTGGAGAGATATACAGGTCCTCAACTTGAAATGTAGAGCATAACAGGTTTTTTTTAAATGCAATTGCAAAGGTAAATGTAAAGTTTCTAAAAGTTACTTTCCCTTAATATTTATTTAAATTCTGAATTCATCATTGAATTGGATTTTAATTACGATTAAAAAATAGTGGTTATTTTTTCTATTCAATACCATTCCACATATACAATATTCATATTTTTATCTGTACTCTAGTTCACTATATAAGACAGCTAGACCTGCCACAGTGAAACTGGCTATTAGGGCCTTGTCATTGTACAGACATGGTAATATTAATTTTCTACATGTTCCACTTTTCAATGCCATGCATTCTACCTTACGGCCTACAAGGATCACTTAGGGATGATGTGCTAATAATTTAAAAGGGAGGATTTTCCTGTCAACAAATATTATTTTAACAGGCCTGACTGTAGGAGTCAGGCTAAACAGGGCAAGCCTGAAGCCATGTTTACTTTCCTACTGTAGTCAGTGGCAAAATAGATTCTACAGTCCACTTCTGAGACCTAACTTTTAGGTCCTGTGCTCAATTGGGACACCATATTTTAACAATGTATAGGCTAGTTAAATATATCAGTTAGGAATAGAACAATTTTAGGGAGAGGATCTAACCTAATGGCTAGGGCGGTCGATCTCATATCTGGGGAACCAGGTTCGAGTCTTGGCAACGAAGCTCAACATCCTGTGATTCTGGGCAAATCATTTAATCTCCCTGTGCCTAACAAAAATGAATGTGTCCTTGTGTATTGCAACTGGTGCTCATGTAATGCACTCTGATACCTGATACCTTTGGGTCCAGTTCACGCTATTTATAAAACTCGACCAAAAAAAACATGTTTACAGGGGAGGCACAGGCACTTTGCTACTGGATAGCAAGGGTAGAGAGCACTGAGTTCTAAAGCCAACAAGAAAATGACATACAGCAAAGGCAAAAACGCTGAGGTGAATATGCAGAAAAATTGGATTTCCTACACCCAGGTAATGTAATTCTTTTGGTGATTCGACTGAGCCCAGGTGAGCTTCAGAATGATCCGTCTTGCTCAGCATTTTAGAGAAGTTTTTGAAGCATCCCATCACTGGCACCTGCTGATTCCTCACGCCCAGTCTCTTCATCAGTCCAAGCTCCTCTGCCTTATTTGCTACATCCTTAAATTCCAACTCCAGCTACTTCATAACTGATCATGGACTGGACTTTTGTGCTATGAAGGAGTAAAGGCATTCCCCAAGACTGGTCTCACCTGTAATGCAACCCATTCCCTTTCTCCCCACCCAGGGATACAGCACTTAATTTATCGAGAGGACAGGTGCTGACGCTGACTGAAATATATATTAACGGAATTGCAGAATGCAACATCAGGAAAGGTGTTTTGATTCACATCTTGGCTCAAACAGAAGCTGAGCACAGCACCACCTCCTCATCAGTGCACCGCCACCAGTGCAGCACTGACTCAGCATCGGTGCAGCAGCACCTCAGCACCAGCACAGCAGCACCTCAGCACCAGCACAGCACAACCTCAACATCAGCACAGCACCATCTCAGCATCTGCACCACCTCTGCATCAGTGCACCACCACCAGTGCAGTCCCACCTAAGCACTGGTGCAGCCCCACCTCAACAGCAACTCAGCACCACTTCAGCATCAGCGCAGCACCACCTCAGCATCAGTGCAGTACCACCCCAGAATCAATGTAGCATCAACTCAGTATAGCAACAACTCTGCATTACTCAGCACCATTACTGAGAACCAGCTCAGCATCACCTAAGCGGCAGTGCAGCACCACCTTAGCATGATTCAGCACCACTACAGCATCCTTCAGCACCTGCACAGCATCACAAAGTGTCACCACTGCCTCACTCAGCACCACCTTAGCACCAGCACATCATCTCCTCAGCATCACTCAACACCACCTTCTCTGCATCAGAGCACCACCACCAGCGCAGCACTGAGTCAGCATCAGTTCAGTACCACCTCAGCACCAGTGCAGCACCACCTCAGCAGCGACTCCGCACCAATTCATCATTAGCACACCACCCCACAGCTACAACGCAGCATTACCACAGCACCAGTGCAGCACCAACTCAGCACCACCTAAGCACCAGCACACAACCACCTGAGCACCACCAAGGCATCACTCTGCACCACCTCAGCATCACTAAGCACCAACTCCTCACAAGTACACCACCACCTCAGTATTTCTCAGCACACACCAGAACAGCATCAGTGCAGCACTACATCAGCACAGCACCCCCTCTGGATCAAGACAGCACCAGCTAAGCACAGCACCATCTCAGCATCAGCCCAACACCACCTCCTCAGTGCAGCACCACATGAGCATCAACACAGCACCACCTCAGCACCATTGCAGCACTACCTCAGCACCAGTACAGCACCACCTCAACATCAGCACCATCTCAGCATTAGCACAGCACCACAACCTCTTCAGTGCACTACCACCAGCGCAGCCACCTCTTCACCAGAGCTGTACCACCTCTGCACCAGTTATGCCCTACCTCAGCACCAGTGTAACCCCACCTCAGCAGCAATGCAGCACCAATGCAGCACCGCATCAGTGCAGTACCACCTCAGCAACTGTGTAGCGCCATCTCAGCATCAGCACCACCCCTGCATCAGTGCACCACCACCAGAGAAGCCCCACCTAAGCACTGATGCAGCCCCACCTCAGAAGCAACGCAGCATCACCTCAGCATAACACCAACTCAGAAACACTCAGCACCAGCTCAGCATCACCTAAGCACCAGCGCAGCATTACCAACTCAGCACGACTCAGCACCCCAACAGCATGACTCAGCACCTGCACAGCATCACTCAGCACAACCACAGCATCAATGCAGCACCACATCAGCATTAGCGCAGCATCACCTCATCATCAACGCAGCATCACCTCTGCATAACACCAACTCAGCATCACTCAGCACCAGCTCAGCATCACCAGCTCAGCATGATTCAGCACCCGCACAGCATCACTCAGTGCCACCACAGCATCACTCAACACCACAAAATCACCACCTCAGCATCAGGGCAACACTACCACAGCATCAGTGCAGCACCAACTCAATAGCAACACAGCACCACTCCGGATTTAGCGAAGCACCACCTCGTAACCAATCCAGCATCATCACAGGACCAGTGCAGCCCCAATTCAGCACCACCTAAGCTGCAGCACAGGGCCACCTGAGCACCACCAAGGCATCACTCAGCACCACTTCAGAATTACTCAGCATCACCTAAGCACCACCTCCCCACATGTATACCACCACCTCAGCACCACACCAGTATCTCTCAGCACCACCTCCGCACCAGTGCAGCACCACCTCAGCATCAGCACATCAACACCTCAGTATCAGCATAGCACCTCAACAGCACCACCTCAGCATCAGCACAGCACCGCCTCAGCATCAGCACAGCACCATCTCAACAACAGCACATCACCACCTCCTCATTGCAGCACCAACGCAGCATCACCTCAGCACCAGCACAGCACCACCTATGCATCAGTGCACCATAACCAGTGCAGCATCAACTCAGCACCAGTGCAGCCCAAACAGCATTAGCACAGCACCACCTCAGCACCAGCTGAGCATCACCTCAGCACCAGCACAGCACCACCTAAACATCAGCACATCACCATCTCAGTACCAGCAAAGCACCACTTCAGCAGCAGCGCAGCACCATCTCAGCACCTGCACAGCACCAGCACAGCACCACCTCAACATCAGCACAGCATCATCTCATCACCAGTGCAGCACCACCTCAGCATTAGCACAGCACCACCTCATCAGTGCACCAACACCAGCGAAGCCCCACCTCAGTACCAGTGCAACCTCACCTCAGCAGCACTTCAGCACCAAAGCCGCACCGCGTCAGTGCACCACCACCTCAGCATCAGCACAGCACCACCTAAGCAGCAGCACAGGGCCACCTGAGCACCACCAAGGCATCACTCAGCAACACTTCAGTATCATTCAGCATCACCTAAGCACCATTTCCCCACATGTATCCCACCACCTCAGCACCACACCAGTATCTCTCAGCACCACCTCAGCACCAGTGCAGCACCACCTCAGCATCAGCACATTAACCCCTCAGTATCAGCACAGCACCAGCACAGCACCACCTCAGCATCAGCACAGCACCACCTCAGCATCAGCACAGCACCATCTCAACATCAGCACATCACCACCTCCTCAGTGCAGCACCAATGCAGCATCAGCACAGCACCACCTCAGCACCAGCACAGCACCACCTATGTTTCAGTGCACCATAACCAGTGCAGCATCAACTCAGCACCAGTGCAGCCCACCACAGCATCAGCACAGCACCACCCCAGCACCAGCTCAGCTCCACCTAAACATCAGCACAGCACCATCTCAGCACCAAAGCAGCAGCACCTCAGCACCAGTGCAGCACCACCTCAGCATCAGCACAGCACCACTTCAGCATTAGCACAGCACCACCTCATCTGTGCACCAACACCAGCGAAGCCCCACCTCAGTACCAGTGCAACCCCACCTCAGCAGCAATTCAGCACCAAAGCAGCACCACATCAGTGCACTACCACCTCAGCAACAGCACAGCATCACCTGAGCACAGCACCAACTCAGCATCACTCATCACCACCTCAGCATGACTCATCACCACTTCAGCATTATTCAGCACCACCTCAGTATCACTCAACATCACCTGAGCACCATCACAGCACCACCTCAGTATCAACACAGCACCCTCTCGGCACCAGCACAGCACCACCACCTAATCAGTGCACCACCACCAGCACAGCCCCACCTAAGCACTGGCGCAGCCCCACCTCAGCAGCAACTCTGCACCACCACAGCATCAGCACAGCACCATCTCAGCATCAGCGCAGCATTACCTCAGCATAGCACCAACTCAGCACCACTTGAGCACCAGCTCAGCATCACCTACGCACCAGCGCAGAACCACCACCTCAGCAAGACGCAGTACCACCACAGCATCACTCAGCACCAGCACAGCATCTCTCAGCACCACCATAGCATCTCTCAGCACCAGTGCAGCATCCCTCAACACCATCACAGCACCACTTCAGCATCAGCACAGCACCACCTCTGCATCAGTGCACCACTAGTGCAGCACAGAGACAGCGTCAGTGCAGCAGCACCTCAGCACCAGTGCAGCACCACAAAAGCATGACTCAGCACCACCACAGCATCACTCAGCACCACCACAGCATCACTCAGCAACAGAACAGCATCTCTCAGTGCCACTACAGTATCAATCATCACCACCTCAACATCTCCTGTGTCACTCAACACCACCACTCCCCACCTCGGTATCAGCACAGAACCACCTATGCATCAGTGTACCATCATAGCCAGCGGAGCACCAACTCTGCACCACTGCTGCCCACCCTAGCATCAGTGCACCACCAGTGTAGCACCACCTCAGCAGCAACTCGGCCTCAATGCAGCACCACTTCAGCATTAGAGCAGCACCACCTCAGTATCACTCAGCATCACCTGAGCAACACCACAGCACCACCTCAGTATCAGCACAGCACCATCCTGGCATCAGCACAGCATCACCTCCTAATAAGTGCACCCCCACCAGTCCAACACCAACTCAGTATCAGCACAGCACCAACTCAGCACCAGTGCAACACAACCTCAGCACCAGCACAGCACTAACTCACCAGCACCATCTCTCCATCAGCATAACACCCTCTCTGCATCAGTGCACCATCACCAGTGCAGCCCCACCTCAGCACCAGCACAGCGCCATCTCAGCACCAGCACAACTTCACCTTAGCAGCAACCCAGCACCAACCAGCAACACTTGAGCAGCAGTGCAGCACCACCACCTCAGCATCACTCAGAACCTCCTCAGAATTACTCAGTATCACCTGAGCATCCCCTTTGCACCAGCATACCACCACCTCAGCATCATTCAGCACCACACAAGTTTCATTCAGCATCACCTCTGCACCAGCGCACCACCACCTCAGCACCAACTCAGCATCACTTAGTACCACCTAGCACCACCTCAGTCTACCCTTAGAATCTAGCATCTGCTAATTCTCCCCTAGTGTCCGTCCACTGCTCGTGTTGTAATTCAGGTACTATTTTTCAACCTCCTGTTGTTTATGTCTCATCCCATAACAAAAAAAGCTATAACAAACAGGCATTCGAACCGGCAGGAAGCAGATGCCGGCACTGCAAGGACAAAAAAACTAGAAGACATTGCTTAAATTAATTTTTTTTTTAACCAGGTTGTTCAGTTGTACATAATGTCTTCTTGGTTACATATAAGGTAACAAGAATGTGTATAACACTCTTTTATTATAACTTTTCAACATGCTGCACAGCAGCCACAATGCTCTACACCATAGATTGAAGACATTGGCAATTCAAATAGCTCTGACTCAACACATATTAGGTCCCAACGTGTTAGGTTAAGACTGTTAATGCTTACGTAGTGCCTTGTATAAGTTAGCATTCACTACACCATTTGCTTTTCTGTCGTCCATTTTGTATGGTGAGCGAAACTAATTCTCACTTATTCCAAGAAATTCCTCCTGCTGAGTTTTGTTTCTAAAATAATGAAAAGTTAGTGCCAGCACATAGTTTCCCCACTAGATAGAGGCCATCTCCCACCTGTCTGGTGAGTGAATCATAGAACAGGGTGCAACTGCCTTGGACTGGGGCGAGTTGTGTGAGATATGAAAGCAGAAACCTTTTAATGAGTATTCTCTGTTCAGCTGCAGCTGCCTGGAAAATGCCATTGTGGGTGTGTTCTTTGCTAAACATACTATGTATAATGTATCAATACTTTTGATTCTTCAGTTCCTTCTGTACCATTCCCAGAGACTGTGCAGCCAGCGCTCCGCTCTGAGTCTATAAAAATAAACAGCTATTGGTGTATATTCTCCACTGTCTCTCCAACTCTTCATTATGTATGGAAGGCTGAGAGGTGGTCTACAGTGGTCCAGATGGCTCCACACAGGTCACTTCCTTCAGTTGGTGCCCGAAAGGGTACCCCTTTGGGTTGTTGATTTATCCACTTTCCGCAGATGAAAGGGAGGATGAGGACATCGTCAGGTCAGACCGACGCTCAGGAATCTCTACACAAAGAGTTTCTGCTACTCGCAGCAGCTGCCTCTATCCCTCCGGACGGTGCCTCGCCCAGCAGTCATCCCGATGGGGGTTCTGAATGGCGAACCCTGATCTGACTGTTTGGTCCGAAGAGTCGGCAATGGAGAACTGGTTTCCTTGTACTTCGGATTTCAAGTGAGTCTGTTTTGGTTCTATATGGATGTGGTACCACTGTGATTTGGTTTTGTTTTAGTATTTGGATTGTTTTGGTAAAACGTGTTTGCAAATACTTTGCCGGGTAATGTAACAATTTGTTTCCTTATTCTTTTGCTATGCCTAGCTGCAGTAACATTCGGAGTTTGTTTTGTGGTTGTTGTGCTGATGCACGGTTGGCAGAATCCCAGCCTGCACAGACTGAGGGTAGGTAGTCCTAATTATGACATATAAGTGAAGCATGCACTTGGCCCTATTGTGTTTAGTACGTTATGGCACAAATATACAAGAGACAATGCCGAGTTGCGGTGGACTTCAACAGGCTCTTTTGATGAACAAAAAGATAGGATTTCTACAGGAACAATTGTTTAAAAGACATAGTAGACAATCTATATTTGATCCCCGTTGTACTTGGCAGAAAGAGGCCAGACAGAGATGATTGAAATTGTAGAGAGATGCTAGAAAAGAAAAGATGCAAGAACTTACACAAAAAACTGTAGCTTTTGTTAAAGGAAAGGAGGAGACAAGGATCGAACGCAAAGATAGGAGATTTAGGTTACATAATGATAAATCTTATGTGGCTAAGGAGGGTGAGGATACTTTCATGGATGCTCTGTTAGATACTCCACCTTCGTCTCCATATGTCCCCGAAAGGGTAAATTGATACTTGTAAATTGATACTTGTATAGCGCACTACTCACCCGCAAGGGTCTCAAGGGTCTCAAGGCGCTTGTCTATCCCATTATTCTCCATAAGCATCCACAGGCACTAGAGGCATCCGCCCATACAGCTGTTACACCCACTGCTTTCGTTTGTGTGCCCCCTGCTTCTCCTCTTCCAATGTACTCTTTAACGGTTGCGATACCTAGTACTCCTGCCCCAGTAATTCATCCCCCATCGACCCTAATTACTGACACACCAGTGCGCAGCTCGGGAAATAGAGATCCCATTGGACTAAGAGAACAATCAGGTCCGTAAATGAAATCAGGGATGGGACATAGAGAGAAGAAAAAAGTAGTGGATCAGGCGATCAAATGGACTTGTAACCCGATCTATAGTTTCACAGATATTTGGCAGGTGATGAAGGACCATGACCCTTTCTTGCAACAACATGCCCTCCAACATTTGTCTTTCACCTTGATTGACCTTTGGTGTATACATATTGAAACGGAACCTCCCCAGATATTATTTGATGTTAATGAAGGTGCTTATGTACATAGTTTGGAGCCAACCTCTCTGTATAGAAACATTACCACATTGTTGCATTATAGAGATAGACTGCTTGAAAAGAGTCCCACTAAAATAACAATTTCCAATGCAAGAAGTTCACCAATTTATCATCCCGCAATTCCTTCACTAACAGATCAGCATGTTACCACACAAGCTGGGCCTGCCTGCTTCCAGGAAAAATGGGGTTAACATCCATGGAAGATAAGTGAGGTTTTGGCTGTTAAGGCTACGTTGCCAGACCCTAGGATCAATCCTACTGCTTATTATAAAGAATTGAGGGGGGCTGCTTCCTCTACCATAATGACCCTTACTGACATTGAGATGTTTTCTGGTTTACTAGTTCGGGTTGATATTTGGCAGCAGGTACATACCCAAGATCATGTTGCTGAGCTGAGGCAGAACGTGGGATATGCTTAACGGTTGGAATAGAGATTGGAAGCCTGGAGATAAACTACACACTGAGTTACTTGCCTTGCCCGGCCGTACAATAGCATACATGCATACCCTTATTCCACCTAAGAAAGTTGGTTGGGATAGATTGACTGCCTGCAGGCACAAGGAAGACAAGAGTGTGTCTGATTTTTTTCACTAGATTTGAGGACACATTTTTGGATTGCAGTGGACAGGATATGTCTATAGAAGGAGGAGTCTGTTTATTTGTTGATAGATTTGTCATTAATCTCCTACCCAAAATAATGTCCAGAATTCTGGCATCTGAGAGTACTTGGTTTACTTGTTCTCCTTCTGTGATTTTAAATATGGACCAATATTATCAGCATAGGGTTAATGAAGAGAAAGACAAAAATTGAGATTTAAAGACCAGGGTATTATTGCAACAAGCATGGAGAGGTGTGGTGCAGTGGCCAGAGCACCAGACTTCAGAACACAGGGTTCATGGTTCAATCCCTGGCTCCGGCTGCAGCTCAGCACCATGTGACTCTGGACAATAGCTCACTTAATTTCCACAACGGCCCCCAGCACCTTGAGACCCGTAAGGGTGAGTAGTTTGTGCTTTACAAATACAGATTTACATTTATTTATTTTACATATCGAGGAAACACTAGGGGACCGGGACCCCAACAACAGCTTCCTCATACTAGACAGCCTCCGGTAACACCTTTGGGGCAGAATCAGTGTGTGTACTGTAAGGAAGAGGGTCATTGGCGTAACCAGTGCCCCGTACTTTTGCAAAGAGTTTCGTCCACTAGAGGACGCGTTCCTGGAAATAGGGGCCCCAGGACTGATAGGCCGCAACATACATCTGCCCCTGAAGATCGTTCTGACAATTATTTTGTTGATGCTAGAGACAGGCCGTTCTACAATGATGACTATGACTTTGATGACGTGATGGGACGTCTTTCAGCCAGGACAGCCAGCGCCAGGGTACGAGACCAGTTCAGATACCTGTAGACAAGCGCGGACCTTAAGCCAAAATATTTCTGCAAGGCTCCCCTAAGGAGTTCCTGGTTTATACAGGTGCCACAAAAAGTTGTATTGCTCGACACCTGGGCCCTGGGGCAACCCGTCTGGCCAGAATAATGTTTCAGTGGGTTTTTTGGATGTACCGGTTATAAGTCCCATCTCACACCCCCTTGCTCTCACTATTGGTCCTTTTACTGAGGATTCTTCATTTGTTTTAATATCTAATTGCGGTGAGAACTTGTTTGGTTTAGACTTGCTAAAAAAAATTGCATGCTACTATTTATTGTTCCCCAGATGGAGTGTATAATACTATGGGCCCGGATGCGAGTACTAGACATGTGTCTATCAAAAGATGCTCCCCTTCCATCTGAGTTTGCTCAAGTACCCCCTACTTTGTGTGCCACTGATGATACCGATGTATGTTTATTGCATATATCCCCAGTTTCCTTACAGGTTAAAGACAATGCCATATTACCTCACATCCCACAGTATAAAATACCACAGGCAGGAGAACGAGCCCTTCTTCAAATAGTACAGGATTTAATATGTATAGGAGTTGTTGAGGAGAGCATAGGTAATATATGTAATAGTCCTATTCTTCAAGTCCTTAAGAAGACACTTTCAAATTCCTCTGCTAAAGATGAAGAGGTATATCGTTTTGTGATTGATTTGCGAGAAATTAATAATATAGTAGTTCCACAATTCCCAGTGGGTCCTGACATTACTACCCTTTGGACAATGATTCCATCAACCGCACAGTTTTTTTCTGTTATTGATCTGAAAAATGCATTTTTCAGCATTCCTATACACCCGGATAGCAGGAATTTGTACGGATTTACACTAGCTGGTAAAAGCTTCAGTTTCTGTTGCACTCTTCAAGGCTATACTGAAAGTCCTAGTATTTATAGTCAAGCATTGAAAGGTTGGTTGGATTCACTATCACTTTCTCCAGGTAACGTATTTGTTCAATATATTGATGATTTGTTAAATGCTTCTGACACGGAACAAGGTTGTAGGGATAATACAGTGAAATTATTATTACATCTGGCCCATCAAGGACATAATGTATCCCTTTTGAAGTTTCAGTATTGTTGACAGGAGGTCACCTATTTAGGTCACCTACTGTCAAATGAGGGTAGAAGGTTAACACCAGAACGCATTAGTACCATCGTTATAATGCCCCTTCCGAAAACCCAAAAAGATGTGAGTGCTTTCATAGGCATTACTTCCTACTGTCATTGTGGATCCCTAACTACTCTCTATTAATCAGACCTTTGCTTGCACTAACAATGGAAGACATGCATGAGCCTTTGCCTTGGTCGCAAGATTGTCAGCATTCTTTTGAGCAACTAATAATTGCACTTTTCTCTGCTCCAGTGCTTGGCACGCCTGACTATAGAAAGCCTTTTTTCCCTCTATGTTCACAGGATGGTTGGCTCCGCTCTCTCTGTCTTGACTCAAGGGTTTGGTGATAGACAGAGAACTTGCGCTTATTTTTCTGCTGCTCTTGACGCTGTCGCAAGCGCCCTCCCGAGCTGTCTGCGAGCGGTCGCAGCTTTGGCCACTTTGATCAGACAATCGGTTGGACTTGTACTTGTTACTGACCTCACGGTTATGGTACCCCATGCTATGGATACACTTTTGAACAAAACAAGGACACAGCTCCTCACCAGTGCACGTGTTACAGGTTATGAATTGACATTGTTTGCTTAACATATTACGATTAAATGATGTGCAGCTCTGAATCCAGCCACGTTACTACCCCTCTCTTTTGAAAGCAAAGCAGTTGATAGCATGACTGTATTTTCTGAATGGAGGAAGAGACGAAAGGGCACTAGACCTGACTGATGTGCACGGTGGTGGAAACATCACGGGTACCGTATCAGTCTGCTCGAGTGGCAGAGATTGTGGCTCTAATAAGAGCTTGTAAACTGAGTGAGGGTTTGGTTGTCAATATCTACACAGCCAGTACGCATTTGGGGTCGCGTATAACTTTTGGCACCTGTGGGCAGAGGGGGGTCCTTACCTCTCATGGTACCAAAATACAACATGGACACTTTATATTGCGGCTTTTGTCTGCTTTCACACTCCCCCCAGAAGATTGCAATTTTCAAGTGTAGCACCCACAGAAAGGTGACAGATGATGTAAGTAGAGAAAATGCGTTTGCAGATCAGACAGCTAAGTAAACTGCTCAAAGCAAGGTAAAGAGAATATTTGTTGCAGGTCCAGCTAGATGGGTTGCTGAGAACACTATGTTTGAAAATATGGTTGAGAGTGTGACAGAGAAACAAAGTGAGCGAACGATGGAAGAACTAGCGGTATGGCAAGAAAGTACAGTGCAGTTAAATGATGAAGGGTGTAAGATTGATAAGTCTGGAGAACATAAATGGATGTTACCCGATGCATATGTGCTCCCTGTGGTTACTATGGTTCATGGTCCAGCCACATTAGTGCAAAAGGCATTTGTAAATTATTGGCTCAGGTTTGGAATAGAGATAACATTTCTAAAACGGCTACACAGCTAGTAAAATGTTGCTTGATTTGCATGATGCAAAATCCAGGGAAAGGTACCCCCACACCAACTGGCAATTTCGCACCACCTAAATTCCCATTTGAAGTCCTCCAAATGGACTTTATCGAATTGAAACGTTGCAACAATCTCAAGTATGTCTTAGTGGTCATATGCGCGTTCAGTAAATGGGTTGAGTGGTACCCTACTAAAGACAATACAGCTACCACAACAAGGAAGGTAGTCCTTGAGGAGTATTTTCCTTGTTTCTGTGTTCCCGAATTATCTGGAGTGATAACGGAAGTTATTTTAATGGGAAAGTGATTAGATTGGGGTGTGATGGTTTACAAATTAAACAGATATTTCATGCTGCCAATCATCCACAGTCAGTGGGTTTGGTTGAGAAGTACAATGGTACTCTCAAACTGAAATTGGCAAAAATCCAAGAGACAACAGGGTTAAAATGGTCAGATGTCCTTCCGCTAGCACTTTTGTGTACTAGAACAACAGCACATTCTAGAAAATGATCAACCCCCTATGAGGTGGTGTTTGGGCCCCTGGCGAATGCATGGGGTGTTCCTCGCCCCAGGAAATTTCCCGCTATTGAATATCCTGTGCTGCTTGATGTTCTTGGACAATTGACAGAAAGTTTAAGTTCTATTCACCAACAGGTACAGGAATACCTACCTTCCATAATAGAGGGGCTCAGCAACACCTTCAGCCTGACTATTTTGTGTTGGTCAGGAAATTCCAGAGGAAGAAAAGTTTGGAGCCACACTGGAAAGGCCCTGAACAAGTTATGTTGGTGACACAGCGGCTGTAAAGCTTGCTGGTCAAAAAAAATAGGTGCATGCTACCCATTGCTGGAGGGTTCCTTTGCCGTTGCCATATGACCAGTGGGCCAAGGAAGGAATTTGAAGATACTGAATGTGAGCAAGTGCCCAGATGTGTCCCGTTCAGCGACGGCCAGCTGATCTGGATACAAACAGAGAAGGGGAACAACGTTGTTCTGAACGAGGCTGTTCTGCAAGAAATACGAGCTATCCAGGAGCCTTCGTTCAGTGATCCCACAGTACCTAGGGCTGCCAGGTACAATTTGCATCCTCGGCTGAGGGCTACTGAGTTTAAGGAGGAAAAAGATTAGGGATGGACTGTGCAAGCTAGGCAGTACTCAGTAACAGCGACTAAGTGAGATAAGTGAAAATCCTGCATTTGCTTTGCTTTTGTTGTTTGAACATTAGTTAGTGAAAAAGTATACTCTGAAAGTATACCACCTTTATAGACATGGGGTAGATTGGGAGAAGAGCTTAGGACAGAGTAAGCTCCATCACCGGTGCTCAAGAGAGCCAACTTATTGATGGACAATAGGAGCCTGGGCCAGTGAGGCTCTGACGGACACTGGGAACTTTTATATTTTCTTGCATTTTCCTCCTTTTGAATTCACTATGCATCTCTTTGGCAGAAAGGTTGCCGAGGAGGAGAAGCCAAACGATACAGTACACCGTGATATGATGTGGTCAAAGAAGAGTACAATAACATGAGTTGTTCTTTTGATACTGGCGATAATAATATTGTGCGGAGTGTCATGGGTTTTGGAAGATGCTGAAAGCGTGCCTCTATGCTGTAAGGGTAAGGCCATTTCTCTGTGATGAAATTAAAGAACTGCCCCAAATAATGTATTTCTGGAAACACAAAAGAGGTTCTTTGGTGAGGGGACTGCCTGTTACCCCACCCAATCTGTCACCAGCCTGTGGACTGCATATCCATTGTCACTCATTAATTACACATATACTCAACCACCTCAGTTTACAGAAGTAAAAGGAGTGTTTGGTTTTGGTTTTCCGGGGCCATGTCTATACCACAGAAAGCCATTGGGAGTGGGTTATCCAGGTTGTGTCAACAATACATGCATATTGTGATAATTTTTACATGGAATGACAGAACATAACATTAGTGGGTTGGCATTACAAGGAGTTGACAGTCCCTCTAGAGGCCAGTTATTACCCTGCTTGCTGCTCTATTGTGAACAGTATGGATACTTCATTGTATATGAATTGTTCAGGGATAGTATTGTACAAGCATACGGTCCCCTTAATGAATAAGGAGAATCAAAGTACCTTCGGAATGAACTCTAGGTACGGTGCAGTGGATTATGAGTGGCCGATTTATGCACACCCAGGGTTTTTCTTCTTGTCTAATGGGACTTATTCCAATGTCTATAATGGTACAGACGATGTGGCCCTTGGAATGGTATTGCCTTTGGGTGTGCCCTGTAATTATGCCAAACCTAAAATAAGATGGGTCAAAAGGACACTAGCAAACTAATTATGTGAGGGAGTGACTGACATAGAGGTCAATTATAGCAATGGTTTCACCTTTGGATACATCCTCTCTTCTATTTTCACATTGGGTGGTACTTCCATGGCCAGGGGTGAGAAGGCTAGAGAATACTTTGGATGCAAGCTGCAAATGTTATCTAATACTACAGTAGCAGCTTTGTGCGACATGACCACACAGTTGGAAAGTATGCAGCTATATTCGGAACTGACTAGATATGCAGTGAATTTTATTCTAGCTAAAAGTGGTGGTGTATGCGCTGTAGTTGACGATGTGTGTGAACGGGATCAAGAATTTGGAAAAGAATATTACCAAACACATTATGGATATTCTTGAAAATGTCAAGGGAATTTCAAGTGACAATTGGAGTTGGTCCTTTTTTTGGCAGTTCAGGTTGGATTCTTGAGAAAATCATTTATCTTATAGTGTGTTGGTGCTCTGTTGTATTCTCATACAATGTCTTCCCCTATGTTGTTCATATTGTGCCACTATTTTCACACCCATGCAAAAAGATTCAGCTCATGTTACCAAGGCTGCTATGATGATTCAGTCAGATATTGATGATCTCATGAATATAGATGAAGGGATATTTGAGAAGTCATCTCTCCTTGCTGTTTCTCTGCCTGATGTAGAATGTAAAGAATGTCCATAATTACTGTTCACTCATGTTTCAGCCTCAGATGCTCTATTGGTATTTACCTTGATAATATTGTTATATTTGTAATTTTCTATATGCACATTACATTCACTAAGCTTGTTAGCAAATGTTTAGCTCATGCTAAAAGGAGGGTCTGTTAGATTAGGCCTGTTAATGCTTACGCAGTGCCTTGTATAAGTTAGCATTCGCTACACCATTTGCTTTTCTGTCGTCCATTTTGTATGGTGATCGAAACTAATTCTCATTTATTCGTAGAAATGCCTCTTGCTGAGTTTCGTTTCTGCAATATTGAATAGTTAGCACCAGCACATAGTTTTCCCACTAGATAGAGGCCCTCTCCCACCTGTCTTGTACTTGGATCATAGGACAGGGTGCAAGGGCCTTGGACAGGGGTGAGGTGTGTGAAATATGAAAGCAGAAACCTTTTTAATGAGTATTCTCTGTTCAGCTGCAGCTGCCTGGAAAATGCCATTGTGGGCGTGTTCTTTGCTAACCATACTATGTATAATGTATCAATACGTGTGATTCTTCAGTTCCCTCTGTACCACTGCCAGAGAATGTGCAGCCAGGCTCCGATCTGAGAGTATAAAAATAAACAGCCATTGGTGCATACTCTCCACTGTCTCTCCGACTCTTCATTGTGTATGGAAGGAAGTGTACAGTGACCTGGGTGGCCCCAAGCGGGTCACTTCCTTTAAACGGTGAGACCTATTGGCCATGCCATTGCTTGTTTTGTTTTAAAGCTGAGCTAGCTTAGCAGAAGCTTAGTATGCATGCCAGCGCCTAACAAAATGGTACGTCACACTCAGTCTGTGTGAAGATGTTGAAAATTAAAATAACGTGTATTTGTCATGCACACGTTCACCCAAGGCTATCCTGGCACTGAATAACATATGTTTATTGTTACCTAACTCAAGGGTACTCATTTTATCAACCTCAGAAGGATAAAAGGCTATATGGGCCCGCCGTGATTTGAACCTGTGAAATTGAGGTTGAACACAGGCTCCGACAGTGGACGCATTTGTCCACTAAGCTACCAGACCTGGTATTGGTAAACAAGCATTGGCAAAGCCAATAGATCGCACCTTTCAGATCTGTGAAAGTCCTTTTGATGCTATGTTAGCAACAAGGACCCCCTGATAAGGATTAATATCCTGGGACAGGGTAAACAGTATGTGTGAAATAAAGCTGGTGATTGTTGCTCCTGTTTTAGAGGGCCTGACAGCTGACATTTGCTCTGTACATCAAAAGGACTTTATGTGTGAAATAAAGCTCCCAGGCATACAATGAATTACACAATAGATTGAACAAACAAACTAGTGCAGTTTAGAAAAAATACATTTTTAATATAATTAAAAGAGGAATAATAAAATTCAGTGCAATTTAGTCAGACTTGATAAAATAACAATATGGTGATACATGTGTATTCACAAAAAGTTAAAAAAGGTTAGATGGCATCCAGTCGACGCGTTTCGACATTAAGAATATGCCTTCATCAGGACTTTACCATCAATTTCTGTAAAAAAGATCATAACAATGTTTTAATATATTCGTTTCCTATCATCAAATGATATAACTGTACTAGCTTCATGTTTGTTCACAGAATTCTATTGGTAAGAAAGGTATTTAAAATTTATGATATACCGCTTTTTATAACTAAATATCAGACACCTATGCGTATACCCAAAACCACTAGAACAAGCCCTATTATGTTTGGTGTGTGCTGACAGGGAGATTCACTTCATGGCAATATATTCACATGGTTCAAACTTATACCTTTTCAACATGATACATCTCAATGTGATTTAACAATGGTAGGGACAAATTTCATAATCACAGATTCAGAAAAATAGTATAGTGCTTGATTATTCTTTTTTCATGGTACATTTACTCATTTGAATTACATCAATTTCCATATGACTCTTGTTCTAACAAAACATATCAGCTTCTGGGCACAAGAATAGACAAAAGATAGAAAGAGAAGACGGAAAAATACTAGTAATGTTTTATATCTTTCTTCTATATTAACCCTTACTATAGTTAACTAACTAATTCCATGATTGTATGCATTTTATTTTCTTACCTAAAGTAGTACTCGTATACAAGGACAGTACTAGATATATCAGCACCTCTGAAAGACCTCCATTCGTACAAAAATCCATACATGGTTCGAACCCAGTGAAAGGTACCTCAAGATGTGGGTCTTGCCACTCTTGTGATGGTATAATACCAGGGCAGACATTTCAACTGAATGGATACAATATCACAGCTAATGAACTATGGACGTGCAACACAAGTAATGTAATCTATCTGCTCACATGCCCTTGTAATTTAGGATATGTGGGCGAAACCTCGAGGACAATTAAAACACGGCTAACCGAACACAGGTCAGCTATCAAAACTAAAAAAGTGGCAGCCCCACTTGTTGCACACTTCATGGATTTTCAGCATGCCCCATCGGACATACGGTGGCGCATTTTGGAAAAAATTCACACACCTAGTACAAAAGGAGGAGAGAAGATACGAAAAAAACGAGAAGTTTTTTGGATTTTCTCCCTCAAAACCTTTAGCCATGGCCTCAATAATGATTTGCCCTGGGAAAATGCAATTTTATGATACCTCCAACAATCACGGATGCACTAGGATCTGATTTCTAAACAATATGGCTCAACTTTTTCAGTCAAAATAAATGAAGTAGTCCCAGGAATAATCATGGCTTGATGTATCCAGAAAGAATAGGCGTAGTAACCCTGGATGCTTATCCAAATACCACTATCAGAGAAGAAACATACATTGTAATTAATATTAGGGTGTCACCAGCAATTCGTTATGGATAATAAAGGTCTTAACCACATTGAAATGCTCGTCATTTTTCAGGTGGTAATGTGAGGACAAAACCATAAATAAATGGATAAATACACACTTGTCACCTCCTTGGCTTCAATTATTGTGGAACATTTGTCTTGAATTTGGGCAATAATGGGAAACACAATGAGGAGTCGAACCGATTAGATTAGACAATAAATATGCGGAAATACTCTCTGTCCCTTTAAAAACTTAGCTCTCACGCTAACCAATAATATCCGCCCTCTTTAAAAGGACCGCTAGTTTAACTAATCAGGGCTGCCGTTCCTGAAATCTGACTCGCTGGAAGAGTAACTTTTACCGACAAGACCCTCGCCTGTCCCGGTAAGATATCACGTCTGTTGCGCTACCTTAGATTTAGGCTATATTCGTTATACGCGCAAAACTAAAAACCTGCTCCTTTCCCGCTAGGAGTAACGTGCGTACGGCACTAAACAGAAAAAAGTGATTGTGACCCCACTGCCGTATACTGAAAAATGTGACTACGTGGGGAGAACAGATATAGAAAGAATCAGCGTCTTTTTGTTAAATGCAGGTAAACGGGCTCTAAATACGGAACGCTTTGGAAGATAGAGCGGCTCTTAACACGGAGGGCTTTAAATACGGAACGCGTTTGTAGATATAGAGGGGCTCTTAACACGGAGCACTTTTAAGCGTAAGCGTTTTGTTATTTAGGCAGGCTGTCAAATTTAGTCCCACGTTAAAAGCAATAACGGTTATAGAAAAAACAGGTGTGGCGCTGCAGAACAGCGATGGAAAGCTTCTACCTTAAAACAAAATTGCGCAAGTGTTGAAAAGAATGAACAAGAAAAAGGTTTTAAACCCCTTGCCCTCTCTCTTTGTTATCAGGCGCAATAAGCAAACGGCAGTCTAACTGAGCAGTAGACACGACGCCTAAAAGATATATACACACATAAATGGTTAAATACCACATCATGAGGAATGAGTGACAACTTTAAGAAACATCGCTTGAATAATCCTTGGTAAGCATAAACAATAGCTGTATCTAGCCTGTAAAAATTAAGGTAGCCTCATTGAGAATATAAGTCCTTTTCTTTGCATTTTTATTTTATAATATTAGGTTTCTATCTGTATAAAACTACATTAGTCGTGGTGCCACACCGAAAAACAGACCCCAGATGAGGAACGTACCATAACTCTTTAGGGGTAAGTTATTTTAATCATGCCCACCCCCATACATGAAATAAGAATACAGCTGCCACTAGCTAAAATTCATTCTTTTATTTATAGGGAAGTGTCATCTCTCTGGACCTTAAATAAATCAATGCTACAAGAATATAGTACTGTCCTTGTATACGAGTACTACTTTAGGTTAGAAAATAAAATGCATACAATCATGGAATTAGTTAGTTAACTATAGTAAGGGTTAATATAGAAGAAAGATATAAAACATTACTAGTATTTTTCCGTCTTCTCTTTCTATCTTTTGTCTATTCTTGTGCCCAGAAGCTGATATGTTTTGTTAGAACAAGAGTCATATGGAAATTGATGTAATTCAAATGAGTAAATGTACCATGAAAAAAGAATAATCAAGCACTATACTATTTCTCTGAATCTGTGATTATGAAATTTGTCCCTACCATTGTTAAATCACATTGAGATGTATCATGTTGAAAAGGTATAAGTTTGAACCATGTGAATATATTGCCATGAAGTGAATCTCCCTGTCAGCACACACCAAACATAATAGGGCTTGTTCTAGTGGTTTTGGGTATACGCATAGGTGTCTGATATTTAGTTATAAAAAGCGGTATATCATAAATTTTAAATACCTTTCTTACCAATAGAATTCTGTGAACAAACATGAAACTAGTACAGTTATATCATTTGATGATAGGAAACGAATATATTAAAACATTGTTATGATCTTTTTTACAGAAATTGATGGTAAAGTCCTGATGAAGGCATATTCTTAATGTCGAAACGCGTCGACTGGATGCCATCTAACCTTTTTTAACTTTTTGTGAATACACATGTATCACCATATTGTTATTTTATCAAGTCTGACTAAATTGCACTGAATTTTATTATTCCTCTTTTAATTATATTAAAAATGTATTTTTTCTAAACTGCACTGGTTTGTTTGTTCAATCTATTGTGTAATTCATTGTATGCCTGGGAGCTTTATTTCACACATAAAGTCCTTTTGATGTACAGAGCAAATGTCAGCTGTCAGGCCCTCTAAAACAGGAGCAACAATCACCAAATAACAACATTAAAATGCCTACAAGGGGTGTGGGAGCAACTGGGAGCCATGTAGGGGGAAAGCACTGGTGGATGGGGTGGGGGGATAAAATAAACATAATGCCGGATGGGGGAGCAGGGGCTCGGGAGCACGCAAGGGAGAGAGCAACATGGATCACGGAAGAGAAATACAAGAAACACATGACAGAGAGATAACAGCACACAAGCATGGGGGAGACAGCAACATGAATGAGCAGAGGAAGGAAACAAGCTATCCAATTAGAAGGATGGTAAAGAGGGTATGATGCAGGACAATGATGAACAGGAGAAGGGAAAGAAAAGCCAATAAGAAGCATGCGAATGTGAGTTATAATATAGCCAACCGGAGGTAAGCAATGGGTGGCCACTAAGCCCCCTGTACGTTTTAGGCTAACCCCCAATTGGTCTTTTGCAAACAAACATCCTGTATTGCCTGGCAGGAAAAACCTGAAAATCAAGTTTCAAGTGAGAAAGAAATGGCTTTATGACTGCTTGTTCAAGCTTCCATGTGTTGCTATTTAGCTGACGGACAAACAGGGGACATACTTGTGTATGCCTCTGCATTGGCACCAAGGGGCCTTGAATTAGCAGACAATTAGTAATAAATTCATAGTTGTTCCATACAAGGGGTCCAAAATATGTCTTGCCCTGAACCCCAGAAATACTCAAAATTTCGGCAATATAACTCATTTTGCTCCATTAATGTCTTATTTAAATACACAGCTTGTTGCGCATTAACTTGGCTGCAATACCACTTTCAGAACATTGCACACACTCTCAATTAGAAGCTTGCACTCCTTATATTCCTTAGTCAGGCAAACCTTGCTTTAAATACAATCCCACTGTATATATAATGGCTTGGTGGCTTTTGTTCAGTCGTAAATTGATGCTATATCGCCACCTGCTGGCTTTGCATGCAATCTTTATTACAGTAATGCCTACACTAAGCCTGTATTCTTTGTCTGTAACCCCATACACACAAGCAAGAGCACCAAACTCACTGCAGTACCAAGGCTGGGACTTAACAGCCAACGTTAGCTGTTCACAAGTACTAAGCCTGCTCAGGAACCCCGTAGGGGGAAGAGAGCGCCACTAGTTACCAAGTACCCCATATTAACACACCCTAAGGAACATCTCGATACCAGCGCCAGTCTTTTGTTTACCGCATCAGTACACTTTACTTTAGGCTTCCAGTCTTGACTTAGTTTAAATAGTACATTATGGTCTATCACACCCTAAAACGCCCCTTTTCTAGATATATGGTAATCCTAGCGCGCCTACTATGTCAGTGTATGTATTTATTTATTTAATGCGATTTTCTATAGCGCGAACATTGCTCGAAGGTGTCAGAGCGCTTTACAAAAGAGCCAGTTGCGATACATTAAGGATTTAGGATTACATGAGTTACATAAAAGATACAAACAGGAAAAAAAAATGCAAATGTACAAGTTGTAAAGTCACACGGAAGAGATACATATGGGCTTCAATGGGAATTTACAAGGGCATAATATCAAGCCCATTATCGCCGCTTTACCGGCAGTTTCCTGCCGATAAAAGCGGCGATAATGTATCGCCCTTTCTTGATAATATGGCCCTATATTTGATGTACACGTGGACGCTCCACAGCCCAGATAATGGAACAATTCTTACAATTAGGCCATTGTGAAGGTCTATATTAGATGGACTGCACTGAAAAACCAAGGTCATACAAATGACCTTTGCAACGTTCTTCTCGTAGGAAAGCAGGCCATATGGGACTTCAGTGACAACATCCCGTGAATATGCTTAATGAAAGTGTACAAACAATCTTGCTTGGTATTTTTGTTTCCCTTTCTCTTTTTCTAAAGACCTCTGGTTGCTAGACACCCTTCCCTGTTTTTGAATGGCATAACTCACTAATTATCCATAGTAGGAGATATTATAGACACACAATATCTCTTTCCCCGGAGTTTTCTTTTTTTACATCCATTGCATCATGGGCAACAAGGGACAATCATTCCGATTAACACTGGCATGTCAGTGGCTAGAACCCCTATTAGAAATAAGATTACATTCTTTTTTCACATTGCTATTTGTATATCAAACCAACCACAGTCTTGGAAAGTAAATACATTAATTTGTGGGTCTTTGTAATGTTTTTCCAGAGACTGTGTCAGTTTTGCTCTTGTTGGAAGCTAAAACTTGTATTGCCTACGTATTAGACCATTGACATTTGTAGGTAACTTTAGCTTCTCTTTTCACAATATGTTCTCTAATAGGGTTTTGATTATTATTCTGAATTTGAGTGAAAAGATCCACTGTTCGTTCATAATCTGCTTTTGCGTCTAGTAATGCTTCAGTAGAGATTTCTCTAGTGGAACTAACAACAACCGTGTGTTCAAATTTATTACAAAAAAGAATTGCCACTATATTAAGAGATGTTCACTTTTAAGTTATTGACAAAATGGAATGGAAGAGTCAGAACCTTGTGTATCATTACACCAAGGGGGCGATTTTGATGTTGGCGGATGGAGTAATCTCTGTTGGCAGGGTGATGGACTTTACGTCCGCCTGGCCGAGACTACTTCGCCCAACAAATTTATAAACGACCACCAAGCTGGCTGTAATTTATATAGGATTATAAAGAACCGCCAATACAACAATCCTGGCAATTCATTTTTCTGTTTGGTTAATGGCTTCGTCGGAAGGACCGAGCCATGCACCAGTTTGCTTTATTTATTTAAAAAAAGGAAATCGCAAAACAAGATTTTCTTTTGGAAAATAAAAAATACAATATTCCCCTTGCCGTAGGAGAGCGCTTCAACGTCGAGAGAACCATTTTGCAGTTTTCACTGCCCCTCACCGCCAGGGTATTCCTGGCAGTGACCAGCAGCGAAAACTGACCTGTAATGCCACACATATTAATTAGGTAAGCAGAATGACAGGTAAGCCTCCATTGGGCTATACTCTCCAGGCCGTCAGAATGGATTAATCTCAGTAGAGACGGAGTCGTCTCTGCCATGATTAGTCCTAAGGTCTGCCTGTATCTAAATTTGATGGGCAGACCGCATTCTTGTCAGTAAGGATGCTTGACACCATTGCAACGGAGTATCCTTACCACCAAGAATTACATCGGGTCCAAGATACATTTGTTGAAAATAAAATCACTAAACCACGGCTGGCGTGGCCAAGAGAATATCTTTTAGCAGCTTTACTAACCATATCAAATCATTTAACTCAAAGGGATCCACAGCCCACTTACCACATTTTCTATCTTGGGGGATACGTTTAAAAAGAATGGAAAAAAACGGGTATCTGAAACCACTATGCCAGGCACCCAAAGAGAGACAAGCCCATAACTCAACAAGTAAGCTACTTCCATCAAAAACTGAAAGTGTTTTAAAGGGGGCCAGAAGCCTCTCAGTGTCCAGGACCCCTCAGTCCAACAGGCAGGAGCAAGGCCTAACTGAACAAGACGACTGGAACTGGATAGTGAGGACTATTAAGTAACACAAGGGCCCCAAAGTTCGGACAAAACACTCAACAAAATACCATAACACGGCAACAATTAAGAATTTGCTCTTGGAATATAAACGGCTTAGGAAACAAAAGAGACGACGTTCAGCTGTTTTCCTACTTCCAAGAATTCGACATAATAGCCCTACAGGAAACCTGGCTACAACAAGCACATCACATTCAAGGCTTTAACACATATCATCTGCCAGCGATAAGAAACGTTAAATACGGTCACCCAAAAGGCGGCCTAACAATATATATTGCTATAAAGAGCTTCAACGAATCGAAGTATATAAACGCAAAACAGACAGACAATAACTGCACCCTCACAATAGAACTAGAAGTGAGGGGAAAAGAACTAAAACAAAAACTAAGGTTGTTGAATGTATACCTACATCCCCGGGGGAAAAAAACAGGAATGAACCTCCTGGTGATAGAGATCTCAAAAACATTGACAGAGTCAGCAACTCCCAGCCTCATAGTAACAGGGGATTTTAACATGTTCCTGGGAGGACCTCAAACAAGGGACACACCGTTAGAAGAACTGTTCCTGGCATGGGATATTCTACAACAAGCAATAAGCAAATGGGGCAACCAAATCCAGTTGGCAAGGGCAAGCATTAAGGACTTAGAACATCTCAATCTGGCAGCACTAAACGTCCGATTCACAAACGACAGCCCCCAGTCTGCTACTTTTCACAACTCAATAGCTAGTTCCACCATAGATTTTACATTTGTATCCCTGTAACTCTTTGCGAAGGTCACGAACTTCCGAATAGGCACAATGTCAGCCAGCGACCACCTACCTCAAGAATTCAGCCTTAACTTCCAGGGGGTTGTGCAATCTAGGCCAGCGATAAATTTGGGATGCTCATTGTCGGTGGCTCAGAAAAGAATTAAATGCAATACGTAAAACTTGGGAAGCTTCACAACTGACGCAAAAAGCCGGTGGGAAAAGTGCATCACAAACAAATCAGAGTACCTAAACGCCTGGGAACAATTAACGAGGAGCCTGGGACAAGCTCATACAAGGAAACCTAAGACTCATCGACAAAGCTGCAAAAGCAAAGAAAAGAGAACTGATTTAGCCGGAAACAGCGACAAAGCCTTAATTCAAAACATCAAGGTAAAGCTCCTCAAAAGTAACATCAACAAATTACTGCGGAAACTATATCGTGACGGACCGGACACTGCGATTCAATCTGAACTACAAAACTTAAAACGGAGCAAAAAGAGAAAAAAGGGAAGCAGAGGACGAGCTATGGGCGAGACTTCTACATGACGTCAAATGAACCAACACAAGCGGAAGATTCTGGAAAACAGTCAACACACTCCAGAACTCCAGGTCTAACACCACTGATTCCTATGTAACCAAGGAACCCTGGGCCAACTATCTTCAGGCACACTTTAACACAGTGTTATAGCCGGCAATGACCAGTCGACCGGATAAGGTTAACAAAACTACAGCATAGTCAAGGAAATTGGTCAGTAATTCATTAGATCCAACTGAAAAACAAATAATAAGCACGATCATGAAGGGGAAAGCGGAGGGGGTGCAAGGCCCCAACGGGATTCCCCCAATACTGTATAAACAAAACCCGGTTTACTGGGTAGTGGCACTAGTGCCACTTTTCAAACAAATAATAGACACAGCTACAATCCCAGCGTCATGGAAAGGATTGATAATAGCGCCAATACACAAGAAGGGCAACGTAAAAGATCCAAAAAACTACAGACTAATAGCCCTAATCAACAACGAAGCGAAGTACCACGCTGGTCTCCTATTAGAGGAGCTCTTGGATTGGACGGAAGAAAATGCAGTAATCCCAATTACCCAGACAGAATTCCGCAAACAAATGGGCACAACATCAAACATGTTAGCTCTCTCGCTCCTCATTGATGCCACAAAGGCAGCCAATCTGACCCTGTACGTATGCTTCAATGATTTCACCTCAGCTTTTGACACGGTCAACAGAAACTTATTATGGTCAAAGCTGGAAGAAAGGAACATTCCATCAGGCCTTCTCACACAGCTGATTTTACTACATACGGACACATGGGTCCAAGTCAAGCTAGGGCCAGGGGATCTCCTGTCAAGAAAAATAATGACCACAAAAGGCTTAAAACAAGGCTGCGTCCTAGCGCCGACACTATTCAACATCTTTATGTCTGACCTTGCACAGCAGCTGGGCAAAACACACTCTCATGCTCCAAGCATAGGCGGTCTCACTCTCTCCAACTTAATGTACGCTGACGATATCGTCCTAATTAGCAGAACACCGATAGGGCTGCAACATCTGATCAGCACTATGTTTAAGTACTCAACAGACAACAGTCTAAGCATTAACCTCTCAAAATCCAAAATAATGAGGATTAACACAAAATCATCATCAGCAGGATTTCATTGGCACATGGGAGTGACCACACTGGAAACAGTGGAGGAGTATAGGTACCTGGGGGTAATTCTTGACAGAAAGGGCACATTCCGTCAGCAAAAGGAAGCAATAAAACGGAGGGGCATAAACATAGGGATTGCACTTAGGAGCCTCAAAACAAAAGCGGTTGGCCGAAGCTTCAGCCCCCCCCCTGCTTCAAGTGATACAGGCAAAACTAACATCTGCCTTAACCTACGGAAGTGATAGCCTCAGAGGAAGGGACGCCCTGCAATTGAACAGTACAATAGCGAAGGCCAAGAGAATTATCTTCAGCCTGCCTAACTATATATCTCAGGCCCAAATAAGGTTGGAATTTGGCATGAGAAATCAAACGTTGGAGCCAATGGGTGCCTACGCCAAAAGATGATTCAGAAAAGGGGGTGGTGATGAACAGAGTGTCTGAATTAAGCAGACCACTCTTACCCAGTCCAAAGATCAGGGCTTGATCCATCACAGTTTTTTAGCTCACTGCACCATCCCAGCTCTGAACTTGGCTATATGCAAATTAGTCTGACCCTGGCCCAGTGCATCATGGGAACAGGGCAGACCAAACTACCAAGCCAATTCTTGTACTGGGAAGGAAACAAGCTACCGGGGACCGGTTTCTGGCATTTCTGCCGTCTTCGGCCCGGCTTGCTTGCACCATCAGGATTCAAGCAAGCCGGGCCGAAGAAGGCTGAAATGCCAGAAACCGGTCCCCGGTAGCTTGTCTCCTTTCTGGTGAAGAATTGGCTTGGTAGTTTAGTCTGCCCTGTTCCCATGATGCACTGGGCCAGGGACAGACTGATTTGCATATAGCCAGGTTCTGAGCTGGGATGGTGCAGTGAGATAAATAACGGTGATGGATCAAGCCCTGATCTTTGGACTGGGTAAGAGTGGTCTGCTTAATTCAGACACTCTGTTCATCACCACCCCCCTTTTCTGAATCGTTTTTGGCCACTATAGGTGTGGCAGGGTATACTCAGACATGAGTCCCTTTCTCACTGCACCATCAGGATTCAAGCAAGCCGGGCCGAAGAAGGCTGAAATACCAGAAACCGGTCCCCGGTAGCTTGTCTCCTTTCTGGTGAAGAATTGGCTTGGTAGTTTAGTCTGCCCTGTTCCCATGATGCACTGGGCCAGGGACAGACTGATTTGCATATAGCCAGGTTCTGAGCTGGGATGGTGCAGTGAGATAAATAACGGTGATGGATCAAGCCCTGATCTTTGGACTGGGTAAGAGTGGTCTGCTTAATTCAGACACTCTGTTCATCACCACCCCCCTTTTCTGAATCGTTTTTGGCCACTATAGGTGTGGCAGGGTATACTCAGACATGAGTCCCTTTCTCACTGCACCATCAGGATTCAAGCAAGCCGGGCCGAAGAAGGCTGAAATGCCAGAAACCGGTCCCCGGTAACTTGTCTCCTTTCTGGTGAAGAATTGGCTTGGTAGTTTAGTCTGCCCTGTTCCCATGATGCACTGGGCGAGGGACAGACTGATTTGCATATAGCCAGGTTCTGAGCTGGGATGGTGCAATGAGATAAATAACGGTGATGGATCAAGCCCTGATCTTTGGACTGGGTAAGAGTGGTCTGCTTAATTCAGACACTCTGTTCATCACCACCCCCCTTTTCTGAATCGTTTTTGGCCACTATAGGTGTGGCAGAGTATACTCAGACATGAATCCCTTTCTCACTGCACCATCAGGATTCAAGCAAGCCGGGCCAAAGAAGGCTGAAATGCCAGAAACCGGTCCCCGGTAGCTTGTCTCCTTTCTGGTGAAGAATTGGCTTGGTAGTTTAGTCTGCCCTGTTCCCATGATGCACTGGGCCAGGGACAGACTGATTTACATATAGCCAGGTTCTGAGCTGGGATGGTGCAGTGAGATAAATAACGGTGATGGATCAAGCCCTGATCTTTGGACTGGGTAAGAGTGGTCTGCTTAATTCAGACACTCTGTTCATCACCACCCCTCTTTTCTGAATCGTTTTTGGCCACTATAGGTGTGGCAGGGTATACTCAGACATGAGTCCCTTTCTCACTGCACCATCAGGATTCAAGCAAGCCGGGCCGAAGAAGGCTGAAATGCCAGAAACCGGTCCCCGGTAGCTTGTCTCCTTTCTGGTGAAGAATTGGCTTGGTAGTTTAGTCTGCCCTGTTCCCATGATGCACTGGGCCAGGGACAGACTGATTTGCATATAGCCAGGTTCTGAGCTGGGATGGTGCAATGAGATAAATAACGGTGATGGATCAAGCCCTGATCTTTGGACTGGGTAAGAGTGGTCTGCTTAATTCAGACACTCTGTTCATCACCACCCCCCTTTTCTGAATCGTTTTTGGCCACTATAGGTGTGGCAGAGTATACTCAGACATGAATCCCTTTCTCACTGCACCATCAGGATTCAAGCAAGCCGGGCCGAAGAAGGCTGAAATGCCAGAAACCGGTCCCCGGTAGCTTGTCTCCTTTCTGGTGAAGAATTGGCTTGGTAGTTTAGTCTGCCCTGTTCCCATGATGCACTGGGCCAGGGACAGACTGATTTACATATAGCCAGGTTCTGAGCTGGGATGGTGCAGTGAGATAAATAACGGTGATGGATCAAGCCCTGATCTTTGGACTGGGTAAGAGTGGTCTGCTTAATTCAGACACTCTGTTCATCACCACCCCTCTTTTCTGAATCGTTTTTGGCCACTATAGGTGTGGCAGGGTATACTCAGACATGAGTCCCTTTCTCACTGCACCATCAGGATTCAAGCAAGCCGGGCCGAAGAAGGCTGAAATGCCAGAAACCGGTCCCCGGTAGTTTGTCTCCTTTCTGGGGAAGAATTGGCTTGGTAGTTTAGTCTGCCCTGTTCCCATGATGCACTGGGCCAGGGACAGACTGATTTGCATATAGCCAGGTTCTGAGCTGGGATGGTGCAATGAGATAAACAACGGTGATGGATCAAGCCCTGATCTTTGGACTGGGTAAGAGTAGTCTGCTTAATTCAGACACTCTGTTCATCACCACCCCCCTTTTCTGAATCGTTTTTGGCCACTATAGGTGTGGCAGGGTATACTCAGACATGAGTCCCTTTCTCACTGCACCATCAGGATTCAAGCAAGCCGGGCCGAAGAAGGTTGAAATGCCAGAAACCGGTCCCCGGTAGCTTGTCTCCTTTCTGGTGAAGAATTGGCTTGGTTGTTTAGTCTGCCCTCTTCCGATGATGCACTGGGCCAGGGAGAGACTGATTTGCATATAGCCAGGTTCTGAGCTGGGATGGTGCAGTGAGATAAATAACGGTGATTGATCAAGCCCTGGTCTTTGGACTGGGTAAGAGTGGTCTGCTTAATTCAGACACTCTGTTCATCACCACCCCCCTTTTCTAAATCGTTTTTGGCCACTATAGGTGTGGCAGGGTATACTCAGACATGAGTCCCTTTCTCACTGCACCATCAGGATTCAAGCAAGCCGGGCCGAAGAAGGCTGAAATGCCAGAAACCGGTCCCCGGTAGCTTGTCTCCTTTCTGGTGAAGAATTTGCTTGGTAGTTTAGTCTGCCCTGTTCCCATGATGCACTGGGCCAGGGACAGACTGATTTGCATATAGCCAGGTTCTGAGCTGGGATGGTGCAGTGAGATAAATAACGGTGATGGATCAAGCCCTGATCTTTGGACTGGGTAAGAGTGGTCTGCTTAATTCAGACACTCTGTTCATCACCACCCCCCTTTTCTGAATCGTTTTTGGCCACTATAGGTGTGGCAGGGTATACTCAGACATGAGTCCCTTTCTCACTGCACCATCAGGATTCAAGCAAGCTGGGCCGAAGAAGGCTGAAATGCCAGAAACCGGTCCCCGGTAGCTTGTCTCCTTTCTGGTGAAGAATTGGCTTGGTAGTTTAGTCTGCCCTGTTCCCATGATGCACTGGGCCAGGGAGAGACTGATTTGCATATAGCCAGGTTCTGAGCTGGGATGGTGCAGTGAGATAAATAACGGTGATGGATCAAGCCCTGATCTTTGGACTGGGTAAGAGTGGTCTGCTTAATTCAGACACTCTGTTCATCACCACCCCCCTTTTCTGAATACGCCAAAAGATGGCATAAGATCCAGAGAGGAGAACCCAAAAGCCTAAACTACCATCTATGGAAAGAGATGGAAAGCAAGAGCAACAGTACGGCTGTGTTATATCTTAAGCACTCCTTAAACTCCCTGTGCCTACAAGAAGCCTGGAAACTCAGTGGATCTCACAATATCTTTAAACAGCTCATTAACAAATCAGTCAGCTCTATGTCGCTAACCGAAGACGCGTGACCTTTATGGATGGCCCAAAGTGCAGTCTTTGTTAACTACCTCTTTTCCATCTACCTGCCTCCATAATGTGATTGCAGTCCTAGCAGCCATAAGACACCCCTTCTGCAGGCCTTGATGTACCTTTATGAATGTTATGTATGTGATTGTATATAATTGTAACGAGTGAGTCTGAGAGTTAGTGTGATTCTAGTGGATGATTCTGGGAGTGTGTGGGACTTGGATGTTTGCATCCCGCTTGATTCAAATTATGGTTTAAGCTAAAACCACAAACACAACCGCTTTTCTCTCCACCCTATATGTGATGTTGAGTCTAAATTAATGTATATTTTTCTAAGTATTTATATGAATCCTTTATATGAATTTAACAAATAACAAATAAACTACATATATTAAAAAAAAAGGTCAATCAACTTTGTGTGATGTATAATTGGCTCTGATATGTATTTTCATGTCACCACTCACTTAATTGTTAGGATCCCCATGGGACCTTGAAATATACCCTGGCAGGTTAACTGGAAAATATTGCCTACATTTTACATTTTTAATACTTTGCTTTACTTTTTCTTTGGATTACGTTCCTATTAAGAAACAATTACATTCTTTGTCTGCATTTCTTTGGTTCACCATGTCGGACCTTAAGAAAGTCTCTCACTTTAAAATTGGCTTTACTTTTGGAACCTAGTAAGATTACTTAAAAAAACAAGTTGGAAATATACTGTTTTCATTATGAACACTTGAATCGTGACCTTGTTTCCAAAATCGGGAACCGGTATACATGCATTTTGTAAAGTTTTTTTTAAAATTGTGACACGTGTATAAGTAAGGGAGTATGCTAGTTTAGAACGTTACTAAGCCTCACTCCCTCATTCTTTAATGTAAATGTTCTTACTTTAAAAAAATATATAAATTAAAGTTACCTACATGTAGCTCTCTGATATGCATTCATCCGTCTGGCTCCAATGTGCTCTATCTGCTCAACTAAGAGACGCTGAACAAATTCATGGAAAGGGAGAATATACTGCTGTTACCATGTGTCTATGAGCATAATGTGGGATTATCACCTAAAAATGTTGTATTGCTTCATCTTACATCTTGGGGTAAAGTTAAATAAATTGGTTTAAATGAGTAACATCAGGTTTTTTTATTTTTATTTATTGAAAGAGATTTATGTTAAAATAATGGTATTCTATTCTTAAATGGATTATTAAGATTATTTCAGTTACAAAATAAATGTCATTTGCATTTCTTTGGTGTGCAAAAGATTGTCACAAACTTTCCAACGTACTACCCATAAACCATGTGCAATCTGATTTTGTAATATTATAGTTTAAATGTATACCTTGTGAATCCCGACCCTTTTTATATATATTTTTTACAGGCATCGTGCAAAACTATTAATTTGGTTTCAAACTAATACTCAGGTTTTTTTTTAAGCTTAAATATTAACATGCTTGCCCATCCAGAGCCCCTAAACGTCCTGCACCCCATCTCAAAAACATCATGTTTAATCTGTTAATTTTATATTGTTATTAAGTAAATACTCAAGTATTTTTTTAAAACATGTATTAACACACGTACCTACCCACTGCCCCTATACCTTCAAGATCCCATTCCAGTATTTTTTTTAATTTAACAGGCATCATGCAGAACTATCAATTTAATATGAAACTAATACTCAGGTTTTTTTTATGATACCTGAATATTAACATGCTTAGACATCCAATAGCCCCTAAACCTATTGCACCTCGTCCTGCTTTATCTGTAAACAGCAGCCTGTCCCGACGTTGTCCGGGTATGAATTGCTGCCGGCCAGTAGTATATTGTTTTGTAGGATTTCGTTTTCATAGCATTTCTTATCTGTGACAGGCCTGTGAAACGCTCCGATTCACAGTGCACTGCTGATGCACTTAAGAGTGCGCGTTCAGTAGTGTGTGAACTCGAGTTTCCCTACTTTAATTTTCCTTGCAATATTATATAGCGCGAACTCGACAACATGGCATGAGCACAATTTACATTACAGAAGAACACATTAATTTGTGGTAGGCACGGGGAGACAAAGCGATTTACCTGGAATCACAGGATGTTGAGCTCATGCCGAGATTCAAACGTAGCTCCCCAGCTCCAAAGTTCGCAATTCTAGAACTTGTGGCGGGAGGTGTGTCAAAAATTGTATGTCGGTGCTGGCCATCAATGAGAGAGACCTGTGCATTTTTCAAATGGGTGGTGAAAAAATTTGAGTATGTTGCTGGAGAGGTGGGCTGCCATGCCACCAATCTACTTACCGGGGGTGGGTAAACACCCATTATTCCGCAATTTTCTTCCCGCATACCATCACTCCGCATACTTTCATTACGAAAGTACCATGACTCCGCAATGCCATTATAACGCATGGCATTACATTTTATATGCTTTTACCACGCGTACATTTACAACGAAATTCGTTGTAAATGCATGAATGGTAAAAGCATGTGTTTTTTAATGTTTGGATAAGGTAAGTATGGGTATAGGGGAATATGTTTTGGGGTACTGAGGTATATGCTTTGGGGTGTTTGGGTATTTTAAGGGTTCAGATATAGTTTTGGGTTATGGGGTACAGGGGTAGTTTTAGGGTTTAGGGATAGGTATGGGTTTTGGGGTACAGGGGTATTTTTAGGGTTCAGGGCTAGGTTTGGGTTTTGGGGTATAGGGGTATTTTTAGGGTTCAGGGGTAGGTTTGGGTTTTGGGGTACAGGGGTATTTTAAGGGTTCAGGGCTAGGTTTGGGTTTTAGGGTACAGGGGTATTTTTAGGGTCCAGGGCTAGGTTTGGGTTTTGGGGTACAGGGGTATTTTAGGGTTCAGGGGTAGGTTTGGGTTTTGGGGTACAGGGTTATTTTCAGGGTTCAGGGCTAGGTTTGGGTTTTGGGGTACAGGGATATTTTTAAGGTTCAGGGGTAGGTTTGGGTTTTGGGGTACAGGGGTATTTTAAGGGTTCAGGGCTAAGTTTGGGTTTTGTGGTACAGGGGTATTTTAGGGTTCAGGGGCAGGTTTGGGTTTTGGGGTACAGTGGTATTTTTAGGGTTCAGGGCTAGGTTTGTGTTATGGGGTACAGGGGTATTTTTAGGGTTCAGGGGTAGGTTTGGGTTTTGAGGTACAGGGGGGTTTATAGGTCTCAGGGCTATGTTTGGGATTTGGAGGACAGGGGTATTTTTAGGGTTTAGGGATAAATTTGGGGTTTGGGGTACAGGGTATATTTATAGGGTTAAGATGGGTTAGTGTTTAAGGGTGTTGGGGTATTTTAAGGAGTAAGGGTGGGTTATGATTATGGGGTGCAGGGGTATTTAAAGGGAGCAGGGTGGGATTAGTATACAATATGAGACATGGCATGAAGGGCGGAACGTACCACACGCCCCCAGCGTTTGTCACGCCCCCAGCACACGCCCACAGCACAACACAGACACGCCCACAAGGGACTACTTTGCTGGCACGGTTCTTTTACCTTTTAAATGTATATGGTGGGCGTCTCCATAGCCTATGTCCTTCTGCTGCAACTGCCCTTTCCAACGCTGTATTGGGTGTTGTGATTGGTGCTGTGGTTCCTGAGGTTACCCGCCTCAAAGGTTTGGGCTCTCTCTTTATTGTATCAGTATGGATTATAAATTATTAAATAATTACTCAGGTTTTTATTTATGTTTAAAAATGCACGAATATTTACACATTTACCCACCCACTGCCCCTATACCTTCTGCACCCGTCACGGTATTTTTTAAATTAATTTAATAGGCATCATGCAGACCTATTCATATGGTTTCAAATTAATACTCAGTTTTTTTTTTAAATACCCGAATATTAACATGCTTACTCACCCAATAGCCCCAAAACCTACTACACCCAGTCCTGAAAGTATACTGCTTAATCTGGTAATTATAAATTATTAAATTAATAGTCAGGTATTTATTTAAGTTTAAAAATACCCGAGTATTAATACACTTACCCACCCACTGCCCCTATACCTTCTGCTTCCTGTCCTGGTATTTTTCTTTTTTCTTTAATAGACATCATGCAGACCTATTTATTTGGTATCAAATGAATACTTAGGTTCTTTTTTTTAAATACCTGAATATTAACATGCTTACCCAACCAATAGCCCCAAAACCTACTACATCCATTCCTGAAAGCATACTAAATAATCTGTTCATTATTAATTATAATAATGAATACTCAGGTATTTATTTATGTTTATAAATACCCGCGTATTAACACACTTACCCACCTACTTTCCCTATACCTTATGCACCCGTCCCGGTCTTTTTTCTTTTCTTTAATAGGCATCATGCAGATCTATTTATTTGGTATCAAATTAATATTCAGGTTCTATTTATTTAAAACAACTGAATATTAACATATTTACCCATCCATAGACCCTAAAGTTCCTACACCCCGTCCTGAAAGTTTACTGCTTAACCTGTCCATTATAAATTGTTTTTGAATTAATACTCAGATATTTTACAAACAAACATGAGTATTAACATACATACCCATCCACTGTCCCGACAGCTTCTGCATCCCGTTCTTTTTTTTTTTTTAACATACATCATGCAGAGCTATTTATTTCAAATTAATATTCAGGTTCTTTTTTAAATTACGTGAATATTAACATGTTTACCTACCAATAGCTCCTAAACCTCCTGTGCCTCGTCCTGAAAGTTTTACTGATTAATCCCTTGATTATAAATTGTTATTAAATTAATACCCACTTTTTTTTTAAATACCTGAATATCAACATTGTAATAAAAGAAGAAAAGACTTCCAGGAAGCAAATTGAATTGAACAAGAAAGGAGAGCCTTTATTTGCGAAGCTTGCAGGTTAAGCGTAAGTTCTTGAATGCCAGTCAACTGCTCGGCAACTCTACATCTGCAACGCATCTCCGTTTGAACATCAACACACAACACGCGACTCTCACACGCGACACAGACTCGCATGCATACATCAACATTCAAGAAACAACATACCAGCCCGCGGCACCAACTTACATATACACCACACGCACACATACACGCGACAATTCACATTCAAATCATAACTCGATATTTGTTGTTATGAATGACGCGCATGAGCACACGCGCGTCATCACTAACAACAACCACACACTACACACCTCCCTCCCTTTTTTTTTTTTTTTAAGACAGAACAAAATCATTGAATTTTGAAGGAATTCTCCGACATCTTGAACTCCTCAATAATTCTTGTGAATCACCTTCAGTGGTGGCAGTAGATAATTCACTGTCAGTAGTAGCGGTAGAAAGCTCAGATGACTTTGAGTCATTAACATCAACATCCAGATATTCATTGAATGAATCATCTTCATCCAAAACCGTATTTGATGAAACATTTCCGTGAAATTCCTTTCTACTATTATATCTTGAGACTCTGCTGAAATGCCATACGCTACCATCAGTTACTCTCACAGCGTTCCTGAACACTTCAACAACTTTAACAGGATCAGACCACTTTGCCAACCCTTTATGTACATAACTGCCTTTCTTCAACCTCACTAAATCACCAACGTGTACAGGTACACAACTCCTTGTTCTCTCCCTTGATAATTCTTCTTTCATCTTCTCCTTATAAACGTTAACTTTCCTGCGAATCTCCTCAAAATCCACCTCAGCAAAATCAATACGGTTACTATCCTTATTCTTTAACCACCAAGGAACTAAATTAGTGCTAGGTTTACGCCCTCTTAACATTTCAAAAGGAGACAGCAAGGTAATAGCATTGGGGGTAGTTCTATAAGATAGTAACATGGACTGTAAAGCCTTGTTCCAGCACAATCCACCTTTGACAGCTAGTTGGATAGCTTCCTTGATAACTCTATTGAATCTTTCTATTTGACCATTGGCCTCAGGATGGAATACTGCTATCCTTCTGTGGAAAATGCCACATCTACTAAAATACTTTTCCATTTGTCTACTAACAAATTGTGGACCATTATCCGTCACAACTTCCTGGGGAATACCCTCCCTGCAGAAAATTTCATCCATAAACTGTATTATAGCATCACTAGTCACTTCTTTGACTGTTTTTATCTCTGGCCATTTTGAAAAGTAATCTATAAGTACTATGCCAAACGAATGTTGTTGTGGTAAAACACTGAATGGACCAATTATGTCAATCCCAATCTTATTCCATGGTGATGTCGGTAAACTGACAGGTTGTGGTATACTGGGCAAAGCTTTGGCCGTTTTGTCACTGTTAGTACACAAATCACACAATTTCACTTGTTGTTCAACAAAATAATCTATACCCGGCCACCAGAAATTATTCTTCAACCGTCTTCTAGTAACCGATATCCCAAAATGCCCAACATGAGCTAAATCCAAAAACTTTTTCCTGAGACCGAAAGGTGGAATAAATTTATCATTCCTCAACAGTATCCCATTTTCTATGGTTAATTCATCCTTAATCATATGATAACTCATTAAACCACCTGTAAAGTTTTTCCCTTCAGGCCAACCATTCAACACATATTCCTTCACCTTTGTGAGTTCTAAATCTTTGTTCATTTCTTCATTCCATGTTTCCTCCTCAACTATTGAACTTTCACCAAACACTAAATTAACGTCATTATAAACACATGCTACTTCACATTCATCTTTATCAATTACATCAGTATCTCTGCATGGTAATGGAAGCCTTGACATACAATCTGCATGAACATTCGATTTCCCAGGAATATATTCTAAAGAATATTGGAAATTTTGCAACCTTGATGATAATCTGGCTAACCTTGAAGAAAGAGTGCGTCCTCCACCCGGTGACAATATATGTACTAAAGGCTTGTGATCAGTTTTTATAGTGAATTTCGTTCCCCATAAGAAAGGTCTGAAATGTTCAGCACCCCAAACACATGCCAGGAGTTCTCTTTCAATCACCGAATAATGACGTTCAGTCTCTCTCAATGTTCTTTAGGCATATGAAACAATCCATTCTTTACCCCACTCCTCTTGAATCAACACAGCACCCAAACCACAATTACTTGCATCTACTGTCACTATACACTTCTTGCCAATTACAAATGGTTTAAGACAAGGTGCTTTGGTAATCATTGACTTCACAGCATTGAAAGTTCCTGTCATAGTTTCTGTCCACTCAAATTTTGCATTTTTCTTTAAAAGCATCCTGAAAGGTTCAATTACGCTCGCATAGTTCTGGATAAATTTTGAATAGAATTCAACAAGACCTAAAAATGCAACTAACTGTTCCTTGTTCTGAGGAATAGGGGCTTTGCTGATGTTTTCCAAATGTGAGTTTTTAGGTCTGATGCCATTAGCACTAATACAATGTCCAAGATATTCTACTTCATCTCTCCTAAATTTACATTTGGATGCACGTAATGTTAGCCCCTTCTTGGCCAAGGCGTTTAATACTTTAAATAGATGGTTGTCATGTTCAATTATGTCTTTCCCAAAAACTAAAATGTCATCTTGGAATGCGATCGCCCCAGTTAAACCTTCCAGTGTCTCTTTCATTAGCCTTTGAAAAACTGCAGCTGCACTTGCTAATCCAAAAGGCATCCTGCAAAATCTATATAACCCTTCAGGAGTTATAAAGGCAGTTAAGTCCTTTGAGTCTTCATGTAAGACAACTTGATGATACGCACTTGCTAGATCTAAGCATGAAAATTTTTTTGCATTGTTAAGCGTAGATACCATTTCGTGTAGATTGGGCAAAGGATGTGAGTCTACACAAATTGCATTGTTTAAACTGCGCAAATCTATACATACACGAAGATCTCCCCCAGATTTGATCGAAATTACGATGGGAGAAACCCATGGAGACGATTCAATGGGTTCTATGATGTTCTTTTTGCACATGTCATCAAGAATTTCTTTCAACTTTTCTCTGTAAGAAAGAGGTACATTCCTCACTTTATGGCGGACAGGTATAGCATTTGCATGTACTTTTATTCGATGTTCAAACCCCTTATATTTGCCTAGAACATCACAAAATAAATTGGGAAATGCTTCTTTAATTTTTGAGATCAAATCTCCTCCAGTTTCACCATGTACAGATTCATTTGATCCAGAGTCAATTGCATAAACAGGTGGATCAGCACTGGGATCAAGTTTCATACCTAGTTGATCAGCATGTGGCCAACTCAATAATGAATCACCAGATTCTGTTATATACACCTTCCCATGTGCAGAGTAGTTTTTAAATTTCAGTTCAGCAACAAAATATCCAATGAGTTGCAATTTATGTCCTGTATATCCACTTGGTGTGACATCTGGTGGTAATAGTTTGATATCGGACCAGTTAGATTTGAACAAGATATTAGGTAAGACTGTGTACCATGAGCAAGAGTCAACAAATACTTTGGTAGAGACTCCATTAATGGTGATTAAACACGAAGGAAATTTCTTTACTTTTTGTTCTTTAGTTATACACATTATGGTATTCACATTAAATTCACAATCACTTGAATTCTCTTGTTCCTGTTCTTGCACTAAACTGACTTTCCTTGGTGCTGATCTGCAAACTTTTGAAAAATGCCCCTTTTTTTCACATCTTGAACACACTTTGTCTAAAGTTGGGCACAATCTTGAATTTCCCAAATGAAGATTACTTCCACATCTGAAACAGTACATATTATAAGTTCTTGTATCTGGTTTCTGCCACATATTCACTCTCTGATCAGATCTTTGCCATGTATTCATTCTCTGATCAGGTTTCTGCCATCTATTCTTGTATTCATTTTTATACTGGTTATCATTCCTTGTATTGGTGTATTTCCCATATTTCCCTGAATCTTTAAATCTCTCACTTTCCTTGTTTACAATTGAAACATCAGATTTACTACTATTCTGTGAACGTATTTCATCTACAAATTTTTCTGAGTGCTCTATTGATTTCGCAATTTCAATTGCTGCATTTAAAGTCATGTCTGAAGTTGTCCATAGCCTTTGTTGTATTTTCTTGTTGTTTGTACACATGAGGATCTGGTCTCTTAAAACCTGGTCATAGTTAATATGTTCAAAATCACAAGTTACCGCCAATGCTCTCAATGCAGATACATAGTTGTCTATAGATTCATCTGCTTGTTGTTTTCTTGAGTAAAATTTAAATCTTTCCATAACCATATTGATTTTTTTTCCATACCTAATGGCTAATTGTCTGGTAGCAATTTGGTATACATTTAAATTAGAGGTGTCACTTAATGGAGGAAGACTTTTGAATTCTTTGAGAGCTATTCCACCAAGACAATGCTTCAATAAAGCTAGTTTCCTTTCTGCTTCACACTCACCTTCCTCTAAAACTTCAACATACGCTAAAAACATAGTTTCCCAAATGTCCCATTCAATAGGAGGATCACCTTTGCTAGCTAAAAATAAGGGAGGAGGTTGAATTCCAGTCATGGTTATTTAAACAAGGGATTTAAAAGTTAAAAGAATAATTATTTATAATAACTTGTGACTCACAACAGTGTGTGCGAATCACAGATGTCACTTACTGTCAATATCACCTTGTAAATGCCTCTCTCCTTGTAAATTCCAGTTGTTACTGATCCACGATGAGCTGAATAATAAAGTATTCGTTTTTTTTTTCTTTCAAGAAATAACCAATGAAACGAGCTCTTAGTAATCCATATATTGTGATCCAATCAGAAGCGCTGAAAACCATCCAATAAGAAATGCTGGTGCGAAATCTCCCAAAAGTTGCAGCCAATGAAAACGATTTAATGTAAAAAAAATGAAAATCCTTGAAAAATATATTCGTTGCACGCGTAAATACGTGTTCCCGTTCGTCGCCAGTGTAATAAAAGAAGAAAAGACTTCCAGGAAGCAAATTGAATTGAACAAGAAAGGAGAGCCTTTATTTGCGAAGCTTGCAGGTTAAGCGTAAGTTCTTGAATGCCAGTCAACTGCTCGGCAACTCTACATCTGCAACGCATCTCCGTTTGAACATCAACACACAACACGCGACTCTCACACGCGACACAGACTCGCATGCATACATCAACATTCAAGAAACAACATACCAGCCCGCTGCACCAACTTACATATACACCACACGCACACATACACGCGACAATTCACATTCAAATCATAACTCGATATTTGTTGTTATGAATGACGCGCATGAGCACACGCGCGTCATCACTAACAACAACCACACACTACAAACATACTTACCCACACATAGCCCCTAAAACTTCTGCATCTCAGATTGTAAATACACTGTTTAATCTGGTTATTCCGTCCTGTTTTATAGTGTAACGCTGCCATCTAGTGTTCAAAATGCATGGTAAAGTCTTGCGAAAAGACTAGCGTGGAAATAGTCTAATCGAAGTATAAAATGTGTGTGGTGAATGTACGGAGTACAGGCTGTTTCCCAGGAAATAAATACTTTCTGCATGGTGTCACAGCATACACAGAACATTAGTTATCAATGATCTGTTAAATTCAAACACGTAATAGAATTCTTAAGTAATACCATAACTAATTCAAGGAAAGAATTCATGGCAATGGCAAATAAATCACTAATCTCTGGATATTAAATAATTTTGCTTGGAAGATTTAAGTAGTGCAGCAACATTTCCGTTTCTACAAAACTATTTTTACTTGCTGCAAGTTATTAATGGCAAGAGCTTGAAGTATTCGTTTACCTGGTATTTTTTTTATAAATATATTCGGATAAAACTCCTCTAACATCAAAAAACACCTGAACGTTTCTCTCATAAACATTTCTATATTCTGCTTTACATTCCTTTGTCATGAAGATAGTAATCAAATATGCCACTAATCATTTTTGCTATCTAATGTGTAAACATGAGTGAATGACATTCATGACTCTTGAGGTGCTGTTATGGTAAGAAAGGCTGCTTTGCTCAGAACTTAATTTCAGCACAGTAATCTCTCCCTCCCCAACTCCAGGTACACATAACTCACCTTTGTATGCGGTCCAAACTCCTCACTTAACTTTTTCAGTGGATTATCGTATTCCAGGACCATCTGTCCCAACCTGGGAAAGCTTGACTCACTAAAATAGAACACCAAAAGTAGAGTATTAACAAGAACTGCTGCTATATCCTTTCATTCCTTTACAGGGTTTACGTCACATTATCTTATACATAACTAATACAAAGTAGCATTTTCAAGATTAGACAACATGGTGGACACCAAAGTATATCTGGTCATATTCGCAAGCATGATATTTTTGTATTTGCATTTTTTCTGTTCGCAGCCATCTCAGTATAAGGCACTGTGTATAGAACACCATTTGGACAAAACAACTGCAATAGGTAGAGGCAACACGTAAATGGAGGTAAGTAGAACATTGTAACAGAATATGATAAATGCTAGTCAGGGGTTAAGTTACATATATTCTGAAGAAGCACGTTGAGTTTGAGGGCTGCTTGGAGGGTGTTAATGGTAGTGGGTGCTCAAATACTAATAAGGTATAGAGGCAATACAAAATTGTGTAGGGGGTGCTAAGATAAAGTTTGTTAAGTCATGGTAATTGTTGGCGTTGAGGAAGATAGCTTATGAGATGTAAAACTATTTATTTATAACGTTTTATATAGCGCGAACACGACCCACAAGGGTATTGGAGCGCTTTACAATATACAGTTATTAAACGTTAGATGGTTGAGGTAGTATACATGCATTCGGTATTCTCCATTCAGTACAATAGAGATAGATAGTAATATATGGATAGCATAGGTGTCTGGTAATCAATAAAGAATGATCCACACACTGCTACTAGACATAAAGAGGTTGAGTTAGCATATGTACACTCGGTAATCGTCAATCAATACAGGAGAGGTAGGCAGAAATAATTGGGTAGCATAGGTGACTTGTAGTCGACTTAGCTTTAAAGTATCAGGAGGTGAGTTTGTTCATTAGAAGCATTTTTTTACTTCTTTTTTGAAGGAGGTAAATGAAGGGATTCCATGAATCTCTTGTGGTAGGGAGTTCCAAATCTTCGGTGCGATCCCTGAGAAAGCTCTGAAACCAGTTCTCTTTTCATGGACGGATTGTGGTTTTAGTAGTAGGGATCTCACACTTTACAATTGCCGGCATCCTCCAAAATGCTCTAGCTTTAGTGCTAAGTAACTGGGGATATTGTATGCAGAGCTTTGTGGGCCATGCAGGTGATCTTTAGGTGTATTCTTGCCACGTAGGGCAGCCAGTTTAAACTAAGCTTTCAAGGTCAGAGAAATGTGGTTATTTCTTTTAGTTCCTGAGACCAGTCCGGCCTCAGCGTTAAGCGATGCCCTCAGTGGGGCCAGCTTGTATTTGGGGAGACTGCATAGAGTGGTGCTTCAATAGTCCAATCTTGGTAACACTAGGGCTTGTACCGCCATTTTTAAGTTGCTCTGTGGTAGAAAGGGTTTAAGCTTCCTTAGTATACTCATTTGGTGATTGGCTTCCTTGGTGGCATTAGTGATTTGCGCCTGCATGTTCAGGTGTTTCTCTATGTGACTCCCAAGGAGTTAGCAGAGTCGATGATGTGGGGAGCCCAGTCAAAGGAAGTTAGATGTTTCAACCATACATCTATCTTGGGTGTGTGGTTGGGTGGGGAGATGAGAAGGAATTCAGTTTTTTTTGGTGTTGAGCATGAAGTGGTTGCAGGCGAGCCAGCTTTGAGTATTCTGTAGAAAAGCATTGAGGGAGATGAAGTAATCTGGTCCATGTACCGGTGATATAGAATGTTCGCAGAGGTCAATGCATTTGCCAGGGTCTCCATGAGTAAATTAAAAAGAATGGGTGAGAGTATTGATCCCTGTGGAACCCCAATGGTGACCATGAGGGTTGAGAGAGTGAATGCTTCAACTTGATTCTTTGTGTTCTGTTATTTAGGAAGGAGGTGAACCATTGTAACACTGGACCAATAAGGCCCATCCTTTGCTCCAATAGGGATAATAGGTTGTCATGCTTGACCATATTGAAAGCGGTCAAGAAGTATCGATAGGCATGATTCATCATGGTCTAGCATTTTTTGTATGTCATCCATTGTGTGCAGATTCCGTACTGTGGCCTTGACGGAAGCCAGATTGGTGCTTGTCTAGGAGGTTGAAATTCTCGATGTGGTTATATAATCGCGCTCAGGCCCGTGGGCTCAGGCGGCAGGACTGTGCTGAGGATTGTGGGAGAGACTTGGAGTGTGGCAGTTGCTTCAGTGGTGGTGCGCGGCAGGGACTCTGTCTCCCAGGAGTCCCTGCACACCCAGGAACATCACAGACGCGCCCCCTGATAGCCACGCCCCCAGCCTGTCCAGGTGGATAAAGTTAGGCTCTCCCTGTGAGCCTGTGGGACGCCTACCTTGTTGCTGTGTGTCGGGCTGGGTAGCAGTTTCTGGACCCTTCTGAGGACTTCTGGTAACAGCGCTGCAGCTCGTTCGCGGGTGCCGCTTCGCGCTCAGGTCCGTGGGCTCAGGCGGCAGGACTGTGCTGAGGATTGTGGGAGAGACTTGGAGTGTGGCAGTTGCTTCAGTGGTGGTGCGCGGCAGGGACTCTGTCTCCCAGGAGTCCCTGCACACCCAGGAACATCACGGACGCGCCCCCTGATAGCCACGCCCCCAGCCTGTCCAGGTGGATAAAGTTAGGCTCTCCCTGTGAGCCTGTGGGACGCCTACCTTGTTGCTGTGTGTCGGGCTGGGCAGCAGTTTCTGGACCCTTCTGTGGACTTCTGTTAACAGCGCTGCAGCTCGCCGCACCCGCTTCGCCGGTGCCGCTTCGCGCTCAGGTCCGTGGGCTCAGGCGGCAGGACTGTGCTGAGGATTGTGGGAGAGACTTGGAGTGTGGCAGTTGCTTCAGTGGTGCTGCGCGGCAGGGACTCTGTCTCCCAGGAGTCCCTGCACACCCAGGAACATCACGGAGGACTGTGCTGAGGATTGTGGGAGAGACTTGGAGTGCGGCAGTTGCTTCAGTGGTGGTGCGCGGCAGGGACTCTGTCTCCCAGGAGTCCCTGCACACCCAGGAACATCACAGACGCGCCCCCTGATAGCCACGCCCCCAGCCTGTCCAGGTGGATAAAGTTAGGCTCTCCCTGTGAGCCTGTGGGACACCTACCTTGTTGCTGTGTGTCGGGCTGGGTAGCAGTTTCTGGACCCTTCTGAGGACTTCTGGTAACAGCGCTGCAGCTCGTTCGCGGGTGCCGCTTCGCGCTCAGGTCCGTGGGCTCAGGCGGCAGGACTGTGCTGAGGATTGTGGGAGAGACTTGGAGTGTGGCAGTTGCTTCAGTGGTGGTGCGCGGCAGGGACTCTGTCTCCCAGGAGTCCCTGCACACCCAGGAACATCACGGACGCGACCCCTGATAGCCACGCCCCCAGCCTGTCCAGGTGGATAAAGTTAGGCTCTCCCTGTGAGCCTGTGGGACGCCTACCTTGTTGCTGTGTGTCGGGCTGGGCAGCAGTTTCTGGACCCTTCTGTGGACTTCTGTTAACAGCGCTGCAGCTCGCCCCACCCGCTTCGCCGGTGCCGCTTCGCGCTCAGGTCCGTGGGCTCAGGCGGCAGGACTGTGCTGAGGATTGTGGGAGAGACTTGGAGTATGGCAGTTGCTTCAGTGGTGCTGCGCGGCAGGGACTCTGTCTCCCAGGAGTCCCTGCACACCCAGGAACATCACGGAGGACTGTGCTGAGGATTGTGGGAGAGACTTGGAGTGTGGCAGTTGCTTCAGTGGTGGTGCGCGGCAGGGACTCTGTCTCCCAGGAGTCCCTGCACACCCAGGAACATCACGGAGGACTGTGTTGAGGATTGTGGGAGAGACTTGGAGTGTGGCAGTTGCTTCAGTGGTGGTGCGCGGCAGGGACTCTGTCTCCCAGGAGTCCCTGCACACCCAGGAACATCACGGACGCGCCCCCTGATTGCCACGCCCCCAGCCTGTCCAGGTGGATAAAGTTAGGCTCTCCCTGTGAGCCTGTGGGACGCCTACCTTGTTGCTGTGTGTCGGGCTGGGCAGCAGTTTCTGGACCCTTCTGTGGACTTCTGGTAACAGCGCTGCAGCTCGCCGCACCCGCTTTGCGGGTGCCGCTTCGCGCTCACGTCCGTGGGCTCAGGCGGCAGGACTGTGCTGAGGATTGTGGGAGAGACTTGGAGTGTGGCAGTTGCTTCAGTGGTGGTGCGCGGCAGGGACTCTGTCTCCCAGGAGTCCCTGCACACCCAAGAACATCACGGACGCGCCCCCTGATAGCCACGCCCCCAGCCTGTCCAGGTGGATAAAGTTAGGCTCTCCCTGTGAGCCTGTGGGACGCCTACCTTGTTGCAGTGTGTCGGGCTGGGCAGCAGTTTCTGGACCCTTCTGTGGACTTCTGGTAACAGCGCTGCAGCTCGCCGCACCCGCTTCGCGGGTGCCGCTTCGCGCTCAGGTCCGTGGGCTCAGGCGGCAGGACTGTGCTGAGGATTGTGGGAGAGACTTGGAGTGTGGCAGTTGCTTCAGTGGTGGTGCGCGGCAGGGACTCTGTCTCCCAGGAGTCCCTGCACACCCAGGAACATCACGGACGCGCCCCCTGATTGCCACGCCCCCAGCCTGTCCAGGTGGATAAAGTTAGGCTCTCCCTGTGAGCCTGTGGGATGCCTACCTTGTTGCCGTGTGTCGGGCTGGGCAGCAGTTTCTGGACCCTTCTGTGGACTTCTGTTAACAGCGCTGCAGCTCGCCGCACCCGCTTCGCGGGTGCCGCTTCGTGGGTGCCGCTTCGCGCTCAGGTCCGTGGGCTCAGGCGGCAGGACTGTGCTGAGGATTGTGGGAGAGACTTGGAGTGTGGCAGTTGCTTCAGTGGTGGTGCGCGGCAGGGACTCTGTCTCCCAGTAATCCCTGCACACCCAGGAACATCACGGACGTGCCCCCTGATAGCCACGCCCCCAGCCTGTCCAGGTGGATAAAGTTAGGCTCTCCCTGTGAGCCTGTGGGACGCCTACCTTGTTGCTGTGTGTCGGGCTGGGCAGCAGTTTCTGGACCCTTCTGTGGACTTCTGGTAACAGTGCTGCAGCGTGCCGCACCCGCTTCGCGGGTGCCGCTTCGCGGGTGCCGCTTCGCGCTCAGGTCCGTGGGCTCAGGCGGCAGGACTGTGCTGAGGATTGTGGGAGAGACTTGGAGTGTGGCAGTTGCTTCAGTGGTGGTGCGCGGCAGGGACTCTATCTCCCAGGAGTCCCTGCACACCCAGGAACATCACGGACGCGCCCCCTGATAGTCACGCCCCCAGCCTGCAACTTCCCTTAGTACAACAGCTCGTCTACCGTCTCGCGGGACGCGAGTGGGACGCCGAGCGAAGCCCGAGCAAAGGGCGGGCAGTCTGTGGCAGTCAGGGGCTGACAGAGGCTGGGCTGGGCCTGGTCCCTAACATCATCTACACTGGCCCAGAAAGGTACTGTGACATTGTCAGAGGGCAAAACCCGAACCATGTCTACTCGCTCTGGGAAATTGCTCAGAGGTGGGGGCAAATGGGTTGGGGGAAACCCAACCATAGGAACCATGGATAGGTTTATAACCAGAGTAGCGGCAGTCATAGAGAAAGAGATCGCAATGACGGAGCGTCGCCTCTCCGGGGATCTCCTACCAGTTAGACGATCCTCTCTTGGCTCTGCGGCCAAAGCCTTGTCACCTATTCCGAATATAGCTCCATCCCCACTTAGTATAGAAATGCCTGAGCTTCCCCGGTTGTCTGAAATAGGCGAAAGTATAGATAAGTTAGAGAACTTAGCAGCACAGTTAACACCAGGCGATCCCAGTGACGAGATTGCTGGAGGGTGCGTTCCACCTTTATTTTCTCCTGTTATTAGTCAAAACTCTCCGTCGCCAGACCCTGCTCCCTCTGTGGGTCCCTCATTGCCCTGCGCGCCCTGTGTGTTTCAGGGTGCCCGGAAACAAGCAAAGAGGAAAAGGGTTGTGAGTGTACGCAAAGGTAGCCATTCCATACTTTGTAAACGCTCTAGGAAGCAAGGGTCATTGGCCACGGGTGTAACATTAGATAATGGTCAGAGCCCAGAGCGTCTGGGTGGATTGGGAGAGTCTCCGCCTCAAGAAAGGGGACTCGATACCAACATCAAGCCATCTGCTATCCAAGTTCCAGCTTGCTTGGATCAAATCATTGATGCGCTTAACCGTTCCCTGACACCGCTCATAGAACAAATCAAGAGGGTGGAGGCCAGAGTAAATAGTCTTGAGCAGTCGACCCTTGACAACTTTTTTTCACTTAAGACTCTGATTAAACATCAGAACAGGAATAGCGAGGACCCCTCATGTGGCAGATTGGGAAAAGGAGCTGCAGCTGCTGCTGCTCTGGTACAGGTTCCAGTTCCACCAATAGCGGCTTCCCCAATAGCACCAAGTACGGCCGCAACTCCCACTACCACTGCCCCACTCATGCCCAAATCAGGTCCTTCTACCACTGCTCCACCTATGTCCAAATCAGGTCCTGCCCTACACTCTACTCCAACTCAAGGGAAGCCCACTAAGGTCAATAAAGTACATAAGATAGTAACGCAACCGAAGGCCCCCGCGGGTGGGTGTAACTCTAAACCTAAGCTAATACCCCCAAACAGTGCAAAGACTAAGGGAGATGGGGCAGCTGTGCCAGCTAAGCCTGCCAAAAGCCATTTGGCAGCACCTGTCTTAGCTGCACCCGCCTTGAAGAACTTCTCTGGCAGACCTTATGCTGACCTCCCCCCGGACTGCCATCCTTACGTCGTTGTGCTGGTGAAGGTCCCACCATTGAAAGATAACCAATCAGAAACCCACCAAGCCCTAAAAAATAAAAGCCTTCACTGGCTAAAAATAAACAAACCACTCCCTGCGGGCGTAGACGGACTAATCCTTGGCGTCCGCAGGGTGCCCTGGGTTGGACGGGGCAAGAAGCAGCAGGAGGGAGACTGCGTTATTATTAACTTCCAGGACAACAGAGTAGCCAGATCGATCTGTATCCAAGACCAAACGGTGGGAGGCCTTGGAATTAGCGCAGTAGACCTGACCTATTTCTACCCGCGGCCTGCTAATCACACCATTCTTAGGCCTATTATGGGGGAAATGAGCAATGGTCATAATGGTGGAATAAGTAGTTTGTCTATGCCCCCTTTCTATCCCCAAACCGGGTGGCTGGGTCAAAATTGTGGCCCTAGGAGCTACTGACTCGAAGCAACGGGAGGACTGGACAGGGGGGAACCGGGCGAGCCTTCAAACGGTACTGTAATGCCACCTATTCTTCCCTCCCCCAATGAATCCCAAACCACATCATCGGTTACTTTGGACTTCTTGGGGGACCTAGTTCCTATTGGTGTTGGGCGATCACTGCCATGCTCGGACATGGTGACTCCATGTCAAGAGATAGTTTCCCTATGCGCTCCAGCTGTGACGGACCAAGTTTTGAAGGTCTTCAGCTGGAACGTTGCCGGAATAGCCAGAAAACTGGCATTGCCCGACTGGAATGCACTAGTGGAAGAGTATTCCATATGCATTTTCCAGGAGACATGGAGTAGGGAGCCAGTGCATAGGGCGGGGTATTCTGCCTATGCCATCCCAGCTGTTTGCCCAGATTCGGGTAGGGGGCGACCTTCGGGGGTCTTCTTATCTGGGTAGCTTCAACCCTAAATTGCACGGTATTGGAAACTAAGACCAATAGCCCAGACTTGCTTAATATTACACTGAAGGACGCCAGGGGTTGTGTTGTTTTGAACATATTTAATGTCTACGCCAGAGGCACTAAGGGGGGGAGGCAGTCTCCCATAATTGCATTGTTGGAGGATTTGTTAGGGGCAACTCCATACAAAGCCTGCACTCTGATTGCAGGTGATGTTAACTGCACGTTCGAGCCTTTGGGCTCGGACGTTACCCAGGACCAGGATGAGGAGGATGGCAGGAGGGGGATACCAGTCCTGGAACTTCCCCCGATTAAAAAGTGGACTGAGGTGGCATTGCAGTTAAATGCCCTTAGTATAGAATATGGCCTGAGGGCTTTAAATGGAAGGACTAGCTCGGACAAAGGGGGTGCTCATACATACAATAGGCCCAACCACACATCAAGAATTGATTACATCTTGCTTGATGTGTGTTTATGGAGCTCAGTGAGGGATATGGTAATAATCCCCTCAGTCGAAAGCGACCACAATTTGCTGTCCCTCACTCTAGCCCCCTGGTGGTCTGTTAGCAGTGGGGGTCCCATACTTAGCCCCACAGTTGACCTTGGCGAGTCGGAGGTATCTCTTTGCGGTAGGCGCCTGAAGTGGTCAAAACTTCTCTTGTCTACCGGAAAACTTGAGGCTGTGTCCCAACTTTTGGCCCTAGCCCAACATAACCTAGGTATAGTTGAAGGAGGCCTGGGGGAGGTATGCGAAGTATTTTGCGACCTAACTGGGGCCTTGGCAAATCTGTTCACTGTGCGCCAGAGACATACTGGGGTGAAAGAAAGGGCTAATAAAAAAGACGGGTGGTATACCCATAACTGTAGGGATGCAAAAAAAAACAGGTCGAGGTAGTAAAAGCAAAATCTCAAGTCAGGACAAGAGAGGCTAGGAAGGTCTACTCCAAGGCTATCCAGACAGCAAAGAGGGAATGGGAGGAGAAATTCTGGACGGACTTGTTGGCTGCTAGCAAAGGTAAAGATGCCAGGGAGTTTTGGAAATTGATAGGCTCCCGTAGAAGACCCGATGACACTCTGAGGACCTGCACTATTCCACCCCAGAGCTGGTTCCATCACTTCGGGGCCTTATACTCCGCGATAGAAGGGCCCCTAAATGAGCCAGCTGTATTCCCCTTTTTGATGGAATCTAGCACCCTTACCCTATTTACACCACGGGAGGTTGAGGATGCCATCAAGACTGTGGTCCCACTGAAAGCTGCTGGCCCGGATGGGCTCCCAGGGGATCTACTGCGGGCCTATCCATCTGACTGGGGTCTTATGATCTCGGCCCTCTTGAATGCCATCTTGGAGGGTGGCCAGATCCCAGAGTCATGGAGAGGGGCAGTGGTAGTCCCCATCTATAAAAAGGGTAGTAGAGACATTCCAGGAAATTATAGGCCAATAAGCCTGATTGACTCTTCACAAAAAGTAGCCGGTAAAGTCATCCTGGGGAGAATCCTACACTGGGTGGACGAGAACCAAGTCCTATCGGACTTCCAGGCAGGCTTTCGCTCAGGAACAGATACAATTGAGCAAGTCTTTCGGCTAACACTTCTGCACTGGAAGGTCGTGGAACTGGGCAAGGGCAGTCTCTACCTGGCCTTCATCGACTTGAAGACTGCCTTTGACCTAGTTCACAGGGAGGAACTCTGGAGGGTTCTCCATGGTCTGGGCTTGCCCCAGTACATCCTTTTCCTCCTCACCAAACTCCACACGAATAACGTTGCCCAGGTTCGCTGGGGGAGAAATGGCGAGACAACAGACAGAATCCCGGTTTGTAGGGGTGTCAGACAGGGCTGCGTGTTAGCTCCCACACTTTTTTCCCTATATGTAAATGGTGTGGTGGAGCACCTGCTTCAGGAACCTGCGGACGCACCCTGCCTGGGGGGGTGAGCGGATTCCAACATTGTTGTTCGTGGACGACACTCTCCTTATTTCAAAAACCCCACAGGGGCTTCAGAAGCTGTTGACCCGTTTCCAGGACTTTTGTGTAGCTAGAGGGTTGGTGATAAATGTAGAAAAAACGAAATATTTGATACTACGCCCACCAAGGAAACTGGGTCGTCCTCCCACCTTGAACTCGGTCCCTCTGGAGAAAGTATCTGAATTTGATTATTTGGGTTTACGCCTGAACGACAAGATGAACTGGTCTTCTCACATTGACAAGATGGTTCTTTGCCACAAAAGGGTAGGGGGTTCCTTACTAAAGGAATATTATACATCTTCCAGATCCTCAGTGGCGCCCGCAGTTGAGATCCACAAGGCAAGGGGGGTCACTCTTGCCTTGTATGGCGCGGAGCTATGGTGCAATTGTAATGTGGATTCCCTATCCAAGGCCGAAAATAAGCTCCTAAAGGACCTCTTAGCCCTCCCCTCGAGCACCCCCACAGTTCCGGTGCTCTTGGATTTGGGCTGCAGAAGCATCAAAGACCAGGCCCGTCTTCGCCCATTGCTCTTATGGTCCCGCATATGGAGGGTCCCGGAACTAAAATCTTATGCCGAGGGCCTATCAGAAGTAATGGACATGGGGGGCTGGAACAAGATCAAGTGGCTGAGGGACACAAAAAATCTTCTGGGGGAACTGGGCCTGGGACACTGTTGGTCTACAAAATTTGCTCCCCCAAAGGCAGTCCTCAAAAAACTTTATTGGGACTGGGTCTTTTGTCAGCAAAGCGGGAACCCTAATCACTGCAATTCGACTACAGCGTTCCTCAGAATAAAGGATGTGGCATTATATGAACCTTACATGGATTTTATCACAATGCCACTGGATAGGGCCCTTTACTTCAAGTTCAGAGTTGGCACTCTCCCGCTAGGAACAACTGTATCAAAGTGGAAGTCCCATGCTCATTTATCCCCCTTCTGCGCATGTTGCCCAGCCAGGCCTGAGACGGTGGCTCATGTACTTTTTGAGTGTCCAGATTATATTTATCCAAGGAGATACTGGTTGAAACCCCTTTTCAAACGCTTGGGAACACGCATACATTCGGTGGCTCTCCGAATTTTTCCGACTGATACCTCCCCTCTCATAGTCTGTGGTGTCTCCAAATTTTTAAAATGTTGCTGGTTGATCCGTTGCAAGAGATTGTCTATATCGGTTTAATTCCTTTTTAGCTAATTTATCTTAGGGGGTTCCCTACAATTTTATCTTCTTAAAATGTATGACATACTTGCACTTTTTTGTAATGTTGTTTTTATAAATGTATGTTATGCTTGTAAGATATCTTTGCATATCGAATAAAGCTTTCAACCAACCAACCAACTTTATTTAAACACATTATTCCAGCAGTTTCGCCAGGGTGGGGATGTTGGATATAGGGTGGTAGTTGTTGAGATCTGAGTGGAGGGAGTCGGGTTTCTTTAGCATGGGTGTGACCTGTCCTCCTTTAAGACAATCCAGTATGGAGCCTTGACTCAGAGATGTGTTTACAATCTTTGACCATAGGGGTAGAATAGATGTTTTTATCATTTTGAATAAAGAAGGAGGTAGGGGGTCAGAAAGTGATTGGAGGGGTTAATTGCTAGAAGAGTGTTATATATTTCTTGTTCAGGGATGGGTGAGAATGAGTGCCAAGAGGCATTGTTTTTTGGGGTTTCCGTCAGAGTACTAAAATGGACCTTGATCTGAGAGTAAAATTTAGAATCATGAGCAATAGGTTGTGGAATGGCCTTCTTAGATTGGATGTCGAGTTCAATGGCTTTTGTCTTATCTAGGAAAAAATTGGCCAGCTCATCGCAGTTAGTTGGAGCCAAATTCTTTAGTTCCAACGATTTAGGCTTGTTGTGCGCTTGTTGTTTGATATTTTCAAATAGATTTTTGGGGGCGGTTAATGGTTTGGTTTAGCTGGGTTTTGAAAAAGTCTGCCTTGGCCTTTAGGATCTTTCTGTTGTTTGAGTTCCTCAGCACTCTGAGGTGTTGTAGATGATCAGTGGAGGGTGCTGATTTCCATAGACGCTCAGCTGATCCTAGCTTGCGCCTATCAGAGTTCAGGTTCTCGTTGAACCATGGTTTGGAGGAAACATTTTTTTCTTGTAGGGGAGCTGTGGAATCAAGAATTTCAAGCATAGTGGAATTGTAAAAGACTGTTAGGTCATGGACGTCACTCATGTCTGTTGTGGCGATTAGGGTGGAGTTGCAATGGTTTACCAGGTCGTTGGGGATAATATTTAGTATATTGCTTTTCCATTGTTTTGTTTTTGTGGAGCTATCTCAATATTGATAGTGTAGACAATGCTGTAATGGTCCGTCCAGTCTGATGGGGTGATGGATTCTAGTGATACAGTGCTCGTTATTGCTATGATAAGGTCTAATGTCTCTCCCTTGTTGTGCGGTAGACTGTCACAGAACTGGGACAGATTCTGATCTGACAGAAAAGATTTAAGACAGCTTACACCATGATCATTTGAATTGTTCCAGTGGAGATTGAATTCACCCTGGGAAATCTGTGGCACTTGTGAGTTGTCATTGGATGTAATGACTTCCATTATCTCATCGATGAACACCAGAATATCACCCGGGGGGGTGGTAGATTGTGTGAAGATTGCTGGCGAGGTGCTTATTATCGGAGATGTTGATACATAGATATTCGCAGGAGGATAAAGAGATGGAATCCGCTTGATTGACTGAAATTGTATTTCGATAAATGCAGGCTGGCCCGCTGCCGTGTTTCACATTTCTGTCTAGGTGGACTAAGTCGTGAGGCACAGATGTATTTGTGAACAAGAGTAAAGAGCTTCTAAAGGGTTGTGTAGTGTCAGACTCATAGCTGTGTAACATGGAAATTAATATAGGTAGATTGAAAAGAGGTTGGATATTAATGTTTAGGCTTCAACTTTTCTATGGTGAACCAATAGTTTCAATTTTTCAAGTTAGAGCATGTCCTTCAATTAAAATTCATGAAATTTTGCCACATGAAAACCATAAGCTTAAAAACAGAAGAAATTCATCAGCTGGTAGGTTAACGTATTGGAGTGTAACTGTAACAAATACCTAAAAATCTCTGCTTTTAGTACAGCCTTAGAGCCTGACATAGCTGTGTTAGAAATGGGGGTCCCTTGTTGGCAGGTTTGTACCCTTTCCAAGTAGGGAACCTTCCTTCTAGTAAAGGTAAGGCGATTACACTCCTAAAATAAACCCTGCTCATTCCCTTAGTAGCTTGGCATGAGCAACCCAGCTTTTCTCAGAAGCATTTGCACATAGCACACAGTAATACAGTGATAACACTACACAAGGACACTGTTAGAATTAGGGGTCTCTGGTTGGCACAGGTAGGTACTTGTGACAAGCAGGGACCCTCTCCTCTAGTCAGGCCAAGGGAATTACTCTCTCAAAATAACCCCTGCTCACCCTCTAGGCGGCGTGGCGTGAGCAGTCAAGGCTTATTTCGGAGGCGATGTCATTTAAGCAGTTGTGACCACATACAGTAACCCAGTGACAACACTACGAATGGACACCACACAGGTTTTATACAAAAAATAAGTATACTTTATATAGAGGTATCACAAGACCAATAAACAACAAAATGAATCCACAGTACTATCAAGTTTCAAGAGTTCGGGTTAAAAAGGCTTAATTCAAGGTTCTGTGCGAGTCAGTAGCCTTGTCCGGCTACAGAGTCTAACAAATCCAACGGACCGCGGCGGTCCGGGCCCACTCAAATGTCGACAGACTCAGTCACAGTACCTTTTCCTTGAGGCATCCGGCACGGATGTGCGAGCCGGGTCCGGTGTTCGTCGCGGTGTAGAAAAAGAAAGCGTTGCAGGTCACGGTGTCCTTCCAGTCACTGTACAGGCTACGGCCCGTTTACGGAGTCGGTGAGCGCAGAGCTTGCGTTGTTCGAGGCGGACATTGCTTGGTGCGGTGCCTACAGGACACCGGGCCGGTCGTGAGAGTCGGTCACAACTCCTTGCCTCTGTAGCCACTTGTTTCCAGCAGCAATTCACAAAGGCTGGTGAAGTCCACTGGTCCTGGGACTTCGGTCAGGGGGCAAGCTCTCTTCCAAGCCCTTGGAGATCTTTGCACAAGTTGAAAATTAAAGGTAAAATCCACAAAGTCCTTTCTCCTCTCTTTTCCAGCAAAGCAACCACTGCAGGCCAATCCCCCAAGCAGCACTTCAGCTTGGGAATAGTCTCTCCTCAGTTTCTTCAGGTTCCTTCTCCTCAGCAGAGGTTTTGTCCTGTCAGTTCCAGGAGTGATCTAATTTCATGGGATCAGGGTCCCAATACTTATACCCCACAATCCATTGTTCTATGAGGGGAGAGGGGCCTGTGCCCAGTCCAAACCAGTTCCTGAGCACTCTGTTTACCAGACTGTTTCTTTCCTTTCACCATGCAGGGCAGGAACATCAGACGCCCCACATGAGGTCGAGCCAGCACTGTGGAAGGCAAGTACAGTCCAGGAGCACTTTGTTGACAGTCTTCCTTCTCTTCTTTCAGTGTGCAGGGCAGAGACATCAGACACACCACAGGTGGTGGAGCCAGCATTGTAGAGGGAAGGCCCAGCCCTATTCAGGTCCCAGGTGTAACTCCTCCCTCCCATCTAGATGCAGATCTCCCTATTCACCACCAGGCAGCCCCAGGCTGTCTCCTGGAATTCCCCAGTCCTGTCACACACAAACCCAGACAAGGAATACACAACCTAGCAGAGGAGGGCTCAAATGGTTAGACAAGCAAATACCTGCTTTCTAAAAGTGGTATTTGCAAACACAGAATATTAAAAGAAAATTTACTAAAAGATGTATTTTATTATTCAGTATGAGTCCAGGAATACTAAACTCGATTTTGTACCATGTTCTCTGAGACTACTAGGATTATAAAATGTAACAATTCTAACAGCCCATTCTGGCCTATGGAGAACAGGTAGCCTTGCAATAGTGAAAAACGAAAATGGCTGTAATTCACTATTACGACATGTCACACACATCAGGGCTTGTCCTACCTTATACTTGCAATGCACCCTGCCCGTGGGCCTACCGTAGGGGTGACTAATATGAAGTCAAGGGAAGGTTTAGGGACTGGCAAACGGGTGCACTTGCCCAGTCAGCATGACAGTACTAGACTGCACGCAGGTTCTGCAATGGCAGACCTTAGACACATTTTACGAGGCTGCTTCTGTGGGTAGCACAACCAGTGCTGCAAGCCCACTAGCAGCATTTGGATTTACACGCCCTGCGCACACTCAGTGCACTGTACTAGGGTCTGACAAGTAAACCAAATATCCAATCAGGGAACCACTAATCAATACAACCATTAATTTACAGTAGGGAGAGCATATGCACTTTAGCACTGATCAGCAGTGGTAAAGTGCCCAGAGTCATAAAATAGCCAACAACAGGTCAGAAAAAATATAGGCGGAAGGCAAAAAGTTCAGGGATGACCCTGCAAAAAAGGGCCAAGTCCAACAGATACCACATCAGTTTTAGAAAAATAGCCAATGTTTATCTGTGTAAAGCGAGGAAAAAAAAAATCCAACAAACAGTAAAAAATATATTCATTTTGCAAGAATAGACTCACATACAGTTCCTTCAAGTTAATAGCTCCATCCGGGGATAAAACAGCATCATGAACAAACAATTTTAACAGTTCAGGTCGACCATGAGGTCATGGGCCAGCTACGGTGTCGGGAAGACCTGCAAACAGTACCTTGGAAATGCAGGGTGGCGTGGACCCACCGATTAGGTCTGTATAGACGTCGGCAGGAGTTGGGTCCGGAGGTCGGTGCAGGAGTCATCAGGCCCTTGAAGTTATATGTGTTGCGGTTTGAATTTCATGACGGTTTACAGTCAGGAGTTGTAGAAAGGTCAGTGCAGACCTTTCACTACCCAAGAGAGAAGCACTAACTGCAGGCCGCCAACCCAACAAAGCAACACACAGCAAAGGGGCAGTACTACTCCTGTCAGCTCTTCTTCTTGGCAGGTTCCTTAGTCCAAAAGAAGTCTACATTTCAGGGGTTTTAGGTCTAATACTTATACTCATTTTCCCTGTGAAGTGTTTGTTCAGAAAGTCTCTCTGGCTCAGCAAAACCAGGTGTGTACTCCTTGGTTCAACCAAACTACAGGGTGGGGAGGCAGCATTGTACAGAGCAGCCACAGCCTATTCAGGTGTCTGTGACAACTCCTCCCACCACACTATTCCAGGATGGCCCATCAGCATATGCAGGATACACCTCAGCCCCCTTTGTGTGAGTGTCTGGTGTGGATACACAAACAGCCCCATTCCTTCTAAACCTATGTGGTAAATCCACAAGCAGGCAGAGGCACACAGGATGGTTATGCAAGAAAATGTCCACTTTCTAAAAGTGGCATTTTCAAACACACAATTTAAAAATGACCTTTCCTAAAAGATATGTTATAAAATTCTGAGCTCAAGGAGCCTAAACTCCACTTCTCTATCTTTTTCCAATTAAAAGTTACACTTGTAAAATGTTACAAGGCAGCTCCAATAATCGCCTTTGGGAAAGACAGCTTTTCAATAGTTAAAAACAAAATGTGTAGGATTCCACTACCAGGACAGGTAAACCTCACCAGCACATGTCCTACCTTTCACATAGACTGCACCCTGCCCATGGGGCTACCTTGAGCCTACCTTAGGGGTGACTTATATGTAATAAAAGGGAAAGGTTAGGCCTAGCAAGTGGGTGCACTTGGCAGGTCAACGTGACTGTTTAAAACTGCACTTAGAGACACTACAGTGGCAACTCTGAAACACATTTGAAAGACTACTTGTGTAGGTGCCACAACCTGTGCTGTAGGCCGACTAGGGGCATTAAATATACAGGCCCGGGCACATGAAGTTAATTTTACTAGGGACTTACCAGTACATCCAACATGCCAATCAAGGACAAGTACACACAGTGAATTTTACTAGGGGCTTACCAGTACATCCAACATGCCAATCAAGGACAACAAATTGCACCTTAGCACTGAATTGCAGTGGAAAGGTGAGCAGAGGCACTAAACCAGCAAAAATGAAGTTCAGCATGTCATCAAAAAGAGGAGATCAGACAGCAAAAAGACAGACACAGCACACCAAAAGATGCCAGATCTAAGAAGCAGGCTCTACTGGCCAATTAAAGGTCCTCTCCAGCATTTAACAAGGGAGCAATCCTTTAAAATCCAGTAGAGCCCGCTACAGAGGGCTTTGAGGCTATTAGAACAATAGAGGGCAGAATTTTCTCATTTGTAAAACAAAGGCCTCATAGAGCCCGAGCGTTTTGAAATCCCCTCCGGCTCCGTGAGGCCTTTGTTCAGAGCAACAGATGTGAACAAACATTGGAATGTTGCTGATCCAGGCTTCTATCATCCTTCAGAAGCCCGGGCACTCCATTGTCTTCAATGGAGCACTCACCATTCCAATGCTCTAATACAGTACAGTTTAATAAAACTGCACAGGGTTTGGCCCATAATCAATCAGGCTAGGCCCTAACAATCAATGAGAATGTTGAATGTTTTTTTTTTTTTTTTTAAAGACCTTTATTGCACAGTTCAGTAATGACACAGCACATGGCCTACAACCCCGTGGGCCGGCCGCGATGTTCATCATTTCCGTTCAGCGTTTTCTAGTTTACACAGCCTTTCAGCCGACAACCCAGGGGTCCGGCGGCACAATACGTGCATGTGCATATAATTCAAACAATTTGCACAACGGAGAATCTACAGGTCTACCATTTTTTGTTTTTTTTCTGTTTTGAAAACATTTTTATTATTTTAACACCCGAGAACAAGTACAGTACAGTCATGTCTTTGTCAAGCAAAAGGCCCCACTTCCCACACCAACACCCCCCATACATCCCATCAAAGGTTAAGAGCTCCCCACCAATAACCAAATTCACACGCAATAATCGTTGGTCGGTACTCTCATAGTGCATAGTCTCTTGAGCTCGGGCGGCTCTGTCTTGTGTATACATCTTGGCCACCGGCAAACCTTAGGTCCTCCATCCAAGCCGTGGTAGTGCCTCCACTTGCCCCATATTCTGCTAAATTTCTTCAGGCATCCCCACGCCTTATACGTAACCCTCTCGGCCGCCATGTACAGGTCCATTCCCCTCCTCCATTCTCCTAGTTGAGGGGTTTTTGGCGCTTCCCAGTTCCTAGCTATGTCCCTCTTGGCTACTACTAGCGCTAGGGCTAAAAAGATCAGCAGAGGGCGGGCCAGGTCTACATCATTTGTCATCTCTAGGAGTATGAGCTTCGGGTCCATTGGGATCTCCATTTCCAGTACCTCCCCCAGTTCAGCAGTGACCTCCCCCCAGTAGGTTTGTATATGAGGGCACGACCACAGTATGTGTAAGAAATCCCCAGTTGCCATCCCACATCGCAGACAGCTAGGGTCAGACACTCTTCCCATCTTAAAGAGCCTCTGCCTGTCAAAGTATGCCCTATGTAAGATTTTGAATTGTGTCAGGGGGAGTCGTGATTTGATTGCTACCTCCCTAGGGTGCATCAGCACTACCCCCCAGTCTACGTCGTCCATTTCCCCAGCTCTTTCTCCCAGGTGGTGTGGAGTCCAGTCAGCCTATCTGGTTTATTATTCATGATCGTTTTGTATGTCAGGGATACCGCCTTTTCTGGGATCTTTTCCTGCAGTAAGCAGCCCTCCAGGGGGGCGTATTCAGGGAGTGCCTCCTGTACTGCCCCATCCGCCCGCCAGGCATGTCTGAATTGTATATATTTGAAAAATTGGGAGTGGTGCAGTCCAAATTCCGTCTGCAGGGACTGAACTGACTTCAAAGTCCCATTTTTAACCACATCCCCCAGGGAGGAGATGCCAATATCATCCCATCCTCGGAAGCCTTTTAACTTACTGAGTTCTTTCAGCCATGCGCAGTCCCAGATCGGGGTCTGCCTCAAAGGCCTATCAGTCCACCCTACAGCTTTCGTGGCCTTCTGCCAAGCTCCCAATGTGAGTCTGGTGGCCGGTAGCAGTTTTGTTTCGTCCCCTCCCCTCGTAAATGTAGTGTATGCAGCTATGCGTGTCCATATTGTGTCTTTCTAGTGCGTAAGTGGGATGCGCAGCTGGTGCGTGGACCCAGTCATTGATGGGGGCCAGATGTTCCGCCCAATAGTAGACTTCTAAATCAGGTAGAGAAATTCCCCCATCATATTGGTGCCTCTGTAGGGTCGCCAATGCCACCCTGGGGTGCTTTCCTAACCATAGGAAGGACCTTAGGTCCGCATGTACTTCTGAGAAAAACCTGTGCGGTAACGGAAGATACTCGTTTTGGAATGCATAGAGGAATCTTGGCAAGGAGACCATTTTGAACATAGCCGCATGCCCAAGAAGTGTCAGGAGGAGCAACTGCCATCTGCCTGCGTCTAACTTAAAGTTATTAAGCACACCGATAATATTGCGCTCGTAGGCTATTGTCCTGTCTGTTGTTATGATTATCCCCAGGTACGTGACACCTACAGTAGTCGTCTGCAGTCTGTCTGGTAGGTCAGGCCATTCCGTCTGTCCCCTGGGGTCATAGAGCGTTGACTTATGCCAATTAATTTGGTATCCCGATCTAGCCCCATACTGATCCAGCTCCAAAAAGAGCGCCGGTATAGTAGTCTCTGGTGTTGTCACATACAGCAGCACATCATCTGCATAGAGGGACAGTTTTTCCTCTTGCTATCCTGCCTGACCCAAACGGAAACCCGACACCTTAGGGTTTTGCCTAATCGCGCATACCGCAGACCTCAATAGTCAGGGCAAACAGAAGGGCAGACAAGGGGCATCCCTGCCGGGTTCCCCTCTGTATGGGAAAAGCCTTGGACATCGCCCCGTTGACCCTGACTCGAGCAACAGGGCCCGAGTAAAGGAGTCGTACCCTACTTCTGAACTTGGGCCCAAACCCTAGATATTCTAAGACTCCCTCCAAGAAGGGCCAATGTACTGCATTGAACGCCTTTTCAGCATCCAAGGACAAGAACCAGTGGGGTTCCGTCCTGTCCTCCCCTTCACACAACCAATTATGCGTCCTACGCAGATTGTATCTGGCCGCCCTTTCCGGAATTAAACCTGTCTGGTCCATTTGTACCAGTTGTGGTATAACGCGTCGTAGCCGAAGAGCCAAGATTGTGGCATATAGCTTAGCCTCCACATTCAGCAGGGAGATAGGGCGATTGGACGCACACTCATCTGGAGGCTTTCCCGCCTTGTGGATTGGGACAATTGTGAGCTGTCTGAGGTCTAGGGGAAAATGGCCCTCCTTTTCAGCATCCTCAAACAGTCCCAGAAGGTGTTTGGTCAAGAGGTCTGCCGGTTTCTTGAAGAACTCCGCGGGGAAGCCATTGGGTCCTGGGGCCTTACCCGCTCGGAGTTTCGTAAGTGCTATTCTAACCTTTTCCACTGTGATATCTTCCTCTAGGTCCTCGCAGTCTGTGTCTTCAAGCTTCGGGATATCAATACTTGTCATATAGTACAGCGCATCCTCCCTGGTCCCTAGATCGCGTGCTTCATAGAAGGCCTCATAATAGTCAGCGAAGGAATCCGCTATCTGGTCGTCAGTACATGTCCACGTCGTCGGGCCCGTCCTGATTCTTTCTACCCATCTCTCGCTCTTCTCTTTTCTACTCAACCATGCTAGGAGCTTTCCAGACTTATCTCCCACATCATAAATTCGATGTAGGGTAGCCAGCGCCTGCGTCTTCGCCTCCCTGGTCACAACTTGCCGATATTGGGTCTGAACATCCACCAGGCGTCTCAAGATCCCTGGGTCTTTACTCCGGAGATGCTCCGTCTCCAGTTGCACTATCTGCGTTTCCAGCGCTAGGTTCTCTGCCTGTTCCTTCCTTCTGGCGTCTGGAAGCCGACAGTGCACCCTATCATGGAGCACCACTTTGACTGCTTCCCATAAGACCACCTTGGAGTCCACTGTCCCGACATTGTCCGCTAAGTATACCTTAAGATCGGCCCGCAGTCCCCTCAGGAGCTCTGGGTTCTGCAGATCCCAGTTCGAAAACCGAAGGATGTTAGGCCCGGTCCGCCTCTTTCTGCCCAGAGCTAGCACCAGTGGCGAGTGTTCAGACACCCCTCTAGCACAGTATTCTGCCGAATCTGACGCCTGAAGCATCTGTCTCAGCATGAAGATATAGTCAAGTCGGTAATAAACTTTGTGGGCTCCCGAGAAGTAGGGGAACATCTGCGCCGTCGGGTGTAACCACCTCCATACGTCTAAAAGGCCAAGGGTAGTCATGGTTCTGGCCAACGGGGTCAGGGTCTAGGGGCGACCGCGATCCCCGGTTCTGTCTAACGGCGGGCTCATGAAATCGTTAAAGTCCCCGCCAATGATCTGCACCGTGTCCGATGTGTTAAGTATTATGTCTGATATACCCAAAGCGTATCTGTCTGCAGTTTGGGTGGAGCGTAAGTCGAGATAAATGTGTATTCCCTCCTTCCCCACATCCCTCGAACCCCCACATATGTCCCTTTTGGATTGGTCCAGATTTTCGCTACTTGCATTGGTGGACACTTCTTTATCAGTATCGCGACCCCCCTTGAGCCAGAGGTAAACCCAGTGTGGGCCAGGACTGTGTACTGCCCCCTCGCTAGGAAGGCACACTCCGTGCCCTTCAGGTGTGTCTCCTGTAGGAGTACCACATCTGCCCCAGAGCGTTTTATGTACTTGTTGACCAGACCTCTCTTAATCCTACAGCCAAGGCCATTAACATTCCAAGTCATCACCTTAAAAGTTTCCCCTTGTGGCCTGTTTCTATCCGGGATCCCCAATCTATCCTGGTGCAATCTCAGTAACGGGCCCCTGACGTGTCGTGCCAGTAGAGGCCGTGGGGTGTAGAAGTGCTGCCTATCTCGTGTGCCAAGGAATTTCAAGTGGTAAGGGAAAATTGCTGGTGGTGCATGGTGGTTAGCGTGTGCGCCTGCCTGACAAGTGACTACAATACTCATATTGTCCGTCCGAGAATGTTGAATGCTTGGTTAGTTAAAAGTTCTTTAAATGTGTTTTTTATATTTCTTTCTGTGTTATAGCGTTCTGAGTCCTGAGGAGAACCCCAATAATCAATATAAAGGGGTCAGAAACGCATCAACAGTTTTTTATCCAAACAAGTGTTTCCATACAATAATACTGTTGCTCTGAACACATTATCTCTTGAAGGACTTGTGATTTCACTCAGAGCCCAGTATCTGCACTGTTTGGTGTTAACCCACTAAGAAATGTGTATGCTTTATACAATTAAAAGAAGTGTAGTGGGCAATGTATAAAATGACTTTTGAAAAAAACAGAACCTAGGCTGTTCTTTTAGTGGTTTTTCTGTATAATTGAAGTTTTTTGTGAAGAAAATAATGATTTACTTGTTTCTTTTGTAATATTTGCATATGTAGTCGATGTTTTCTTTTGTGTGTATTGTTAAGTTTGTCCAAATTGTACTCACAATTGATTTTTGAAAATTTTTGGGAAAGGTGTGCAGATCAAAAGAAAAAGAAAACAGAAAAAGTAAAAAAAATTCTGTGGATCATAACGTGTGTGATCTCAGGAGTGAGTGATGTATGAAAGGACATCAGTATCGGCATTTGTGTTGTTTCATTGTTCACTAACGCAGTTTAGCCACTGCCTTTTGGACAACACTGGTCAAATAAATCTTGTGTAATTATTTTGTAGATCTCAGGTTTCAGCAGGCTTGTAATCATGGTCAATATTGGTTTGATAGTCCGGTTTCAGTACTAGTAGGCCTTGTGAGTCAACCACTGACTCATAAGACCTTCTGGTGATTAAGTCATAATAGTGTGGTTTTGGGTGGTTTATTCATGATGGCCATTGGACTGACATCACTGCTCAATTTTAGAGTATAGAGAGTATTTGAAGTAGCTTCTTTGAAAGACACATGCTATTACATTAGATTGTCAGTAGAATTGCATGTTGACCAGTTGCTGGAAAAAAAATCCTGGCACTCTTTAGCTAAACCTGGTGTCGTTTTCACTGCATACTTTTTCATCAGAGCATTTATTAGAGGGAGGACTGTGAAACACAGTTCCTTTACTTTGTTTAATAGTGACAATGCAGTTCCTATAGATTGGGCCATTGGAACATAAGGTTACTTAACTGCCAGCTGTCAGGCGATTAAACAATATATAAATCCCATCACTGGTCTTCAACAATTCCTATTAATTCCCGACATCAGTAATTTTTGAATCCTTAACAGAAACCTATTACTAATTTACACTGCTTGCTTGAGCTACATCAGTTCTACCTTTCTCTATTCATCATCTGACTCGATCCACACAAATGTACCATTCCTTGCTCCACCAAAGGCAATGCTGTGTGCAGTGTAGCTGCAACAACAGAGTGATTCAGCCCCCAGCAGTCACAGCCATAGAAACTGGCCACAGGCGTTTGGATTCCCCACCCTTTAGAGAGAAGTAAACCCATCTTGTTTTGGTGTCATGGACAAGTAAAAGTGTAAGCGCAGATTCCTCACCCATGTCCATGAAGCATCTCATGAGCACAGTTGAACATCCCAATGATAGCCTTTCTGTCATCAATACGGGACAGCAGCAGGACGACGGATGTGTATGTCACAATCAGGTCCAAGTAGCCCTTTGTAAAATTGTAGTTCACATTCTGTGGAGAGAGACACACACATCTCATTACACAACATCAAGTAAGTAACAGGGAAATCAAAAATATGGTACAAAGTTCAAATACAGAATACATCGGTGTGTTGTTTTCCAAGAGTGGGGGAGGGGTGCAATCAGAAATATAGCTGCTCTGGTGGCGTCCAACCTGACAATGAATTAGATGTATAAATAGAAAGAGCCCCTGCAAAACCATTTTAAAGCAGCTTAGTAACATGCTTTGGCACTTTCACAAAATAGAACTATAATATTTTGGTCCGTACCTTTTCAAATAAGGAGACAACCATTTCACGTTTCATTTTTAAGATGCTGTTAGGTCACCATGAAGGGATAGTACTCAAGCCTTCAAAACCAACTAATTATCCCTTTACTCTAAATAGACATCACACTCAGCTAAACATTGCTTTAGAAATAAATTCTGATATAGAGAAAAATATCTACAAGCAAACTTTTTTTTAAACTCAAAACATATAATAATTGGGGTTCAGTGGTCCTCTCAGGCCTCTGGGAACCTAGTGAAACTGCATATACTACTCCGTTGATAACTATAGCCCTGACATATAAATCCCTTTCCCAGTCCATCACACTCACTCTCCCAGTCACTAATTGCTGAGGGATAAAATCTGATTTCCCCTATGTCAGTGGTATTAGCTATATATATATATATATATATATATATATATATATATATATATATATATATATATATATATATATATATATATATATATATATATATATATATATATATAGGAATCCCAGCCTGTCGATGAGTGACAGGCAGCATCAGGGTGCAGACCTCGCAGCGCCACAACAGACAGCCAGAAGTAGAGCTCACAGATAATCCAGACTCAAGTGAGTAAATATATATATCACCTCCTCGTTGGTTCAAAGCTCGGGATTCTGCAGCGCTCATGCATGTGCGTTGTCCTGCGGCTGAACCCACGCCGCTAATATTCCAACAAATTCCCCCCACAAGGGGAAAAAACGGGTCGCACCACCAGTTTAAAGTTTACAGCAATCTCCTTTTATTCCATTAGTTATCACAGGGCAATAGCGCAATTGATCTACGCGTTTCGGTGTGTCGCCACCTTGCTCATGATCAACGGGTTTGCCCCACCCCTGTGTTTTTAAAAGGTTCTTGTTTTTTTCTGTATCTCGCATTTCCTGGTCACGTGTTTCCAAGGATTATGGTCCTTGTAGTTTTGATGGTGTTTTGGCAAAAGTCAACATATTTGTGCACATAATAATATCACACAGACAAGTTCTCTTCATTCTTTAAGACAATTCATTCGTTAATTTTTATATCATTATTGTACTGCCTTCCAGTAGGCTTACATATCCATAATTGTTTATGCCTTCCAATAGGCTGACTCTGAACTCATCCACTTTATCTTATTATTAACAAACATGCATTGTCCGTCATAGTTCTTATTTATAAGTGCACATATAATTCCTCCGATTGATTTAATCCATTCGGATGCAGGGTCCTCAGGTTAATGATAAATCTCGATTCCACTTGTCTCAATTGTCTCTCACGATCCCCCCCGCGTTCACCCTTTGGGATTGTTTGTATGCCATAGAATTTTAATTTTTACCAGTCTCACTGGTGAGATAGTTCCATATGTTTGGCTATGGCATTAGAGCGGTCCTTGTGGGAACCTTTTAAAAACACAGGGATGGGGCAAACCCGTTGATCGTGAGCAAGGTGGCGACACACCGAAACGCGTAGATCAATTGCGCTATTGCCCTGTGATAACTAATGGAATAAAAGGAGATTGCTGTAAACTTTAAACTGGTGGTGCGACCCGTTTTTTCCCCTTGTGGGGTGAATTTGTTGGAATATATATATATATATATATATATATATATATATATATATATATATATATATATATATATATATATATATATATATATATATATATATATATATATATATATATATGTTGTGTTAGCATGATGTATCTATATACTCTTTTATGTACGTATGCATTCAGTCTAACCTCTATCTGTTTTAGCTAGTAGGTAGAGGTATATACTGTTCGTGTGTTCTGTTTACTTCAAGTAGGCCGAGAAACATACAGACGCCATCTTCCTCTGTAATGTTAGAGCAGTAATCACCTGTTACTTTCCAGTGGTTGTCAGGCCCCGGCTCAGTTGATTTACTGAAAGCAGCTGAATCCACGCTATTCTTTCCCTGCCCTGGGACCCAAGGTCGCATCTGGCTTTGGGTGCGATATGCTCATTCCTGAAGGCGCCGTGCCTGTACTTCCGGGCACTGGGACGAAAGGGAGTCACCCCTCCTGACCTCCCCAATAATAACTAGCAGAGCTTTGAACTAATCATGTGTGCCATATATGGTCCTTCCTAGAGGACCTAGAGCCAAGTAGTGTTTTTCCATTTATGGTGACTTCATGTACCTTGCTGATAGTATATATATGTGCTGTTTTGAATGAAAGTCAGCAATCTTCTCCACGCACCTGGATGGGTTAGGATGGGAGAGGCTCCTCTATAGAATATTTTGCATAAGAAACAATTGAACTTTCTTCACTGTCAAGTGACTGTTTTTTTGGTAATTTGTATTGGGGCTATTGGTAAGTATAGCTCCTTATTTTATTTTTATGAGACGTCAGTTGGCGACTCTGGTAGGACTCCTTGGTGGGGTCGTCCACCTCTAACTGGGTAGAAAGGACAAAGAAAGGGAAGCACTGGTCGAGGGGGTGGACTGACCAGAAATTCTGACTTCCTCTGGTCTCGCGATCAGGGAGCCCCAGCTGCTAGTGACCCTTCGTCGGAGTCCTACGGGCGTAAACCAGGAGCTGCCCGTGTTGGTCTTCAGGAGTTGGCAGTGGAAAATACGCAATTGTACCTGAGTGCACCAGGTGAGTGAATTGTGATTGGTGTCTGTTGGAACCCACTGTTGAGCGGTGATTTGAAACAGTTAACTGTATTGCAATTGATGGTCGGTGTACCATGGAGAACTTGGGCTGCACGGGCAGATGCTCCACGGACTTGCTTGGTGAATAATAGAGACATTGATCGGACGCCTTGGTGTGGCTTGTGTGGTACACACCCGGCCGGACTGCTCTCGGAAAAGCCTGTGATTATACCTGGGTAGCCTTCGGGACACATCTGAAGCGATGCTAAGGCAGCGGGCTTAGTCAGAATAGTCCTGAGGGTGAACCATGAGGATCGCGGGATGGTCTGTAGGTCGGTCTTTGGTTAACTTCTGTCCAACGGTCTCTTGGTAGTCTCTGGACTGCCTGATTTTGGTATTTGTCGGTCTGGAAATCTGAGTTGATTAGTTCTCCATGAACAGGAGTCGACGGGCTCCGTTCTTCTGTTTTGGAAAAGAAATGTCGTTTTGAACTTTCTGTTCCTTTGAATGCACTCATGTATGTATTGTATTGTCTGTACTTCTTTTCTTTGAACGGTGAATAGCAGGTTGAGAATGTCTAAACATGGCCATGTTTGAAAGAGTGTTTTTCTGAATGAGATTGAACTGTTGGTGAATAAGGATGCCGTGTTTAAGTAAATTGTGTTTTCGATGTTGCTGTCGCCGAAAGGGCACGCAATTGGATTATAGTCTGCCTGCCCCGCCAGAGGGTAACCAGAGTCATGACATGTATGTTAAACATGGCATTTCACCTATTTTGTTTAATATACTGTGGCATAAATATACTAAAGATAATGTGGAACTGCAATGGCCTTTAACCGGGCCTTTCGATGAGAAGAAAATACATTACTTACAGGATCGATTATTTTCCAAACGAATTCGACAGGCAATGTTTGATTCTTTGAATATGTGGCAGAAGGAAGCAAAACGTAGATGCATTAGGGCAGAGAAGTTATGTAAAATGAAAGGAGGCCAGATGATCACACAGAAAGCTATAGCTTATGATAAGGATCAGAGTGAGAAAAATATTGATTGCACAAATAGACAATTCGGGGTTGCAGGTAGATAAAAGCTTTGTAACTCGGACTGAGTCAGAGGATGAAATAGAGGATTTATTAGATGTGCGTCCACCTCCCCCTTATGCCCCTCAGAGCATATATCCTGTGGTCCCTTTGACTACAGCCTCGGCTCCTATGGCATCGGCCCCGTAGTATCCTCTTCCCCTGCCTCCATGGGAACTTCTTCTGTTTTGTCTCCTTTAGCATTTGGATCGGCTACTTTAGTGCCCGATGCGTTGTCCTCTCCCACTGCGTCCACAGTTGTTTTGGCCTCCCCTTCTCCAGCTTGGGTTTCTCAGTCTTCAAGCACGCCCCCGCCCTAGCTGACCAAACTCCATCTCGAGTTCCGGGGGATCTTGGCACGCGACGGTTGTTTACTTGATCAGCAGTAGGGTTAGACGAGAAACAGAAGGTTGTAAGTCAGGCATCCCAATGGATGCGGAATGCCGTGTATACTATAACTGATATATGGAGTACTCTTAGAGATTATGAACCTGTTATGCAGCAGCATGCCCTGGAGCATATAGCTACCCGTCTGATTTCCTTATGGGAACAGTGTTTCCCGGACGTAAGAGCCCCTCAAGTAATGTATGATATTCTAGACTGGGCTCATAAGTTTGAATTAGGTTTGGAAGATGTGTACAGGAATGTCGAGACTTTAGTGAAATATCGAGGGCTGCTGCACTTGAAATGTCCAAATTGGGATTCCCAGCATCCTATGCGGGAAGTTCATCCTATTTACCATCCTGAAATACCAGAATTAGGAAATGATCAGGATCAAGTGACTAGAGCTCGAGTGAAGGCCCAATTTCAAGAGCAAAGGGTCTATACCCCTTGGAAAAGGAGTGAGGTCCTTTCCCTGAAGTCGCAACTCCCGACCCCTGTAAAAATCCTACTGCTTACTATAAAGAGCTCACCGAGGTGGCCTCTTCGGCTGTCATGACCCTAGATGACATCGAGGTATTTTTCGGTCTACTAGTCCCTGTCGATGTATGGCGCCAGGTGCATGATCAGGATCATGCTACATAGTTGGGAGGGACTTGGGAACAGATTAAAGAATGGGACAAGGATCGAAAGCCTGGCGATAAACCTAAACCTGAAATCTTGGCTCTGCCAGGACGGATTATTACCTACATACATTCCTTGATTCCTCCTCGAAAGGTGGATTGGGACAAGTTGACAGCATGCAAACAGAAGAAGGATAAGAGCGTTTCAGATTTCTTTACCAGATTCTAGGAGGTAATTATTGATTTTAGTAGACAGGACTTGTCAGTAGAAGGCGGTGTGCGAATATTTGTTAATTGTTTTGTGACTAATCTGTTACCCGAGATCTCCACGCGGCTACAAGCTGCTGAGAGTACTTGGACAACTTCCTCAACTTTGGTTATACTAAGCATGGCTCAGTATTACGAGCATAGGGAAAATGAAAGCAAGGATAAGTCAGAAAAGAAAGCAAAGGACCTCAAGACACGGGTATTGTTACAGCAAGTTATCAGGTGTCGAGGCCGAGATCGAGGCGGTAGAGGACCCGTCCTGAGGGGGGCGGGAACGGGACGAGGAGAAGGTCCAGCTGTTGCTTTGGGAATAAACCAATGCTCTTCCAGTAAACAGAAAGCGCAGTGTCCATTGTGGCTGGCTCGGAACGGGGCAGTGAGAGGTAGAGGAAGAGGTTGAGGTGTTGTGGATCGAAGTGATATACGAAGAGTGGAAGAATCGCATGGTGAGTCAGAGAAGAATTACTTTGATAATCCGAGAGGGAGGCAGTATTACAACGAAGATTGTGGGTTTGAGGGGACTGATGGGCATGGTTATACATAGGACAGCCATGGACAGAGTAGGGGCCAGGTGTCAGTACCCATTGATCAGCAAGGGCCTTATGTGAGAGGGTGATTGATGGGGACTTCTGAAAATTTTCTAGTTGATACGGGTGCGATTAATAGTTTGATTGCTTGTTTGCTGGTCCCAGGGTCTGCTCTGTCCGGGCGGAATAATGTTTCAGTGGGTTTTTCTGGAATCCCAGTGGTGAGCCCCATCTCTAAACCTATTCCCTGCATCATCTTCATCATCTTCATCCCAGGTCTTCCACAGTGCCTGAGGTGAAATTGTTGCGTCCGCAGTCCACAGCACGTAACTCAATCATAAAGGGTCCATGAGTTGTGGTGCACAGAGTTAGTGGCACCTGAAGCGCTCAGGGGGTGCGCAGCCAGCGATGATGCGTCATCCGGGCAGGCCGCACTAGGAGCAATGTCTTTTGCTCAATTAATTCTGTCTTAATAGGGCCATGTGGCGTTGACTTGTGGTGTACAGAGTTAGTGACACCTGTGGTGCTCAGCATGTGCACAGCCTGCAATGATGCCTGGTCCTGGCGGGCCGCACTGGTAGCAATGTCTGTTGCCTACCGGACTGTGTCATCTGCAATCGCGACTCGATCTGAATTGTGAGCCCTGCTGACCGCAGTGTAGGTTAAAGGCAGTAGTCATCACAGACATAACTCCGTGGTGCTGTGCCTCTGGGTTCACTGGGGGCCTGTGTGGTGGATGCCAGCGATCGGCTGAGGAGGCCGGCGGTCATGGTGGCAGTCTCGTGGCAGGGTGAGGGTCGCCGCCCTGGCAGACGCGTTGGCCATCCCGGAAGTGAACCATGCCCAAGGTCCCGGCCTATTTATTCACACTCCTACGCTGGACTGGCGTACGCCGGACCAGCCGACTCTGCTTACACTTACAGGGGGGGACGACACAGCTACATGACCAAGGTCTTCCCCACTGCCTGAGGTAACATGGTTGCGTCCACTGTCCACAGCACTACAAACACCAGCAGTATATTTCCACATTGACAGGTCTGTGCTCTACATACTGAGGTCTGTCCAGCACATCACCGCCACACTTGACATTGTGTGCCTTCTTATTCATGGGTGACTTGTCTCCTTCCCACATACTTGGTTCCCACCTCTCCCCAAATTCTGCTATTGTGTGGCTGAGGGGCCATGCCATTTTCTAAACGTCCTCTGTCCTGTTCTGTGCAGCCTCAGTGGTAGTCCGGTGGGGGTGTGGTCCGGGGGGCATGGGGCTGGTGGCGATGGGTGTTGTAGACCTTTTTAGTCTCCGAGCTGCATGATCAGTGTCTCAATGACATATGTTGGTCTTCAGATGTGGCTCCGGGCTGGACCCCCTTTCATACTGCAGGTAGTCATCCTGCTTTACACCAGTAAAAGGCAGGTGTTAAATCCTTGCTGCTAACGTGCCTTATCACCTGTTTTTGGATCTCATCACAGATCTGGCTGGTCATTGAGAATACCCCGAAGTGGTGTATTCGTGTGTTTTTGAAGACGAATGGAGAAAGCGCCAGGGATGAGATCACAGTAACCAATAGGAGATTTGCAAGTCTCTTTTATTCTTTTTTGTATTAAAAAAACAGGACAACAGCCAACGCGTTTTGTTCCATATATAGGAACTTCATCAGGGCAGAGAGAATCTTGAATAGATCACATCCCACTTTGGGTATTAGGACGATAGTCAACCCCTCGATATGACAGTGTTGGGTATGATTCCGCCCAGAGCGTGTATGTGACCCTAAATAATGTCAATGCCATATTTACATTGAAGTCAATTAACTGCGGTGGTTCCCGTCAAGATATCTAGAAGGAATTCAGCACAATTAGAAGGATCAGAGAAAGATGCATCCATCCAAACAGATTTGTAACTGTGTTTAAATGTCCTCACACCCAGAGATTTCTTGTCTAACTATCCAGGCCTGCCTCTGCTAGATTGTGTATTTCTTGTCTGGAGTTTTGATTGACAGGGCTGGGGTATTCCAGGAGACAGAATGAGTCAGCCCAGTGGTGAATAGAGAGATCTGCATCTAGATGGGTGTGAGAAGTTGCACCTGGGACCTGAATAGGGCTGTGCCTTTCCTCCACAATGCTACCTCCACCTCCTGTGGTGGGGCTGATTTCTCTGCTCTGCACTGTGAAAGAAGGGAAGGAATCCTGTCAACAATGGTGGCTCCACCTCCTGTGCGTGTCTGATGTTTCTGCCCTGCCCTGTGAAAGGAAAGAAGGAGTCTTGTCAACAGAGTGCTCCAGAACTGGTTTGGACTGGGCAAAGGCCCCTCTGCCCTCAGAGGACAAAGGATTTTGGGGTATAAATATTGGGACCCTAATCCCAAGAAATTAGATCACTTTTTGACTACAAGAAGAAACCTTTGCTGAGGAGAGGAACCTGAAGAAACTGAGGAGATACTATCCCTAAGCTGAAGTGCTGCTTGGGGGATTGGCCTGCAGTGGTTGCCTGACTGCCAAATAAAGGAGAAAGGACTTTATGTGTACTTTATTCAACTTGTGAAGGATCTCCAAGGGCTTGGAAAAGAGCTTGCCCCCTGACCGAAGTCTCAGGATCAGTAGACCACCAGCCTTTGAGGATTGCTGCTGGAAACGCTGTTTCAGTGGCTACAGAGGCAGGGAGCTGTGACCAACTCTCACGACCGGCCCGGTGTCCTGTAGGCACCGCATCGAACAACGTCCGCATCTTGCAACGTATCCTCTGGGCTCACCGACTCCATCCTGCCGCCGTCACCGAGCCGTTGCATGCACCGCGACCTGTGGACACCGCGACATGCAACGCCTCGCTACACCGACTAGTACTGGTCTGATCGATGCGGTCACTGCTGCTGACTTTGAGTCCTGTGAACGCAACGAAGTTGGGCACTGCCTCGCACGCTTCGCGACGCACCGCCTGACTCGTACCGCTGTCCAGACTGATCGACGCCAGCTCCTGAACTCCGGCTCTGTCGCCGCACCGCAAGCTTCAAGCACAGTAACGAAGCACCGTCTCGCCCTGCAACGTACGCCTTGGACCCACCAACTCCGTCAATGGGCCGCTGCCTGCACCGCATCGAGGGACAACACGTCCTGCAACGCTTTCTTTTCTGTAACACGATGAACACTGAGCCCGGCTTGCACACCCATGCCGGCCGCACAAAGTAAAGGTACTTTGACCGAGTCTGTCTACCCTTGAGTGAACCCGTATTGACGCGGTCCACTGGAATTAGTAGACTCTGTGTGCTTTTCATCAACGCTGTAGCCGGACCGGGCTCCCGACTCACATAAAACTCTGATTACGCATTTTTAACAAGAACTCTTGATTATTTTTAATAGTACTGTGGATTATTCTTATCGTTTTTGAACTTGTGGTAACTCTATATAAAAGATACTAATTTTTATAACTATACAACCTGTGTGGTGTCCATTTGCAGTGTTGTCACTTGATTACTGTATGTGTTCACAAATGTTTTACACACTGCCTCTGAGCTAAACCTGTCTGCTCGTGCCAATCTACCAAGGGTCTGAGAAGGGTTTATTTTAGGAGTGTACCCCCTTACCCTGACTAGAGGAGAGAGTCCCTATTTGTCACAAGTACCTACCTGTGCCAACTAGAGACCCCCAATTCTAACATTGGTGGTCAGCGGTGAGGATTCTGGACTTGCATTTGTGACTCATATACAGTGATTGGTGAACACTACTTAGTGAGTGCAGACCATGAAATGAAATGAAATAAAACTTATAAAGCGCATGGCTGCCTATGAGCGTCCCAGCGCTGGTGAGTGAACTAACAGAAAGGAGAGAAGACATTTTTAAGGGAATAACCAACTTTTCAACTGTTTCCGGAAAGAAAGAAGGTTGGGCTGGGCACGAATGGCAGGTGGTAGGGTATTCCACAGTTTGGAAGCATTATAAGAGAAAAGGCGACCCCCGATCGGGCCCTCTTGATCCTGGGCATGGAAGCCAGGTGCAGATGCGCAGACCGAAGGGGTCTGTTCGTTTTATTGGGTAGAATGAGGTCCTTCAGGATGGGGGGGGGGGGGCTTTGGCATGGAAAAGGTTATTAGTAGTGCATAGAGACTTAAAATGCACTCTTTCCTGAATAGGTAGCCAATGGAGTAGGCTGAGAGCAGGTTTCGTAGAGCAGCGGTTCTTGGTGCTCGTGAGGAGCCTGGCAGCTGCATTTTGGACAACTTGTAGTTTGGCAATTACTTTCTTGGGGGCACCGAGATACAAGGCATTGCCCTAATCCAACCTGGACAGTATGAGGCCCTGAAACCATAAAACAACCACGTACTTCTGATACTTGTTTTGCCAGGGATCTCTATTTTTGCAAAGTAAGGCCTGGTTCAACCATCATGGAAAAGGCAGCATCCATTGCATCTGTTGACTGTGATTGGGAGGAAGAGAAAATAGAAAGCTACACCAGCAAGCAGCTCAAGAGCTTCTGCAGAAAGTTTAACATTTCCGTGACCGGACTCTCCAGAAAGGAGCAGTTCCAAAAGGCACTGAGGGCCTGGATCGAGGCATCGAATGCCCTGGAAATTAAATTGAATATGAGGATGCAGAGCAGCGGCTTGAAGGACCACTGGGTCCAGAAGGGAGGGGTGCAACCTCCCCGTTGGGTAGCAGTTTTTCTGCCCGAGGCCTGTCCCCAGAAGAGATGGCAGACAGGAAAGAAAACAGGATGTATGAAATGGAGATGGCCAAACTCAAATTGAATGGGCAACTGGAGCTAGAAAGTAAGAAATTGGCTCTAGAGGAAAAGAGATTGCAGTTTAAACATGACAAGGTTTTGAGGGAGTTGGATTTAATGGCCAGGAGCTTAGAGATTACTCCCTCTGGTGGCCGCACACTGTCAGTGCCTGTGGAAGCTAGCGTGTATATCCCCAAGGATTTGGTAAAGGAATTTTATAAGAATGATGATATTGGGCAGTGGTTCAGAGCCTATCAGGTAGCCATGTCTTCCCACCGGGTCCCTGAGAGAGAGATTGGGGAGCGGGTTGTGGGGGCGGTTTCTTAGTGAGGGGCGGGACACACTGCTGGACTTGGCTTCCGAAGTCCATAATTCCTATAGCCACATGAAAGATGCATTAATGACTAGGTATGGTTTGACCCCCAAACTCTATAGGCAGAGGTTCAGGACTTGCAAGAAGATAGTGAACAGTACCTTGGTAGAATATGTCACTTTCTTTTGCAGAGCATTGGATGGTTGGGTGAAGGGCAGCAAAGCTAATGATTTTCAAGGTCTCTTTGATTTGATGGCATGAGAGCACTTGTCCAATAATTGTTTTCCAGAGCTGCGCCAGCACCTGATTGATAGCAAGCTGACTAACCCTAGGAAGCTTGCTGAGGAGGTGGACCGCTGGGTGAGCACCTGGGTCCACAAGGGTCACATGGGAGACTCAGCCAAAGGTGGGCAGGGTCCCCAGCAGAAGAGTGGGTGACAAGGGTAAACAGAAGGAGTTCCGTAGAGGGCCCCAAAGTAATTCCCAAGGGAACCAAGGAAAAGGTTCCCACCCTCCCCCTGAGAGAAAGCAAGGGGTCCAGACAGGTAATTCTGTTCCACAGGGACCCCTGCAATGTTACAAATGTGGGGACCTGGGTCATAAGGCGATTGACCCCAGGTGACACCTATTTGGAAAAGCAGCACCCACTGGTGCTCCAGCCCGGCAGATGGCGAGTGTAGCCTTGGGGGAAGAGATTGGTGTCCAAGTTGGGTGGGGTCCTGCAGAGATGTCCCTTGTCTCTTTAGGAGTCTGTGAGATGGTCCCAGGGACCCAACTGCCCAATAACACTAAGAAATAGGGGCAGTGGGTGACCATCAATGGCCACAAGGTGGAGGCTCTTAGGGATACAGGAGCCGGTATGACAGCTATCAAGTGTCACCTGGTGTCTCAAGAGCAGATTGTCCCTCATGCATTTGACACCCTGGAGACTACTGGGGAAAAGGTAGCTGAACTGTGGGACCTGCCTGAGCTGACCCATTGGCAGCAGGAAGGAGGCCCCTCCAGGGAAGAATTCTGCCGGGTGCAGAGAGAATACTCTTCTCTTGAGGGCTTGCGGCAACAGGCTGCAAGCCAGGCAGCAGGTGATCAGTCTGGATCACATTGGATCCACTGGGAGAACGGTCTCCTGTATAGTGAGCCTAAGATTGCTGAGCAAGGGGTCAGCCCGTGTGCTGGTGGTACCCCAGAACTTCAGAGCCTTCCTACTGGGGCTGGTCCATGATGTGCCATTGGCAGGACATTTGAGGCAGGACAAGATCTTTGAGAGGCTTGTCACCCACTTTCATTGGCCCCAAATGTGCAAACGTTCAGACACTCATTGCAGGACATGTCAGACTTGCCAGGCAAGTGGAAAGAGTAGGAGGAAGCAGAAGACGCCTCTCCAGCCATTCCCGTGGTCAGTAGCCCCTTTGAGCGGGTGGGGATTGACATTGTGGGGCCACTGGACCCCAAGACAGCCATGGGCAACAGGTTCAACCTGGTCTTGGTGGACCATGCCACCCGGTACCCGGAAGCCATACCTCTGAGGACAGTGACGGCCCCCCTGGTGAGGCGAGCACTGATGGGAATTTTCTCCAGAGTGGGATTCCCTCGTGAGGTAGTGTCTGACCTGGGAACCAACTTCATTTCCAAGCATATGAAGTCCCTGTGGCAGGATTGTGGAGTAACTTATAAGTTCGCCACTCCTTACCACCCCCAAGAAAATGGGTAAGTTGAAAGATTCAACCGAACCCTAAAGGGCATGATTATGGCTCTTGAGGAACCTATGAGGCATAAGTGGGACGTCCACTTACCATGCCTGTTGTTTGCATACCGTGAGGTGCCACAGAAATCTCTAGGGTTCAGTCCCTTTGAGCTTCTCTATGGACACCCAGTCAGAGGACCTCTGAGTCTGGTCAAGGAAGACTGGGAGCAATCTCCCAGGAAACCTCCCCAGGATGTATATAGCTACATGCTGGCCTTCAGGAACCAGACTCGGCATTTCAGGTAACTCGCTGAGTCGAATCTGGAAGCCAGCCAGGTAGAGATTAAGCGATGGTATGACCAGAATACCACTCTGGTAGAGCTTCAGCCTGGTCAGAAGGTGTAGGTCATGGCCCCAGTGGAGCCCTGCATACTCCAAGATAAGTGGACCGGACCATTTGAGGTTGTGGAGTGCAAAATCTCATTTACCTACAGGAACCCCTTGCGGCTCCTGCATGTCAACCGCCTTAAGCCCCACTTGGAGAGGTCCGAAGTGGGCATGCTCCTAGCGACAGATGCTGGAATAGAGGAGAAGACCGAGCATCTTCCTGACCTCCTGTCTGTAACAGAGCAAGATGGGTCAGTGGATGGTGTAAACCACTCTTCCACCCTGACCCCTGAGCAATAGAATAACTGCTGCCAGTTGCTGGGACAGTTTTCTGATCTTTTCTCCCTAGTTCCTGGTATCACAGATTGGTGTGTCAATGATCTGGACACAGGAGACAGCTTACCTGTGAAGCATAAAACTTACAGGGCAAGGGCTTGCATCAAAATGGAGGTCTCAAAGATGCTTGCGCTAGGGTCCTCTAGCAGTCCTTGGGCCAGCCCAGTGGTCTTGATCTCAAAGGCTGCAGCGCCGGGTGCCACACCCGAACTCCGGTTCTGTGTGGAATACCGAGGGCTCAATTCGGTCATGAAGACTGCCCCGCACCCCATCCCTAGAGCTGATGAGCTCATTGATTGGCTAGGGGCTGCACGATACCTCAGCACGTTTGACTTGACGTCTGGGTACTGGCATATTGCCTTGACTGATGGAGCAAAGGAGAGGTCAGCATTCTCCACACCAGATGGGCATTTCCAGTTCTGGGTTATGCTCTTTGGGATGAAGAATGCCCCTGCCACCTTTCAGAGGTTGGTCAACCAGGTGTTGGTTGGACTGGATGAGTTCAATGCCGCCTACCTGGATGACATCGCAGTGTTCAGCATCAGTTGGGAGGAACATCTGAGCCACCTCTGGGAAGTGTTGGTGCTGCGAAAGGCAGGCCTCACGATCAAGATGAGTAAGTGCCAGATCGGGCAGGGTTCCATGGTGTACTTGGGACACCAAGTTGGGAGCGGCCAGGTGGCACCCCTACAACCCAAGATTGAAACCATCCTTGCTTGGGAGCCCCCCAAAACCCAGATAGAGGTGAGAGTCTTTTTAGGACTCACAGGGTACTACAGGAGGTTTGTCAAGGAGTATGGCAACATTGTTTCACCTTTGACAGAGCTGACTTCCAGAAAGCAGCCCAAGAAAGTGATTTGAACTGACACCTGTCAGAAAGCTTTTGAGTCCCTGAAAGCTGCCATGTGCACGGCACCCGTGTTCCTGGCACCCAACTTCTCCAGAGAGTTTATCGATCAGACAGACGCTTCAGAGCATGGTGTGGGGGCTGTTTTGTCACAGATGAATGAGGAGGGCCTAGATCAACCTGTAGCCTTCATCAGTAGGAGGTTACTTCCAAGGGAACAGAGAAGGAGTGCTATTGAACATGAGGCATTTGCTGTGGTCTGGGCACTGAAGAAGCTGAGACCATACCTGTATGGGGCTCACTTCCGGGTTCAGACAGACCACAGGCCCCTCAGAGGGTTAATGCAGATGAGGGGTGAGAATCCAAAGCTGTTGAGGTGGTCCATTTCCCTACAGGGTATGGACTTTACGGTGGAACACCACACTGGTATAGAACACGACAACGCTGATGGTCTGTCCAGATTTTTCCGCCTTAGTGATGAGAACTCCCAGGAGGTAGGGTAGTTCTCCCCACATTTCAGCTGTACGGGACACGTGTTAGCCTGCCACCATTGGCTTGGGTCTCCCTTCCATTTTTGCTGTTGCTTCATGGGTTTTTGCTGGTGTTAGATGCTTTGGGCACTGTGCCACTGCTGTCCAGTGCCACAGTGCAAGTGCTCCCTATTGTAAAATGATGTATGGATTAGTGATTCCATGATTGGCTGGTTTGGTTTACCTGTCGGACCCTAGTACAGTGCACCAGCAGTGCCCAGGGCTTGTAAACCAAATACTGCTGGTGGGCTTGCTGCACTGGTTGTGCTGCCCACAGAAGCAGCCTGTAAAAGTGTGTCTAAGGCATGCCATTGCAGAGCCTGTGTGCAGTCTGGTACTGCCATGCTGAATGGGCAAGTATACCCACTTGCCAGTCCCTAAACCTTCCCTTTTCTTCATGTCAGACACCCCTACAGTAGGCCCAAGGGCATGGTACATTGTAAGTATAAGGGAGGACAAGCCCTGGTGTGTGTGGCATGTCCTAATAGTGAATTACAGCTATCCGGCAGCGAGACATCTTATTCGACAAACCGGTCCCTTGGGTGAGGTCCACCGACATAACCTTTGACTCGCCCTGGCCCAGCCTGTGTCCCTGGAGTTTAGCAAGTGCCAACTCTACTTCTCAGCAATGTGGGCTCTGTGAGTGAGTCTACTGACCGCTCGGCCACTGGTTCAAGCCACAAGGTACCGTGATTACAAAGTCCGCGCAGTCTGGACTGCTGGTCCCTGCATCAGCAGGGCATTTGGGGAAAACTTCATTAAAGAGACATTCCGGTTTATCCAAGACCTTTAAACAATGTTCTGACAACGGAAAGAGATTGCTAGGCCGTCTCAGAGGAAATTACAGTAAAGGCTCTAATATGAGCCCAGTCTTCTGTAAAGCACTTACTATGGAAGAAATACCTCTTGGAGTACTGATTGGATTTTTAACATTTTGATCTTATTGATTTGAAATAAAAATCTACTATTTTCCTAACATTGTGTGGAGTCTTTTTGTAGCGTGTCATTGATTTACTGTGTGGGTCTTGCACAAATACTTTACACCTTCCCTCTTAGGGAAAGCCTACCTACTCTGTGTCAAGCTACCAGAAGGTGAGCAAAGGTTATCCCTGGTGTGTATCTGACTTGCTGTGATTAGAGTGGTGAGTTCTACTTGGCTTCGTTGCCTGTCATAGCCAACCGGAAGCCCTGTTTCTAACAATCCTATTAAAATATATTTTTTCATAACACCGAATTACATAACAAGGGCTTTCATAACTACTTTGTACAGTTCACTTTTTAGCTCTTTAAGTATGTGTTAGAATTAAACAGCGCATGGTAAAGGCACTGCATTGGAATGGATGGTTGGTAAAGGCCTGCGTTGTAAATGTGTAGTAATGTCATTCAACCCTTCTGCCAGTATTGAAGGTGTTCCTTTGGTCAAAAGAAACACACTCACGTGTTCATTTTAACCCCTTCCTCTTTTTTCCTCTTATATACCTTGTACACTTCAATTCCCATATCATTAGGTCTCTTTTTTAGTCACCACTATTATCTACCGCTGTTGCCATCCTAATGTTCATCTGAATGTGCACCCAGAGTTTAACAACTCATACCATTATTATCATTAACATTACTCTTTGATGATAATTTGAAAATGTTTAAAGAATGTACCTTCAGGTAAATCAAATGATGTTTGTATCCATTGAAACATTTCAATTTAAAATACTAAGTTGTTCAATATGCCCCCAGATTATTGCATTTATGTGGATTTCAGGGTTCCCAAAATACGTCTTAGTTTCAGCCCACAACAAGAAATATTCTAGTTTCCTAGTTCAAACAAGAAGTTACATCTTTCGGTTTCAATGAGGAGAAACGCTTAAAGCAAACAGAATCTTACATTTGTCCAGCATGACCCAAAAATAGAACAGCCACCATGGCAAGCTCCATCACTCCTAAAAATGAGGCTCTTATAAACATCAATTGGATCTTCCAAGTTTTACCTATCCCCAGATATTATTCAATATCACAGCATCAAATTTGTAATGCAGGTATTGGGTATAATATAATAGTACTTTTCGAAATAGATAGAAATATTTTTGGGATAATTATCATGGTGATGATATTACCTCAGCCTTCAATGGAAACTTTGAGATGCCTTCAGAAGCTTTATGATTTGAGTGAGAGTAAATAATTGAGGTTCATAGATCCTGACAATTTCTTGAGAAGGGACAGTATTACCTAATGCTAGAATTCTTTCAAGGTTGACCAAAAGAATAAACATAGTAATATATTCCCCCCTCAGCTCTCTGAGGTTTTGCCCTGATCCTAATAGAGTGTAATACAGAATGGAAAAAAATAATAACATTTTTCTCAGATATTGTTGATCACCTGGCCATTGTATACTTAATCTTCTATATAATAATGGAAGCTTCTTCTTTTTGGCTATTAACGCTAGAATATTCACAGATTTTCCCTGGCTTGAAGATCTTGGTTCTCATAGCGAATACCAATTTAGCAATATTAGCCAAATGATTTGATTTAATTATGCTTTTTATATCATCAATCTTCATTTGCATGTTTATCAATTGTAGACAAAAATACATCTTGTTTGCTTTTCTGCTTTCCTAATACCTGTTGAGAAGGACTGTGTGGTCCCTCCTTTTATGCATGACTTTAGAGATTCCAATAATATAACTGGTAATGCAGTACCAATGTTGATTTTAATACATGTTTGTACCTCTGCTCTAAGATAATGCCAACATTATATATCAAAATAAGAGAGCTTTTGAAACAATCGATGAATATAGCAAACCTTGTTCCAACGTTTTATGCATAATGGATATGTGATCACAGTTAATTATTGGATTATTTGTGAATTGTACAGAAAATATTATATGGGATCTTCCCAAAGAAAAGTTGTTTCATGAATGAAGATAATTTGGTTTGGAAAAAAGGTAAAAGTATTAACAATATTATAGGAGTGTTACCACAACTATCAGTCTTTATCCTTTTATCATTTGGGAACACCCAGACTGGTGTTGATTGAAGGTATCTAGCTTGGCATCTAATATTATATGAAAGTATCCAGCTACAGGAGGCTAATCACTCTGAGCCAATTAGACCATTTTGTCAGGGACAGCAAAAGATGGGCGCCACCCGTATTAGGACCATAGATGGAGCTGATGTTAAATCAACCCTTTGGGAGGTTTTACTTTTACACAATGAACCTCCTTCCAGCCATGGCTTTGATTAAGGTTAAATCCTTACTGTGACAAGATGGCCTGGTATGTGATGTCCACTAATGTAAGTGGGTACCTTTCACCAGTCCAGACAACTTAGGAGGTCTCAGACAACCTTGGAAAGCTAGCCAAGTGGTACTGTAGAGAGCAACATTAAGACTTAGTCCTGAAGGAGTGCAAAGCAGCTTGCTTTACCAGAATGTTATTATATACTATAGATTAAATGAAAAAGAACCACACAAAGTATGTATAAAAATATGTATTTATTACAGAACACTCTCTAGTACGTGACAGTATCACCTCCATGGAGATAGACACAAAGCACATAATACTTTAGCAAACAAATCACAGTAAATAGCACTAACACACAGTGGCCCCCAGGGGTGGACCAATCCATATACTAAGAAAGTGGTATAAGAACCACAACTCGAGTCAGGACAACGTCGAGAGGACATAGAGTTGCTGGGGACCCACAGAACCACCCAAGGTAAGTAAATAGGGACCCACGGAGAGTGTGTGCAATGTGTGAACACAACCGCTTGCTCGGTACAAGTCTATGTACAAGTTACAGTTGGAATTGAAAAGATTAGGGACCCTTCCCAGAGGACTCTGAATAAACCCCAATGAAGACAGAAGGTTAGAGCGCCACCCCACCTGTGGATACCATGGTAACCAAGTTACCTATCCCAGGGAAGCCGGGTGTATAGGTGTGAAGTGGCGTTGGAAACCGCCGTTGAACCCAATGGAGGACTTCAGGAAAGTGCCACTGCTGGAAGAGGAAAAAGTGTCCAGGGGAATCCAAACATGGATTCTTGATGAGGAGTTCCTGAAAGCAGAGTGGACAGAGTCTATGTCTTTTAGGGGTGACCAGGAGATTTGGAAGACGGATGCCCTCCGATGCCTGGTGCTTAAGGAAGGATGATGGTGACCTTGACTCTAAAGCTGTGAAGACCAGGCGATGCTGAGGACCCGGATATGAGCTGTCCCACAAAGGATGTCGAGTGCTGAGGGCTCAGTGTCCAGCGGGACCACCAACAAACTTTGGCAAATGCAACCCATGCAGTAAATCAAGAAGGTGCACGGTTGGGACCAGCAGGAGACTCACCACAAGCAGGGCAGTCAGGGCCGGCCTGAGCAATCAGAGGAGCCCAAGTTTAGGAGAGTAGGGTCTGCTTCCTATGGTTACCCCCACTTTTTGCTGTGATTCTCTGGTTTTTCGACTTTAGTGTGGCTTTGGACCTGCTAATCAGGCCCATGGCCCAGCTGTTCTCTCTCTAAATTGATACCATGTACATTAGGTACATAGCAGATTGGTTACTGATTCACCCTTGTGAGCCCCTGTGTAGTGTACCATAGGTACCCAGGGCATAGGTGCACCCTAGGCCTACCAGGGGCTGCAGCATGTATTGTGCCACCCATGATTTGCCTTCCAAACTGACACCACAGGTCTGTTCACACAGCCTGGGTAAGGTGGTGTAATCACCCCTTACTTAGATATAGTATACCTATATCTATATACCTATATAGACACATATACACCTATAAACCACTCCTAAGTCAGACCTAAACAATCCTGGAGGTAGAGTGCTTGGTTTTATGTGAGAGGGTGCCCTAGCATGAGCTGAGCCCCTCTGCAGCTTTCGGAACCGTCTCCTTATGGCTGTTCTATGATATAGCCATACCATATACTCTTAAGTGCATTATAATCATCGCGGTTAATGCTAACTTTGGTTTGGCTTTATCAAAACATGTTGTGTAAGAGGTCAAACACTTTGGAATACTACCCCCACCCCCGCCAGTCCTGGTGGTGAGGGTAGCATTCCACCCTTCTAGAGGGAGAAGACATGTAGTTACTGGTTTACATGGTTGACGTTAAACAGAGCCTCAGCATCACAAAATGGAGGCTGCTGCCACAAACATGAGTCTGTCCTCCTGCTGCTGGACGAATCTCTGGCAGGGGAGGCCTGGACAATAGGTTTCCTGTCCAGGGAGGTGCTGGTACCTCCCCAGACAGGCTCTTATTATATTGTCTCTCACTTCGCTTTTAAATGTCGAATTTAGATATTCTAGATCACTGCATCAATATTTACTAGCCAATGCACTAGCCAAATTTGTGTTTCACCTTTTTATATATGTAATGAGCTTCAATATTGTTATTCTTTTTGAATTGCTCCTCTATCTCACCTTGATCTCAACCAAGTGTGGTCATCCTTCTCAAAACACACCTTTCCACTCGGCCTGTCCAATACCTATGCTCCCTCCACAGCCCAAATTCACTTAAACCTTCCCTCCCATAAGGGAACACTTGTATAATTTTTTTCAAGACTTAACAAGGTGAAAATATCCCTATTGGGGCATATGAGGTCTGGTTAAAAATACTAACATGAAACACATTATCGTCCGACCATTTTTTTAAATTCAACTAGTAACAATCTCTTTATGTTTAAAGGCACTATCACTTTGAATCATTTCTAAGCCCCATTAACCCTGTAAATGTGAAAAACATACCTTATTTTCAAAAAATGAAAATAGGAATCTAAAATGTTCTTTTCAATTTTTTCAATGTAAATACAATTATGGTATTTCTAGTTTGAATATAATTTATTTTTTGTATAGCCTCCATAGAATCAGAAGACCAAGTCACATCTCTAGTAAAACATAATTTGATCACAAAACTCACAATGTCATATATTTAATGTATCAGAAAAATTTGCCTTTGACTTCATGTGGAATTCTTAATTTCACTTTGATAAGCTTGAAACTTGAATGATAAGCTGGAAACTTCAATAGTCTAAAGGAGCATACTTTCTTAGAACAGTCTTGTCAGTTCTTAACGTAGGTTTAGTTGCATACCAGGTATGTACATACTCATTATTTCATATTTTGCACACAATTAAATGCATTTTCAAAAAAGTAGATAGAATATCTGGTGTAATATTAATGCATATATTGTACACATATTTTTCATTCATCTAAAATATATTTGAGTAACATTGTTAGAATTCTGCAACACCTATGATAACTTTACGCCAACTCTTACTCTTGTGCTCTTTTATGCTGATAAGTCCTTCTGCTTACCATTTTTAGGTTTCACCCAAGATCTTTTTTATCTTAAAAAAACATACAAATTGCTTTGAGCCCGCCCATTAATTACCATTAGCTAGCTTTATTGTCAGTCTCCTTTCTTTTGTTTTCATTGGTCAGCTGCAGCTGGTTTCATTTTTGTGATTTCACTAGCATGCAGCTTTCAGAGGATTTTAGTTTCCTCTTCTTTAGATTTGACATACACCCAAAAGCACTACAAGGAATCAACTGGGTATACTTTACATTTCCCTTCACATTGTGCCTTTAAACAGGCAGTAACTTTGAGGTGATCTTGGAATTTAACTAGAACGCTCCAGACTCTCCTCCTAGCTGCAACCTCTCCTCACCCCACGCCGATTTGTTATTTTATCTCCCCATGCCTCCCCAGCAGAGGATCTGTTACCCGCTGGCCCACTCCTACCTCTATTGCCTCACATGCTCACATTACCTGGGGACAGCATGGTTTTATTTGTCAATATATGATTAATGTATTATTTAATCATTGGCAAAATTATATGTCTCTCGCATCCTGGCCCTCGCACTTCATGGCTTAGGACACCTGTACCTCATTAAGTAGAGCTGGTGTCTACAACAAGTACCTTGTGAGCTTCTGAGCTACCAGTAGATCTCCAGGTCCCGGTGAGTAGCTTTCCTGTGTGCAGCCCAGCCTATGACTATTGAAGGTTTTGCTTGGTTGACTTATTACTTGTATACCAAAATTAAAAAACGTATTCAAGACAAAAATATGTTTTTTTTTCACAACTCATAAGCTGATGTCTGTAGAAAAAAAGTTGCATTTTCAAAATGTGCTTAAAGTTATTATTTGAGTTGGAGAGATGTATTGCTCTTATTTATACCTTGGTGCCAGAGGGATTGCAGCTATGATTTGTATGAACTGCCCATGTAATCTTTCATTTCAAATTTTCAAAACCTTTTTTTCATTATTGCTGTAAACCCTGCCTAATGCACATTGTGCTCACTGCTGACACTCTTGGATGGGGTGTTCACTTTTATATCACCAATATTAGTAACTCTGGATTATTCTCATTGAGCATACATTTTCATTGTACATACATTTCTTGTTGAAGAAAAAGTTGGAGATCCCTGCTGTAGAGGGATAGGTGCAAGCAGCTCCTTAGCACGGACTTTCACCTCCTTCCTTCCACACTCCTCACCACAGTCTGCTTCTAAATATATTCTCCCATTTTTTCTCAAAATCACAGCAGATGCAGTGAGAGAAAAGAAAGCACCCCATGTTTTGCATAAGTTTCTTGTTTCAACTTGCTGTCCTGGTGATTGTTGCTCTGTCTGCTATATGGGTCCATGTTTACCTTGGATAGGTGGGCAAAATGTATTTCATACGGGAAGTGACAAGGTGTGACCACTGAAAAAGTGACAAGTATTGTCATAGCTGATAGGTCTCACCCGTGCAAAAACGATTGGCTTTGTCAAATTCTTTTTTAGCCATGACTTCCAGCATTAATGCCGATAGTTTTTGCATCGATCAGATCTGTGGTGCCCCCAATTCCTAGATGCCCTAAGCACGTGCTTGTTTTGCCTAATGGTTAATCCAGTCCTAGGGATGTTCTGTAGCCAGACTTCACACCCTAGAACAGCAGGACGCCAGGCTGCAATAAACTGGAATCATCATTTTCCTTTTAACCCCTTTCATGCGTCGGACAGCAATAAGCCACCCGACGCCACAGTACTCGTGTGCGTCAGATGACTCCCGGCCGTCCGCACACATGGCACTTGAAATCCCTCTGCTGCAGGCACCAGAGGGATTTATTTCAGTCCAAAACTGCCTTGGGAGCTAAGAAAAGGCTTTCCCAGCTCTCGAGGCTGTTTGGATTGTTTCAGTGAAATGATGATAAGCACGCACGTCACTCTGACGTCATTTCACTGAAAGCAAAACTGAAATTAGTCAATAGGTCCAATTCAGTTTCACTGCCTATGTGTTCAGGGTGCTATCTCAGCCCCCAGAGCACATAGGCAGACGGGAGAGGTATTGTTGGAAAGGGGAGAACGTCCCTTGTGGATAATTTTGAAGTCTCCACAGTATGTTTTGGGCCATTTCATGTTGTGGGTACTAGCCCTACCCACACAAGTGAGGTACCATTTTGATCGGGAGACCTAGAGGAATGAATGCTTGGTGGTAGGAAATTTGTGGCAACCTAGTGATCCTACAACTTTCCCACACAGAAAAATGAGGAAAAATTGATGTGTTTAACTAAATTTGTGGTTTGCATGGAAGTCTGGGTAGGAAAATGTTGGGAGATTCACACAAGCCACACCTCCCTGGAATCCCCTAGGTGTCTAGTTCTCAGAAATGTTTGGGTTTAGTAGGTTTCCCTAGCTGGCCACTGAGCCCGGGACCAAAAACCTGTCTTGGGCACTAGGTCTACACATACACAAGTAAGGTACCATTTTTAGCAGAAGACTTGGGGGAATGCTTGGTGCGTGGAAGTTTATGGCTTCCTGCAGATTCCAGAACTTTCCATCACAGAAAAGTGAGGAAAATGTGTTTTTTTTTTACAAAGCTTGAGACGTGCAAGGGATTCTGGGTAAAAGAACCTGATGAGAGCCACACAAGTCAGACCTTTAGAATTCAGGATGTTAGAAGAAAAGGACGCAAATGTGGTGTGAATACCTTATGTGGACAAAACGTTACAGGGCCCTAAGCGCGAACTACCCCCTATAGCCATAAGAGGCCTTTGCACTGGGGGAGGTCTAGTAGTGAAGGGGTTAAGGATCAAGCCTTACCATAGCCATGACTAACAGATGGAGAATACTAGAACAACTGTGTATATTCATTTCCATCAGCACTTCAGCTTCTTAGCGACTTCTATTTGTGGAAAGTACAGCATAGCACGAACAAAGTGGCCACCCACTGAAAGCCCCGACTGAGGTCCCCAGAGGTAGTACTTCGCAGTTCTTTACAGTGTAGGAAAAATATCCTGCTGCGCCACTATGCCCTATCTGTTTGTCCTTTTTTGTAAAAGAAAATAAATTTACCAGCTTCACAGTTTGCAAAGCTGGTGTCGTTTAAGTAAACTATGCGAAGTTGTGAAATTATCACATGTAGAAACACATTGTCAGATTTTGAGTATCAATCTCCAAAACAGCGCACAAACCCAGACTCTATAATGTAATTATCAAGGGATAGTACTCGCCAACAATGAATATGGTAAAGTATTACATCAGCAGTTGCAGATTATGGCTGAATATTACATTAATACAATTTGTGTATCACAGTTTGTTTTTCATGGTTTTTATTAAAGAAAATAGTTGTCGAATTGTAAGTCAACTGTAGAAATACTTACAATATCAAAATAGCATTGACAGGCATCGATAGTATTGAGGAGTTCATACACGTGGTCCTGCAGGTATCCAAGAAAGGAAAGAAGCATGTTATGGATCAGATTATGATTCATGTGCCAATTTATTTATCATAGTAGTAAACGTTTTAATTAATTTTGTATGTTCCTCTATTGAGATTGGTAGATAATGCAGCGGTAATGAAAAAAATGTGTTAAAAATATTTCCTTTGGGTATTACTACTGGATGTCAGCCTGAATAAGACCAAGTAAAAGACAAATATTATGTGGTAAATAATTTACTGTGCATATTGCTATTTACTTTTCCCTTACTAACCTTTATTGTAGAAGATAGATTATCATTGTCCTCAATCGTCTTCATTTTTAGGTCAATGTTTTGATAACACAGCTGACGAACAAACCTACTTCTTACAATCTACTAGAGTGGGGTTTTGGTCTGCCCAATTCATCCATTGAGCTTCCTGTTTTAGCTATTGGTCTGAGACTTTCCTAATCATTTCTTAGCTGAGCCTAGTTGAGCATTCATCCCCCACCTAATGCTAATGGCTGTTGGGGTGTATCATTCCACCTGAACTTAAGTGCTTGCACTGAACTAAATGAGGGACTAGCTTATGGCTATAACTCTCTCTGTCTGCTGACTCTCTCCTGTGTGGCTCATTCTGTTTCTACTCTCAATTCCTTCTTACCTCCCCTTACTTACTCTCTCTCCGTGCTCCTTTTTCCCCCACCTACACATCCGCATATCTCTCTCCCTCTGTTTGAGTCACTTCTAGAAGTCTGATTTCAGAATGTGAATGGGTGTTGAGGATTGGGCATGATTGAAAGCTCTGGAGGTGAAAACTGAAAGAAGCTCATGATTTTCACAGTGCCAGTCACTCGGTCAAAAAATACCTAGACTACATGTTACCAATCCTTACCACTCTTTGCAGATACAGTGATGGCATTGGTCATATATTATCCAGTGCCTTCCCCATTCCTTGTGTGTTCAATCCTCCTCCCACACTCTGTCATCATTCATCCCATTTCCACTGTTCTGTCTGTTAGAGATACCATATGGATGACTGAGAGCTCTGGAAACAGAACAATGGTCACTTATGGGCCACATTGAATTATGATTATATGGGAGGGGATGCAGGTACATAGGTGTTGTAGTGTGGACAACACCAAAGGAAAAAAAGACATTGTATGGCATTTGGGCGCCAACAGAGATTGTCGCATTGAGCACCACCAATGCTAAAGTTGGCCCTGAACAGACTACTCCCAAAGCTATAAAAGGAATGGCCCCACAAAATGTGAACCGCTGCTCAAGGCAGTACTGCGGTGTGAGAATAAATCCATTAATTCTAATACAACTGGATGTGCCTCAGTACACGGGTAAAGAATGAAGAGGTGTGAGGGGACAGAGAGGAGGTACAGACAGAAACTCACAAAAGGAACTGACAGTGAGGAATGTTGTCAAGGAATACCTCATACAGTTAAATTCAAACACTCAAGGGGAGGTAGAATGATTCACACAAAAAACGATTTTGATTTATATAAAGGATGGCTACTCCACTGGCTTGATCCAAGATTATTATTACTTTTGTTGATTAGAATTTGAAAGTTTACAACAATAAAGCACAATGTTAACACTAAAATGGTAACCTGGGTTTACAATTTTTTGCCCACACTGTGCACACAGGAGCTAGCGAACACCCACAAGGGATGGAATTATGGTCTCACTTTCAGGACTAATTGCCTTAAGATACTAATAATACACATTTTAAGAAAACACTATAACTGTATCCATGCATGCCTAAGTCTTGTCACCAAATGTGTGAAAACCATCAGTTGTGGAGGAGAGTGGGAGGTGCGTAAAGGGGGGGGGGGGTGAGGCAGAGAAATCCATTTTGCCTCCGGCAGCACCAGTACCCACGCACCCTCAGTCCCATTAATGCTTGGCTTATTTACACAGTCAGGACTTGGCCCCACAGTCGCCCCTCCTCAGAGTCAACTACAGTCCCAATGGATTCCCATTTGTCAACCACTTCCCTCCAGCATGGTTCAATAGGTTTGTGATGGACACCCCTTGCTTCCTTCCTCCGTAGCACCCTTTCCTCAGCACATGCCCAGCACGTGACTTCCTGTGAGTGCGATTGAATTGTATGAAATTAAGACATGTGTTGCTAGAGAATATCTGTGGCCAAGCAAGCACCCTCCCCCATTCAGTGTCAGTCATATCCTGGCCTACATCAGTGGCCCAGTGAGCCCAAAAAGCATCCAATTGTTTATTAATCAGTCCATTTAGAGCCCTATAGAACCATGACACTAATTGAGAGCTCGTTCCCAGTGTCAAGGCTATCTGAGGGACCACATGCGTGGGAGTTTCTGCTCCTGCAACACCCCACGCATCCGATAGGGCGTGAGTAAGCACTTTGTAGGTAAGAAATTGTCCCACTGGCTTGCCTGTCTGATCCACCAGATCTTCAAAGGGCATGAAGACATTCATATGAAAGCACTCTCCCAGGGTCACCAATCCTGCCTCCGTCCAGTAGTACATTTGCACTGCAGTAAAGAAAGTCAATGGGTCACCATGAAGGAGGCCCACCAGTTGGAGTTCACCGTACCAGTACACCACAGCCCACATCACCAGCAGGCCGGGGCAGTGGACAAACAGATACCCGACGGGGAATCCGAAGTGCAACAGCTTTGCCTGCAGGAATCCCTGGTTGGGCTTAAGAGTGCATCAAAATGAGACACAGGACTTCAGAGACCAATGCCCAACCCCCTGCCCCCCCAGGTTTCTTTACAACAATCATCCAGGTAGTGGAAAACTTGGATTCCCAAGTATTTAAAGGTTCACGGAGCCCAAAGTATATCAGGTGGATAAGATAGAGACCCGATCCAGTGTCCACTGGAAACATGCATGTTTATCAATCAATCAATCAGGGGGTTTGTAGAGTGTGCTACTTACCCGTGAGGATCTCAAGGTGCTGGGGGGGGGAGCAGCTTTGGATCAGTTGAAGAGCCAGGTTTTGAGGTTATTCCTGAACGTGTGCAGGGTTGGGGAGCGTCTGATGTTCACAGGGAGCTTGTTCCAGGTCTTGGCTGCGATGTAGGAGAAAGCTCTCCCACCTGCTCTGTTTCTGCGGATGCGTGGGACTTCTGCCAGGGCAAGGTTGGCGGAGCGGAGGTTCCTCTTGGGTACGTCGAAGGCGACTCTCTTGTTGAGGTATTTGGGTCCAATGCTGTTGGAGGATTTGTAGGCATAGGTGAATAGCTTGAAGGTGACCCTCTTCTCGACGGGGAGCTAGTGGTGGTCTCACAGGTGTAGGGTCATGTGTTTGTGGCGAGGTGTCCCGAGTACAAGTCTCGCTGCAGCGTTTTGGATGGTTTGCAGCTTGTGTAGAAGAGTTTGGTTGATTCCGGCGTAAAGGGAGTTGCCGTATTCCAGTCTGCTGGTTATGAACGTGTGGGTAACGGTCATTCTGCAGTCGGGGGATCCATTTGAAGGTCTTGTGGAAGATGCACAGGCAGTTGAAGCTGGTGGAGGCGACCGCATTGATCTGGCGGTTCATGGAGAGGGAGGAGTCGAGGATGATGCCGAGGTTTTGAGTGTGGTCTGTATGGGTAGGTGCGTTCCCGAGGGAGGAGGGCCACCAGGTGTAGTCCCAGGCAGAGGTGCAAGGTCCGAGGATGAGGATCTCGGTCTTCTCTGAGCTGAGCTTCAGAGAGCTGTCTTTCATCCAGGCTGCGACGTTCTTCATTCCTTCATGGAAGCAGAGTCTGGTGTCTTTAGGATTCTTCGTGAGTGAGAGGATGAGCTGGGTGTCATTGGAGTAGGATACTATGCTGAGCCCATGCTGTCTGACGATGGCGGCTAGATGGGCCATGTAGATGTTTAAGAGCGTGGGGCTGAGCGATGAACCTTGGGGCACACCGCAGTTGATGTTGGTGGGTTTGGAGAGGAAAGGAGGAAGTCTGATCCTCTGGGTTCGGCCAGAGAGGAAGGATTGGAACCAGTTGAGGGTGGTTCCTTGTATCCCCGCGTCGTGAAATCTGGCTGTGAGCATGCAATGTGAAATGGTATCGAAGGCTGCAGAGAGGTCTAGTAGGATGAGGGCCGCGGTGTGTCCCTGGTCGAGTAGCATGCTGATGTCTTCAGTGGCTGCGAGGAGGGCGGTCTCGATGTTGTGGTTACTGCGGAATCCAGACTGGGAGGTGTCTAGGATGGAGTTCTCTTCGATGAAGGTGGTCAGCTGGGTGTTTATGAGTCTCTCAGTGACTTTGACTGTGAAGGGAGGAGAGAGATAGGCCAATAGTTTTTCAGGTCCGTAGGGTCGGCCGTAGGTTTCTTGAGGAGGGGTCTAACCTCCGCCCACTTCCAGCCGTCTGGGACGACGCCAGATCCGAAGGAGGTGTTTATGGTCCATCCTAGTTTGGGTGCAATGGTGGCGGCGGCTCTGTGGAATATATGTGGTAGGCAGTGGTCCATTGGGGCTCCTGAGTGGGTTTTCATCATGGCAGATGTGGTGAGTTTGACGGTGGCCGGATTCCAGGTCATGATGATAGGCTTGTCGGCGGCGGTGTCAAGGGGGGTGGTGTCTGGCATCTGTTCGCTGAAGTTGACTGCAGTTGTACTGAAGTTTACCCAGAGATCCACGGTCCTTCCAAATTCCTCAAGGAACTGCAAGGCCTGCCGAATATCACCCACCCCATCCCGCAGGTAAATAAGCAGGTCATTTGCAAATAAATGTAATAACATGGACCGAACCATCTAGTTTAATACCCCAATCTATTACCTCAGTTCAAAACTTTTTTGCCTGGGGCTCCACAGCCACGGTGGATAACAGAGGCAACAGGGGGGAACCCTGTCTAGTGCCCATGAATATTTCTTAGGCCTCCAAAATCATGTGCCTCGTTTTAATCCTAGCCATTGGGTGAGCATACAGTATCCGGACCCATCTTACTCTGTTTGCACCGAGTCTCATGCAATACATAGTGACCTCCAAGAAGTCTCAATGTATTCTGTTGAAGGCCTTCTCAAGGTCCACCTACACAATCACTGAAGCAAGGTCAGATAACCAGTCAGGGGCACAGCGGTGGCCGGCAAAGGTAAGCGCAGTGGAGTGGGGGGAAGCCGACAGACGACAGAATATGTATTATTTTTGTAAGTATACCTATTCCATTGTCTATCGACTCCCCCCTCACACCCCACATCCCCACCACCCCGCTCACCTGTTCACCAGTGCCTGCCACCGCTGGATGGGCATTCAGGATAGAAAAAAAGTCTGCAGAGGGTGTAAGAGGTGTTACACGTTGGAATAAAACTGTTTTGGCCTCCATAAATCAAGGCCTGCATGTGGGGTAACAACCGGGATGCTAATATTTTGCTGAGTATTTTGAACTCAAAGTTCAACATAGAGAGGGGTCGAAAGTCCGAGGGCGCCACATCCCGCGAGGTAGATTTGGGCAGGGGCCCCACCAGAGCCTCCCTCATCACTGTAGGAAGGATACTTGTTTCAAAGGTCTCCGCAATCATTTCTGCCAATTTAGGCACCAGTTTGCATGCAAACACTTTGTAAAATTCAAAGGGGAAATCATCTGCACCAGCCGTCTTACTTCTCTCCATGTCTTTGATGGTGTTTCTAGCTTCCACATCTGAGCCTGGGGAGCCTGGGGCGCCTAGTGATTCTTGTTCTACCTGTGGGAGAGATCGATGTGGGAGCCCTTCCAAGAAGGATTCCAATTCTTCGGGAGGCCTAACTCTGGCAGGTAGTAGAGGCACACATATTAAGACCTGAATGCCTCATCAATGATCGAAGATACAATTGAAATGTCTCAAGCCAATGGCTGAAACAAGTGGATTGAAGAAAGCCATTGGTTGAAAGGGATGGACCCAAAAAACACTAATAGGTCTTTTTGACAGGTTCTGTGTCACAAACCCAGACCTAAAAAGCGGCGTTGGATTTTCATCCAGCAACAGTAAACTTTGACTTGCTGAGATAAATAAATTAATGACCCATTTATTTTACAAAGTTTCATAGAGAAACTTTGTATATGAGGAATACACTAGTTTACAAATATGATGAGTGTCTATAAAAAACGAAGTACATATTTATGTAGAACATTATACATTTCTCCAAAATAGCAAATGGCAAAATAGCTAAACGTGTTCGTAACTCAGCGGAATACTATTTAGCAAGATTTTATCCTTTACCCGCAGAAACCATTTACTGATAGTCTCTGCTGGGGAGTATAAAGAGGTTAAGTTGATGCATGTTGTTTGTTACAGAACTGTGCTATGTGGTCGTCGTAAAAAGCTAATTCAAAATATATTCAAAGGCAATTCTGGGGATTTTTTGAAGAAATGGACTTCACTCAAACGTGGACTTTGTGGGAAGAATCATAGTTTTTTACATTTATTTCAGGAAACAGTGGGTCAAATTGTCTTTGATTGTGGAAACAATATCAAATAAAGGTCACACTTGTTAATATTACTTTAAAATCTTACCCCCATTTTGATTCAAATAAGAACAATTTCTATTGGGTAATAGCCGAATTGAATGTGGAGTCGTAAAGCAATCAAGTATTCTAAGAATGGGTTGTACAACATAATTTTGTAATTTGTACAACATTACAATGGAACTCAGTGGACTAAATTGGAAATCAATTGCATGATTGTTCTCACCTTCAAAGGACAGCGAGAAAGGGTGTGCAACACATATTGCTTGCAGGGCCAGACTGGGAACCAAATCTGGCCCTGCCAAAGCGCTCGGCTGCCCCCCCCCCCCCCTGGGAGAGGCCAAGCTGTTTGCCAGTGCCGGTTTCGGACGATTTTGGTTCAGGGTCCGATTTTATGCTGCAAAAACGGCTCTGTAACAAAAACGGCCCCCAGGCGCCCAAAATCAGTCCCTACCCTAGCGGCCACCGGGGAAACGCCCGGTGCCCGCCACGGCCAGTCCGGGCCTGATTGCTGGGGCCTACATATTCATTTTGGAAGATGACCGTAATATTTATCTTTGGCCACCCACAGGCCTCAGCAGCGCTGTGATTAGTCTGAGCGCTGTACTTCGGCACTCAGCCAGGGAAAGTGGACCTGGGCATGTTCTCCATGCAGGCTGTAATGCAGCCTGGGTGGAGAACATGCACAGTGTACATGACTGTTTGCATTCATGTGTACTTGGAGTGGGAAAACCACTCCTCCCATGCCCTGCTCTGAGAGCAGAGCAGCCCCTCCCGACTAGGCCGCAAAGCAGCAGGAACAATTAAAATGTTATATATTAAAATAACATTCTGTTATTATCATTTTATTTTTCGTTTAATTAAACTGCTTAAAAGCAGTGTGGTGACGATCCTCCACCTTAGTGGAGGATCCACCACTGGCTATGGTGTTTGAGGTGTTTGGTCCTGAAAGTGCTAGTGAGAAAATCTAGCCTGAAGTGTTGTTAGCTTGAAGTGTTCCTTTGGTACTAAATTGTGGTGCAATATACTTACTCAATTAAGACCTTCAAACATTTCATTCTGTTTTCCTTTGTCAGTAGATGAGTAGCGCGGATTGGAAAGGTGGAAAGTAAAAACAAACATTTTAAAGTTTCTTATGATACAATTGTAACTATTTATTTACAGGTCATCGATGGTCTGATTTAGAGGGTAAAGTAATGGCAAGTCGTTCAAAACTGAGCATCTGCCATTGCACTGCACTAACAGGTAAACCATCAATTCTGAATTCGACGAAATATCCAATATTGAGCACTCATCTGGCTCCGCCATCCGGTATCGAGGTTAATCTACCAGAAATGCTCACAGAAAACCACCCAATTTAGTTGTATTTATCTTAATTTTTCAAAGGGTTCTAGGAGACACCTGATGACATGTTAACAACACTTGTAACAAGGTACCAATTTCTGGTGCCCACATTAGCTGGCCGAATCCTTTCAACAGAGGTGGACATTGATAGATTTTCCAGTAGAGGTTTCTCCTACAAGTAGCTCAACTGATAGCAGCTTTAGACTTGGTGGCTAAGGCACTTCCCATGCCCTGGCAAAGAGAGTGACCAGAGGTTTTCTCCACACCTCCCAAGCAAGTACAGATTTGAGATGATTTCATATAATTTAAACAATTTCTACGTAGGCCAGAGAGGAGCACTTACTCTAAATTCCATGACATCCACAAATGACATGTAATAGTTGTTCAGCAATTTCAAAATGTCCGTCTTCTCTTTATGAACTGGGCCTAAGTGTTGCTAAAAATGAAAAGAAAGATTTTGTATTATGCATCAAAGATTTCCATTTAACATAGCTATTGTTTGTAGTATTACTGGTTCAATCGGATTTAACATAGAGGATTACACATTATTTACTTTGTAATGGTACTTATGTTCTGCATTACAACATACAATTCATGTTATCCCTATACCAATGCAAGACTGATCTGTATTGTTAATCCCTTTCTTTTTGGAACTCAAGATAATATGTTGGAAAGGAATGATACCCGAATGAGTTGGGCTCAAGCAGAGCTCAGTGCTATCCATCCTTTGCTAGGTCTACATAGAAGGTGTCAAACAAAAAGTATCAAATCTAAATGTAGGGCTTTTTGTACGTTTTCCAGACAAACTTATAATACTTGTATGGCACATATAATTTGTTCTCTAAATACTCCATCTACTCCGAGCTATCACTGTCGTTCAGGTAATTATCGTGGGATCAAGCTATGTAATATAAGTGGACGCTTGTTTGAAATGAGTCATAGGGCCATATATCACAAGGCTATAGCTGATTTAAATGTTTATGACGCGTTTCGTCCCTACTATATATATTATGAGTGGGTATAGATATATATATGTCTCTGAATCACAAAGGGCACTCTCTTGCATCCTGTCAATCATCAGATCTGTTGTCAGTCGCCTGCAAGAAGGCCTCCAGGACCTTAATCAGTGGCGGAAGAACAAAAAATGGAGATCCATTGTCTGTGTCAATGTGGAAAGCAATCGCAAAGGGCATTTGGGGCAGAATCTCCGCAGTAAAAAGTGTAATTGCAGAGATTCCACCCAGAGTGAGGAGACTAATCCACGAATGCGTAGGACCTCTGCCACAAGTGTTAAAAGCTGAAATTTCCTATAGCTCAATGCACTTACACTTTGGAATTATGAAATGAACTATTTGAAATTTAAGGCCTAGATGTATCAAGATTCCATTTTGCGAATCTTAAATAGCGATTTTTTGCGAATCGCTATTTAGAATTCGCAAAATGGAATGTATGTAAAAAATTGCATTTTTTTTGCGATTCTTTATTTATCTTTATTTGCGAATTCGCATTTTGCGAATTCGCAAATAAGGAATAATTCCCCATGCATTCCTATGGGCCAGGAGGCCCATAGGAATGATTGTGCAGTAATTCTCAAATTGCGAATTCGCAATTTGCTAATCGCAATTTGAGAATTATTTCAAGGGTGCAGGGGTGTCTCATGGACACCCTGCTGCACCCCTGAAACTTACATGTGTGTGCATATGGCACACATACATGCCCTATGGGCATGTATGTGTGTCACATGCCACCTTCAAAATAGTCATATTTTGTTTTTTAAAAGGATTTCGCAAATTAACACGAACCTCAAATTGGTGTTAATTTGCGATTCCTTAACCCGAATTCGCAATTTTAGAAAGTTTCATACATGCCATTTAAGGAATCGCAAAATTGCGATTCCTTAAATGCATAAGCAAAATAAGGAATCGCAATTTTTTGCGATTCCTTATTTTGCTAATTTCTGATACATCCCAAAAGATGCTAAATGTCCGTTTGCGAATTTCGGCCTTAACGAATCGCAAAAGGCTTGATACATCTAGGCCCCGATGTTTTTTTTTTCAATATAAATGTGCAATAGAATGAAGAAAGTGAGGAATTAACATTCCTAAGTAATATTAACGAATTATGTTTATAAATATCCATGAATTCTAAGTTGTATTCATAAATTAATAAATGTGAGCATTTGGAAAGATAGCCGAACCAGTATATCTCTGAATACTAAGAGAAACATATTTAAATATGGCCACCACATTGAGTTAGGCAGAGTCCTACAGGTATAATGTTGTGTCCTATGTCAGTTTTAACCACTACTGCAATGTGTATTTTAACTTGAAAAAAATGGTGCCTCGACATCGTGAACAAGGAAGCAGGACACTCCCGAAACGCGTTGATGTGACTTCATCAAAGAAAACAAACTGAGCGCTTTTAAACCCTACCTCGGAGTGCCGGATGATTGTTTATTCAAATACTGGATGGTCTTATATTCGATATTTAGAGACACGGTGAAACGTCTCTTAACCGGTACCACCAGTGCTTAGGCTGCATGCCAGTTTAAACCGCCAAACCGAAAGAAAAAACGAAGACAGCCGTGCCCCCGCGTATTCCTCTATTTGCAACTTCGAAGGCGAAACGGAAAGGAGTGAGAGGACTGCGTATGCTTACCAGGAAACCGGAGGTCGGAGGATCACGGAGTCGTGGTGAGTCAGTGTGGCGAAAAATGTCTACGCAGCAGCGAGATATTGCATGCCGCAACGGGAGCTGGGTCGGGACACAGAGAAACGCGCGTTGTCAATCATATGCGAGTTACCTGCTTCGACGTGGGAGAGAGCGCGGAAAAATAAGTGTCCCAACGTGGTAGTGTGTCACCAGCCATAAAACTAGTGATGAAGTATGTGCAGCAAGGGAACAAGAGGCCCTAAAACTCTTTGAGGAAACAGCGCGACCTGCACAGAGGAAAAGAGGGGCAGCTGCCCCAACAGGCAATAATGATTTAAATAAACAACTGCAAAACTTTGAGAAATTAAATTAAAAAGGAGAGAAATCTCACGATGGTGGGAAGTGGCATCCCTACGCAACTATCTACAAGTGGAACGTGTCCCACAAGGACTTAGAATAATGATTGCACCCTCCTACAAAAACCCAGATTTAGAAATGCTCGGCGAGTGGGCGGAAAACAGTGCAGCCAGCTCCACTAACATGATACACATTTTGGTAAAATATACGGAGAAAGAACGTCTGGAAGTAGTGGCGAAAATTAAAGAATTAAATGACATCCTAGACAAAAATGATGACAAAGCTAGAGTCAACACGTTCAAAAGTGATTTAAAAAGCAGGCTGGAGAAATATGAGAAACGCATAAAGGATAGAAAAGCCATGAAATTCACAAGGGATCCTATGGACTACGAGTCTGGGTGAATCTATACCTTTGCGAAAAAATTCGATAGGGTAAGGCGACAAAAAATACACAGTGGCCAAATAGACCAGCATGCTGCCTCACAAAGTGAAGTCAGCTCAGACACTGGTTCCGAGCAGGAATCTGATGAAAAAAGTAACAGAGGATCTAGGGATGTGAGATTGGCTGTAACCGAGGAATTCCGTTTTATGCTGTTGGAACAACAGACCGACCATCGCATGGGAAGAGGACGGGGTTTGGGAAGAGGCCAAGGAAGAGAAGACAAAGAAGAGGAGGAGAGGGATACAGGAGGAGCGCAAGGCTGGCAAACAAAAAGATCATTGCGCTTCAACACGAAGAAATAATTCAAGAATTGATGGATAATGCAATAATTATTAACTTGAGCACTGTGGAGTTAACAGAGGATGAGGAAACGGTGTTGAAATTAGGATTATCTTTCTGCAACAATAATTATTACAATTATCCTAACAGTAGAATGGATATATACTGTTACATCCGCAAGCTCAAGTTATCCAAGTTACATGCAGGCCAATATGGAACTAATCTTCAAGTACATGAACAGACTCCTACATCCACCAACAATACAGCCTTCTTATGTGCTAATGATATACCGGCCTTAGGAGACATGATTTCTTTGTTCAGTGATGATAGTCAGATTGGAAGTGAGGATTTGGTTGGAATGGGAACAGGATTGGATAGAAGTGACCATACACCGTTTAGAGCACCGTCTAGATTTTTACCCCAAACTGTGAAAGACAATTTGGATATTTTTGGGGAAAATGTAACCAGAGATCTTACAAATCTATTATCTGTGGTGAATCGAAGTAAACGGAAAATGGATCCTAAGAAAGCATTTTTCCATAAAACTGTGAAAAAACGAGGAAGATGGAGTATTGATAAAGCCCTCAGACAAAGGAGGGAATATTGTACTGCGGGGAAGGGAGCAGTATAAGAAAGAAGCGCTTAGCCAATTGCAGGATTGCAATTGCTATAGTAGGATCAGTCCTAAGGCATATGAAAAAGTAACAGAGCTATTCTTTGTGAGATTGGACAATTGGAGAGATGAAGGACTGTTGAGCTGGGATGAATACAAGTTTATTAAAAGGGAGAAACCCGTGATCCCAGTATTCTACATGCTCCCAAAAGTACACAAGAGCCCCACTAGTCTACCAGGGAGACCTATTATTTCTTCTTGTGGTAGTTTGTTTGAAAATGCTTCACGTTATATTGATTATTTTCTCAATCCAATAGTAAGATCACTCCCCTCATATATTAAGGATTCAACTGACTTTTTTAAATGTATTTTTGATATTCGCTGGAATGAAGAGACCATGGTATTGTTGACATTAGATATATCAACCTTGTACAAAAGTATAAGACACACAGATGGTCTTAGAGCATCCGAACACTTTCTAAATAGGAGACCAGTGCGACTTGCTGCCCAGAATAAAATGATTTTAGAGCTAATGGAATGGTGCCTTACAAAAAATATTTTCCTCTTCGGTGATGATTTCTATCTGCAGGAACAGGGGACTGCGATGGGCACCTGCTTAGCCCCAGTTATGCAAAATTACATCTTGGCTAGTGGGAGGAATGGGTGCTCGGAGGCAGTCCCCTGGAGCAGTGGACCGAACATGTGCTATTGTGGGTCTGATTTATTGATGATGTCTTTGTGCTGTGACAGGGCACGGAGGCAGACATTGATTTGTTTATTTATGACCTCAACCAAAATTCTTTAAACCTAGAATTTGTGGGGCATTACAGTTGGACCACTATAGATTTTCTGGATATTCGGATTCAACCTCTTGACGGAAAACTAGAAACAACTGTATTTCGCAAGGTTACTGCTGGAAATTCAGTTCTCCACCCGGAAACTGCCGCGTTAATTAGAAGTATCCCCTTTGGGGAATACAATAGAGCAAGGCGAACGTGCAGTAATGAGGAAGAATATGACAGAATAGAAAAAGAAATGACTCAGAGATTTATCCAAAGGGGATACCGTCAAGATGTCTTGAAAGGTGCATGAAGTAAGGCTAAAAATCTGGAAAGACGTAAAATACTATTTGAACCTTCTAGAACTAAATGACAACAAAAACAGAGGGAGAAATCAAGAGATCAGGATAACTAGATTCATAACAACTTTTAATGTGAAACATAGAGAAATTAGATCTATTCTGAACAAACACTGGCACCTGGTAAGAAACGATCCGGTGTTGGGTGCCAGAGTTAAGAGAAACCCAGAGATCCCTCTGCAGGATTTTTTAACAAAAGCCCGGCAAAAAAAACGACAACTTTGAGCACACAGCAGATGCCCAGCATTGAGAAAGGCATTTGCCGAAACGCGTCTGCCAGGGGATGAAAGTGTGGACATCGCGCAGATTCCTTTGTGTATCCTGGTGGCATTAAACTGACGAAGGCAGAACACCGAAACGCGTTTGCGTGGTCCCTGAATGAAATAAACCTGTGGATCTGATTTATCCCTCTGGAGTGCTGTGATTTTTGCGAAAGCAGTATATATATATATATATATATATATATATATATATATATATATATATATATATATATATATATATATATATATATATATATATATATATATATATATATATATATATATATATATATATATATATATATATATATATATATATTCACTGAAAAAACCATAGGTTATAGACCATATATAGTTAGGGATTAGCATTTAAAAAACCTTATTTTATTTGCACAAAACCATTGAAATTCCATATATAGTTAGTTGCACTAACTATATATCGCGGACCCGCAATCCACTGCTAATGATGTCACATATTACATCATTCATGACATGGTCAGTGACATCACTGATGACATCACTGATGACATCTCAAATGACATCACTGATGACATCACTGATGACATCACTGATGACAACACCCAGTGACTGTATGTTTCTGTAAAGTTAAAATATGTCTTACATATTGAAGAATGAGTGGATGTATAAGTGTCTGGATGAAGGATTTAGTAGGTGCATGACTGACTGTATGAGAGAATGATTAAATGTGTCTCACTGAGTGTATGGGTTAGTGATTAAAGTGTCTTAATTTGGCAATCATTATTTATGTTGTTCTGTAAACTGCTGCATGTTTAAATCAGTAGCTATATCAGTAACTATATGGGTTATTGAATGGTTGCCCAAGTATTTGTATGGGAGACTGAGTATGTGTGTGGGTGGCTGGGAGGTGTATAACTCTGTGCATAGATGTGTGAGCAGTTGATTCCCTAGGTGTATGGGTTCAAAAGTGCATGCACCTTATGTTATTCTGCCCTTTTTATCATGTACCTAGGCAAAAGTATTTGTTACCGTTGTTGAAAGAGAAAGCATTTACGCAGGCAAAACCTGCTCTTTTGTTTTTACAAATGCTTGAGTCACCCCTGGTAATGTTTAGTGTTGCAAATTACCTCGTTGCCGCGGTGCGGATTAGGAAGAGGAAATCACAAACTTAGTAGTGGGGTCAGTGAAGAATGTGGTATATACTGCTTTTTTGCACAAGATGATAGCTTATTTGCACTTGATGAGTTCATTTAATCTGATTGTTTTATTGTTTTTAACTGTAATGCACTGTATGAAATATTTTTACCGTAATTGGATTGTTTTTAAATACTGTAGTATGCTTTTATGATTTTTAACAAAATCGAATAAAGTGGTTTTTGACTTGACTTGACTTGACTTGAAAAGTGCATGTAGAAACAGCTGTATGGACAGTTGACTGTGTGCATGAGTATATTGGTGAGTGAATGGATATCTCAGTGCTACATGTCAAAGTAAGTACATATGTAAAACACACTCCATGTGAGAGTTGACATATATAAATAACTGAACATAAGAGCCAGTGAATGTGTGAGTGGCTGTATGAATCATTGTGAACTTGTATCAAGGATTGTATAAGAGAGTAAATATGTGTTACTATATGTTTGAATAAGTAAGGTGTGTATAACTGTATAGTTGAGGAAATGGAGATGTGATTGATTCTTTCCATGACTGACTAGGTGTGTGAGTAACTCCATGGATGTGTGACAGTCTGTGAGTGCCTGTTTACACTGAGTGTATCTAAGGTTATATTAGAGTCTGAAGATGTATTATCACATAAATGATATCATCAGTGATGTAATCAGTAATGTCAAATGAGATGTCAGTGATGTCATTTGAGATGTCATCAGTGATGTCATCAGTGATGTCATTTGAGATGTCATCAGTGATGTCATCAGTGATGTCACTGACCATGTCATGAATGATGTAATATGTGACATCATTAGCAGTGGATTGCGGGTCCACGATATATAGTTAGTGCAACTAACTATATATGGAATTTCAATGGTTTTGTGCAAATAAAATAAGGTTTTTTAAATGCTAATCCCTAACTATATATGGTCTATAGCCTATGGTTTTTTCAGTGAATTTTCAAGGTTTTGTAAATGCAAATTCCTAACTATATATGGTCTATAACCTATGGTTTTTTCTGTGAATTTCATTGGTTTTTTAAAAGCTAATATCTATAGCTGTAAAATATATTCTTTATTAAGTGACGTATCACGTAGCCCGTGAGACGCCTCATGATGCATCGCATAACCGTGACGTATCGTCTCTGCAGCGCAAACCAAACCCAAAACGTAAGCGCGCCAGAACACGCTTAAAGATATATATATATATTTTTAACCTTAATTAGACAAAATCCACACATGCACATATCACAAACGTTCAAAAAACACAATATGTCGGACTCCCGTTACGCTGCCGGTTAGCTGCCCGGTTAACGTACCAGGAAGCACCTTTACCGCGAAAAATCGCAATTTTTTTTTTCTTTTGCCCCGCAGGGAACTTTAATAGCCCCCTCATCAATCCTAGGGGTTCAGGAGGGGTCTGCCTTACCCCTTTCATTCATTTACACCTTTTTTTTTTCCACCTCTTGTCTCTCGATCCCACAGAGAGACAAGATGGCGGCCGCTCCAGACTGTTTACAATGATAACAGCCAATCAGCTTCTCCTCAGACTCCTGTTACACTGCCGGTTAGCTTCCCGGTTAGCTGCCCGGTTAGCTGCCCGGTTCGCGTACCAAGACGCGTCTCTACGGCGAAAAAATCGTTTTTTTTTTTGTTTTTTTTTTTGGCCCCGCGTGGCTTTATAATATCCCCCTCATCAATCCTATGGGGTCAGAAGGGGTCTACCTTGCCCTCTTTCCTTCATTTCCCTCTTTGTTTTGGTCTCCTCTTGTCTCTCGATCCTACCGAGAGACAAGATGGCGGCCGCTCCGGACTGTTTACAATGTTGACAGCCAATCAGCTACTCCTCAGACTCCTGTTACACTGCCGGTTAGCTTCCCGGTTAGCTGCCCGGTTCGCGTACCAAGACGCGTCTCTACGGCGAAAAAATCGGAATTTCTTTTTTTTTTGGGGCCCCGCGTGGCTCTATAATATCCCCCTCATCAATCCTAGGGGGTCAGAAGGGGTCTACCTTGCCCCCTTTCCTTCATTTCCCCCTTTGTTTTGGCCTCCTCTTGTCTCTCGATCCTACCGAGAGACAAGATGGCGGCCGCTCCGGACTGTTTAGAATGTTGACAGACACCGGAGAGCCAATCAGCTTCGCTTCGCAAAGTTCCGATACGCGAAAAGTTCGCGAACCGGAGCGCTACCCGGAGCGCTGTTACAGATATATATCTTGTTTTAAACGTTAATTTCTCAAAATCCACTGAAGCACATATATTGAGACCTAGCAAAGGCACATCGGGCTAACAGTCCCTACAATTTTGCCAAGTTTCGTGGAAATCCATTCAGCCGTTCGGGCTAAAAGTGAGGCCAACCGCCCTATGGAAATTAATATGGGAAAAACGCGTTTTGGGACCCCCCTTTTTTCTCGGCCCCCCCTTGACGAACCCCCCCCAAATTTCCAGGAGCTGCTCAGAAACAAAATGTGCCATTTTTCTGAAAATTTCAGCCAATTCCGTCCACAAACGCCAAAGTTATTAGGCATAGAATTTTCAAAAGTTCCATAGAGAAAAAATCCTAACTATATATACCTACTGGCTATCGCCAGTAGGTAATATATATATATATATATATATATATATATATATATATATATATATATATATTGCGCTCGAACTTTTGGGATCGAGGACGGGCCCACTTGTGGAGTCCATACAGGACTTGATTGTGTGCTTTCCGCACTACACTTCCCAGAAGTCTCATTGGAGCCTCCCATCTGCGGGTGAGTGCTATGATTGGAGAAGTGTAGCGGGTGCACACACTGCTTCCGTTAAAGCCCCTGAAGAGAAGCAGATGGAGCTTCGAAACACATCGGGCAGATCCATTATGGAGCGGCATCTACAAGCGGATCCCCGTCCTCACCTACACATAAATAAAGCTGCTGCTCGCGTGCTACTCAAGAGGTGGACAACCTGCCGTTCTGCAGTGCACATTAACCACATGGACTATCACTAATCATTCCCCACGCAGCACCTACCCAGAAAATGATGCATTCTGGGTGCTGTAGGACAATCAGCACTACGGCAGGTGAGCGGTCACAAGACAGGGGAGGTGCTTCCTATCAACAATGGGAGATCTGCAGAGGCATTTAAAAGCGGAGCTATGTGACTGGTGAGCAGTGCAGCAGTGGCATCTGAAGAAGACGATGGTGTCGAAATGTATTATGCCTGCCTGCGTGTCCTAATAAAGGTTTCTACGGTATTTCCCCGCGTGGCCTGTTCCTACAGTTCGTCTGGAGGTTCCTGTACATATTTTCAGCGTCAGCCAGAGGCGCTTCAAGAGGTCCCGTCTGCCTAGAGGTTGAAGGTTTACTGGCGTCTGCGTGAGCAGCTCTTCTCTGCAACCGAGTTATCGGATCACTTCAACCCCACCTTTCCAGCCCAGGGCGCTTTGAGCTATCTGCCAGGAGGCAGTCCGTGACTGCATGGACAGGTTTTGGACATTGTGCCGGCCTGAGACTCGAGGACCTTGCGCTGTGGCAGGTGTTGACGTTTGCGGGGACCCAGGGAAGCCTGAGGACTGACAGTGCACCTACACCAGCAAGCCCCGTTCTGCAGTGCACATTAACCACATGGACTATCACTAATCATTCCCCACGCAGCACCTACCCAGAAAATGATGCATTCTAGGTGCTGTAGGACAATCAGCACTTCGGCAGGTGAGCGGTCACATGACAGGGGAGGTGTTTCCTATCAACAATGGGAGATCTGCAGAGGCATTTAAAAGCGGAGCTATGTGACTGGTGAGCAGTGCAGCAGTGGCATCTGAAGAAGACGATGGTGTCGAAATGCATTATGCCTACCTGCGTGTCCTAATAAAGGTTTCTACGGTATTTCCCCGCGTGGCCTCTTCCTACAGTTCGTCTGGAGGTTCCTGTACATATTTTCAGCGTCAGCCAGAGGCGCTTCAAGAGGTCCCGTCTGCCTAGAGGTTGAAGTTTTACTGGCGTCTGCGTGAGCAGCTCTTCTCTGCAACCGAGTTATCGGATCACTTCAACCCCACCTTTCCAGCCCAGGGCGCTTTGAGCTATCTGCCAGGAGGCAGTCCGTGACTGCACGGACAGGTTTTGGACATTGTGCCGGCCTGAGACTCGAGGACCTTGCGCTGTGGCAGGTGTTGACGTTTGCGGGGACCCAGGGAAGCCTGAGGACTGACAGTGCACCTACACCAGCAAGCCCCGTTCTGCAGTGCACATTAACCACATGGACTATCACTAATCATTCCCCACGCAGCACCTACCCAGAAAATGATGCATTCTGGGTGCTGTAGGACAATCAGCACTACGGCATGTGAGCGGTCACATGACAGGGGAGGTGCATCCTATCAACAATGGGAGATCTGCAGAGGCATTTAAAAGCGGAGCTATGTGACTGGTGAGCAGTGCAGCAGTGGCATCTGAAGAAGACGATGGTGTCGAAATGCATTATGCCTACCTGCGTGTCCTAATAAAGGTTTCTACTGTATTTCCCCGCGTGGCCTCTTCCTACAGTTCGTCTGGAGGTTCCTGTACATATATATATATATATTGCGCTCGAACTTTTACCAAAATAAATAGAAAAGTGCAGCACTCAAGGAAGGTTCTGAGTCAGGGAAGGATTTATTTTCAGGGAAACACGCACAGACGCGTTTCGGCGTAAGCCTTCGTCAGTGTGTCAGATCATGACTCGGAAACAGAATGTTATCAAGGTTTCACGGCAATCATTAACAATGACATAGGACTAAACCCACAGACATCAACATAGACGCCATCTTAGAATGGTGTTGTTCTGTACATTCATCTACATACTTATAGCAGTTCGCACATCTGCTGATATAGTTTGTGTGTATGTAGAGTGGGTTTATATGCTATTATACAGTTCATAATAAATATGACAAAAATAAAGCCGTGGATCAGCTAGTATCCTATGTACAAATTGTATAGTCGTACTTAAAACAATGTGCCAGGACTAAAACCATAATACATTATTAAATTAATAAATACAACATTGCAGTGCTCCAAAAGGTAATAATATTCACGATAACCCTTATATTGCAGTTCATCGGGATTCAAACAAAATCAAGTATCACAGTTATTCATAATATAAAATACACTAAACTATGCTGGCATTGAAATAGCTAGCGTGTTTCTATTTACTCAATAACCTCGATGAGGGATATTTTCGTGTTACTATATACCCAATTCTATTCAGATCACATCACAGCAGCTGAGTATATGTCATGATGTATCAAAATTATACCACAACTTGGTAGAATCTAAATAGGTATAAGACAAATACAAAAGAAAACAAGAATTTCAGAACAACAAGACTGGCTAAAAAGCCTAATGAACAGCATAATGGAGGATTGTATGAATTGAAAAGACAATTGAGGAGGGAACCACTATAACTTTTCTTTTATGGGTATAAATCTAACCCGCAATAGTTCCCATCCTATTTCTTTCTCAAGTATGACTCTAAGACTATGTTGTTATGGGTCGAAGAGTCAAATATTGATGGGGTTACTTCCCTAGATGAAATGCCATTTCTTCCCCACTGTTGAGACCTCCTGGATGTTTGGTCGAGAGGTCAATTATGTATCTCGATTCCAACCTGCGTAATCTTCTTAAACGATCGCCTCCTCTCAAATTGGGTGGGACAATGTCCAACCCAAAAAATTGGAGTTTATTGCGATCTCTCCCATGTTCTTCATCAAAGTGTCGTGCAACCGGATAGGCGGAATCCGCTTTTTCGATTGCACGTTGATGTTCAAGTATTCTCAGTTTGACTTCCTTAATCGTGCTGCCAATGTAGCGTAGGCCGCATGGGCAGAGCAGACAATACACTACAAACTGAGAACTGCAGGTTGTGAATTTCTTAATGAGGAGTGTTTTCCCTGTGTCAGGTATGTTATATGACAGCACTCTCCTGCTGCCGACACAGGCTTTACACCGTCCACAGGGGAAAAAACCTTTCATCTGTTTTAGGGTTTTGGTTGTGGATATCGGTTTCTCAAGATGACTGGAAACCAATATATCCCCCAGTGATCTTGCTCTACTAAATGTTGTGTATGCCAGTTCTTTTTAAGCATGGCTCTCAGGTCATTGGCTCCCGACGAATAAGGGGTGATTAATCAGAATTTCCCTTTACTACCAGCACCCGTTTTAGCACGGCCAACACCTTGATTTCTTGTGGGTAGTAGTGTTGCCCTCTGTATCCCTCTAACCTTCTTCAAGGTTTTATTGAGAAGTTTCACCTATTAGCCTCTATTAGAGAAGCGTGCCAAACACTCTGAGGCGGCCGCCTCAAAGTCTGATATATATATATATATATATATATTGTCCAGTGGAAGGCAGGAGCCGAAACGCGTAGACCGTCCTTTTTTGATGCACGTTATATTTGCACTGGTGTGTAAATAATAAAAACGCTAAAAACCAACTGTTGCTGTGCCGTGTCCTTTGATCTGCAAGAAGTGGAGAGAAGAAGCTGTGGCTATATATATATATATATATATATATATATATATATATATATATATATATATATATATATATATATATATATATATATATATATATATATATATATAAAATGCTACAGGAATGGGCTGAAAACAACCTACAATCATCAAGAAACATGCTACAGATTCTAATAAAATATGCCCATACTGATAGGGAAGCGCTATTGATTGAAATCGATAAAATAAATGCTCTGTTGGAGGCGACAGGTGAAACTGATTTGATAGTTAACACCAGAAAGGAAATTGATCAACGCTTGGCGAAATTGGAACAAACTATCCAGGAACGCAAAATACACAAGTTTGCTAGAGACAAGCAGGATTATGCTACAGGACGCATTTTTACATTCTCCCGTAAGTACGATTCTTACAAAAGAAAGGCAATGTCTCTTCAACACAAACCAAGTGCTTCCTCTAGTTCCAATGTACAGACCAATGCTGCTGGCATAACTAACAATGATAACCTATCAGTAGCCTCCTTCACAGGCTCTGAGGACAGTACACCTTCTGCAGATGCAGGGTCCTCTGATCTGACAACTTTCTCAGTAGTCGACGAACTAAATTTTGTAAGCGAGGACCGGAGGTATTCTCTGCGCTCACGGAACAATCCTCCACAAGCAGGCAAACCAGCAGCCAAAAACGTCGGCGCAGGAAACGAGCTGCCAAAAAGAGGTGGAGGGAGGGGCAGAATGCGCAGAAATTGGAACAAATAACTCAGATACAAGACAACACAGTAATCAATTTGACTGACTTTGTACTGTCCAAAGCGGAAGAGCAACTTCTGTCCCTAGGCTTGTCCTATTGTCCATCGAATAACTTTTCCTATGTCCAGGCACGGATTGATGTGTTTAAATTTATTAGGAAGATCAAACTACAAAAATACTTCCTACTACATCCTGAAAATCCAAATAAGGACATAGGACAGATCATTCCATCAACTGAAGAAACTCTTTCAGTAAGGAATCTGCAGGGGTTACAAACCCTTATTTCCTTAGCAAATGAAGACAGTTCACAGAATGAACCCACAGTCAGCCAGATTGTTACAGTTAATCGTTCACCATCCACAGCCTTTCGGGGAAAGTCTACATTCATGCCATTAATGCCTAAAGATGCTGTTGATGTCTTCAGTGACAGAGTCATTACAGAACTTAAGACTTTGAATAGGACGTTACTGGGAAAGAAAAAACAATGTGACTTTAACAACGTGCAATATACGAAACTTGTCAAAAAGATTCAAGGTAACAATCAGATAGTTGTGAAGAGTGCTGACAAAGGGGGGAATACTGTTCTTTGGGCAAAACGTGATTATGTTACAGAGGCAGCCCGCCAACTTAATGATCCCCTTTGTTATTCCAAAACCACCAAATTTATAATGCTGAACAGTCATGACAAAACCAGAAAAGATATCAATGCCTGGTTCAGGCGTGGTTTATTGACTAAAGAGGAATCTAAGTTCCTTGAATGTATTGCACCCTATCACACCTTTGTTTTATTTGTTTTATTTGTTATCCAAAATCCACAATTGCACCACCCCAGTCCCAGGTCGTCCTATTATTTCAGCACAGGGCAGCATGAATGAGAATATTTCAAAATATGTTGATTTTTTTCTTCAGCCTCATATGATTTCTCTCCCTTCCTTTCTTAAAGACACCACTGATTTTTGGGGGAAGATTAATTGCATCACTTGGGGTCCTGATTTATGTTTCCTGGTGATGGATATTGAAGCACTTTATACCAGTATCAACCATCTCCAGGGTTTGGAAGCTGTTCAGTTCTTTCTTGATTCTCGGGAGGCAACTATGCGGGACCACAATCTCTTGTTATTGGACATGATACGTATTTGCCTCTTCAATAACTATTTCCAGTTTGGCAGGGACTTTTACCTTCAGGAGCGCGGGGTGGCAATGGGTTCATGCTTCTCCCCCAGCTATTCATGCTTGCATGTTGGCTGGTGGGAGAGGCATGTTCTTGGCGTCACTCACGCTCATTGGCTCCCCCACCTATTAGCCTACTGGAGATTCATAGACGATATTTTTATCGTCTGGAAAGGATCTCAAGCTCTGGCAGGCGACTTTGTCAATGAAATCAATGTGAATGATAGGAACCTTAAGTTCACTGCCACCATCTCAGCCACTTCTGCTGAATTTTTGGATGTTTTGATTTACATTGACAATAATACCATACAATCCAAACTTTTCAGGAAAAGCACTGCGGGCAATTCCATCTTGCATGCCCACAGTGCCCACCCCCCTCACACTATCAATAGCATACCTTTGGGGGAATTCATCAGAATTAAACGCATATGTAGCGATCCAGATGTCACTCAATAATGTCTAGCAGAATCTAGAGATAGGTTCCTTCGAAGGGGCTACAAAAGAGCTGTACTAGATCGAGCTCTCAGCAAGGTATCAGCACGCTCACGTGAGACATTGCTGACCCCTAAGATCAAACTAGACACTGATGTGACCAGTGGGACAACAGCAAGATTTATCACTACATATTGCGCTCAAAGTTCCAGACTTAGCCAAATCATTAGATCTGAATGGCCGATTGTATTGACAGATGTAATCCTAGCTCCTTTTTTGCCCAAATCTCCGGCTATTACTTTTAGGAGAGCTCCCTCCATGAAAGATTCCCTGGATCGTACACAGCCAGAACTTCAATCCAAAACCACTTGGCTCAATAAACCGGGCTTTTACAGATGTACCTCGTGCCGTGCCTGCACTTTTGCAGTCAATGGTACCCATTATACATCTGCATTTAGTGACCGTGTTATACCAATCAGGGAACATCTGACATGTCGCAGTGATTTTGTGGTTTACAAATTGACCTGCACTTGTTCCTTATCATACATTGGGAGTACCAAGTTGCAAGCATACCAACGTATTCTGCAACATATACGGGCTATAGTCAATTTGGATATGAACTACCCTGTTGCGCGTCATTTTAAATCAGTGCACGACAAAAAATTGAAAGACCTTAAATACACTCTGTTGTGCTCTGTGGCTAATCCTGGCAGAGGTGGTGATCGAGAAAAACTTCTCCGTCAAAGAGAAGCATTTTTTATTATTTTGCTCGATACCAGATCCCCCAATGGCCTTAATGCTTTTGATGAATTGCATCATTACCTATGAAACTAGTGTTTTTTTCCAGAGTCATTACCATAATGAATTTAGTCATCCATATTAGTGCGTTTCTTTTCTTTTGCTAAATGTTTGATGGCTTTTATGATCTGTATCTTCTGATTGATGAATTTAAAATATGAAGAAGTGCTGATGAATTATAACGAACTTGAATCTTTGAAATCATGAATAGCTTATATGCAAATTTGATGAATTTACAGCTTGCATATACTTATAACATCTAAAATTTCTTTGGTAGTTTCCTTTAGGAGAGTCTTCTGCTGCTATGTTGATTCCATGTATTGAACAGCTGAATTTTTTGGTCTAATAATCTGTATTTGTATACATCAGCAATCTTGTGATGACCACTCTACTACCAGGCCACTATACTATAAGGGGAATCTCATTGTGCACTTGCACTCGATCTTTTTTCCTTTATTTGTGGGATTCCATTCTTCTATCTCTGTGATGTGACGGGGGGTTTGATTGTTTACACTGCCATTCTTTTCTCACTTGAGATCAACAGAGGGTTTAATTATTTGTCTTGAACTTGTTTTTTCATGTTATAAATTTTTACACTTGGCCTGGTTGAGCACTATGCTCTAATTGACATTCCAATACTTGCAATCACTGGATATTTGTTTGGATTTTTCATCACACTAATTTGATTGACTGTTTACATTGTTATTTTACCCTTGCGACCTGTTTCTTGAGGCGCTTGGGCTTTTAATCACGATTTAATTCACCGCCTACTCCTGACGCGTCATGTGACCAAGCTCCGTCCGCGGAGCGAAACGCGTCAAGGAGGGCACTTGCTCTTGCAATGTCTGCTAAATAAATGCACTGCTTACATCGAAATCTTGTGCTGGCTGATAATTCATCTTAATTGACTGGAGTTGATGCTTTGGAGGTCTGCGCCCGCCTGAACTGCATCCAGAGCAGTTGGGAGCCTGTTTTCTATATATATATATTGCTTCACAATGTGATCCTGTAGTAGACGAGTGCGCTCAGCAGTGTGTGCTCGGCCCAGGGGTCGGATCCTGACCCAATATTAATTTTGAACCACAAAGGAGGCGGCACAACCGGATACTTTGTTAAAGCCTTTTTAATTAGCGCTTCACCCCACCAACGCGTTTCAGCCACAGTGCGTAAATACCCTGCCACCTCATCACTTGCTGGAAAATTCTGTTGTATCAAGTATATCTATATGTATATATTCACTGAAAAAGACAAAGGTTACATGGACATTATAGTCAGGCTAAAATTTCACTTGTACAAAACCAGTGAAATTCAGCAGTTATAGTTAAGTGAGCTACCTGTAACTTACGCCCCAGCAATGCACTGCTTATGACCTCACATATTACATCACTCATGACATGGTCAGGGACGTCATTAATGATATCACTCATGACACCATCAAGCGATTGTTGTCTAAAGGTTTATGAGTGTCAAACATACAAGTTAAGTACTACAAAAGTTATATCTGTGTACTTTGTGTTGTGTACTTTGTGTACTCCTAATAGGTGATACTATTTCTAATCTATATTACGTGAGTGGCTGTGTGGCTGTGTGTACCATTTAGGGTTTACCACTAGTTCCATGCTATGGATCCATACATGTACACTCAGCAACTGTATGCTGCATGTGACAATGGTGTTATCAGTGATGTCATATATGATGTCATTTAGGATGTCATCAGTGATGTGATTTATGATGTTATTTAACATGCCATGAGTGATGTGATATAAGATGTCATAAGCAGTGCATGGCAGAGGCACAAGGTATAGTTAACTCAGTAAACTATACATAGTGAATTTCAGTGTTTTGTTGTTCTAATACAAAAGTTTTTATCTTATTACAAGGCCTAACAGTCTCATATCCTCCAAAGCTTCCCAATATTCCCTCCGACCTCTACTCTTTCTCAACAACATTCCAGTTTTCCATCTCCTATTGCAATTCCCCTTCTCTTTGGGTAGGTTCAGAGAAGGCCTTTCAACTATTGACGAAATACTTGCATTTTAACATATTTTGCACAAGTGTAGCACAGTCAAAAAATGCCCCTCTACATAGAGTTTTTAGAGTTCACCTCAGGCACTGCTTTTGGGCAAAGCTAACAATCATTGGCACTGATACAGCCCTTCTGTCCTTAATACAACTTGTGTGTCCTGATACAACACTGCAAATCACACTAACCCAATAAGAGTTTATCAGTAAAGAATTCCACAATAGGAATAGAGTAAAGCAAGGGTGTCTGTTGGCCCCACTCCTTTTCTCTCTATATAATAATGATCATTATGAGGAAGTAAGAATGGCCACAGAGGATGAATGAATTAATGAATTAATGAATAAGATATTTATAGAGCACAGGAATTCACCCCTGCAGGGTTATCTCCAGGCTATCTGCAGAGCATAACATTTGAGGGTGCCGAGCTAGTCTGACTGAAAAAATTAAGTTTTCAGTAATTTTGGGAATTTGGACAAATCCAGACACACCCTTAATGCCATAGGAAGTTTGTTCCATAGACGAGGTGCTACATAGGCAAAGGTTCTGCCACCCGTAAGTATCTTGTTAACCTGGGGTTCCACAAGCAGCGCCTTTCTGCTGGAGCGTAGCTGTCTGTTTGGGTGGGAAGGGGCAATACAGTAGGTCATGTAGCTAGGGCTGCTTGCATTGAGGGTATTGTGAGTCAGAAAGCATATTTTAAACTTTATTCAGCTATGATTAGGAAGCCAACGTAAGATATTTAGTAGTGGCAGAGAGGGAGTTCTTGGTGGTTTATTCAAGGCCAAACGTGCTGCTGTATTCTTAACCACGTGGAGCCTATTTAGTGTTTCCTCATTTGCAGCACCTAGTAGAGCATTACAATAGTCCAATCTACTAACCACCAAGCTTGAAGCAGGGTCTTGCGTGCCGATAAGGGGAGAAGATCGAACACTCTCCATAAGAGTTTTAGTAAACCAAAACAGCTACCTGACACGGCTGTCGCCTGCTCCTTCATAGTGAGAGAGAGGTTATGTGCACTCCTAATTGTTTTGCCTTGCAAGTGGTTACAAGAGCAGGGCCTAACTATCAGCCACCGCTCTGGGGCCCAGAGAAATTGGGCTTTACCAAATAGGAGAATTTCAGTCTTGTTGGCATTCAGCTGGAGGAAATTCTCCAGTTGGAGATTGCACGCATGCCTGCGGCAAACTTTTGTTTAGTATCCTCTGAATTGTTATCAAATGGAAATAGCAGTGGCGTATCATCCGTGTATGAAAAAGGTACAAAGTTATGGTCTCTGATGATCTTCGCCAGGGGTGCCATGTATATATTAAATAGCGTTGTGCTAAGGCATGATCCCTGGGGCACTCCTTATTCAGTGATTTTACTCTGGAGTGAATGTCCCCATGGTAAAAGGCTACAATGCTGGGAATACATGTTATTAGTAAACAAAAGTACATGACAGGAAACAGTGTCTGTAATGACCAAAGGGAGGTGGTCACACTACTTGCACCTCATCACCTGTAACTCCCTTTCACTCTTTCCTCTTTCCCCCCCACAGGTATTATACCACCTCTCACCATTCCACTTGCAGCTCTTCTCTCTATTGCCTTTTCCGCAGTTTCATATTCTGCCCCCTTTTGCATCTCTCCCCACAAATGTTTCCTCCTGTTTTCATTCCACTTCTGAAACTATCTCTTGCAATCTAGCCTCTCCTGCAATTTTGTTCTCCTATTTCGTCTCACCAGGCTGCTCTCTCTCTTTCTCTCACTTCTGTTATGTTATGGTATGTTATTTTGTGTCTTTTATAGCGCTCAGCTACTCAAAAGAGTGTCCCGGCGCTTTATTGACCGGCTGAAAACGCCAAACATAGCAGACAGATTAAAAGAGACAGGTCAGCAAAACAAAAATAGAGGAGGCAAAAAGCCAGGTGTTCAGGCCCTTCCTGAAAGCCAGCAGATTTGAAGTGCTGCGTAGAGCCAATGGCAAAGAGTTCCAGAGTTGAGGAGCCCGGAGCCTAAAGGAGCGACCTCCCATATGTGCCTTCCTCACACGGGGGACAGTGGGTAGGAAAAAAGACTCAGACCTCAAAGATCGGGAAGGGCAATAGGAGAAAAATCTCTTCTGCAGGTATTTAGCCCCTGTTGCATAAAAGGCCTTATGAGCGAGCGTTAAGGCTTTAAAAGCTATCCTCTGGCGAATAGGCAGCCAGTGAAGCGACTGCAATAAGCTAGAGACTCTAGTTCGCCTATGCAGGCCGAAAATGGCATGCGCTGCCGCGTTCTGGACAACCTGCATACGTTGCAGGAGATATTCCGGCAGGCCAAGATATAAGACGTTTGAGTAGTCCAATCTTGAACCAATCAAGGCCTGTACCGTAATCCTCCTGTGGTCCTCGGAAAGCAGGGGGAAAAACTTCCGGAGCATACGGAGCAAACCGAAGCAGGTGCCAGTAAGGGCAAGGACCTGTGATCTTAGAGTCAGACCATTGTCGATCTTGATCCCCAAGTTCTTAGCTAGCTGAGACGATCGCCCAGGGGGAGACATGTCAGCAGGCCACCATACCTGCCAGTCTGAGTCGGCTTGACAACCGAAGAAGAGCACCTCTTATTTAGCTGAGTTGCATTTGAGGCTGTTCAGTTGGAGCCACTTAAAAACAGCACTCAGGCACTCACGGATGCTCTCTCCATCAAAGTCCTCTCCTTTCCGGCAGGTAAAAAGCAGCTGAGTGTCATCTGCGTAGGATACGATCTGGGCCCCGAAGGACTCGGCCAGGGTCGCCAGAGGGGTCATAAAGATGTTAAAAAGAGTCGGGCTCAATACAGAGCCCTGCGGGACTCCGACTCCCAATGGCGGCATCTCAGCAGAGCTAGAGGAGGCCCAGACCGTTTGTCGGCGGCCAGCCAGAAAAGAAGTAAACCAGCTGAGCACCGTCCCCCTCAGACCGATCTCATAGAGTCTGACCAGCAGATCCTCATGGGGGATGGTGTCAAAGGCCGCCGACAAGTCCAGCATAATCAGCATGGCTCTGCCACCCAAGTCCAAAGTCTCCTTAATAGCCTCGGAGACCTCCAGTAGCGCCGTCTCCGTGCTAAGATTCAGACGAAAGCCCGATTGGGTGGAATGTAACAGATCTTGCGATTCCAAAAAATTGGAAAGGACGTTATGAACGTGCTTCTCCAAGGTCTTAGCCAGTGCAGGAAGTAGGGAAATGGGTCTATAATTGGCCAAGACCTCGGGAGCCAAACCGGGCTTCTTAATAAGGGGAATAACCATGGCCTGTTTCCAAGCCAACGGGACAGCACCCTGACTCAGAGAAAGATTCAGGAGGGGGTTGACCAGCGGGTTTACAACTTCCGCCATCTTCGCCAGAAATTTGGCCGGACATGGATCGAGTGGCGAACCAGATTTAAGATTGGCCCGGAGCGTCAGTGACAAAGCAGCTGAGATAGGCGGAAAGTCTGACAGGACAGGCCCTGGGGGCACCGATGAAGCAGGACCAACCTCGGAACACAAGGAGGCAGCGACCGACCGAGATGGAAATGAATCCTGAATTAACTTGATCTTTGTAGTAAAGAAACATGCCAGGTCCGATGCCCACGTCTCAGTGGGGGCCGACTGACTCGCATTCGACCGAGGGGCAATAAATTCCCTGACGATAGTAAAGATCTCTTTGCAGGAGTTAGAGGCATCATCGATCCTCCTCGCAAAGTAGCCTTTCTTCTCCGGAGAATATCTCGGTGGTAGATTTTAACCAAAGCTCTGTATTCAAGTCTAGCAGCAGGGTCGTACTTAGCGCGCCAGGCCCTTTTCCGCCACCTTGCACTGCCTGCGGGAAGCAAGCAGCGCTCCAGTGAACTACGGAGCAGACACCCGTTTCGGCAATGCACGAGGAGCCCTCAACGGGGCCAGATCGTTCAACCTATGTACAAACCAGGACTGCAAAGACTCCAGGTCCTTCTCCAAAACCCCCGAAAGAGGGCAGGGATGCTCACACAGTGCCTGTGATAAAATTTCTGGAGTCACGCTGTGAAATGCCCGTGACGCAGATCCTAGCTGTCTAGGGGTACTAATCAGAGGTTTCATATTGCCCAGTATGAAGAAATTAACCAACCGGTGGTCAGTCCACAAGACCGGCAGGAGTGCCGCCACTTCAATGTGGGACATAGAAAAGACCTGATCCAAAGTGTGGCCTTTGTCGTGCGTTGGTTCGAAAAGATAGGGGGCTAAGCCCAGAGGGGACGTGATATCAGAAAGTTTAATCACGTCTGGGTCCAAAATATCATCCATATGAAAGTTGAGGTCACCAGCCAAAATGCAATGGTCCGCTCTCAAAGTCAGCGTCGACATGGCACACTGGAGGTCTTCAAAAAAAGTGCCGGCTGGGCCCGGAGGTCTGTACACTAACAACACTTTCACTGACTGATGTGGCGACAATAAAGGGAAAAGGCATCTGCAACTTTCTTTTACACTCTTCCCTTTTTCATCTGAGTCTACATATCTCCCTCACCCCTCAGCAGGTGGTAGCTGTTACCCCTGCAGCTTACCTAACATAGGTTTCCCACTTTCCTCTCACATCTTCCTAATCACTTCCTGGAATTTCCCAAAACACTGCAGAGGATCTTCTCTGACCAGATGCTGGTGGGGTGGGGTTTAGACAAATCCTTGATGTATCAATGGTGCTTTATGAGATTGGCTCATATGTTTTGAGTGTGGCTGACTTGGATATTTAAACTTAATACAAAAGGCTAAAAAAAATTGGTTTCTTGTTTCAGCCAAAAATATATTTATTCTTTCAACTGAGAAAGTATTTTAACACTGCAGAAGGGGTACAGTTGTGTCAATTTAAGTGAGTGCTATTGACCAAGTTCTTAACAGATCCTAAAAGTCTTTCCAATCAGAAAAAGGCAATTTGTAGAATATTACTGTATTTTGTTGGTGTACCCCCAGACTTTTGTCTTATCTGTCTTTGCTGGCTGTAGAACGCTGTACACTTTCCCTCTGCTAACTAGTTGTAAAGTTCCTGTGCTCCCTCTTTTAATACGGTTGAATTGGTATACACCTAATTGGCAGATTTAACTTGCATAAAAGTCACCTGTATATGATACAAAGTATACCCAGGACCAGGTAGTTAAATGGCAATCGTGTACTGCAGCATCTCTGGCAGTGCAAACATTGCTCAAGGCCAACCATTGCAACCTGACTAGTGCAGAAAAAACTGCAATTCGACCTGTAAAAAAAAAACCTTTATTGACCAGTCTAAACCTTCCTTTTGAATATTAATAAGTCACTCCTAAGACCGTGTGGTCCAAAATGCAGGGTGCTTAGTATTTAAACGTAAGACATGTAGAAGTTTAATGTTTGCTTATCCTTGCCGTGAGCAGCACCCAAAGGCTATTTTCATTGTAGGAAAGCTGGCCTTAGAGAAACACAGGAAAGCAATATTAAATAAAAACTCTGCCTTCTCAGAGTAGGAACCAATTATGACTACGATTCAATAACTCTTTTTAATATTTATCAAACCTCAATCTAATGGTGAAGTTGTCGTTTTGATAAATATCAAGGTACAGCAACTATTTGAAAGTTACCTTTTTCCTGACTAAAACAGACGTTTTGCATTTGCCTAAAGCTGCTGTCATCCGAAAACTCAACACTTGAATGACGTGTGAACACTGCAGCTAGCTATGCATATATTTTACACAGTGTCAACCACCACTGTGTAGTTGTATTCTTCCACCTCAGATCCATCCTAGAATGTTTTGAGGTGATCACTCCGAGGGGTGAGAAAAATTTGGGTCCCAAAAAGGCATTTTTCCTATAAGAATTTAAGAACTATTTTGAAGAAAAAAAGCTGAACAGAATGACACTAATTTTGGCAGCCAGCTAGATTTTTTATCTAAAGGAGTTTTTAATGTGTTCCTTTTTTGTTGCAGGCGGAGTTACTGGGGGTTCCGGAAGCAGAGAGGTGCAACAATGTACTTCAGACGGCACATATGTAAGAATATGTAAACTTTTGTGTCAGTCAAAACAAACTGCCATATTTTGCTACTTAAACTTCTGCAATGAAAATAACTCAAAGGTCCTTGGAGCAATTCAACAAAATTACTGGCTGCATTAAAAGCCCACAGGTTCCATATTTTCAGAAGTGACTTATGCAGAGCCGTATGCAATGATGCAAGGTGACATATTGTTAGGAAGCAACCCTATAAGCACAAATCTCTACAATTCAATTTAAATATGTCCACATGTCTGCAACAAAGTACTGTATTCTGGAGCAGTATATTTCTTCTGCAGATATTCCATTGTTGTACCTTTGATTGCCTGGTGACAGTTACAATTCATGAACCTTGAGTTCATAAAGAAATATGCTCTGTATTGGGTTTCTTCTCATCAACAAGGCTTCATTCTTTATTCCATCAATGACATTGTCAATCAACAGACAATCATCTATTTTCGTTGGTGATTTCAGAAGCAGCTGAATACCCATATTGCATGAAATTAAATTTTTCACCATTGAAGGTGAGACTCCTCAAACTTTACCTTGGGGAAAAGTGAAACTACATTTGAAGTTCTTGAAAAAGTTCTAGCAGGCCCATCAACTCACTTTCAACCCTTGACCTGGTGTGATCTCCAGAAGGTCAGATGCATGGTTTGGATTATTAGAGTACAGAGAAAAAACAAATTTTAAAAGCTTCAGGTGGCAGGTACTCTCAATAGCTAATGCTCAATGTGAGGATGTTGGTTGAAATGGGCAGCTTTGTTCTGTTTAGTTCTATATTTGTGGTTTTTAAAGAGTGCATCTTTCAAGTGGAATGGTTGACAGGCCCAGTTCAAGCAGGGCTGTATAATGTTGGATACAAAATGCAAAAGTTCAAAATGGAGAGGTTGCAAAAGTTGATAAAACTCAGTTGAAGGAAAGTTCTAGAATAAGCCGGTCAAGTCGCACCTTCATCAGGATAATACAGTAGTTTACTTTATAAAAGTATGCCGTTTCCAGTAATGGATGTGATTTACTGCCAAAAGTTGCAGAAGGCTGCCCAAGAAAATGCACATTTGGGGTTTTGCATCCATGAATTCAACAAGACTGGTGGATATCATCAGAAAAATTATATTCACTTCTTCCTGTGTACAACGAAGAAAATGGAAGGAAGTGCACCGAGCTCTCCAAGTTTGAAAGTGATACCTGGAAGCTCTCACAACTGCTCTTCATATGTTCCATGGCTCCCAGGTCACACAGAGAGACAACTAAGTATCCCATGGCATGCAATCTGACAAAGCAGTTGCTGAAGTACCCCATCAAACCAATCGGTGGAATTAGGAGCTGGATAAGGCCACAATGGTAAGAAGCTTTAATCCAAAAAGGGTTGTGGCACAGGAGTACAGCTGCCCCCGCTTATCAAGAACCAGGAAAAGGCTTCAGACCCAAAACAACTTCTATCAGCCAGATATAAATTTACATCATATATGAATTTAATAAACCAAGTTATTCTTGGTATTTCTTTAGTTATAATGTGCCTCTTTGTGATTGACACCAGCGAAAACAAAGACATTAAACACAGAAAGGAAAGACTTTGATTTGTAGAAGGTGGATGCATAGTTTGCATAAAATATTTATGCCCACTTGAATGGGTTTGTGTTAGACCTGACATCATTGGCTTGAGTCTCTCCTCCATTTTTTCTGTTTGCCTCCACTGTTTACGATGTTTTTGCTGGTATAATGCTTTGGGCACTGTGCCACTGCTGATCAGTGCCACAGTGCAAGTGCTCCCTATGTTAAATTACTGTATTGATTGAATTCCATGTTTGGCTTATTTGGTTTACTATCAGTCCCTAGTCTAGTGCACCAGGAGTGCCAGGGCTTGTAAATACAAATGCTGCTAGTGGGCCTGCAGCACATGTTGTGCCACCCACAAGAGCGGCCTAGTAAAAGTATGTCTGAAGGTCTGCCATTGCTAGACCTACGTGCAGTCTAGTACTGTCACGCTGACTGCGCAAGTACACCTACTTGCCAGTCCCTAAACCTTCCCTTAACTTCATGTTAGTCACCCCTATGGTAGGCCCACGGGCAGGGTGCATTGTAAGTATAAGGTAGGACAGGCCTGACCAAGTTGGCATGTCCTAATAGTAAATTACAGCCATATTTGTTTTTCACTATTGTAAGGTAACCTGCTCTCCATTCGTTAGAATGGGCTGCCAGGATTATTAGTGCTATAATCTTGGCTGGCTCGGGGAGCATGGTGCAATGTCGAGTTTGGTATCCCTGAACTCGGGGTTTAATCACGCATCCATTGGTGTGGATGGTTTTTGGACTCTGGGTTTGAAAATAGCACTTTTAGAAAGTGGCTATTTTCTTGTCTAACTTTTTCTGGTTTCTGCTGGTTTGGTGTGTGTGTGACAGGAGCTGGGTGGCTCCAGAGATCTGCTGAGTCAGAGTGGGATGAGTGGGACATTTGCATTGAGAGTAGGGGGAGAGTAGCTTCTGATAGCCTGCCCTGCCTGATACAATGCCGGCTCCACCTCCTGCCAAGCGACTGATGGCTCTGTGCCTGCCATGGACGATCCTAGCCCCACCTCCTGCCAGGAGGCCGATAGCTCTGCTCCTGCCAGTGACAATGCTGGCTCCACCTCCTGCTGGGCGTCTGAGGACCCAGCCCTGCACAGTGAATAGGCCAGGTGCCTCTGCCTGGCTACACCCACAACAGACCCAGGATGTTGGGAAATTCCCCTGCATGGACAAAGGGATCAAAGCCAAAAAGGGGTATAAGAGAAGGACCCCTGAACCAAGAATTTAGATCACTTCTGACAAGGAAACCTGAACCAAGGACAAGAAGCCTGCTGATCCAAGGACTTGCCTACCCCTTCTGCCAAGAGTGCTGTTTGTTGGGGGAATCCTGCAGTTGCTTCTTTATTTTTGCCAAGGAACCAGGAGAGAGGAACTTTGTGTGCACTCTCAGACTTTGCTAAGAAAATCTCCAAGGGCTGGAAGAGTGCCAGCCTCCTGTTGAAGTCACAGGGCTAAAAGACTTTATCTGCTTAAAGTGCTATTTGCTGGAACCTGTGAATCCAGCACCTTTGAAAGAAACCAGCAATCTCGACGCCGACGAACGCCGCCGAATCCAGCTCGACATCGTGAGTAACGGCTCCAGTGTCCCGCTTCCTCGACGCCGGCCGCCGGGCCCGATCGACGCCAGCAGCAACGCCAGTGAGTAGCGAGTTCAGCTCCAGCTCCAAGTGACTTCGTGTCTGCACCGCTGCTGATCGCATCGACTTCGAAGCCCTCTCGACGCCATGAGCGCTGCTCACTCTTCGCAACTTCATCATCGACATCGACGACGACGCCGTATCCTGCTTCGCCTCGTGAGCGCTGCTCCTGCCCGACATCGATCGACGCCGCTGCAGGTCGCCCGGACTCCGAGGTCGGATCGACGCCGAAGACGCGACGCCGGACATCTCGACGCCACTGATCATCGTGTGCTTCACTTTTCCAAGGTACTGTGTTGTGGGGGTCTGTGGGACTCCGGGCTCGACGTATCGCTCCTCGCGGTCGACGCCGAACCTTTGGATTAACTTTGCCTCGACGTCGTGTAACTCCAGTGTGGGTTACATTGTTGCCAAGAACTGTGTTTTAAAGAAGAAGAGTTGCTTTTGATACTAAAGACTTTGTGCTAAGAAGAAACTACACTTGAACTATTATTTTTCCTTCCAAGAGTATTTATTAAGACTGTGGTATATTTTTGTCGTTATTTGGGCTTGTGCTAAGCCTTATATAAAAATCCTTATTTTTATAATACTACTGTGTCGTGTCCATTTGTAGTGTATTCACTTTATTACTGTATGTGGTCATAAATGCTTAACACACAGCCTCTGAGATAAGCCTGTCTGCTCTGCCAAGCTACCAAGGGGGTGAGCAGGGGTTATCAAAGGGTGTGATCCCCTTGCCCTGACTAGAAAAGGTGTGTCCCCATTTGTCAGAAGTGTATACCTCTGCCAACTAGAGACAGCCGGTTCTAACATTGGTGGCAGCGGTGGGATTTGAACCTTGCATTTATGACCCATGTGCAGTGATTAGTGTGCGCTACATAGTGAAAGCAGACCATAGCGCAGCCACAATCTAATTTGGAAGGATTCTATTTTTGGTTCTCCGCTTTTCTGAAGCTTGATTTTTTGAACACTGCCAGTTTTGACCATGAGTGACACCGGAGTCACTACCCCTGTTGTTGTTGTGGAGGAATTTAATAGAGAGAAGATGAAGGAATACGGGAAAAAGCAGCTGCAATACTTTTGCAAGCAGTTTAAAGTTCCTACCACAGGCCTCTCAAGAAAGGATGGATTTTTCAAAGCACTGGAGGCCTGGTTGGAGTCCAGAGATCCCTCTGATGCGGTGGTGGTACCGCCAGGGGAAGGGGATGAGGAGGCACCAGGGAATGGGCCTGTGTCCTCTCCCGGTAGCAGTGTTTCCTCCAAAGGTCTCTCCCCTGAAGAAAGAGAAGAAAGGGCGAAAGAGCGTGCATACAACATGGAAATGGCAAGGCTTAAGATAAATGGGCAGTTGGAGTTAGAAAATGCAAGAGGCCGAAGAGAAGCTGATTTGGAGACCAAAAGGTTAGATTTTGAGAGAGAAAAGTTAGCTTTGGAGCGTGATACCAAGTTGAGGGAGTTGGAGATCCAAGCTAAGAAGTTAGAATTGAATCCCTCTGGTGGCAGCATCCCATCTGTGCCTGCAGAAAGTAGGTTTTATTTTCCCAAAGATGTGATAAAAGATTATCAGAAGAATGAAGATATTGGCCAGTGGTTTAAAGCGTATGAGTTAGCATTGTTGGCCCACCGGGTCCCTGAGAAGGATTGGGGAGCGGGGTTGTGGGGTCGCTTTGTGAATGAGGGGAGAGATACCCTGTTAGACATGCCTGTTGAGGATAGGATGTCTTATGCTCATATGAAAGATGCTTTAATGTTGAGATATGGCCTAACCCCAGAAAAGTACAGACAAGCATTTAGAGAATGCAAGAAGTTGCCTGGTACGACGTGGGTTGAATATGTGTCTTTTTTTTGCAGAGCCATGGATGGTTGGGTAAAGGGCAGCAAAGGGGAAAGTTATGAAGCTCTTTATGATTTGTTTGCTTGGGAGCACTTGTCTAATAACTGTTTTCCGGAGCTGCGCCAGCACCTTATTGATAGCAAGATATCTAACCCTAGAAAACTTGCTGAGGAGGCGGACCGCAGGGTCAGTACCAGGGTCCACAAGGGTCCAGTGGGAGACTCAGCCAAGGGTGGGCAGGGTCCCCAGCAGAAGAGTGGGGGGGACAAGGGAAAACAGAAGGAGTTCCAGAAAGGGCCCCAAAGTAATCCCCAAGGGAACCAAGGGAAAGGTTCCCAGCCTCCCCCTGAGAAGAAGCCAGGGGCCCCGACGGGTAAACCTGTTCATAGGGGCCCCCTAACCTGCTACGGTTGTGGGCAGGTGGGACACCGGTTTTATGACCCCCAGTGTCCCAAAAAGGATTCAAATGCACCGCCGCGTGCACCCCCCGTCAGTTGGCGAGTGTAGCCCTGGGAGGGGAGGAGATGGTTGTCCATGGTGGGAGGGGTCCCGCAGAAATGTCCCTGGTCTCGCTAGGAGACATGGAAATGGTCCCTCCACCCCCTCTGCCTAGTAACATTAGTAAATATAGGCAGTGGGTGACCATTAATGGCCATAGAGTGGAAGCTCTCAGAGACACTGGAGCAAGAGTGACAGCTGTCAAGTGTCATTTGGTGTCCAGAGAGCAGGTGGTTCCCCACGCATTCTACCCCGTGATAGCTGCTGACAACTCCCAGAAAGAGTGTGAGGTAGCTCAAGTTTCCTTTGAATGGGGGGGAGTTTCAGGTACTGTTCAAGTTGCTGTAAGGCCCGCCATGCCTGTTGATTGTCTCCTGGGCAATGATTTAGAAGACTCCCCTTGGGCTAAGGTGGAGAGGCAGACACACTTGAAAATGTTGGGTTTGCCAGAGTGGGTGTGTGCAACCACTCGCTCCATGACAGCAAGTAAAGGTGTTGATGGGGTCCCCGGAGCCTGAAAGTATGGCCCAGGACCCAGCTGTAAAGAGAAGAGGCAGGAGGCGCGGGAAACCGGCCCCCGTAGTTCCCGTGGTCCAGGTGGAGGTAGACCCTGAGGGGGATGCCCTGGAGCCCACAGGGGAACAAGTTGCCGAACTGGGAGACCTGCCCGAGCTGACCCATTGGCAGCAGGATGGTGGTCCCTCCAGGGAGGAATTCTGTGCAGAACAGAAAGTTTGCCCTTCTCTTGTGGGTATGAGGCAGCAGGCCTCAGCCCAATCCTCAGGTGATCAGTCAGGGTCACATTTTGTGTACTGGGAGAACGACCTCCTGTATAGCGAGCCTAAGGCTGCTGAGCCTGGGTCAGCCCGTGTGCTGGTGGTACCCCAGAGCTTCAGAGCCTTCCTACTGGGTTTGGCTCATGACGTACCGTTAGCTGGACATCTGGGGCAGGACAAGACCTATGACAGGCTTGTCACCCATTTTTATTAGCCTCAGATGCGAAGGGATGTAGACATCCATTGTAAGACTTGTCACACTTGCCAGGCAAGTGGGAAAAGCGGAAGGAAGCAGAAGGCTCCCCTCCAACCTTTTCCAGTAGTCAGTACCCCCTTTGACCGGGTGGGGATTGACATTGTTGGGCCCCTGGATCCCAAGACAGCCCTGGGCAACAGGTTCATCCTGGTCTTGGTGGACCATGCCACACGGTACCCGGAAGCCATCCCTCTCAGAACAGTGACGGCCCCGTGGTGGGACGGGCACTGATGGGTGTTTTCTCTCGCATGGGGTTCCCCAGAGAGGTGGTGTCAGACCGGGGCACCAACTTCATTTCCAATTACATGAAGTCTCTGTGGAAGGAGTGTGGGGTAACCTACAAGTTCACCACTCCTTACCACCCGCAAGGAAATGGGCTGGTTGAGAGATTCAACCGGACCCTTAAAGGCATGATCATGGGTCTTGAAGAACCAATGAGGCGGAAATGGGATGTCCTCTTGCCATGCCTGTTGTTTGCTTACCGTGAGGTGCCACAGAAGTCTCTAGGGTTCAGCCCCTTTGAGCTTTTGTATGGTCACCCGGTAAGAGGACCTTTGAGTCTGGTTAAAGAAGGCTGGGAGCAATCTCCCAGGAAACCTCCCCAGGATGTATACAGTTACATGCTGGCCTTCAGGAACCAGACTAGGCGCTTCAGAGATCTTGCTCAGGCAAATCTGGAGGCCAGCCAGGAGGAGATGAGGCGATGGTACGACCGGAATGCCACTCTGGTAGAGCTTCAGCCTGGTCAGGATGTTTGGGTCATGTCCCCTGTGGAACCTTGTGCGCTCAAGGACAGGTGGACTGGACCGTTTAAGGTTGTGGAGAAGAAGAGCGATGTCACCTACCTGGTGGACTTGAAATCTCCCAGGAACCCCTTGAGGGTCCTGCATGTCAACCGTTTGAAGCCCCACTTAGAAAGGTCCGAAGTGGGCATGCTCCTAGCTACAGATGATGGAATGGAGGAGGAGAGTGAGCCTCTTCCTGACCTCCTGTGTGCTAAAGAGCAAGATGGGTCAGTGGATGGTGTTGTCCTCTCTGACACACTGACCCATGAGCAGAAGCAGGATTGTCGCCACCTGTTGGGACAATTCCCTGATCTGTTTTCCTTGGTTCCTGGTGTCACTCATTGGTGTGTCCATGATGTTGACACCGGAGACAGCACTCCTGTGAAGCACAAGGCTTACAGGGTGACTGACAATGTCAGAGCATACATTAAGAAGGAGGTCTCCAAAATGTTTGCCCTAGGGGTGGTTGAGTCCTCTAGCAGTCCTTGGGCCAGCCCAGTGGTCTTGGTCCCGAAGGCTGCAGCGCCTGGTGCTTTACCAGAACATCGGTTCTGTGTGGATTACCGAGGACTCAATTCAGTCACCAAGACTGACGCGCACCCCATCCCCAGAGCTGATGAGCTCATAGATCAGTTGGGGGCTGCCCGGTACCTTAGTACGTTTGATCTAATGTCTGGGTACTGGCAGATCGCCTTGACTGATGGGGCAAAAGAGAGGTCAGCATTCTCCACACCAGATGGGCTCTACCAATTCCGGGTGATGCCCTTTGGGATGAAGAATGCCCCTGCCACCTTCCAGCGGTTGGTCAACCAGGTCTTGGCTGGACTGGAGGATTTCAGTGCCGCCTACCTGGACGACATTGCAGTGTTCAGCGCCAGCTGGGAGGAACACTTGCGCCACCTCCAGGAAGTGTTGTTGGCCCTGCGCAGAGCAGGCCTCACAATCAAAGCCAGTAAGTGCCATGATTGGGCAGGGTTCTGTGGTGTACTTGGGGCACCAAGTAGGGAGCGGTAAGGTGGCCCCCCTGCAACCCAAGATTGATACCATCCTGGCTTGGGCACCGCCCAAAACCCAAACTCAGGTGAGAGCCTTCTTAGGTCTCACGGGTTACTACAGGAGGTTTGTCAAGGATTATGGTACCATTGTGCACCCCTTGACTTCGCTGACTTCCAGGAAGCAGCCACGAAATGTGATCTGGACTGATGCCTGTCAAACGGCCTTTGACACCCTGAAAACTGCAATGTGCACAGCACCTATACTCCAGGCACCCGACTTTTCTAAAGAATTTGTTGTCCAGACGGACGCTTCAGAGCATGGCGTGGGAGCTGTTCTAGCTCAGGTAAATGAAGAGGGCCGAGACTTGCCTGTAGCCTTCATCAGTAGGAGGTTACTTCCCAGGGAAACAAGGTGGAGTGCGATAGAGCGAGAAGCATTTGCTGTGGTCTGGGCACTGAAGAAGCTAAGACCCTACCTGTTTGGGACTCACTTCCGGGTTCAGACAGACCACAGGCCCCTCAGATGGTTGATGCAGATGAGGGGTGAGAATCCAAAACTGTTGAGGTGGTCCATTTCTCTACAGGGTATGGACTTCACGGTGGAACACCGCCCTGGCACAGATCACGCCAATGCTGATGGTCTGTCCAGATTTTTCCGTCTTAGTGATGAGGACTCCCTAGGTCAAGGGTAGTTCTCCCCACATTTCAGCTGGAGGGGACACGTGTTAGACCTGACATCATTGGCTTGAGTCTCTCCTCCATTTTTTCTGTTTGCCTCCACTGTTTACGATGTTTTTGCTGGTATAATGCTTTGGGCACTGTGCCACTGCTGATCAGTGCCACAGTGCAAGTGCTCCCTATGTTAAATTACTGTATTGATTGAATTCCATGTTTGGCTTATTTGGTTTACTATCAGTCCCTAGTCTAGTGCACCAGGAGTGCCAGGGCTTGTAAATACAAATGCTGCTAGTGGGCCTGCAGCACATGTTGTGCCACCCACAAGAGCGGCCTAGTAAAAGTATGTCTGAAGGTCTGCCATTGATAGACCTACGTGCAGTCTAGTACTGTCACGCTGACTGCGCAAGTACACCTACTTGCCAGTCCCTAAACCTTCCCTTAACTTCATGTTAGTCACCCCTATGGTAGGCCCACGGGCAGGGTGCATTGTAAGTATAAGGTAGGACAGGCCTGACCAAGTTGGCATGTCCTAATAGTAAATTACAGCCATATTCGTTTTTCACTATTGTAAGGTAACCTGCTCTCCATTAGTTAGAATGGGCTGCCAGGATTATTAATGCTATAATCCTAGCTGGCTCGGGGAGCATGGTGCAATGTCGAGTTTGGTATCCCTGAACTCGGGGTTTAATCACGCATCCATTGGTGTGGATGGTTTTTGGACTCTGGGTTTGAAAATAGCACTTTTAGAAAGTGGCTATTTTCTTGTCTAACTATTTCTGGTTTCTGCTGGTTTGGTGTGTGTGTGACAGGAGCTGGGTGGCTCCAGAGATCTGCTGAGTCAGAGTGGGATGAGTGGGACATTTGCATTGAGAGTAGGGGGAGAGTAGCTTCTGATAGCCTGCCCTGCCTGATACAATGCCGGCTCCACCTCCTGCCAAGCGACTGATGGCTCTGTGCCTGCCATGGACGATCCTAGCCCCACCTCCTGCCAGGAGGCCGATAGCTCTGCTCCTGCCAGTGACAATGCTGGCTCCACCTCCTGCTGGGCATCTGAGGACCCAGCTCTGCACAGTGAATAGGCCAGGTGCCTCTGCCTGGCTACACCCACAACAGACCCAGGATGTTGGGAAATTCCCCTGCATGGACAAAGGGATCAAAGCCAAAAAGGGGTATAAGATAAGGACCCCTGAACCAAGAATTTAGATCACTTCTGACAAGGAAACCTGAACCAAGGACAAGAAGCCTGCTGATCCAAGGACTTGCCTACCCCTTCTGCCAAGAGTGCTGTTTGTTGGGGGAATCCTGCAGTTGCTTCTTTATTTTTGCCAAGGAACCAGGAGAGAGGAACTTTGTGTGTACTCTCAGACTTTGCTAAGAAAATCTCCAAGGGCTGGAAGAGTGCCAGCCTCCTGTTGAAGTCACAGGGCTAAAAGACTTCATCTGCTTAAAGTGCTATTTGCTGGAACCTGTGAATCCAGCACCTTTGAAAGAAACCAGCAATCTCGACGCCGACGGACGCCGCCGAATCCAGCTCGACATCGTGAGTAACGGCTCCATTGTCCCGCTTCCTCGACGCCGGCCGCCGGGCCCGATCGACGCCAGCAGCAACGCCAGTGAGTAGTGAGTTCGGCTCCAGCTCCAAGTGACTTCGTGTCTGCACCGCTGCTGATCGCATCGACTTCGAAGCCCTCTCGACGCCGTGAGCGCTGCTCACTCTTCGCAACTTCATCATCGACATCGACGACGACGCCGTATCCTGCTTCGCCTCGTGAGAGCTGCTCCTGCCCGACATCGATCGACGCCGCTGCAGGTCGCCCGGACTCCGAGGTCGGATCGACGCCGAAGACGCGACGCCGGACATCTCGACGCCGCTGATCATCGTGTGCTTCACTTTTCCAAGGTACTGTGTTGTGGGGGTCTGTGCGACTCCGGGCTCGACGTAGCGCTCCTCGCGGTCGACGCCGAACCTTTGGATTAACTTTGCCTCGACGTCGTGTAACTCCAGTGTGGGTTACATTGTTGCCAAGAACTGTGTTTTAAAGAAGAAGAGTTGCTTTTGATACTAAAGACTTTGTGCTAAGAAGAAACTACACTTGAACTATTATTTTTCCTTTCAAGAGTATTTATTAAGACTGTGGTATATTTTTGTCGTTATTTGGTCTTGTGCTAAGCCTTATATAAAAATCCTTATTTTTATAATACTACTGTGTCGTGTCCATTTGTTGTGTATTCACTTTATTACTGTATGTGGTCATAAATGCTTAACACACAGCCTCTTAGATAATCCTGTCTGCTCTGCCAAGCTACCAAGGGGGTGAGCAGGGGTTATCAAAGGGTGTGATCCCCTTGCCCTGACTAGAAAAGGTGTGTCCCCATTTGTCAGAAGTGTATACCTCTGCCAACTAGAGACAGCCGGTTCTAACAGTTTGCCTTACCTTAGGTCTTGCTACTATTACCAATGTGATCTGCACATATTGGACAGTTAGCCAATTAAATAGAACGTAAGTACTGATGCATGTATATATGTCTCAAATTTAAGACGTGTTAAAAAGTCATCCTTACAAATTTACTTGCCTCATGGAATGTCAGGGGCCTGGGCTCCCCAGGAAAGGCCCAGATTATTATCTGGTGGAGGGAATGTGTGTACCTCAACCCTAACGCTCCCTTAGAAGTTCATTGAAGTGCCAGCTGTCCCCAAAAAATACACCGGTAACATCTTCAGTTTGTCAATATGGGTTCTTGGACCTCCTGCACTTTGACTCAGGAACTGCATGCCTGCCTCCATAACCTTCAAACCTATTCATAGCTGATGGAAATATTTTTGTCTCAACCTACAATTGTTCTGGATTACAGCATGGTTCCTGATGAAGTGGTGAAAATGTTGCCACAAATATAAACCCTCAGCCTTGGTCACTGGAAAATTGTTGTGCATTTTTCTGAATTACCAAGCAGAACCAGGAGCTCATACTGATAAAAGAAAGTAAAAATTTTTAGCAACAGAGACATGAAGGAATAGACTAGGGGAGTCCAAGTTTGTCAAACAAATCTCCAGTAATAGCCTCCTTCATCTTTTCCGCCTATCTAAAGAATCACTGTCCGTGGAGCTATAATGTTGCCCTAATTGTTGACCTGCATGAGCTCATGACTAACTAAGAAATTATGTTTTGCTGGGAATCAATTTTTTTGTGGTTACTACTCCTGGTAGGCCCAAAAAATTAACCTTATGACCTTTGAGCTTATATTCTTTATATGTACAACAAAGCCTTCAAATATATATTAGCAGAGCTCAAACGCTAACTTCTTCTAGCCACGCTTCAATGCTGAGATTTCATTAGATTCAACACCATTGATTTCAAAGCAATGGCACAGTAGATGGGGCTCAAATTGAAATGACCAGCTGATTTTAGCTTTTTTTGTGAGAAATTGAGGCACTGTTCCAGTTTGCACTGTGCCTTTACCAGTTTTGTGGGTACATTGATCAGACAGGCATACAGTTCTAGTAGTTGTTATGGTGGAGCAGTTTTGTCTGTGTCTAAGGTGGGACTGTGAAGGATGCTGCCTCATGGTTTTCCTCGACCCACAATCAGGACACAGACCGAAAACCTTGGTGGTTATAGTCACCTATCCTAAGAAATGCAAGAGAGAAAAGGGAGAGCCACAGTAGGGTGCTGTATCAACATCAGGAAGGCCGTGGATGGATGAGTGACTGTCTGGAAGGAGTTTGGATCACTGCATGTTTGATGCAGGAGCAGGGTTTTCCTTGAAATGGGATGCTCTCCAATAAATAAAGGAGAAGAGCAATGTGTTAACCAGTGAGTTCTCAAGTCTGGGAAGAAGCTGAGTCACCGTGCAAGTAAGACATTGCCAGGAAGTTGGGCATCTTAAGATGGACTAACATCTTCCCCAAGGAAGGAAAAACGCCCACGAGAACACAGGAGAAGTGGTAGCCATTATAAAGTCAGGCTTCCTCATTACCAGGTCATGCAAAGTCAGAAGTGATGTTGAGGAGATCTTGAAGGAAGACTGGTTAGACATCTTGAAGGCAGCCTGCCCATTCCTTTCAATATATGCACAAATGAGGATTTAATTAACCGCTGCAGCAGACATCTTAAAGTCAACCTCATGTGGAAGTTCAAAACTGAGAAATAAATACTTGAAGGATCGATAAAATAAACTAAAAAGAAAGTGAAGAAAGATCTATGGGCATGAACAAGAGTAAAGAGAAGCACACGAGGAACCTTTGATAAATTATGAAACAAAGTAAGAAGCACACTGACTGAATGCATTAACTGCACGGGAAGCATTTCCCTCTATCTAAATGAATGTAGAAGGCAGCAATACCAGGAGTCAGAGTTCTCAAAACAAAGTAGGAATAAATTAATTTATTGAGACAGCGTTTCCCTGCCTGCCCAAATTCTTAGTTGTAGTCCGGTCTATGCTGGGACTACCTCCCCCAGAATCCATCCAAGCAAGGTGGGGCCTGGGAAGCCCAGGAGGAGACACACTCTAAAGCATGGGTACTCACAAACTTTCTCTCGGGGGCCAAATTTACAGTGTGGTTTGTGGCCGAGGGCTGCACCGGTGGGGGAGGGGGCGGGGCTCGATCAACAAAATAAAACTGGTACCATGAGGTTGATCACTGGTCCCTGCAGCAGACGCCTTCGTCCACTGAGCCACCAGACCCGACATACACACATCTCTCTATCTCTCTCGTTCTTTCTCAGTCTCTCTCTCTCTCTGTGCCTCCCTCTCTCTCTCCCTCTTCCTCCCTCTCTCTACCTCTCTCTCCCTCTCTGTCTCCCTCTTTCTCACTCCCTCTGACTGTCTCACTCCCTCTCACCCCCTCTCTCCCTCTGTCTCACTCACTCTGATTGTCTCACTCACTGACTGTCTCACTCTCTCTGTCTCCCTCTCTCTCTGTTTCCCTCTCCCTGTTACCCTCTCCCTCTCTCTGTTTCCCTCTCCCTCACTCTGTTTCCCTCTTCCTCACTCTGTTTCCCTCTCCCTCCTTCCCTCTGTCTCCCTCTCTCTCCTTCCCTCTCCCTCCTTCCCTCTGCCTCCCTCCCTCTCCCTCCTTCCCTCTGTCTCCCTCTCTCTCCTTCCCCCTCCCTCACTCTGAGGTCTCCCTCACTCTGAGGTCTCTCTCCCTCACTCTGTCTCCCTCCCTCACTCTGTCTCCCTCCCTCGCTCTGCTTCCCTCCCTCGCTCTCCCTCTGTCTGCCTCTCCCTCGCTCTCCCTTGATCTCCTTCTGTCTGGCTCTCCCTTGCTCTCCTTCTGTCTGCCTCTGTCTCCCTCCCTCGGCCTCTGTCTCCCTCCCTCGCTCTCCCTCTGTCTGCCTCTCCCTCACTCTCCCTCTGTCTGGCTCTCCCTCCCTCGCTCTCCCTCTGTCTGCTTCTGTCTCCCTCCCTCGGCCTCTGTCTCCCTCCCTCGCTCTCCCTCTGTCTGCCTCTGTCTCCCTCCCTCGCTCTCCATCACTCTCCCACGCTCTCCCTCGATCTCCCTCGCTCTCCCTGCCTCTCCCTCACTCTCCCTCCCTCGCTCTCCCTCTGTCTGCCTCTGTCTCCCTCGCTCTCCCTCTGTCTGCCTCTCCCGCGCTCTCCCTCTGTCTGCCTCTCCCTCGCTCTCCAGCTGTCTGGCTCTCCCTCTCTCTCTCCCTCCCTTGCTCTCCCTCTGTCTGCCTCTGTCTGCCTCTCCCTCGCTCTCCCTCAGAGAGGGAGATGTGTGTCTGTCCTAAGCCCCCCAACACTCACCCCAGTGTATGTCAGGGGAAAGGAGATGTGTATCTGTCCTAAGCCCCAGCCTTTCAGAGCAGCTTTGAGGGGAGCAGCAAAGCTCAGCAGCATTGGTGACAACAGCAGACACCGGACTCTGAAGAGAGGAGGAGTGAGGGAGAAGGGAAAGGAGAAACATAGATAGAGTGCATTGGATGTGGGAATGGCGAGAGCGATGCTCCAGGGCATTGAAAGTTGAGACAGAAGGGAAAGGTGTTTTCACACATATATGTATTTATTTGATTTTAATTAAAGACAAGAAAAACAGGTATGAGCACATCAGGATCCGTAGGATTACGATAGTTGTGGACAGCTTGTATCAATAATGCATATGCTGTGACATAGCATGCACATATCTGTGCAATACATGCGATTCACTCAGTGCCACTGTCTCCCTTCCTCGCTCTCCCTCTGTCTCTCTCCCCCTCTTCCTCCCTCCCACTCCCTCTGTCACCCTCTTCACCTCATCCTGCCTGTGTGTGCCCGGGCTGAGAGCTTCCGGGCACACACACACACAGCTGCACCCGAGCAATTGACAGGTCTTCGAAAGACCATTCCCATGTTAATGAGGCTTTGTTCACCTCGTAGGCGCCTGCAGGTCCACGGGTTCGCCCGACCCTGGCCCCCACAGAGCAGCAGTCTCTTGACTCGCGCTGCCGCAGGGGTTTTTGCTGACACGCTTAAAAAAAATATTTACATTAAAACACGGGTACGATGTTTGGACGGTCCGCGGGCCGCTAGGGAAGGCTTGCCGGGCCGCCAGTGGCCCGCGGGACGTACTATGAGTACCCCTGCTCTAAAGCGTTGGTTGAGTCCTGCAGCGCAGGCTGTGAAAGCGGTACCCTGCCCGCCCAAACTCTTTGTTGTTGCCTGGTCTGGGTTGGTACTACATCCCCCAGACAAGGTGGGGCCCGGAAAGCCCAGGAGGACACGCTCTCAAAATCACTGGTTGAGTCCCACAGCATGTGTTGTAACAGCGGTTTCCTGCCAGCCTGAACTCTTTGTTGTTGCCCAGCCGTGCTTAATTTGTGCCAGTGGTTTCCGGGGCTTAGCCCCGGCTCTTATTTCACAGGGATGGGACTATACATTTCTTCCCCTGCGGTCGGAATTCCTGATAACTATTCAAAATAATAATAATAACTAGCTGAGTGACTGCTGGTATGTCATCCATGGTGGGCTCAGCTTGGTTCAGACATGGTGAATGAGTATTGCTTATCCCATTAGTGATGCCTTCATGTCGCGACCCTAGTCAATCACTGCTGTGCTCTCTAACCCATTCATCACTGCACCTGCTTCATGCAGCATGCTTGAGCTTCCCATTAGATATTTGCAGCAGAGGGCTCACTGCTGAACAGAGGCCAAGCAGGTTGTGAAAGCACAGGTGCAGGATAGACTTCACAGGGTGGGCACTTGAGAAATAAATGAAAGCACAGACTTTACGCTTTGCTGCCCAGCCCTGTACTGGACATAAGACTGTCCTTGATATGCTGTGCTCATAACCCACTCCACCCAATAGCAACAATTGTGTATTTACTGGTATGTTCACTTGTATTTTGGTTTTGATATTTGAGTGATGATGGACAATATACATACCTAATATTAAATGTACTTTCTTTAGGTATCGTTGTAATGTAATGAAGATAAGGTACTAGGCATTCTGTTCACGTTGCCTTCCATAACATATCCAGCTTACATGTGTAGACTCTTCCATCAGGGTATTCAAGCAGAATGTTTTTCAGAATGTCACCTCATTCACTCACTGCAACTTCTGCGTTACAAGCAAGGATGTAGCTTTAAGTTTAAGGAGGGTGGATGGAGTGGGACACCCCCTAATGATTATTTAGTTGGGCTTGGCCTGGCAGTGCCAGTCAGTTCGGCCGTCTACAAAGCATTGAGCAGAACCGTGTCTGCCAGTGCATGCACTCTAGTTGCTGAACTGCAAGAGTCTCCAGCATTACGGGAACTAATACTGTGTAGCAGACCGGAAAGATGAATTGTGGACATCCGGACTCCTAGCCATTTTATTTACAAGTCCATCCTCCTGGGTACCTTCTGTAACCCGCCATCACCTCAATGCATGCATGGAGCTGTAGCAAAGGGGACCATTGTTGACACTGTTGCTGTTGTCAAATAAGTGAACTTTTATCATCCATGCCATGATTCACAAACAGTAGTATATTTTTCATTTTGGCTGATTTCGCATTGTCTATGTAAACACTGGGTATTACAATGATACAATTGAGTGGCACCAAGAATGTAGCTAGCCGGACATCTAGAAAAAGTGGTAGCGGGCCCCTAGGAAACATTTTGAGCATCACAACTTAATCTTTTACAAATTAAGTACTGTTGCCCAGTCTGGGGTGAAACTACATCCCCAGACTCCATCCAGGTAAGGTGGGGATCCGGAAGCCCATGAGGAAACATGCTCCAAAGCACAGGTTGAGTCCCACAGCGCAGGACATACATGGGATGCACGCAGGCCGAGACCAGGCCAAGACAGGCCTCCTCTCTGTGGTGCTAAGAACAAAAATCCCCACAGTAACCCTCAGAGTGATCATTGGAGGTGAGCATCCTTATTATTCTTATACATGGGTACATGTAAAGCCGTCAGGGTGGACTTTGGGAATACCATCATCCCACGCACGACAGTAACTATCAACAGCATGCTAGAGAGGGCTGTCGGGCTAATTTAAAATGAGATTGAGGTCACTGAGGGCAGGCTGTTATTAGACAGGCTGTGCCATGGTAGATGACCTTAGAGACTGTTCTTTTCCCAATGGGTCCTCTGAATCTGGGGCTTCAGCACAATCAAATGATGTAGTTAGTGTTTGCAATACTGTGAATGGCAATCTAGAAACTGACTCAGGACTTCAGAGCCCCTCTAATACTCAGTTGCAACAAGGGCCAGTTGTTCAGAGGAAGAAACCGGTAGGAAAGTCTCCAGTGGCAAAAAGGAAACAAAATGACGGGGATCAGGGCCAACTTTCCTTCTGGCTTCTACTACAAAACCTATCACAGTCAACCCAGACATGCAGTCCTGTATCCCCTGATTTTCTAAATTATGACAACTTGTGTGGGAAATAATGGGTTATTCTAGAGGAGACATTGAAACCAATTGTGGAGTGCCTTGGACACATCAAGAGCCATATGGTAGATTTATTAAAGCAGCCAACTGCCATTACAGGTGGGAGCACTTCATCTTTACAGACAAATAACACTGCCCATTGTGCAGGGGGTGACAACGAACAGGAATTTGCAAAGGCAGTAAGAGTAACCCGGGACTCCGATAAGCATCATGCAATATATGTAGTGTCTGGCCAGAGGGTGGATCTTGTTGTACTGACAACATACACGCATCGAATAAAGGACCACTTGGGAGCAGGACAATTATTCAAGACCCAATCGGAGCACGCCTTATACCTAGGCTATCTGGTTTTAGGTTTAAACCTATAATAACTTATAAAACCCCACCAAAAGGAAAATAACCATCACTGGTGTAAACATATAAATACTGAAAAACATCTTCACAACCACAAACTAAGTGCCATTCAAAGCAAGGAAAAGAAAAGTGAAAGAGTAATTTTTATTTCTTCCTGACGGTGCCAATACAATGTAACTTTGTTATACAAGGCAGCAGCAAGAAAGGCTGGGCTAACATTATTCTGCTTGAGTTTTGTTGTTTAGGGATGTCACTAAAATATTGTAATTTGTTCCTTATACTTATTTCAGTTTTGTGGTCTTTTGACTAAAGATGCAGTGTTTAAAAGCATGTTTGAGGTCTTATTTAGTTATTTTATAAACAGTAGAGAATCAGCAAATATCAAAATCATATTTGATATTTTGGCTACCTTTGATTTCACTGATAGATAAAATGGCTGGTTTCATAAAAATCTTTACCAATATGTACCATCACATTTACCCACAGACAGAGACTGGGTGAAATCCTTTGATACATCAGCCCCCTTTTATAGCGGGTCACTATTGATTGTAGGTGAATTACCCATCACCCCTGGCTTTAAACGTTCAATGCAAGGTGTAGTGATAGATATATATGAAAAGAATGTTGTCATCAAGCATCTGAGAAAGTGACACCACTGCATGACAGCAGGCATTTCGTAAACATGGAATTCAGCTATATATATGAAAAAGTTGTATGATGACCTGTCAAAATCGATACCTGAGCTGAAGTGCTTCCCTGTAAGAGATCCTTGTCACTTGCTAGATGGTATGCAGAAAACATGTTTATAATCTTCAGAGTTATTGAAGAATGCTATTGACTTTGTAGTCCATTCTGGTGCTCTGTTTCATTATGCCTGGGAACTAAAATGCAAATATTTCTAATTTTGTGCTTTGTGTGTCATCAAAGAAAGAGTCATCCTAACGTTGTAATTTAGCCCATGGTTCTCAGTCCTAGAGGCTGTGAATGGTTTATTAGGCATATGACGACCGTTTTTCAGAACATTTGCTCAGTGATTATGCCAAAGGCAAGAAATGTGATGATCTTTGGTCACATATTGATAGTGATGTGAAAAAAGTGCAGTCTACTGCATACTTAGGTTTTTACAGAAACAGAGGACTGTTGTAGTGGACATAATCAAAATACCGTCTGAAAACACACTTGTCTCACAAGTGTTCATCATAATTGGTGTAGATGTGAGACATCTTCTTGATAGTAGGCTGGGCAATACGTTTAGTGACTTTGGCATTGCACCATGCTCCATGTTAGCATTCTTGCCACTTGGTAAGCAAAGAAATGTTGAGGAGCAATTCAGAACATTTTATTTTACAGTCTGTGGGAAATAGCTTGCAATGATGCTTAGAAATGTCCCTTCACCAACCATGGAATTTGAAGATAATAAAGCCTCACTGAGGTACTTTGCGCAAGTTCTAGATCCCTTCAGAATTGTTGCCAGACTTTGAACAGTGCTGCTTCCTTTTTGACCACTTCAATAACGGATGGCATATGTGCCCAATTCAACGAATATGTTGCAGAACATGTCCTAGAGAATCTCAATCTTCAAGAGCACCAGTATTGGCATGGAAAGCTATGTCATTGGCCAGAGTTAGCAAATTGTGTACTGGATGTTTTGGTGTTGGCCGTCTCAAGTGCCAATGTTGAGAGGGTCTTTTCACAGATAAACGTTTACATAGGAAGGAAAGGGCAAGCATGCATGACCAAAGACTCACTAAAGAAGTATCATATGTTGTACTACAATAAGTTTGATTTGTAAAAATGTATTTGGACCTCATATACCCTGTGCACATGCACTATCAGTGCAGAAAGCAAGCAATAATTAACACTGTTTTTTTATGTTTTTAATGATGCGAAAATGTGTAGCCACTAATAACCACAGTTTTTTAAGATATTGAAAAATAGGATAAAAACCCTACCAGAATTGACCAAAAATAGAAACTGCATACAGGAAAGCCTACTATACCCAATAATAAGACTCTGAACTTACTTTGCGCAACTTGCCCCTACGTTCTGATCCTAGAAAGTGTTCCCCCACTTAAACATGACCAATTGTAACATTGGGAGCATCAATGTAACAGAAATGCTCACTGGCTTGGCAAGTATAAACACTTTAACCCAAGGGGAGTAAATCAGATCATAATGGTGCAGAGGATTGGATGGGTAGAATGTGCAAGCAAGGATATCAATGAGTACTGTATTATGGTACATTTCTGAAATCTTTCCTTTGTTAAAAACACACTGAAGATGCAAGAGGTCAGTGATTGTAATGGAATTAGAATAATTTCACTTCCCCTAGGTTATTTCTATAAACAAAAAATTATGAATGTCCATTTTTGCCCATCCGATGCACAATTTCAGGCCCTCGTTGGTATGTCGGAGAAGGTTTTCTGCCCTGAGTAATCATGTAGATGTAGATTGACTGGAGCTAGACCCAATGGCAGTTTGGAAAATTGGAGTGACATAGAATGGAGTCATGTGGAGGGGTGTACATTGGAGTGGCATATGGTAGAGTGGACTGGTGTAGAGTGCTTTAGTATACTATGTTGCAGAGTGTAGTGGCGTAGAGTGAAGTGGCATTGGGTGCAGTGGCATTGAGTGTAGTGACATTGAATTCAGCGGTGTACAATGCAGCATTGTAGAATGCAGTGTCATACATTCGAGCGGTGCATAGTAAAGTTCTGTGGTGTAAAATGGAGTGGTGCATGGTGGAGTGGCGCAGAGTAGAGTGGTGCAAAGTAGAGTGGTGCAGAATGCAGTGGCAATCAGTAGTGCATAGTGGATTGGCATAGAGTTGAGTGATGCAGAGGGCAATGTCTCAAAGTAGAGTCAACTGGCATGGAGTGCTGTTGTATAGAGTGATTCATAGTGTGATGCAGAGTAGAGTATAGTGCCACAGAGTGCAATGGCATTGAATGCAGTGGTGTGGAGCAGTGTAGAGTGTAGTAGTGCAGAGTACAGTGGTATCGCTTTTAGTGGGGGAGAGTGCAGTGTTGCAGAGTACTGTGTCAGAGTGAAGTGTTGTATAGAGTGGAGTCGAGTGGCGTAGAGAGCAGTGGCTTTTCTACAGTGATGCAGAGTATAGTGCAATGGCATACTGCTCAGTGCCATAAAGTGCAGCTGTGTAGGGTGCAGTGGCACAGAGTTAGTGGTTAGGAGCAAAGTGGCATAGAGTGCAGTGGAATAGAGTGAAGTAGCGTCGAGTAGAGTGGTGTAGAGTGCAGTGGTGTTGACTAGATTGTTTCAGAGTACAGTGAAGTGGCGTAGAGTGGAGTGGTGCAGGGTAGAGCGCAGTTGCATTAAGTGGCATAGAGTGTTGTTGCGTAGAGTAAAGTGGTGCAGTGGCATGGAGTGCAGTGATGTAGAGTACATTAGAGTGGCATACAGTGGATTGGAGTAGAGTTCAGGGGCCTAGAGTTGAGTGCTACAGAGTAAAGTGCATTGCCGTAGAGTGTATTGGCATAGAGTGGAGTGGCGTATAGTGCAGTGTTGTAACGTGGTGTAGAATACAGTGGCATAGAGTGGAGTTGTGCAGAGACGATTGGTGTGGCCTAGACTGGAGTGGTGTAGAGTGCAATGGTGTAGAGTAGAGTGGTGAAGAGTGCATTAGCACAGGGTAGAGTAGTGCAGGATAGAGTAGAGAGGCGTAGTGTGAAGTGGCGCAGAGTGCAATGGCGTAGAGTGGAGCGGTGCAGTGTGCAGTGGTGTGGAGTGGTGCAGAGTGCAGTGGTGTGGAGTGGTGCAAAGTAGAGTGTAGTGTTGTGGTGTGCAGTAGAGTGCAGTGGCATGTTGTAAAGTGGAGTGGTGCAGAGTAGAGTGGAGTGGAGTAGAGTATGCAATGTGTGGTGGCACACTGCCATTACAGATTTTCAATTGAAATTACAATTACATTTGCACATGTATACAGTTTAACTAATAAAGTGCACAGATGAAAATGTGTGGAAATTGTATCACCTCAGTGTAATGATTTGTTTTGTTATTATTAAAGTATTTGTTTCCAACATACTTCAGAAATAGCAAAAAATGTCCTTCATTTGTGTTCCTAATTCTGATATATTCTGAAATACTAACACAGTTCATTTAAATGTTGTTGTGTGCTAGTAAACAAGCACCCTTGGAAGACAGCGCCTGACATTTGACCTCGGTCTTTGAATTCCACAGCAGATTTGACAAGACAAAAATAGGATTCACAGGTCTGTTTAAATAAAGGGAGCACTCAGAAGGATAAGACAGCGCCTGACATTCGACCTCTGTCTTTGAATGCCCAGAAAACGTGACTAGATAAGAACAAGATTTAAAGACCTGAAACAGAAAACAAGTGTGTGGAAGAATACCGTAAACTGAACCTTGTCAGCCTAAAGCAAATAAAGCAAGCAAATGGAAAGCAAGAACACATGAACAACAAAGCCAATAGCAAAAAACAGGCAGGATTCATTCCTAGGTCAACTTTCTGAAAGTCCCCTAGATGTTTTTAGCAAATGCAGACAGCTTCACTGTCTGGTTGGCTGCAACCTAAAAAAGTGATATGGTGTGGCTAACGTATCTGCGTCATGCCCTTTTATTATTTTTTTAATTCATCCATGGTGCAAGGTGGCTGTGCTGGTTTGCAAAATGGTTAGAAACACTGACAAAGACAATAGACCTTGCAAAAAGAAGACTTATTGTCTTTGCCAATGATTGTTTTGAGAGAAATTTTCCGAAGCTCAAACATATAACTCTGAACTTCTCTGAGTTAATGCATGAACTTTAAACAGAACAAGTCTGTAATAGTGAGTATGTATCACCTTTCTCTGTTTCCATCTTGTTCTGTCTTTACTATAGACATCTCACCCACAAAAAAACTGTTGCTTATGATACGTGCCCAGTTGTCCCTTGAACTTCTTGATTTATCTCTTCATTGTCTCTAGGTGAATTTTTAAGCTGTCTATTATCTGAGGCAATCAGGGCCAGATTTATCATTCTTTCATGGAGCGCAGCACAGAAAGCCGCCTTGTTGCACTGCGCTATGTGGAAGGGAATGGGATTGGTAGGAATGCACATTATTTACCATTATACAGAGCGTTCCTGTCCTTTCTTAGCTGCCTAGTTCCAACATAGGCACCCATGCATCATAGTGCAAGGGTGCCTGTTTTTTAGGCAGGATTGTTTTTGTGCAGGAAGGATGCCTTCCTGCACAAAAAAAATCCTGAGAGGCATTTTCCTCTTTCTATGAGTGCAGCACATATAGAAAGATGAGAAAAGAGAAGAAAGAAGGATTTGTCTCCCCGTTACACCTAACCTGGGGAGGCATAGCAATTTGACTCATTCCCAGTCATTCCCAGATGTTAAATATGGGAATGCTCTAAAATCCATGGGTGGATGTGAGGGAACACCCATGCTCCACCCATGAAATGGCTCCCTGCCGCAGAGTAACACAAGTTATTGTGCCTTGTGTTACTCTAGATTTATCAAGCCATGCAGGGCCAGTCAAGGTCGCAGTGCGTGGCTTCATAAATCACACTTAGGTTTTGTGTCACCCTAGCGCCCCCTTGCGTTTTGAAAGGGCAACTCAAAACCTTGATAAATCTGACCCTTTATCTCCAGTTCCGTTTGCTGAGGTCTAAGTTGAGGATCACATGTTCTTTTCCAAGTCACCACGCCACTTCACAGTGAATGTACTCCAATACTTCTTTTGTGATCATAATAAACATCTGGCCCAGTTGCCTGATGGGTAACCATCAGTATCCAGAATGGCGATTGTGGGTTCAAGTCCCACCTGGATTGCATTAATGGATTTTACATTCCCATTACATTTTAGCGGGTAACAATACATGAATAAATACATAAATATATGTATAAAATGCGTACGTTAATATGAGAATTTACAGGCACAATGAAGCAAAACCAACTAGTGGGTTTGGAGATTGGACAGGATTATTAGAAATACATACCTTTCTCCTTTGATCATTCTAAAGATGAGTAAATGTAAAATAGTTTCTAATAAAACATATTATTAAGAGCAAGAAATCTGGGGCATGAAGCACAGCATGGAGGCCCTGTTTGTCACTGGAAACCATTCTTCTCAGGGGGTGCACTATTTAGTGAATTAACTTTCAACATGGTCCTAAAAGCAACTTTACTATAAACTTCTAATGCAATTCAACAAAATAATGCTTTTTCTGCATCACAATTCTAATTGATTCAATTCTGGAAATGACCCTTCCAGCAAGATTTGATTCTGACATTAAATTGCCCTTTGAGAAATCTTATCTCACCTTGCCAGGAAATTAATTTTCACCCATATTCCTTCTGCTGCTATATTCACTAAGAGAGTCTAACTACAAGCCAAACGAAACCAAGGGTGGGTTTATCCATTTAACTATGAAAGGATTCATAAGGACTTGCATCCATAGTGCCTGCGCTGTGCTGCGAGACATATTGTTTATGATTTAGTAGGTTTACAAACCACCCATACCATACCTGTAGCAGTCTTGTTAAAGCATGCATCTCCCTCTCTATTCCGGTTCCTATCAGAACCTATATGTCACAGTAAATGAGATGGAATGTTATGGTTTGAACTAAGGGTGGGCGTAGCGCTCTACTCTGTCCACGGAGTGTGCGTAGTGTTGCCTGCTTTGTGATTCACAGTGTAGGCGTAGTAGGCAACACTATGCACACGCCATGGCGGAGTGAAATTGCCTGCCACCCGCCTTGCTTTCCCCTCACGAAGTGGGGGAAAATCTACGCCCACCCACACACTTCACGTAGCCCCACTATCACTCAATCAATCAATCAGAGTACTTGTAAAGCACGCTACTTACCCATGAGGGTCCCAAGGCGCTGAGGGGAGGGGGTGCTGCTACTGCTCGAAGAGCCAGGTCTTGAGGAGTCTTCTGAAAGCGAGTAGGTCTTGGGTCTGCCGTATGTGGGTAGGGAGGGTGTTCGAGGTCTTGGCTGCGCGGTAGGAGAAGGATCTGCCGCCGGAGGTCGTTCGTTGGATGCGGGGGACAGCGGCGAGGGCGAGGCTGGCAGAGCGGAGCTGGCTGGTGGGGGTGTGGAAGCTGAGTCTGCTGTTCAGGTAGGCTGGTCCGGCGAAGTGGAGTGCTTTGTGTGCATGGGTGAGGAGCTTGTCAACGGGAAGCCAGAGTAGGTCTCTCAGGTGGGGGTTGATGTGTCTGCGGCGGGTGACAATGACGATCAGTCGGGCGGAGGCGTTTTGGATGCGTTGTAGTCGTCGTAGGTGTTTGGCTGGGATTCCTGCGTAGAGTGCATTGCCATAGTCCAGTCTGCTTCTGACGAGGACCTGTGTCACCGTTCTTTTTGTTTCATTCGGGATCCACTTGTAGATCCTGCGGAGCATGCGGAGGGTGTTGTAGCATGAGGAGGAGACGGCGTTGACCTGCTTAGACATGGAGAGGGAGGAGTCGAGGATGAATCCTACATTGCGTGCATGGTCGGTGGGTGTTGGTGCTGTTCCCAGTGTGGTCGGCCACCAGGAGTCATCCCAGGCTGAGGGGGTGGGTCCAAGGATGAGGACCTCAGTCTTGTCCGAGTTCAGCTTCAGACGGCAGCTCCTCATCCAATCGGCGGCGGCCTTCATTCCCTCGTGGAGGTTGGTTTTGGCAGTGTGTGGGTCCTTGGTGAGGGAGAGGATGAGCAGGGTGTTGTCAGCGCAGGAGATGATGTTGAGGTCGTGATGGCGGGCCACTTGTGCGAGGGGGGCCATGTAGATGTTGAACAGCCTTGAGCTGAGGGATGAGGCCTGGGGGACGCCGCAGATGATGTCGGTGGCTTCGGATCGGAAGGGTGGGAGGCGGACGCTCTGGGTTCTGCCGGAGAGGAAGGTGGTGGTCCAGTCAAGTGCCTTCTCTTGGATTTCGGCTTCTAGAAGACGTGTCTTTAGAGTGCGATGGCAGACAGTGTCGAAGGCGGCTGACAGGTCCAGGAGGATGATGGCTGATGTTTTGCTGTTGTCTAGTTGGTGCCTGATGTCGTCTGTGGCAGCTATGAGGGATGTCTTGGGGCTGTGGTTTTGTCTGAGTCTGGACTGGAACTGGTCCAAGATGTTGTGTCTTCGATGTGGCGAGCCAGTTGCATGAGGACGATTTTCTCGATGACCTTTGCCGGGAACGGGAGCAGGGAGATGGGCCAGAAGTTCTTGAGGTCCTTGGGGTCCGCTTTGGGCTTCTTGAGGATGGCGTTGATTTCGGCATGCTTCCAGCTTTCCGGGAATGTTGCTGTTTCAAAGGAGATGTTGATGATCTTCCGTAGTTGGGGTGCGATGGCTGCGTCTGCTTTGTTGAATACGTGGTGTAGGCACGGGTCTGACGGAGATCCTGAGTGGATGGAGTTCATGATCTTGGTGTCTCGTCGTCGTTGGACCATAAGGTCAGGCGGTTGGCGCTGGTGGTGTTCACAGGGGAGGTGGAGTCTGGCGTAGTTGGGGCGGTTGTGGTGTTGAAGCTGTCATGGATGTCAGCGATCTGGCGGTGGAAGAAGATGGCTAGTGAGTCGCACAGTTCTTGTGAGGGCGGGATGTCGTTGGCGTTGGGGCTGGGGTTGGAGAGTTCCTTTAAGAGCTCGTTGCTGTTGTGTGCCACCAGCCTCCCTCCCGTCCTCTTCTAAATGCCCAAAATCATTTAAAACATTGTAAAACTAATTAAAACGACTTATCTGAGATGCGACGTCCCAGGGCTCCCTCTTCCTGGTATCTCTCCGACTTCTTCCTGACAAATGCGCATGCACATTTCTTGCAAGAGATGTGCATGTACTGGGCGCCCGCGCTTGAGCATTTGTCAGGAAGAAGGGACGCCGCATCTCAGGTAAGTCGTTTAAATTAGTTGTACAATGTTTTAAATGATTTGAAGGGCATTTTAGAAGAGGGCAGGAGGGAGGCGGGCGGCGCATAGTGGGGCTACGCGAAGTGTGTGGGTGGGCGTAGATTTCCCCCACTTCGTGGTGCTTCGCGTAGCCCCACTACGCCCACTACGCTCAGGGTTAGTTTGAACTGGAAGGGACGGTTGTTCAGTCTCCATGGAAGCTGTGGAGACAGACAGTCATTAAACAAGTTGGCCTCACACTTACCTGCCTCAGTGTGATTACTTCAATACCATTAGTTGTTTTCTCTGTTACTCCCATTTGCAATCTTTCTATTGCTTAGTTCCTGTAGGCTTTTCTTTCTTTCCTCTGTTAGTACCTCCCTGAAGGATAGACATGTGTTCTTCCTCATCTTTGTTCTTCTTCGTCTTTTTGTAATGCACTATTTTGTTTATAAGTGTTTTGGTATTATTCTAGGGCTTGCAATGTGCTTCCCTACTTTTAACACAGGTATTTATTTATGTTGCTTTCACCCTATCTGCTGTCTTTATTTATACTTTAGTTACTTCCACGTAATCTGAACTACTAAACACCACACCACTCCACTCTACACCACACCAACCACTCCACTCTACGCCACTCAATTCAATACACATATAGACAAATACAATCTGATATAAAAGACATAAAATCTCATACTAAGCATTATTTTAAAAGAGCATATCATTTAAAATCCCAAGGGTAATTAAAACAATACTAATTAAAACAATAATTATTTTTAAAAGGGAGAATTCAGGAAAACAGGATATTCCAGTCAAAATTACATAGGCTAGGTTTTGGTCTCCAATATTTAAGATGACTGGCTAGGGGGAACATAGGGACACCGAGATATAAGAACAGGTTACATGCTGCCTTGCGCCACTCCACTCTGCACTACTCTACTCTACTATACACCACTCCACTGTACTCGGTGACACTCCACCCTATGCAACTCCACTCCACTATACCCCACTCCACTCTACGCCACTCTCCTCTACGTCACTCCACTCTACTCTACACCATTCCACTCCACAAAATGCCACTCAACACCACTCCACTCTATGCCTTTCTACTCAGTGCCACTTGACTCCACATCACTTTACCCCTCTCCACTCTACCCTACACCACTCTACTCTATGCAGCTCCATTTTACGCCACTCTACTCCACTCCACCCCACTCTACTATGTGCCACTCTGCTCTATTCCACTCTACTCTATGCTACTCCACACTATACCACTCCATTCTACTCCCCTCTACTGCATTCTAAGCAACTCCACTGTACGACACTCTACTTTATGCCACTTTACTCTTTGCCACTCAACTACACTCCACACAATGACACTCTACACCACTCCATGCCACTCTATTCCATGCCATTGTGTACCACTCCACTCTACGCCACTCCATTCTACTATGTGGCACTCTACTCCACACCACTCATTTTCACTTATTCCCACTCTATGCCAATCTACGCTACTCCATGCAACTCAATTCTATGGCACTCTAGTCTACACCACTCAACTCAATCCCACTTCACTCTACTCAACTCTCCCCACTCAACGCCAGTTCACTCTATTCCACTCCTCTCTATTCCACTCCATGCCACTGTACTCCATGCCTCTCTACTCTACACCTCTCTATGCCACTCCAATCCACACAGTGGCAATTTATGCCACTCATGCATATGCATCTCTGTGTTACTCTATGGTAATTCACTCTACAACACTCTAAGTCACTCCATTCAATGCCACTCTACTCCATGGTAGTCCACCACACTGTGTGCCACCCCACTCTATGCCATTCTACTGTGTGTCTCTGTTCTACACAACTCTAATCTTTCAACTCCATGTCACTCCACTCTATGCCACTCTGTGGCACTCTACTACATGCCACTCTATGCCTCTCGATGCCACTCTGTGCCACTCAACTCCACTTTACACCATTAAATGCCACTCTACTCTATGCCACTTCAGTCTACCTCACTCCATTCCACTCCATGCCACTCCACTCTACAACACTCTACGCTACTCTTCTCCATGCAACTCCACTCTACTTCACGCCACTCTTCTCCACCCTACTCAACTCCACCCCACTCTATGCCACTCTACTCTATGCCACTCTGTGCCACTGTACTCTGGGTTATTTTACACTATGGCACTCTACCCAATGCCATTCCACTCTACTCTACACCACTCCACTCTATGCCACTCCACGTCACTCTACTCTATGCCACCCCACTCTACTCTACACCACTCCACACTATGCCACTTCACATCACTCTACTTCAATGCCACTCCACTCTGTGCCACTCCACACCACAGAATTCCACTCTATGGCACCCTATACCATGTCACTCTACACCACTCTACTTTAAGCCACCCTACTGTATGCCTCTCTATACCACTCTACTCTGTGCCACTGTAAGCCACTCTACTTTATGGTGCTCTACGTCACTCCAGTCTACTTCAATCCAGATGAGACTCCATGCCACTATCCTCTACGCCACTCTGTGCCACTCTAAGGCAGTCTACTTCAATCTACTCCACTAAATGCCACTCCACTCTACTCTACACCAATGTTCTCTACACCACTCCACTTCACACAAGGCCAGTCTATGCCACTCTAATCTACGTCACTCTACTCCAATATACTGCACTCTACTCTATGTCACTATACTCTACACCACTCTATTCTATGCCAATCCACTCTATGCTACCCTACTCTATGCCATACCACATCTCTCCACTCTAAACCACTTCACACAAATTTACACACACTATGCCTCTCTACTCCACTCTATGCATCTTCACTTTATTCTGTGCCACTCTACTCTATGCCACCCTATGCCACTTTGTGCCACCATACTCTACTCCACTCTAATCAATGCTACTCCACTGTATGACACTCCGATCTACTGTACTCCTCTGTACTTAATGCCACTCTACTCCAAGCCAATCTACTATACTCCACCCACCCTTTAAATCCACTCTATGCACTCTACTCTACACCACACCACTACAGTCTAGTGTACACCACTGCACTCTACTTTACACCACTCTACACCGCTTTACTCCATAATGTTTTACTCCATGCCACTCTACCCCATGCCACACTACTACATTCCACTCCACTCTATGCCATTCAAATCCACACAATGCCACTCTATTTCACTCTACTTTATGCCCCTCACTGTTCTACCTCTCTAGGGCACTCTACTCTACACTGTTCTATGTCACGCTTCTCTACCCCACACCACTCTATGACACTCCATGCCACTCTCCTCTATACCACCTCCATGCCACTTTACGGCACTCTAAAGCACTGTACGCCACCCTTCACCATTCTACACCACTCTACTTCACTCAGTGCAACTCCACTCGACTCTACACCACTCTATTCTATGCCATTTATTCTAAGCTACTCCATTCTACTCCACTCCCACTCTATGCCATTTGCTCTACTCTACACCACTCCATGCCACTCTACGTCATTCTATGCTACTCTGCACCAGTCTATGCCACTCCCATCACTCCACTCTACGCTAGTCTATGTCACCCTACACCACTCTATGCCACTCTACTCTATGCCATTCCACTGTGTGCCTCTTCACTCTGCTCTACACCACTCCACTCCACTCCATTCTAATTCATGCCACTCCATGCCATTCTACTATACTCCACCCCGCTCTGTAACTCCACTCTATGCCGCTCTACTCTATGCCACTCTAATCTACTCTACTTTACACCACTCCACACCTCTTTGCTCCATGCCACTCTAATCCATTCCACTCTACTTCAAGTCACTTTATGCCACTCCACTCTACTATACGCCATTCAAATCCACACAATGCCATTCTATTTCACTCTGCTTTACGCCACTCTATATTATGCCTCTCTACAGCACTCTATTCTACACTGCTCTATGTCACTCTACTATACCCTATTCCACTCTATGACACTCATTGCCACTGTACTCAATGTCACTCTATGGCACTCTAAAGCACTCTGCACCACTCTAAGCCACTCTTTGCCACTCCTCTCTACTCTATGCCACTCTACTCTACTCCACACAATGCCACTGAACACCACTCTAATCTGTGTCCCTTCATTCCACTATATGGCATTCTATGCCTTTCTACTCCAAGCCATTTCATCTTGCACCACTCAGATCTGTGCAACTCTACTCTACACCATCATACTCTAAGCTATTTACTACTGTAATGTGCCCCACCCTACTGTATACCACTCCACTCTACACTGCTCCACTGTGCACCACTCTACACCCCTCCACTCCACTCTATGCGACTCTGCTCTACTCCAATCCACTCTCCACTACTTCACTCCATGCCACTCTACACTACTCTCCTCTAAGCCACTCTACTTTACGCCACACCACTGAACTTTAGCCACGAAGAACAGCAGCCATGCTGCTTTACAACTTGGCTAAAAGACATTGCCAAAGCTAATAGCTCTTTATAGGTGATGCCAATGCTTGTATTGATAACGTCTTCAACAAGGAGGAAATAATGTTAAACCGTAAAGTTCTGTTCAGATGTGACATCAATTTTCGTACACCAAGATGATCTATTCTGGCAATATTACAGTGATTAAATGTGTGGGAGATGTCCTCTTGGACTTTAAAGTCTGCCCTTTAGGGTCTATTCTGATACAGCCACCCCACTTCAACGCAGAGAATCTATCCTGGTACAGAGACTCCCTCCTAAAGATAGATATTTTATTCTGATGCAGAAATCCAGCACCAATCCTACTTTCTCTCTCACAATCATGTCCACACCGAGGCATCATAAAAAGGCTCAAGGACCCTTTAAGGCGATTGACCCCACAACTCTCATCATCAGATATCTAAAAATATTTGGGATTGGAATGGGATGTTGTTTGTGTTTGGAATGATGACCCACTTAGTGCAGAACTTTCTTTGGAATGTGGGGGTAGGCTGAAAGAAAAACTCTAATAGCTCAGGCCTTGAGATCCACAGGGAAAGAGGGAAATACAACTGCATTCCCTCAGCATCCTTTGCCATCAACAAAAAAAGCAGGCGTAGACGAAGGGGTGGTCCGATAGGCACTCCTATTTGTACTGTGACAGGAGAACGTGGAAGGACACTACAGACTCTCCATGCCTGTAATACATAGCAGGAAAAAGGAAAGGAGGTGAAAGCCCAGACAAAAGACACATGGATAGGGGAAAATCGATTGCGGACCAATGATCAATAGTCCAATTAAAAAATATTTACCTTTTCACCGGCAAAGACGTGGCAAAAAGTTGGGGATATATAAAGACACAATTATGATATATAGAGATGGAGTGTATTCACCCATCTGAGGATTTAAAAGATAAGACTAGCATACTGTCTCCTTTTAATTTTCTATGGGGATCCCTCGTAGCCATGCCTAAGAGAATTTTCGATTCAGAAAAGGGGATGGTGATGGACAGAGTATCTGAATTAAGCAGAACACTCCTACCCAGTCAAAAGATCAGGGCTTGATCCATCACCGTTTTTTAGCTCACTGCACCATCCCAGCTCAGAATCTAGCTACATGCAAATTAGTCTGTCCCTGGCCCAGTGCATCATGGGAACAGGGCAGACCAAACTACCAAGCCAATTCTTTTACTGGAAAGGAAACAAGCTTCCGGGGACCGGTTTCTGGCATTACAGCCGTCTTCGGCCCGGCTTGCTTGAATCCTGATGGTGCAGTGAGCAAGGGACTTATGTCTGAGCATACCCTTCCACGCTTATGGTGGACAAAACGATTCAGAAAAGGGGGTGGTGATGGACAGAGTATCTGAATTAAGCAGAACACTCCTACCCAGTCAACAGATCAGGGCTTGATCCATCACCATTTATTAGCTCACTGCACCATCCCAGCTCAGAACCTGGCTACATGCAAATTAGTCTGTCCCTGGCCCAGTGCATCATGGGAACAGGGCAGACCAAACTACCAAGCCAATTCTTTTACTGGAAAGGAAACAGGCTTCCGGGGACCAGTTTCTGCATTACAGCCGTCTTTGGCCCGGCTTGCTTGAATCCTGATGGTGCAGTGAGCAAGGGACTCATGTCTGAGCATACCCTTCCACGCTTATGGTGGACAAAACGATTCAGAAAAGGGGTGGTGATGGACAGAGTATCTGAATTAAGCAGAACACTCCTACCCAGTCAACAGATCAGGGCTTGATCCATCACCGTTTTTTAGCTCACTGCACCATCCCAGCTCAGAACCTGGCTACATGCAAATTAGTCTGTCCCTGGCCCAGTGCATCAACGGAACAGGGCAGACCAAACTACCAAGCCAATTCTTTTACTGGAAAGGAAACAAGCTTCCGGGGACCGGTTTCTGGCATTACAGCCGTTTTCAGCCCGGCTTGCTTGAATCCTGATGGTGCAGTGAGCAAGGGACTCATGTCTGAGCATACCCTTCCACGCTTATGGTGGACAAAACGATTCAGAAAAGGGGGTGGTGATGGACAGAGTATCTGAATTAAGCAGAACACTCCTACCCAGTCAACAGATCAGGGCTTGATCCATCACCGTTTTTTAGCTCACTGCACTCTGTCCATCACCACCCCCTTTTCTGATCGTTTTGTCCACCATAAGCGTGGAAGGGTATACTCAGATGTGAGTCCCTTGCTCATTGCACCATCAGGATTCAAGCAAGCCGGGCCGAAGACGGCTGTAATGCCAGAAACCGGTCCCTGGAAGCTTGTTTACTTCCCAGAATAAGAATTGGCTTGGTAGTTTGGTCTGCCCTGTTCCCATGATGCACTGGGCCAGGGACAGACTAATTTGCATGTAGCCAGGTTCTGAGCTGGGATGGTGCAGTGAGCTAAAAAACAGTGATGGTTCAAGCCCTGATCTGATGACTGGGTATGAGTGTTCTGTTTAATTCAAATACTCTGTCCATCACCACCCCCTTTTCTGAATCGTTTTGTCCACCATAAGCGTGGAATGGTATACTCAGACGTTAGTCCCTTGCTCATTGCACCATCAGGATTCAAGCAAGCCGGGCCGAAGACGGCTGTAATGCCAGAAACCGGTCCCCGGATGCTTGTTTCCTTCCCAGTATAAGAATTGGCTTGGTAGTTTGGTCTGCCCTGTACCCATGATGCACTGGGCCAGGGACCGACTAATTTGCATGTAGCCAGGTTCTGAGCTGGGATGGTGCAGTGAGCTAAAAAACGGTGATAGATCAAGCCCTGATCTGTTGACTGGGTATGAGTGTTCTGTTTATTTCAGATACTCTGTCCATCACCACCCCCTTTTCTGAATCGTTTTGTCCACCATAAGCGTGGGAGGGTATACTCAGATGTGAGTCCCTTGCTCATTGCACCATCAGGATTCAAGCAAGCCGGGCCGAAGACGGCTGTGATGCCAGAAACCGGTCCCCGGAAGCTTGTTTCCTTTTCAGTAAAACAATTGGCTTGGTAGTTTGGTCTGCCCTGTTCCCATGATGCACTGGGCCAGGGACAGACTAATTTGCATGTAGCCAGGTTCTGAGCTGGGATGGTGCAGTGAGCTAAAAAACGGTGATGGATCAAGCCCTGATCTGTTGACTGGGTATGAGTGTTCTGTTTAATTCAGATACTCTGTCCATCACCACACCCTTTTCTGAATCGTTTTGTCCACCATAAGCGTGGAAGGGTATACTCAGATGTGAGTCCCTTGCTCATTGCACCATCAGGATTCAAGCAAGCCGGGCCGAAGACGGCTGTAATGCCAGAAACCAGCTCAGAATCTAGCTACATGCAAATTAGTCTGTCCCTTGCCCAGTGCATCATGGGAACAGGGCAGACCAAACTACCAAGCCAATTCTTTTACTGGAAAGGAAACAAGCTTCCGGGGACCGGTTTCTGGCATTACAGCCGTCTTCGGCCCGGCTTGCTTGAATCCTGATGGTGCAGTGAGCAAGGGACTCATGTCTGAGCATACCCTTCCACGCTTATGGTGGAAGAAACGATTCAGAAAAGGGGGTGGTGATGGACAGAGTATCTGAATTAAGCAGAACACTCCTACCCAGTCAACAGATCAGGGCTTGATCCATCACCGTTTTTTAGCGTCCCCGGAAGCTTGTTTCCTTTCCAGTAAAAGAATTGGCTTGGTAGTTTGGTCTGCCCTGTTCCCATGATGCACTGGGCCAGGGACAGACTAATTTGCATGTAGCCAGGTTCTGAGCTGGGATGGTGCAGTGAGCTAAAAAACGGTGATGGATCAAGCCCTGATCTGTTGACTGGGTATGAGTGTTCTGTTTAATTCAGATAGTCTGTCCATCACCACACCCTTTTCTGAATCGTTTTGTCCACCATAAGCGTGGAAGGGTATACTCAGATGTGAGTCCCTTGCTCATTGCACCATCAGGATTCAAGCAAGCCGGGCCGAAGACGGCTGTAATGCCAGAAACCGGTCCCTGGAAGCTTGTTTACTTCCCAGAATAAGAATTGGCTTGGTAGTTTGGTCTGCCCTGTTCCCATGATGCACTGGGCCAGGGACAGACTAATTTGCATGTAGCCAGGTTCTGAGCTGGGATGGTGCAGTGAGCTAAAAAACAGTGATGGTTCAAGCCCTGATCTGATGACTGGGTATGAGTGTTCTGTTTAATTCAAATACTCTGTCCATCACCACCCCCTTTTCTGAATCGTTTTGTCCACCATAAGCGTGGAATGGTATACTCAGACGTTAGTCCCTTGCTCATTGCACCATCAGGATTCAAGCAAGCCGGGCCGAAGACGGCTGTAATGCCAGAAACCGGTCCCCGGATGCTTGTTTCCTTCCCAGTATAAGAATTGGCTTGGTAGTTTGGTCTGCCCTGTACCCATGATGCACTGGGCCAGGGACCGACTAATTTGCATGTAGCCAGGTTCTGAGCTGGGATGGTGCAGTGAGCTAAAAAACGGTGATAGATCAAGCCCTGATCTGTTGACTGGGTATGAGTGTTCTGTTTATTTCAGATACTCTGTCCATCACCACCCCCTTTTCTGAATCGTTTTGTCCACCATAAGCGTGGGAGGGTATACTCAGATGTGAGTCCCTTGCTCATTGCACCATCAGGATTCAAGCAAGCCGGGCCGAAGACGGCTGTGATGCCAGAAACCGGTCCCCGGAAGCTTGTTTCCTTTTCAGTAAAACAATTGGCTTGGTAGTTTGGTCTGCCCTGTTCCCATGATGCACTGGGCCAGGGACAGACTAATTTGCATGTAGCCAGGTTCTGAGCTGGGATGGTGCAGTGAGCTAAAAAACGGTGATGGATCAAGCCCTGATCTGTTGACTGGGTATGAGTGTTCTGTTTAATTCAGATACTCTGTCCATCACCACACCCTTTTCTGAATCGTTTTGTCCACCATAAGCGTGGAAGGGTATACTCAGATGTGAGTCCCTTGCTCATTGCACCATCAGGATTCAAGCAAGCCGGGCCGAAGACGGCTGTAATGCCAGAAACCAGCTCAGAATCTAGCTACATGCAAATTAGTCTGTCCCTTGCCCAGTGCATCATGGGAACAGGGCAGACCAAACTACCAAGCCAATTCTTTTACTGGAAAGGAAACAAGCTTCCGGGGACCGGTTTCTGGCATTACAGCCGTCTTCGGCCCGGCTTGCTTGAATCCTGATGGTGCAGTGAGCAAGGGACTCATGTCTGAGCATACCCTTCCACGCTTATGGTGGAAGAAACGATTCAGAAAAGGGGGTGGTGATGGACAGAGTATCTGAATTAAGCAGAACACTCCTACCCAGTCAACAGATCAGGGCTTGATCCATCACCGTTTTTTAGCGTCCCCGGAAGCTTGTTTCCTTTCCAGTAAAAGAATTGGCTTGGTAGTTTGGTCTGCCCTGTTCCCATGATGCACTGGGCCAGGGACAGACTAATTTGCATGTAGCCAGGTTCTGAGCTGGGATGGTGCAGTGAGCTAAAAAACGGTGATGGATCAAGCCCTGATCTGTTGACTGGGTATGAGTGTTCTGTTTAATTCAGATAGTCTGTCCATCACCACACCCTTTTCTGAATCGTTTTGTCCACCATAAGCTTGGAAGGGTATACTCAGATGTGAGTCCCTTGCTCATTGCACCATCAGGATTCAAGCAAGCCGGGCCAAAGACGGCTGTAATGCCAGAAACCGGTCCCCGGAAGCTTGTTTCCTTCCCAGTATAAGAATTGGCTTGGTAGTTTGGTCTGCCCTGTTCCCATGATGCACTGGGCCAGGGACAGACTAATTTGCATGCAGCCAGGTTCTGAGCTGGGATGGTGCAGTGAGCTAAAAAACGGCGATGGATCAAGCCCTGATCTGTTGACTGGGTATGAGTGTTCTGTTTAATTCAGATACTCTGTCCATCACCACCCCCTTTTCTGAATCGTTTTGTCCACCATAAGCGTGGAAGGGTATACTCAGATGTGAGTCCCTTGCTCATTGCACCATCAGGATTCAAGCAAGCCGGGCCGAAGACGGCTGTAATGCCAGAAACCAGTCCCCGGAAGCTTGTTTCCTTCCCAGTATAAGAATTGGCTTGGTAGTTTGGTCTGCCCTGTTCCCATGATGAACTGGGCCAGGGACAGACTAATTTGCATGTAGCCAGGTTCTGAGCTGGGATGGTGCAGTGAGCTAAAAAACGGTGATGGATCAAGCCCTGATCTGTTGACTGGGTATGAGTGTTCTGTTTAATTCAGATACTCTGTCCATCCCCACCCCCTTTTCTGAATCGTTTTGTCCACCATAAGCGTGGAAGGGTATACTCAGATGTGAGTCCCTTGCTCATTGCACCATCAGGATTCAAGCAAGCCGGGCCGAAGACGGCTGTAATGCCAGAAACCGGTCCCCGGAAGCTTGTTTCCTTCCCAGTATAAAAATTGGCTTGGTAGTTTGGTCTGCCCTGTTCCCATGATGCACTGGGCCAGGGACAGACTAATTTGCATGTAGCCAGGTTCTGAGCTGGGATGGTGCAGTGAGCTAAAAAACGGTGATGGATCAAGCCCTGATCTGTTGACTGGGTATGATTGTTCTGTTTAATTCAGATACTCTGTCCATCACCACCCCCTTTTCTGAATCTAAGAGAATTTTCAACATCATCTAATGAAAACAGACATTATACCACCAGAAACATAGTCACATGCTACCAAGAAAAGCATTCCTAGAAATTAAAATCCGCAAGTGGTAAGCTGGTCATCTCACCAAAAGACACTATAGAACGATGGCAGAAGTGGGATCACCAAGAACTCATACTTATCATTCTAAACATGAAACCCTTTAAAAAGGATCACACATCTTATCCAAAACTCTCACTCATCTAATAGAACAGTCCCACAGTCCCATTAAAAAAAACAGCTCCAACCAATATCTAGCACCTTATCATAAAACCTATAGTCAAGAAAGACTCTATATCAGACCATCCCACCACTTTTGGCCTATTGCTAGACCTCTCTCTAGCATCATGTATCAAAGACAAACCAGTGTTACCTAACGTCTAGAAATTCTTAACCTTCTTTATTGCCTCCATACTTTCACTTGGGGTACGACCAGAAATAGCCGTACTCAAACCCAGAACAACATCTTGGAAGCATGACAAATACAAAACATTTCTGCTACTAATTACTGAGCGCCTTTTACACCAGACAAAAACCCTACTCAATCACCAGCATAGACAGTATTCAGCTCCGACTAATCCCATACCTGGTTAGTTTCCTTCCTTTCACTGTTCTCAGCACAATAACCAAATCTTGTGTAGAGTCCTGTACTCTTTAATGCCCCCTCATCTCCCTCTTAAGATTATATTGTACCTACTCTATCACTGCATCACTAATGCCTTCCAATTTTCATTAATTATCTTGGCCAAGCAAAAGCTATACCAGTCCCTGAAAACCCAGGTGACAGTCATTGACTTTTGGATGTCAAAGTTAGTCATGAAACACAAAGAAAGCTAAAACATATTTCTGGAATAACACCAAAAACACTGACTCCTCTCTTCAAACTACATGCCTATTCCTGGATCAGTCAATCAATCAATCAATCAATCAATCTCTGAATTCGAGTGTCAATGACATTCATACAATATAAATATACAGAAAATCAAACATAACAATTAATAACGAAATACAGAAATATTACAATTAAAAAATCGAGATGTTTACTATACCACACAGTTGTCTTGAGAAAACTACTCATTCTAAAACATTCATCAGTACTTTGTAACAATTGTAAAAAATCCGAGGACAACCATGCACTGTTTACAATCATGGATCTTAAAAACAGGTAATAAATAACAACGTCGAAAAGATTTACATAGTGTGCAAAATATCATAAAGTGCAACAAAGATTGGGAGGAAACATTATCAGAAGCACATTTTTTATTTGCCAAATCCCCATAGTAAGTAACCCAGTGGAAAGCACAGCGTGTAACATAAAGAGCTGGCTCAGAATTTAAAAAATAAGATTCTTTCCCAGTCATTTGTCACATACATTAAATAGGGTTCGGGGCCAGAACTAGTATTCAAAACGGAGTAATTCCGAACAAGTGATTTGCCTAATTCTAGACAATCCCTTTCAGCACAGCGTTTTTCGATAAGCAAAAGTTTTACAATATTCTTATCATCAGTCTTGCATACAGATAAATGATTATGAAATTAAATTTGTTTATCCAAAATAGTAAAAGTCGATTTAACACAAGAAAGCACACGTGCACACAGTGGTTAATGAAGTTGTGAATAAAAGAGGCCCTCTGATTATACCAAAATGATGTCCACAAAAAAGGAAGCCCAACTTAACTGAATCCTCATGCTACAGTAAGGCCATCTCTTCATGACAGATATAATGGGGAGTTGAAAGTTGAAGAGAAAGAAGATGTCTAAAAAGCGGTTCTCCTCGGCCTGCAACACATGACAGCATCCCCAAATTCAACACCCATAGCTTGCACAGGTAGGCATTGCTTAGAATATATTTATATGAGAGAGGCTATTGGCTAACCCTTAACCGATTTTAAAGCTTGCATGAATTTAGTGTTTCTAAAACTCATGTTCTCTGCCTACGAAATATTAACCCGAGATATGAACATTTAAAGACACTCTCTAGGCAATTCTCAATACCGCTTGGGTCCACATGCCATAGGCTGAGATTTAGTATGGTTTGTAGACAAATTTATGTCAAGCATAAACTCAGAAAAAGCTTGTACTACGCACCTCAAAGCATTTGGATCCGGGCTATTAGCATGGCGTCATCAGTGTACAACAGTATGGGTATGGGAACAGAATTAACATGGGGACAACCTGAGTAATATCACTTAAAAAGGCAGTAAGTTTAATAATATATAAAATAAATAAAAGTGGTGCTAAAACACATCCTTGCTTGACTCCATGCTGAGTTTTATAGGGTCGGATAATTAGCCGTTAGGACCAAACCACACTCTGGCACGTAAGTCTCAATGAAGGTGGGCAAAAAATTGCACAATCGTGGCATCTATTCCCATTTCCAACATAACAGCCCACAACGTTTTACGATTTACTTGATCAAAGGCTGAAGATAAATCCATGAAGGCAAGGTATGAAGGAAAATGTTTTGATATAGTGTATTTCTCTAACAGCAAATCAAGATTTAAACATTGTTCTATAGTTCCTAAGCTTTGCCTGACCCCATTTTGACAGGGAGATAAAACACTGTTGTCATCACACCAATCTATTCACCAGTTAAAAATCACTCTACCCATAAGGTTAACAGTAGAGCCAATTAAAGATATGGGTCTGTAGCACTTAGGATCAGTGTGGCTGCCTTTTGTTTTTAAACAGGAACTATGATGGAGCTAGACCATCAATGGGGAAGAGTTTTCAAATCTAAAACATTAGTTAACAGTGGTGCAGAAGGATCAATTCTGCTTTTAAAAATATCAATGGGTACTCCACCAGGAAAAGGGTCTTTAGAGGAAGAGCTACTATTGAGGGCCATAATCGGCTCCTCTACAGTAAATTGGAACATATCATTAGTATCAATTGGGAAAAAAGACTCTGCAAGAGGTACTACAATAAATGTTATGAAAATGGGCTACCCACCAGTTTTTACATTTTGGTTTTGACTGCATATACAGTCACAAATCATACTTCTGGCGTCCTAGCCATCTACTCCAGCATACCCACATAGCATTTCATTTCAGATCTTTAACCTCAAGTGATCCAGTTCACTGCAGTAAATTTTATAGCTGGGAAGACGCCCTAGGATCTCATCAACTCATAAATCTCTGTATCGGCTACCTGCCAGCATTAGGTGTTATTTTTAGAACCGTCTACCTCATTTACAAACACATAAATTGGAAGGCCCAAAATACCTTAGCAACAAACTGGAGCTCATCACTGCACACATATGACAAATTCATCTAAGGCTGGCACTATGGCATTCTCACTATATCAAGCGTCCCTCTCTAGAACACTGATCAAACCTCACCACAGATACTAACACTGCCGCTCACAGGTTCTCCACCTGGATTAAAGATGCAGTGGACCCTTTGGCCCCAACAAAGACCTTTTCCAATAGGTGGAAAAAGGCCTCAGAATCCTGGTTCTCCGACAAAGTAAGAACCCAGAAACAAATTTGTAGAAGGAAGGAGAGGTGGTAGAGACTGAACTATGACCCAACAGATAAAACACAATACGCTCACAATCTTTGGCAGACTATTAATTCTGGAAAAAAAAGCAAATACTTTAAGCTAAAATTTTAAAGGCATAGAACTCGAGTAAGGAGCTGTTTTCAACAGTTAAAAGCCTAGCTAAATTACCAGAGCCCCCTAGGATGGAAAGTAGCTCTGACTTCTGTAACTTACTGGCACAGTTTTACGGGGACAAAGTGGGGGCATTGTACAAAGCACTTAGGGATTATGGCAATACCATAAATGGGAAGCCTCCAGCAGGCACTACACCCTCCCCACCAAACCTGCTAACATCCTTTTTCTCATCCCCATTGAGCAGATCATCCAGGTGGTTAAGAGCTCCAAATCTGGGGCTCAACTAGATCCTTGCCCTCTGAAAATACTGTACCTTGTTTCTGAAATTGTCAGTGAACAACTGAGGGTAGTTTTCAAGGAGATCATTTGCTCAGGCATCTTCCCAGATGCCTGGAAAATAGCGTCAATTCTGCCATTCCTGAGAAAACATGATCTCGATCCAGCTGACCCCAGCAGCTATAGACCTATCTCGAGATTTCCCTTCCCCGTAAAGTTGCTGGAGAAAATGCTAAACACACAATTTACAACATTTATCTCCTCCACTGAACTTCCGGACCCATCACAATAAAGTTTCCAGGAGGTGCATAGCACAGAGACAGCACTGGTTATGGTTACTAAAGAACGTAGGATGTTTGCATGGGTTGATAGCAGCGTAAGAAAATAGCAGAGCTTGGAATGATTATCTTACCCCTGGTTAGTGAATTGAATTATGTTGCATGAACAGTCAAACAAATTGTACTGTTGAAATGTATGTGCTATTTTTTCTGTGACAGCATAACTTTGTAATTTGGTCATTTTTTGCAAACACATTTTAATGATTTCTTGTAAACGTTTCACATTTTTAATTTATTTTTAAAATGTTTTTCATCTGTTTGAGTTAAAAATCAGTTATGCAGATAGTGAAAGTGGCAGAAAATTAGTACGTACTGAAAGCATGTGGTTGCATAATAACACAATATTGTTGATTCCTCCACCTAGCACCACTGGAATTATGTGATTCTGTAACCTGGGATTTTTGTGCATAGTTATTTGCAGTACTTTTAATTAGTACACACAATTGGCATTTTTTTTGTGTGTAAAATCAGCCCATCACCCAACAGCAACTGGCTATAGCTCCTCACTCCACATCCACACTGAGGTCATTTTATAGAAGGTCCTCTAAAACCAATAAGTCCTGGAAACTCCAATCCACAGCTAAAACCTGTAAGGAGGTGGAATCTGACTATATGGTTACCCCAACTTTTTTCCTGGTGTTTTGCTGGTTTTCGACTTAGTTGGCCTGGGACCCTATTATTCAGGGCCCAAGACTATCTGCTTTCTCTATAAAATGGACTCCATGTACTTTAGGTACATACCAGATTGGTTACTGGGTCACCCCTGTGAGCCCCTGTATAGTGTACCACAGGTACCCAGGGAATAGGTGCACCCTAGGCCTACCAGGGGCTGCAGCATGTATTGTGCCACCCCTGGTTTGCCTTCCAAACTGATATCAAAACATGTCATGTAAGGTGTCAAACACTTTAGAATACTACCCCCCCCCCCCCACCACCACCAATTCCGGTGGCGGGGGTAGCATTCCTCCCTTGTAGAGGGAAAAGACAGGTAAGCTACTGCTTTACCCGGTTAAAGTTAAACAGAGCCTCAGCATCACAACATGGATGCTTCTGCCACAGACACAAGTCTGACCTCCTGCTGCTGGATGAAACTCCGATAGGTGAGGCCTGGTAATAGGTTTCCTGTCCAGGGTGGTGCTGGCACCTCCCCAGACAGGGGTTTTGTGTAATGGGGCAGGGAGGGCTGCATTCAGGGAATGCATCTAGACACTGACTGGACAAAGGGAAAGGGGTGTCACCACCCCGTTCTCAGGTCCACCCATAGGAGGGACATAGTCAGGTAATCCAGCCCCCTTTCTCAGTATAAATATAGGAGCTGTGTCCCCAGGACTTTAGATTATCCTGGACGAATCTTTGAAAGACATATCTTGGACCTTCGACATTCCATTCTGACTGGAAGACGGAAGACATCTCCCTTGTGGTCAAGGAGTGACCACCCTGTGCAAACAGGCACCAACAGCAACTTCGCTGGCCTGCAGTTTCACAGCTCCTGTCGGAACCTGAAGACTCTGCGACTCAAGAACTAGACTTCCAGACTTCTCTGACCTCGACCCACATCCACAGCAAAGCTGTGACACGTGGCGGACACAAGAGACGTGGGACTGGACATCTTGGACATCCTGCATTTTGCTACCTGCACTCCTTTCCTGAAGCCTCAGTAAGTTGTGCATTGGGGTACAAGAAGCCCCAGCCCCGAGCACCATCTGCACCAAAGCTCAGGCCCTCACACTCCTTGAGTGTTCCGTGGGCCCCGTCTTTGCATTTGAGCTTGACGCGTCTTCCTGGCTTCTTGCCCGTTGGCTAGTGACCCCCCTGAAGACTACATTTTGAATTTAACTTGCTATCCTGGTTACTCTAGGCTTGCCTCAGCTTCCCTGAAAAGGAGAAGTGCCACAGACCTTGCTGGTCTGCAACAGACCCAATCTTGACATCCTGCGTGGGTTGCGGTTGTAAAGGCTTGTTGGGTCCAATCCGGATACCGACACAGCCATCCTCTAGATCTATTATGGGACAGCTTGAATCTAGCTCCTGGTCATCGTCGATGCCTCCTGGACCTCGTGGCTGAAGAGGCAAGCTCATCTTCTTCACCTTAAAGCACCAGACATCGCCTGGTTCCTTCCTAGTTCCTTCCTGGGCACTGGCTAGTGACCCAGACTGTGTCCCCTCTTCTTTCAGGCTCTTCACATCTCGGATCCACCCAGACACTTTTCCTCTGGTCGCCTGCAGCACTTCTTTGCAGCTCTCCATAAAAAACGACGAAACCCGACACAAAAAGACACCTATGCGCCCGACTTCACAGGGTGAGGTAACACGAGTACTCCCGTGCTCCCATGGGTCTTGACTCTCGAAATGTCCTAGTTTAAAAGGGTGTGAGTGTTTGATTGATTCAGATTCTCCGTCCATCACCACCCCCTTTTGCACCGCTTTTGGCCGCCATAAGTGTGGCAGGGTATGCTCAGACGTGAGTCCCTTGCTCACTTTGCCACTGGATACAAGCAAGCCGGGCTGAAGACGGCTGGAATGCCAGAAAGCGGTCCTCGGAAGCTTGTTTCTGGTCCAGGGAAGACATGGCTTGGCAGTTCGGGCTGGACTGTTCCCATGAGGTACAGGGTCAGACTGATTTGCATATAGCCATGTCTGAACTGGGGTGGCAGAGTGGGATAAAGAACGGTGATGGATTAAACCCAGATCTTTTGACTGGGTGTGAGTGTTTGATTGATTCAGATTCTCTGTCCATCAACACCCCATTTTGCACCGCTTTTGGCCGTCATAAGTAAGGCAGGGTATGCTCAGACGTGAGTCCCTTGCTCACTTTGCCACTGGATTCAAGGAGCCGGGCTGAAGACGGCTGGAATGCCAGAAACCGATCCTCGGAAGCTTGTTTCCGGTCCAGGGAAGACATGGCTTGGCAGTTCGGGCTGGACTGTTCCCATGAGGCACAGGGTCAGACTGATTTGCATATAGCCATGTCTGAACTGGGGTGGCAGAGTGGGCTAAAGAACGGTGATGGATTAAACCCAGATCTTTTGACTGGGTGTGAGTGTTTGATTGATTCAGATTCTCCGTCCATCACCACCCCCTTTTGCACAGCTTTTGGCCGCCATAAGTGTGGCAGGGTATGCTCAGACGTGAGTCCCTTGCTCACTTTGCCACTGGATTCAAGCAAGCCGGGCTGAAGACGGCTGGAATGCCAGAAACCGGTCCTCGGAAGCTTGTTTCCGGTCCAGGGAAGACATGGCTTGGCAGTTCGGGCTGGACTGTTCCCATGAGGCACAGGGTCAGACTGATTTGCATATAGCCATGTCTGAACTGGGGTGGCAGAGTGGGCTAAAGAACGGTGATGGATTAAACGCAGATCTTTTGACTGGGTGTGAGTGTTTGATTGATTCAGATTCTCCGTCCATCACCACCCCCTTTTGCATCGCTTTTGGCCGCCATAAGTGTGGCAGGGTATGCTCAGACGTGAGTCCCTTGCTCACTTTGCCACTGGATTCAAGCAAGCCGGGCTGAAGACGGCTGGAAAGCCAGAAACCGGTCCTCGGAATCTTGTTTCCGGTTCAGGGAAGACATGGCTTGGCAGTTCGGGCTGGACTGTTCCCATGAGGCACAGTGTCAGACTGATTTGCATATAGCCATGTCTGAACTGGGGTGGCAGAGTGGGCTAAAGAACGGTGATGGATTAAACCCAGATCTTTTGACTGGGTGTGAGTGTTTGATTGATTCAGATTCTCCGTCCATCACCACCCCCTTTTGCATCGCTTTTGGCCGCCATAAGTGTGGCAAGGTATGCTCAGACATGAGTCCCTTGCTCACTTTGCCACTGGATTCAAGCAAGCCGGGCTGAAGACGGATGGAATGCCAGAAACCGGTCCTCGGAACCTTGTTTCCGGTCCAGGAAAGACATGGCTTGGCAGTTCGGGCTGGACTGTTCCCATGAGGCACAGGGTCAGACTGATTTGCATATATCCATGTCTGAACTGGGGTGGCAGAGTGGGTTAAAGAACGGTGATGGATTAAACCCAGATCTTTTGACTGGGTGTGAGTGTTTGATTGATTCAGATTCTCCATCCATCACCGCCCCCTTTTGCACCATTTTTTCTGTGACAGCATAACTTTGTAATTTGGTCATTTTTTGTAAACACATTTTAATGATTTCTTGTAAACGTTTCACATTTTTAATTTATTTTTTAAATGTTTTTCATCTGGTTGAGTTAAAATCAGTTATGCAGATAGTGAAAGTGGCAGAAAATGAGTACGTACTGAAAGCATGTGTTTGCATAATAACACAATATTGTTGATTCCTCCGCCTAGGACCACTGGAATTATGTGAGTCTGTAACCTGGGATTTTTGTGCATAGTTATTTGCAGTACTTTTAATTAGTACACACAATTGGCCTTTTTTTGTTGAAAAATCAGCCCATCACCCAACAGCAACTGGCTATAGCTCCCGACTCCACATCCACACTGTGGTCCATTTATAGAAGGTCCTCTAAAACCAATAAGTCCTGGAAACTCCAATCCACAGCTAGAACCTGTAGGGAGGTGGAAATTGACTATATGGTTATCTCAACTTTTTTCCTGGTGTTTTGCTGGTTTTCAACTTAGTTGGCCTGGGACCCTGTTATTCAGGGGCCCAGACTATCTGCTTTCTCTATAAAATGGACTCCATGTACTTTAGGTACATACCAGATTGGTTACTGGGTCACCCTTGTGAGCCCCTGTATAGTGTACCATAGGTACCCTGGGCATAGGTGCACCCTAGGCCTACCAGCGGCTGCAGCATGTATTGTACCACCCCTGGTTTGCCTTCCAAACTGATATCAAAACATGTCGTGTAAGGTATCAAAAACTTTAGAATACTACCCCCCCCCGCCAATTCCGGTGGCGGGGGTAGCATTCCACCTTTGTAGAGGGAAAAGACAGGTAAGTTACTGCTTTACCCGGTTAAAGTTAAACAGAGCCTCAGCATCACAAAATGGATGCTTCTGCCACAGACACAAGTCTGACCTCCTGCTGCTGGATGAAACTCCGGCAGGTGAGGCCTTGATAATAGGTTTCCTGTCCAGGGAGGTGCTGGCACCTCCCCAGACAGGGGTTTTGTGTATTTGGGCAGGGAGGGCTGCATTCAGTGAATGCATCTAGACACTGCCTGGGGCACACAAGGTGCTCCATGCATAGCCCGGTTCAAACCAGTGCTGGGGCACTCCAGCCTCTGCTCTGGAGCGAAACTGGACAAAGGGAAAGGGGTGTCACCACCCCTTCTCAGGTCCACCCACGGGAGGGACCTAGTCAGGTAATCCAGCCCCCTTTCTCAGTATAAATATAGGAGCTGTGTCCCCAGGACTTTAGATTATCCTGGATGAATCTTTGAAAGATATATCTTGGACCTTCGACATTCCATTCTGACTGGAAGATGGAAGACATAGCCCTTGTGGTCAAGGAGTGACCACCCTGTGCAAACAGGCTCCAACAGCAACTTCGTTGTGTCCCCTCTGCTTTCAGGCTCTTCACATCTCCGATCCACCCTTGGATCCACCCAGACACTTTTCCTCTGGTCGCCTGCAGAACTTCTTTGCAGCTCTCCATAAAAAACAACGACAAAACCCGACACAAAAAGACACCTATGCGCCCGGCTTCACAGGGTGAGGTAACACGAATACTCAGGTGCTCCCATGGGTCTTGACTCTCGAAGTGTCCTAGTTTACAAGGGTTCCATCCTAGTCCATCCGGAAGTGTCCTTAAACTGTAACTTTGTAACTTTTACGAACTCTATAGAAAGTCAATGGGAACCCGCGCCTGTGTTTAGACACGGCACGCGGCTCCCGTGGGTCTCCTACTTCCTAACTTTTGGTTGTTTAGTGTAGCCCCATCGATTCTACAGGCCCTAGGCCTGCTTTCTAACTCTCACGTGGAACTTATACCACTTTCTTAGTATATGGTTTGTGAGTTCCCTAGGGCATAACGTATACTGTGCAACTTATCGTATATTAACTGTGTGACTTGTATTGGATTTTTACCTCTGACCTCATAAAGAGTGCAGAGGGGTTGTGTTTAGATTAAATACATATATATTTGATGTATACCTTGTGTGGTGTCCTTTCATTTGGTACTCAAGGGATTATATATGGTAAAACAACGTACTTAATCCGGCTTCTGAAGTCTTAGCCTGAAGACTGCTGGTTCATGCTACCTTAGCTTTCTATAAGGTTGACTTTACAACCATCATCAATAAGGGTCGATTAGACTGGTGCAAGGTGCCCACTAGAACTAGTGGACATGATATGCCAGGCTAACTTCTCACAGAACCAACTGACCCTTGTGGAATGAGTTACAAATTGACTAAGGACACAGAGAACTGTTAACAGGACTTTACAAAGCTCCAGTATTGTATTTGACACATTAGATGGTCTCCATGGTAGAACAACATAAAGCCAAAAATTACATTGGTTAAAAAACAAATGTGAACAATTTAATACAATGGGGCAAAATGACGACAAAATGAGTCGGACTTTGCACCTTGTCGCAAATAGTTCCATGCGTGCTTGGCAAGGTGGGTTTTGATCCTCTTGGGTCAAACAATGAGGAGAAATGTGGCAGTTCAGATCTTGGCTCCCAGGTGTACTAAATGAGTCATATCCGAGGGTTATTGTATGGTAAAACATCATGGCCTAATTATTGTGTACAAAAATATTGCCCCATATGAGTTAATAATGGAAATTCACACCCAATGGAGTGATACTTTTGTAAATGACTTTTAGGACACAATATTTATATCAGACAACATTTCTGTCTACTACGTTCTGACAAGAAGTCCTATTGCTTCTTTTGCTGAATTGATGTAACCTTCCCCAGTTCTCCTAGGTTCGAATACAGAGGACCCATGTTTGATTCTGACTATCTGTGAGTTTTCTGTACACGTACATACTTATTCCAACATTGGACCATGCAAATGAATCTTACATCTAAAGCCTTTCACCAAACCTGAGTGTGATCAACAAAACGTGTGTTACAGTTAATGTAGTGGGTAGTGGGAGGGGTGTGGGTTTGTGTGTCAGTCTCACGAAAAAATTCACTCACATCATCCTTCTGCATGTCTTTCTATCTCTTTGGGCTTGTGATTTCCTGTCCTGGTGTTCTTGTTCATTTTCCTAAGTCCCACTGCTGGTGTCTCTCAGTATTTAGTACGAGACCAGGAAGACGGTCACCCAGGCCCTCGTCACCAGCCGACTGGACTACGGCAACTCCCTCTACGCCGGAACCACTGCCAAACTCCAGAAGAGACTCCAGCGGATCCAGAACGCCTCAGCAAGACTCATCCTGGACATCCCCCGACACAGCCACATCTCCGGACACCTGAGAGACCTGCACTGGCTCCCGGTCAACAAGAGAATCACGTTCTGACTCCTCACCCACGCACACAAAGCCCTACACAACCAAGGACCAAGATACCTCAACAACCTACACTTCTACACTCCCACACGCCAGCTTCGATCGACCAACCACGCCCTCGCCGCCGTCCCCCGCATCCGAAGAGCCACCACAGGAGGAAGGTCCTTCTCCTACCTGGCCGCCAAGACGTGGAACTCCCTCCCGACCCACCTCTGCCTGACCCAAGACCACCTCGTCTTCAGGAAGCAGCTCAAGACCTGGCTGTTCGAGCAGTAGCGGACCCCCCCTCCCCAAGCGCCTTGAGACCCTCCGGGTGAGTAGCGTGCTATATAAATGCTATGATTGATTGATTGATTGATTGAAATCAATACAGTTTTAATTCTATGTGCGTAATGGGTTTGCCCTGTCACGGTGAGCGGATGAAAGTAAACAGACCCATGGGATTCCCCCATTTCCCTCATTTCAATAGGGCCAGAAACTGTCATTACTGACTAAATTGGAATTAAGAAGCCACTCCTAATGAGTGCTGTAGCGCCCAGTGCTATGGTAAGAGCACATTCTGAAACTAGATCTATGCACTCCCTTTCTCAGTCTCAATGCATTCCCTGTCCTGTTGTAGGTGTCTTCCTGGTGGTCTATAGAATGAAAGGCAGGACACTGGTATTCGATGGTGCAGTGAAGGATGTCGGCCTTTTGGAGAAGGGTGGTTTGAGGCTGACTTGGCTGCAAAGACAAACTGAATATAAGGTGAAGAAGAAAGTAGGTGTATTCCTTACCGTGCTGCTTCGAACATCAATATTAGGAAACTTTTTGTTGATGTATTTGACAGAAGATTCCATTATCTTCTCTGTGAAGAAAAGAGGTTTTGATTTGGGATCTGAGCATGTCTGAAAAGAAAGAGCAAATAAAGAAAAAGTTAGTGGTACCCACTGGTTATCTATTAATTTGTTTGTTGTTGAAATAAAGCAATGGATCAAGTAAAGCAGATCAAAGAGAAATTAAGTAATAAAGTATTATGTAGTATCAAACAATGGACCTTAATAGATATCAAGTCATCATTGTACAACTGGGTTGGAAGTTCTCCAGTTTATGGGCTAAGTACACAATCTGGAGAAGAATCCACAGGAGGAATGTCCTTCACAAGCCTTTTCCTATGGTGAAATATATGACACCTGAGGATTTTTCCTTATCGCAGCACTTTTACCAGGTATTATTATCCCTTCAGCTGTAGATGAAGCCCTAATGGGATTTATATCCCTTATCACAGAAGTCTCAAACACTGTAATCGTTTCAGTAACCAGTTGTAATTCTTTTCTCATCCTAGAAGGATTAAGGATTGACTGAATCCTTCATTACTATAATCTGTCTCCTTCGGGTGACACATCTAATCAGTTATTTGGTGTAGACATCTCTAAGTGGCAACTTCTTTCTGAGCCCCTTGAGCTAGGAAAACAATTTTTGTGAAAAGACTTTAAACATTTATTGCAATATAATTTGTATTTTTTTTTTGTAACAACACACAGACATGTAACATGTAATCGTCATCGTTTTGTCTTTACAGGGTGTCAGCCCAAACTGGCTGAATTAGTGGCGGAACAGTTACAGATTATAAATGCTTGGCTGTCCCCCTTGATTGGAAAATAGTTGAAGCTAAAAACGGCAGCGTGATGTTCTCAAGAGTTGAATTGCTAGTGGAAAGGAGGGTCTAAACTGTGGTTGCTTGCTCTATACAGTTCATCTCCCACTCACTTTCTGATGAAATGGTTATTACTTGGCTAAACACTGGAGGAAAAGAAGTTGATTTTCTTAACTAAAGCAATCTCATGAAGAAGAGATCATTTTCTGTTGTGGACCATTCATCAGAAGAGTACCTTGCTGTTTTTGCATCTGTTTGGAGAGGGTCAATACTCCGCCTTCTTCTGTACCCATTCCTATGAGCTTTACAGTAAAATGTCTGAGAAGAAGAATCAGTAGGTATTAGAGCATTGGAATGTTGGGAGCTTCATTGAAAACAATGGAGTGCTCCGGGCTTATAATGGCTGGTATAAGCCTGGATCTCCAACATTCCAATGTTTCTTTGTTCACAGCTCTGGCTGTGAACAAAATCTTGAGGGAGCCTGGGGGGATTCCAATCCCCTCACGCTTCCAAAAGGCTTTGTTTTTTTGTTAGAACATTCTGTCCTCTAGTGGCAGAATGTTCTAATAGCCTTATAGCCCTTCGTAGATGGGCTATACCGCTATTAAAGTCCCTCTCCCTTCGGCTCGGGGGCCTTTGACGCTGGAGAGGGCCTTTAATAGCCGGTATAGCCCTCTACGGCGGGCTATAAGGCTATAATAACACTGCCTCAAAAGTGGTAATCTATTCACCAAGTTTATTAATTGGTCCTGCATTGTAGTTGCATTCATACACCAGTTCATGTATATGAAAAGGAGCTGAAGTGCATTAGAAGGTGAGTAGTACGCTACACCATCCAACTTGGTTGGATGCATGTTGAACTGCTGTGTGGTCTATAAAGGAAGGGCTATGATGTAGTGCATGATAACCATGCCTGCACCCTTACCATGTTATGTGTAGCTATGGTGAAGTGAATCAAGGAGAAAGGTGGGATAGAACATTTATATTGTGTGTCTGGTTGGAAAGGGGATGGGTTTCAAAGTGTCAATTTTACTTCCATTTCTCTAGCTTCACTTATTCTAATATTTAATTATTTCTGTTGTCATTACTTCTGTATAGATCTCACTTAATTTTTTCCTGACCCATTTTGTTTTGATTAGTTGACAAATCTCTCCACTTCTTGCCTGCCATTGGTAGGACTTTTGTTCCTTTCATCATTTCAGCAAGCCAGCTTTCACCACCTCGAAAATCCAGCGCCTCACTGCTCAAAGGGGCCCCCAGTGCCTGATCTTCAGCCCTGGTGTGACTGGAGTCCCGGGGCACGACACAGTCATCCTTTCCATCAGCACCACGACTAAAGGGGACTGCAAGTCCCAGAGGCCAGTGCGAAGCCCGCAGCTGCTGCCAGTGAGGTGGAGGCGTTGCCACCACACTTACAGCGCTGCCTCTCCCCCGCGGCACGGGACATCCTTTCAGAAAGCCAGCTTTAACCACCTCGAAAATCCAGCGCCTCACTGCTCAAAGGGTCCCCCAGTACCTGATCTTTAGCCCAGGTGGGACTGGAGTCCCAGGGCACAACGTGGTCATCCCAGCCCATCATCGCCAGGAAGAGGCAGGGCAGGGTCTGAGCCCCTTCATCTTTTTTCTTGGAACACTTTTGCCACAAAAAACTCCTGAAGCCATTTTAAGGTACTGTAGGCTGTGCAACCCTTTTGTAATTGATTGCTATTTGCCTCACGTGGGGTGTTCTAATATCGACTATGTTTTAAATCCCTTGCAAATTTCTTGTCTCCAGAAGCCAGTTTATACGTGCATGTTGATACAATCATCCCACCTGTGACTTTTGTTGGCGACTTAAGCTGCTATTAGGTTGGGAATGGGTAAAAGGAAAACTATGGAGAGTACAGGGAGAGCCATGTGCCCTGTTAGCGGGGTGGGCAAGGGGAAAAAGGCAAGGAAAGCAGCAAAGAGTGCAACTGCTACTAATAACTGTGTAATGAACTGAATTGATAATCTGATCATGGAATGTGAAGGGCTTTTAGGAGCTGAGTTGCCAGCCCCTTCTGATTCTGTCAACAAGGATTCCATTCCCCTGCGCCCAACTACTGCCCCCTAGATGTTCCAAAAATACTTAAATAAAGGAGTAGAGATCGGCCACGAGTCCAAAACACCGGGTCCTGAGCCAGACTCGCTGTTCGATACTCCCCCTCCGTTGCCCTCACCTCCCACTTATGATGTTGTAGGCTACCTTGAGCCCTCAATTATCTGTACGAATCGTTTTGATGCCCTGGCTGGGGAGCCTGATACTTGTGGGGAAGCGCATACACCACAGCCTATCCCCCCAGTAATAAGAGTTCGATTGAGGTAGTCTCCACTTGTCCTATTTTAACACAGATCCTTACTCAGATGGTTACTTCACTAAAGGAGGAGGTTGGGTCATTGAAAGTGATGTTTAAGGAACTTGTGGGCACCGTTAGAATGTTAGTTCATAATAGTACATACGCCAGCAGTTCCTCTATCCTGCAATCCAAAAGAGTCATTTAAAGCAAGATATCCCACAACTAGTGGCCAGCCACACGCTCCTGCAATTCCATCTAGACGAGCCACCAAGGCTTCAACTCCCATGCAGATAGACCCCCTTAAAGTTCACCCTCGCAACATCCCACAAAAGCAACTTTACTCTCCAGTTGCCAGAAATCATGATAGGCCTACAAATGCTTTAATAGATCCACTAATGGCTATCAATGTCCCAGCCCAACAGAACAAACAACCCACTCGCCCCCCCTATTCAGGCACAGGCGGGCTTCTTAGTTAATGTCCCAAAAACTGCCCCTAGTGGCATTTTTGAGAACGCTGAATCTTTGAAAAATAGATCTATTCATTGGCTACATCATGTCAGGGGTTGCTGCTGGCTGATCAGAGAAGATATTATCAGGGCATGGAGAGGCACGTCCAAAAATTATCCTAGGGACTGCATCAAACTAACCCTGACCAGTTCTGACCTGGCGGAAAATCTTTTGGCATTGGAGTATAGGTCCTGCCCCCAGAATCTTCATCTATTCAGATCAGGCGTTTCCAAACAATCACTGCAGCAAGGGCCTATAACAACGTGCTACCACTGCATATATTTAGAGGGTCCTCACTCGAGGCGGTTGATTGACTATGTCATGAATTACAACCATGGCAGGAATTAGAACCTACTCCAATCATTAACATCCTAAGCCCCCCCTATCAGTATTCAATCACGTTCTGTCTGTGAACAACCTCAAATCAGGGCAACAACCAATAGAAACAGTAGCCACTCTGTTTGTAGTGTGAGGGACCATGGGGTGGCAGTAATTTGTAATACTTCTGTTCCATCTTCTACTCTACCCCCCTTGGTTCAACCAACCCCTTCGGGAAATGGAGTCTCAACTTCCCAGCTTAAGAGCCTTTCCTGGAATGTGGCGGGGCTCCAAAATAAAATGTCTTTACCTGATTGGAATAATTTGATTGAGGAACACCACATCTGTATATTTCAAAAAACATGGAGCCTAGTACCACTATATAAATCTGGCTATACCTGCTTCTTTACCCATGCTATTCACACGGGTAGGGGGCAGCCTTCTGGAGGTCTTATTGTTTGGGCTAAGATCGACATGAGCTGTGAAATAAAGGAACATCAATGTGCGATCCCGGATATTATGTGGTTTTCGATCAAGGGTACTAGTGGTGATGAAATCCTTGAGCTGTTTAATGTCTATAAAAGAGGGACCCCAGGGGGCAAAGTATCAAATATTGTTACGTTGTTGGAACAGGAGTTATCCAGCTGCCCATCAGACTCATATGTTATGATTGCTGGGGATTTTAATTGCACCTTCGAGCCTTTAAGCTCTGAAGATTTGCTGGGGGAAAATGAAGATGATGTCAAGTGGGATGTCCCATTGTTAAATATACCCCCTATCAAGAAATGGTCCCAGGTAGCAATTCAGATCAGTGCTCTCACCTTAGAAGCTGGATTAAGGGCTGTGAACGGTAGAACCCCCTCGGATGTCGCAGGGGCTAATACATATAACCGTGTCTTGCCCCTCAAGAATTGATTACATATTTATTGACGTTAGATTTTGAGGATCCATAATAGATATGCAAGTGGTTCCCTCTACTGTGACCATAATACACTAAGCTTGATTATGGAATCGTCCTGGGCTCTTTCTATTCCCACAATCCAGGGCACAGGCCCTTCATGAGGACAAAATAATTGGTCCCTTCAAACTGGAGTAGGTACCTTAAATGGCAAAGAGTTGCGGCTCAAGAATCTCAAATGGTTGAGATTAGATGCACACTCAGAGAAAGAACATTTAAATTGCGAGATCCCTTGAGTGAAAAGGACGGTCTGTGTAGGGTTCCAGAGTTATATGAAGTATGATGACTCAGCTGGGGTCTCTATTTATTATAGAGAATCATGCTGGTAAACGAGTCATATGCCGTAAAAACCGGCGGAATTGGTTTAATGCGGATTGAAGACAGAAGAAAAAGGCTTTGATCTTAGCGATAAAAAACAGACACTGCCCCTTGGTTAGGAAAACCAGAAAGGACTACAAAACTGCTTTCATCCAAGCAAAGCGTGAGTGGGATGAGACACACTGGCAGAGCTTAAAGGATGCAAGTGTAGCCAGGGATCCCAATCTTTCTTGGGATATGGTCAGGTGGTTAGGTAATAAAGATCCTGATTAAATTCCTAACCATATCACAAATCAAGACTGGTTTACCTACTTTGGGAAACTTTATTCGGTGTCCAGTCCAATCCCCCAAGTCGTATCACTTAAGCAGCTACCCCACTTTGGATGTCATTGATCCCTTTGATACAAAAGAAATAGAGGCGGCCATTAAGAAAATAGTCCCAGCAAAAGCTTCAGGCCCGGATGGTCTTCAGGGTGATCTTTTTCTTGCAGACCCTCCCAATTGGGCAAACTATATTATGCTTTTAATCAATTCCATTGCAAAGGGTAGCGCAGTATCTGATTTATGAAAAGGTGCAGAGGTGGTACCTATTTTCAAAAAAGGTGCTAGAGATGAGCCCGCCAAATACTGCCCAATCAGTTTGATCGATGCCATGCAGAAAGTAATTGGCAGGGTGTTGCTTCAGAGAATTCACCATTGGGTGGATGATAAGGATGTCCTCTCCCAGTATCAAGCGGGTTTCAGGGTGTGCACAGGGACAGTGGACCAAGTATTCAGATTGCTTTTAATTTATTGGAAGGTTTTATTAATTAGCAAGGGCACTCTTTATTTGGCCATTATTTACCTAAAGACTGCTTTTGACCTAGTACCCTGTGACTGGATTTGGCAGCTACTAGGTGATATGGGGATCCCTCCGATGATCCTGAATCTGCTCATTCGCCTTCACGAGGGCAATTATGCCTAATTTAGGTGGGGAACTCAGGACCAGAAGATAGACAGGATCCCTGTAAACAGAGGAGTGCGCCAGGGTTGAGTAATGGCGCCCACCCTATTTTCCCTGTTCATTAATGGGGTGGTTAGTTTTTTACAAGAACTTCTATTGGATGCCCCTTCCTGGCAGGAGACAGGGTTTCTACTCTACTCTTCGCGGATGACACTCTCCTCTTGTCTAAAACTCTGGCTGGGCTCCAGAAGCTCTTAGATAGATTTCACCTCTTCTGTGAGTCCAGGGGGCAGGTTGTTAACACCTCCAAAACTAAGCTCATGGTGTTTAATTCCTATAGGCCATATAAAGGTAATTTTACACTAGATGGAACACGCTCAGAGTGAGTCTCAACGTTCGACTATCTGGGTATTCGGCTTGCTGAGAAGATGCTTTGGCGGCATCACATCGATAAAATGCTTTTGAGCAACAAGCGTGTGGTAGGAACACTACTCAGATAACATCGCTACTTGCAGAGCAGACCTGTGGCTCCTGCTCTCACGAGATATGCAGCCAAAGCAATTAGCTCAGCCCTCTATGGTGCCGAATTATCGGGCTTCGACAATGTGGATGGAATTAGAATATCTGAACACAAATTCTTTAGAGATCTAGTGATGCTTTCCAGCAAGGTATCATTAAAACATTTGATGAACGACATGGGTAGGCGCTCGTTTAAAGATATAGCCTGGCTATGGACCCTGTTATTCTGGGCTCGCCTGCGTCGGACCCCTGAGCATGCTAGCGATGCCTCCGTGCTCACGAATTGATGGATCTGGATGGCAACCAAAGAATCAGCTGGCTCCTTAATCTAAAAAAGTTAGTTTTAGGGCTCGGCTTGAAGGATTCGTGGGAAACCCAAACCTCACCTAATAAGGCCGACCTCAAAAAGCACTATTGGGTTTGAGTAGATTCACAAGAGCGTAGTAATTCGAGATTAGGAAGGCTCACAGAAGAATTGTATTTACACAAGCAGTGCATATTTGTAGGACCTTACTTAGATTTTATCCAGACGCCACGAGACATGGCCCTTTATATTCAGTTTAGGGTAGGTACACATTCTATACGAGAATAAACTGCAAAGTGGAGTGCCCCGCATCAGTCACCAGCGGACTGCCCCTGCTGTACGGCTCCAACTGAAAGCGTGGCTCATTTTATGTTTGCCTGCCCTACCTACAAGAAGGCAAGAACAAGATGGCTTAAACCTATCTGTAGCCTACTGGGCTCCTATGAACATATGGTTGCTTTGCACATTCTGAAAATGGACGCACAGACCCTCCTGGCCTGTGGGGTGGCCAAGTACCTTGGCTGTGCCTGGATAGTAAGGTTTAAATCTCTACGTGTTACACTCTAAATGAATTATTGTTTTTTTAATATTTTTAACTGCTCTGTGCATTTTTATTACACTGTCACTTTATACTCTTTTAAACAAACAAGCTGACTTCCAGGCACATGCAGAAGACCTGGAAAACCTCTTACACACAACATTAGAATCTATGGCATCCCCACTAATGCAGAAGACACAGGCATTTGACAATTTGTGCAAACCATTTTCAAGCACATTTTGGGGAGTGATACCAACCAGCCTGTTCAGCTGGATAGAACACAAAGAGTGTGGTGACACAAAGGTAAAAACGCACGCCCACCCGACATCCTGTTACATGATATTCTTTTTTTTCTTAAGAATCTTTTTATTAACAGACTTCAATGAAGTATGACACATTAAAATAATGGAAATATTACTGTTCAGGCAAGTACAAAGTTAACCGCACCACTACATTTCATACACTGTGGGGTCATTCAGGGCGAAGGTATGTCTTCCAGGTCTGTGTGGATTGGTAGGGTACAGATATTGCCTCTGTATTGGTTCCAGAGCCCGCATATCCGAATCCATTTCTTGGGGCATCCACTGGCAACGTAGAATGTCTTTTCACTGAACATGCACCAGTCCATGTTGACCTTCCAACCTTTAACCCCTTGCGTGCTGATGACGGCCCCCGTCCGTCATGCAGCACAGTGCTTGTGTGCTGATGAGGGCTGGGGGCCGTCATAAACCCGCCCACTCTTTAAAAGCGCCCCACAGGTGCAGAATCGCGGCCGTACACAAGAGGTTAAACGTTGGAGGGGCAGCTGCCCCTAAACCCTGGGCAATGTTCCTTTTTGCAATCATAAAGCCAAGAGTGGCCCACTGAGTTTGGTTTACATTCAAGTCAGTAGGTTCCCATATGTTCAGTAAACATATACGCACTTCTGGGAGCAGGGGGATTCCCAGAACATTCCCCACCACCCTGTGAATTTTACTCCAGTAGGTCTGGACCAGTGAACACTCCCAAATGATGTGAAGGAAAGTACCCAACTGGCCACATCCCCTACGGCAGTCCCCGGTGGGTCCCCTCCCCATCAACACTAGTCTAGGTCCTGTCATGTATATTCTGTGAAATACTTTTAGCTGAACCAGTTGCAGTCTAGCGGGAATAGCTACCACCCTGGGATAGGACACAGCCTCCTGCAAGTCCTCATCATCCAGCTCAATACCGTCCAAAGTCCATTTTCGTCCAAGCTGTATTAGGGGGTCTTCCATGTTGTGTATGAGCTTATTGTAAATGTGAGAGATAGATTTCTCAGGAAGATACCCATCTAATATCCTGTCCTCCAGTGGAGAAGACTTGGGGGGATGAACCCCTAGGAAAGGCTGATTGTAGGGCATGCCAAATTTGCCTGTAACGAAAGTGTTCTGAACTGGCTGGTTCGTGATGTTCTTGCGGAGAAGCAAATGTTGTTATGTTCCCTTTTTCCCACATGTCCTGAACGCAGGAAATACCTATCATGTCCTATTTGTCAAAACCCTTTGTTTGCCACAGGTGTCCCAGCTTTGCTGAGTCCCACAGGGGGGCGCCAGTGTCAACCTGCCCTCCCAACCAAGCGACCGAGTAGCAGTGTATCAGATTGATATCGAGTGTCCGGTGGGGCCAGATAGTGGAGGACGAGCTGGTTTGGAATATAGTGATCTATTGTACTTCCCGCCCGGGAGAAGCCACCTGCCGATACGATATCCTGGATCATCAGGGGACCCATAGGTACCATGGTTAATTGCAGCCAGGTGGGCGGCCCAGTAGTATTTCTTGATGTCGGGGAGGGCGATACCTTCATCGTACCATTTCAGCGACAGCTTGCTGAGAGCAATGCATGGTTGTCCGTTCCACAGGAGCTCTCTCTGGAGTCGTTTGTTCTCTTTAAAATAAGCGGGGGGACAACTTCCATTGAATTTTGAAGACCATAAAGGTAGCGGGGGAGGGACATCATTTTGAAAAGTGCAGCCCTCCCCAAGAGGGACAGCGGGAGAGTCTTCCAACTGTCTATATCTCGCTGCAGTCAGCGGAGAGAGGGAGGAGATTGTTGTTATATCGGAGTGTGGAGTCCAGGTATACAAATATACCAAGGTACTTGAACCTTGACGTGGTAATTTGGATTGGACAATTGGGGGGTAGACTAGTCAGCCCCAAAAAATTGGGTACAGGTGGGATTTGGACCAATTAATTGTGAATCCTGCAAATCTACCAAACACTGCCCGTATATCTAATAAGACAATCAGGGATATCCGGGCTTTGGTGAGGTACAGTAGAATGTTGTCAGCGTATAAGGATATACGATCCTCCCAATCCGCCGACCAGTGGAATCCTCGGATCGACAGATCCTGCCGGATCCAGGCCGCAACGGGTTCCAATGCTAAGGCAAACAGAAGGGGGAGACTGGACAACCCTGACGGGTACTTCGGCCAAGTGGGAAGGTGTCCAACTATTTGTTATTAACAACAACTTTAGCCAGAGGGGCTGCGTAAAGGAGGCAAACCCAGCCTACGACTTCCTCCCAAAAACCCATCCTCCGAAGCACGGCAAAGAGATAGGGCCACTCAAGCATATCGAATGCCTTGGTGCCATCTAGGGAGACCAGACCGTCGGCTCGTGAATTGTATTCGCTCTACCCAGCACCCCGTTTACCCGGCGAAGATTTAGCGCTGTGTTCCGATGTGGGATTAACCCAGATTTCTCTGGGTGTATCAGGGTTGGCAGAACCTTTACCAGACGATTTGCGAGAACCTTCGCGAGGATTTTTGGCTCGGCATTAAGTAAGGAGATAGGACGATATGAGGTACATTTTGTCTTCGTTTTCCTGTATTTGTGGATGACCACTATATTAGCTATGCGTTGGTCAAGTGGGAGTTCTCACGATTCCTTGCTCTCCTCGAACATGACTTTGAGGTAAGCTGATAACCTGTCCGGGCATAGTTTATACATTTCGATGGGAGTCCCTTTTGGGACAGAGGCCTTACCAGATTGAAGTGACCTGATGGCCTGCGCGATTTCGTCCGTGGTCAGAGGACTGTTTAGTAGCTGTTTGTCTGCCGAGGCGAGGGTGGGCCTGCCAATGTCTTTTACTAGTTCAGCAGAGTCCTCCTCAGTATGTGGCGTCTCCGCCCTGTAAACCGCCTCAAAGTGGCGGCAAATTGAGAGGCAATGGCTTGGGCGTCTGAAGTTTCGACACCGAGGGTGTCCTGAAGGGTCGGGACCAATCTGTTTGCCCATTCTCGCCTGTCTAACCAAGCTATCAGCTTTCCAGCCTTGTCGCCCAGGTCGTAGATTCTCCCAAGCTTTTCCTGACCCAGAGTACGAGCTGTCTCTGTGACAAGGGCTTTGTAGTCTGATTGCTTAAGCCAGAGTAAGTGGAGCGTCTCCAGGGAGGCCCGATCCACTAATTCCCTCTCCAGTAGTAGGATTTCGGCTTCTATGTCTGAGACCTCCTTCTGCTGCCTCCGTTTGTGTCCCGATATCAATGACAGGGCTTCCCCTCTGATCACTGTTTTAAAGGCCTCCCAGAGTGTCAGGCTAGAGGTCACTGTACCCACGTTTTCTTAAATTAGCTATCTAATGCAACTAAGAGTTCTTTACGTAGTTTGGGATTACGAAGGTGCCAAGGATTGATGGGGACCTACCCTCCAGTGATCCAGGAGGAAGTGGACTCAAAGTGGTGAGTGGTCGGAGATGCCTGTAGCTAAGTGTCGGCCCTCCCTGATGTGTGACGTTTGGGAACTGGGGACCAGGATATAGTCAAGCTGAGAGGAACTGTGATGGGCCCCAGAGTAGAATGTGTATTGCTTTGTTTCGGGGTTGAATGTGTGCCAGCTATCTATCAATCTCATGGCCTCGAGAAAGTCTGTCAAGCCATGGGAGGAGGGTCCCAGCTCACGCGGGGGATGTCGATCAATGTCCCCCGAGCACACAGAATTAAAGTCGCCCCCCAGCACCAGTAGGCTCTCCGGCAGTGAGAGGAGGGTAGTACGGATGTCGTAGAATGCCGTCGATTGGAGACCAGGTGGGACGTAGATAGAAACGTGAAGATAAGGCCCTCCCAGGAGACAGACACACACACATAACGACCCCTATCGTCAGACCAAGTGGAACCTACACTAAGGGGAAATGCTTTCCGGACCATATTGCCCACCCCTCTGGAGCCAGTCGTGAACCCTGCATGTGCCACTAGTTTGTAACCGTATTGGTCCAAAGCTCAACAGGTGTGGCCCATAAGGTGAGTCTCCTGAAGGAGCACGACATCCGGGCCCTGCTTCCTGATGTATTGTAGGACTACACTCCGTTTAATTTTCTCCCCCAGCCCATTGACATTCCAGCTCAATATTTTAATGCTTTTCCCCCAGTGCATGCTCATGAGAGTCGTAATCAGTCTTTTGCGCCTTTGTCGTGCCTGTAATTGTACGTCGATGCAAACAAAAAACAATAACAAACCCCCCCCCCCACAAACCTCCCCGCAAACATCCCCCCTCCCTGCTAGCCTGCCCTCTGGACTTGAAACCGGCCATACCAAATAGCAGAGTGCCTGTCGCCCAAATCCTACAACTACAGAAACAACTAAAAGTAGAAACGAGTAAATAGGCCAGTAATCCATCCACCCGACAAATTTAGAAATCTATAGTTCCCAGTAGGACCATCATTGAGGATTCTGAAACTGTAGACAGAGCTCAACAGCATCATGTCTGCCTGCTAATCCCCAGGGTCCCGTTACTTAACTCAAAGTACACAGGAACTTCCGATGTCTCTCAGCCCCGGTCCTGTGAGTCTATGTTACATGATATTCTTATGAAAGCCAGAGACTTCCCAAAATTTCGCTTTTAAGTTTCAAGATTTATCTGCCATTATATTACAATGCCGCTGGGACTTCAAGCCAATAACAGACTTTCTACAATGCAAGGAGATTTTCTATTTTTGATGCCACTCTGTCCGGATTGTCTTCCGCTGGGAAGGCCAGCTTCATCAAGTTAAAACTCTTATGAAGAACAACCAGATATTTGACCTCTCTGGAAGGCTGACCCCAAACCTCACCAGCAACATCCACCAGATCCTCACCCCAATGTGCACACAGGTGAAAGCAGATTTCTGATACACTGAAGCGATCCCGTTCAGAATGTTTAGGGCCACAGTTTATGTTTGGTTCTTGGTTCTCTCAGGGATACTTCAACCGCCCTCGGCAATAGCGACCACCAGCACTTTGCATGACCAACAAACTGCTACGTGAGCAGCCCCAGCCTGCCCGTCACTGCAGCTCATTCAGAGCTCGCCAAGACCGACCCTAGTGTATCTCGCATATGACCACCAACATAAAAGCATTCAGCCTCAAAGTTAGAGGCTTGAATCACCCAACCAAAAGGGCTAAGATTCTGTCTTTTCTGTCACAAATAGGGTGCAATATTTGCCTCCTTCTGGCATAAGATGAGCCAAGGATGAAATCATGCCAATTTCTACATCAGCTGTGGTGTTCCAGATCAGTGAAGAGGGAGGGTATGGCCATCCTATTTTCCTAAACTTCCAGAAGAACAGTTCTCAACAAGTAGTGGGATCCAAGGGATGACTTTCAGCTTGTTGCATACGACGGTAGCCTCTCCTTCACATTGGCTTTGATCTATGCACCCAACGGTCAACAAAAGCGCTTCATCACAGGTGCCAAGTGGAGGTCCTACAGACACCAGATGCAACCATACTAGTGGGAGGGGACCTCAATCTGGGTATGTATCACAATATAGGCAGGCCCAGCCAACTTTATGGCCATATGGGATCCTTCTCCCCAGTAGTCCTGACCTGGCTTCGGGACTGCTTTCTCGATGACATCTGGAGAAGGGAACACCCTACATTAGAGACTACACTTACATTTCCCTAGTCCATAAAACCTATACACGCATTGTCTTTTTTCTGGGTACCACTGCGCTACAGGCCCTCATTCACAGTATGAGTATAGAACCCATGTCTCTCTCGGACTTTGCACCGATAGCCATACCCATTAGAGTGGAAAAAGACAGGAGGGTTCCCAGCACATGGAGATTAAGAGACTGCCGTCTCCAGCATCCATATAATGTTTGGATACTTAACATAGTCATAGCGTAATACCTGACCGATAATGATAAGGCCAAAAATGCACTCCCTACATTGTGGGAGGTTCTATAAAGTGGTAGTCAGAGGGGAACTGATAGCGATGTTGGGTAATGAAAACAAGATCATATGAGACAAGCAAACTCAACTGCAGAGTGAGGTAAAAGAGTTACAGGCTCCCAGAGCTTGGGCGCACTTGACAAAACACGCACACAACTACGGTGCCTAGACACAAATTCAATGTGGGCAGCAACAGTAGTGGAAGGATGCTGCGCACGTCTATGCTCTAAAATGAACCATGTTAAAGTCCAACTTGTGCAGGATGAGGCTGGACATGAAGTCACTAATGACACTCACACAGCCTCTACTTTTTGTGACTTCTACCGCACTCTTTACTCCCCAGTGGATTTAAATCAAACATCATCCATCCATGCTTTGGGAAAACGCAAGTGACAAAACTCACATCAGAACAAGCAGATTAGCTCAATAGGCTGATTCAGACCACTGAAGTGCTTTCTGCCATAACACATTTGAAACCTCTTAAATCCCCAATTCCGACAGCTTCACACCCTTCTTTTACCAGACTTTCTGCCAGACTATGGCTCATGTCCTTACCAGTGTCTTCAATTCCTTCATGAACAGTGGCACACTCACACATTCCATGCTAGAAGCCTCGATTACAGTCATACTTGCACCCGGGAAAAATGCCCAACTCTGTAGCTTCCACAGACCTATCTCGTTAATCAATATTGATGCAAAGCTCTTTACATGAATTCTGGCCTCTCAGTTAAACTCATATATGCCCAGCCTAATAGACCCAGACCAAGCTGGCTTTATCCCAAATAGGAAATATGGGGATAGTCAAAAATGATACTTCATGTCCATGAAAAGTTGCAATGGTCCCGGGCTTGATGCAGAGAAAGCATTAGAAAGTCCACAGGCCCCACCTCATTGCTACTGTAAAACACTTTGGCTTGCAGAATAAACTTTGCTGCTGGATCATGTGTGGGTACAGCTCACCCAGGGCCTCAGTGAGGGAAACGGGACCTCATCCAAATCCTTCCCCATACATAGAGGAACACAGCAGGGAAGCCCCTTGTCCACGCTTCTGTCCACTCTCTACATGGAGCCTTTGAACCAGTGGAAGCGGGCAGACCCGTATATCACTGGGGTCCGCATTGGAGACATAGCCCACACCATCAGCTTAGACGTGGATCAGCCTCCCTACTTGCTCTATTCCAATAGCTCTAAAGCTATCATTTGGTGTTAGTATTGAAGGTCAACTTACCAAAGGTCCACATCTTAACCCCTTTGCTGCAGAGCTAATTCCCCCGTGGCGCTGGGGGGAGGGGGGCGCACGCAGCACCACAGTGCTTGTGACGAGCTCAGCTCATCACGCTACACGGTGACGCTGTGCTCATAACGAGCACAGCTCGTCATGACCACGCCCGTTTTTCGGAACGTTCAGCACAGCGGGGAAATAGCCCAGCGTGTGAATGCCGTGCGTGTTATGACGAGCTCAGCTCATCATCAGCACAGCGCAACCGTGCCTCATGATGAGCTGAACTCGTCATGAGCACGGGAGGGGTTAAACCGGACAGTCCCATCTTCTTGCAGAGACAAGCTCAGTTTTCGTTACCCAATCACCTGGACAGAGATATCTACATTGTACCATATCTAGGGAACACTATCCCCAACAGCATCCAAAATATCAGAGTGTAATTACCGTACACTTCTAAAGCAGCTGAGGACAGACTTATCCATCTAGAAGTGGTGCCAATTGTCGTGGTTGCGCCATATAGCCACCCTCAAAATGACTATCCTACCTAAGGTTCTGTTTATGTTCCCAGTCATGCCCTTCTCCCTTCCACTGAAATCGTTGCAAGCACTACAGGCAGACATAAACACGTTTGTTAAGGACAGCAAAAGGCAGAGGATGAACCACCTCCTCTCCTATAGCCCACCATCAGAGGGGAGTCAGGGAGATTAGTATTCATGCTGGAGCAGTGTTGAGAGGCATCGGAGAAACACTGGTGCTTTATGGATCAGGTAGTTGCGGGGAGTCACATCTGGAAAGGCTCTCTGGCTGGCCCGCAGACACAGACCTCTGAGCCTGTACATCTGCCACATAACAAAAGATACAATGACGTTCTGGGGCACCATTGCAATGAGGAGAGGGCTAACGACATTCCCATCCCGATGACCCCCATTTCAATAAACCCGGCTTTTCTCCAGGCCTCCATGAGGACTGTTCCCACCAATGGGCTGGGGCTGCATGAAATTAGTCTACCTATTTGATGTAGATGAGGTCATCCCTTTTGACAGTTTGAAAAGAGATTACAACTGATATTGCGGTGCACTTGGGGGGGAAAGGGAGCTGCCTGCATAACATACCTACAGATCTGACACTGGGTGATGCAACCCACAGTCAACCCATTTGTGAGCAGGTGCTTAACCCCCTTTGAGAAATGATCCAGGTAAAGCACAATGACAGGCATCTCATATCAGAGCTATATGCTCTCTCAGTGCAATCACCTCAGGAGGACAAGAGTGCAGGCCAAGTTAGATGGGAAGCCAAGATGGGGAGAACACTCACACACAAAGAATGGGCAGATATATACCACAGAGCTTGTCATTCCTCGTATAGTGTGTCGGGCACCAAGAGTGCTGTCAATATAGTCTCCTATTGGAATACTGACCCCACGCGGTTACAGAGATGGTGTCCTGGTGCCAGTGCAGAGGCACTGGCACTCGGTTCCACTAGCTATGGAACTGTCCCAAACTATCCAGATCTTGGGAAGTGGTACTCTATACCATTGATTGCTTTTTTCACACACAGATACCACATATCCTGACATACACAATACTTGGCCACCCTAACCAGCTAGCATTCCAGCTGAAATCACTCCGAGGGTGTTCTTTTATGCATTTAGATATTCCCGTTGTTTTTACACAACCTGGGCAATCGGGTATGCAGTTTTGTTCCTGTACCAGGATTTAATCACTGAGGGGCATATTATCAAGACAGGCGATAAAATTATCGCCATTTTAGCGGCTAAAACGGCGATAATGGGCTTGATAATATGCTCTATGGAATTCCAATTGAAGCCCATGTTACATGTCCTTCACATTTAACATGGGCTTCAATTGGAATTCCATAGAGCATATTATCAAGCCAATTATCGCCGTTTTAGATGCAGTTTTCTGCCACTAAAACGGCAATAATTTTATGTCTCGTCTTCATAATATGCCCCTGAGACTTTTCCCGTCTAGACCTAATTTTGAGGGCAAATTATAAACTAATCTGGACTTGGGCTGTTGAAAATGGGAGACTGAAAGCATGTCTAAAAAGGTGCATTGTGTCTGGTCAAACCAGAAAGATAGCCTGCCTAAAAAAAGAAAAAGACATTTCCATAGCTTAGGCTGGTAGGATTCTTACTCTTATCACTTCCAGTATTTATATCAAAGAGGGACCTATAGATTCACCGGCCTAACATAATAGTTAGACAAATAGGGAAATTGTCTTTGTTTTTAGATGAGATAACTGATGCCAGTGGCCACCTCTTTCATGAATCCAAATCTCTAGGTATTTACAGCTAGAAAACGCCTCAGCAATGAGTTTTTTTTTAAAGTTTCAAAAACCTTTATTGAATCATTGTACAGTACATCAGTGCAATATACAGTCAGCGAATCATAAACTGCATTACATTGCAAGTACTCTCCACCTTCCCGTGACAATATATTCATAACAGCAACTCCCTTTCCCCCCCAAGTGCCCCCCGATATCAGTGGAAAAGTCTTTCAGCACAGTTCAGTTTGTAACCAATAGAGAATGTCGACATGCGGTGCAGATAACAAACTATATTGCAATATAAGTGGAGTGAGGCAAGACAATGCGTTAGATCACCCCCGTATTCAAGCGCCCCCCTTTCCAACTTCGACACCCTCCCCCACATACCTATAAGGAATTAACAAAACGCTTCCCATAGTATTAGCATCCCCCTGGCAATAAAATGCATAAATCTATTAGACCTCCATTCTCACTTGAGAGAGCGGGGACCCGATCCCAGGTTTGGCATCGTCTCCTGTCGCCACATCAGGTCTCGCCACCTCCCCCTCGACTTCTGCTTCCTGTGTTAGTAAGTAGGAGGTGAGTGGGCCCCAAATATCCTTCAGGCATGACTTAATGGGTAGCATTTCTGCATAGTAGCCCAGATTGTCTTGCCATGTGGTCATGGTTTGAACCCAGCATTTGAATTTGGGAGCACGTCACCTTCCCCAACGACAAGCCACATGTCGTTTCGCTAGAATCAGTCCCATAGCTAGGAACTTTTTGTGTGCTGTCTTAATATCTTGGGACAACCCTAAAAGAGCTATGAGTGGGCATGGGTCTAGGTAGTTCCCCAACATGATTGAGAGCCCTTCAAATGTCTGCGTCCAGAATGTGGCCACACGGGGCAGCGCCAAGCCAGGTGCAAGAAGTCCGCACCTCCTGCACCACATCTGATGCACCTGTTGTTGTATCTGAGTCGGAGCCTATACAGTCTGGATGGGGTGTGGTATAATCTGTGTAAAAATTTGAAGTGTATGAGCCGTAGTCTACTATTTCCAGTGACTGCTTCTGTGTGTATACAGCTGCGTTCCCATTGCTCATCGGACAACGGAGTGTCCAAGTCCTTATCCCATTCTTGCCTGGCTCTAACCGTATGAGATGGCAGTGCTGCCTGTGTGTGTTTATATAGAAGGGACACAGCGTGTTTAGGGGGCTCTGCCTGTAGGAAAGCGTGCAAGGGATCCAGTGTGGTTGACTCCTCGGGAAACGCAGGGGTGGCCGCCTTCACACTTTGACGGAGTCGGTTGTAGAGGAATGTGTCCATTATTGACGGTGTGCGTGTGGAGAAGAACTGCTCATTAGTATGGAATTGCCCCACGATTTATAGATCCTCCCAAGTACAGTATTTAAGATCTTCCAGCATCTTTTGGCAGATACCCTTGCACGTAACTTTTAATAACCGTGTTTAGGCCCGCCCCCGCTCCCAAGCCCCAAATAAAAAGCCTGGGGATCTGGTTCGATACAGCCTTGAACTTCTCGGTCCAAGCCACAAAGACTGCAGCTACCTGTTTTGGGTTGATGAGGATGCTGCGGAAGGTGCTCCCCCTGCTTCCATTCCAGGCAAGGAGGATCCTGGTCCAGGCCCTTATACTATCTCGCCTGGACTACGGGAACGCCCTCTATATGGGAGCTCCTACCTTTGCCACCCAGAAGCTCCAAGTCACCCAAAACAGCGCGGCCCGTCTACTTTATAATCTTCCCCGTTGGCAGTCAGCAAGGAATGCCCTAAGAGAGCTTCATTGGCTCCCTATAGTGGCAAGAGTACAATTCAAGGCCATGTGTATTTTACACAAAGCCTTTCATCGCACAGGCCCTGCAATTCTACAGCCCTTGGTCACTCCCTATGTCCCGTCCCGTTCCCTCCGCTCATGTACCCTCCAGCTGGCTACTTCCATCAGAGTTAGGAAAGCCCGCTGGGGAGGCCGCTGTTTTTCACACACTGCGGCCAAGTTCTGGAACACCCTCCCTTTATCCCTTCGGGGAACTGTTAATCATCTTTCCTTCAGGAAAGCCCTGAAAACACACTTGTATGCTAAATCCTGCTGATCTGCCCTGAGCCCGCGCTAAGTAAGTTTTCAGTCATAAGCGCTACGAGGCCTCCGGGTAGATAGCGCTATACAAGTGCAGTTTTCATTTCATTTAATTCATTTCATTTCATTTCATTTTATTTCATAAAGGGTTTCGCATCAGAGTCAGTCAGTCAAGTCAAATTATCTTTATTCAATTTAGTTAAAAATCATACAAAGAGCATAAAAACATATTATATACAAGTAAAATATAATTAAACGGTTTCATTTCAATCGAGTTCATGTGACAGGGTGTTACAGTAAAAAACAGAGTTTAAAAAATCTATAAAAACAATTTATACAGGGAAGTTTACTAAATTCTTGCGTGTACTTGATCTAGCTGCCGCCACTAAGAAATTTGCCATGCAAAATGTAATGCGGATATTTTTCAATGATTGTAAGTAAAACATGGCTGGTCTCACCTGGGAGAAGCCAGCTTCCCTTAGAACAGGTAACAAATGTTTTTTTTCTCTGTTCAGAAAAAAAATCGCAAAACATAATAAAGTGCATGGTGTCTTGTACAGAAAAATTATCACAAGTACAGGGTGGAGATAACTCTGGTTTTATCCAGGTATTAAAACTGCCAAGGTAAAAATGAATAAGATTGAACCTAAATTTCGTTAAAAGACACCTGTGAAATGTATTGGTGACAAAACACAAGTAAGGTTCAAGTGCAGGTGAATGAAGTAACATATAATGGCGTCTAACGGAAGGCTTTAACAGTTCAGTTTCTTCTCGGCTCATTCTTGCCCTTAGCATAAATTGTTTTTTTATAGTATCCACATCTTGGTTTGTTATGCCAGAAGGGTCAGTATATAAATCTGTCCGTCCCAGGTCCATTAAGGTTTTTTTTAAATAGGCCAGCCATGGGATTGCACTACTATGCTTCAAACACATGACATCTTTCATGATCAGATGGATAAGGGTTAGTTCTGTGTTTAACCATGTCTTGAGCCAGTATATTAGAGGCGCCAGTTTTAACCTATCATGGACATAGTCCATTCCTACCTCCGGGTGAATGGAAAAGGTCGGTGTTGATTGGGGAAGGCACAAAAGAGAGCGTAATAATCTATTTTCTGCCTTCTGGATATTTTCCAAACGTGCGTAACCCCATAAAGGCGCACCATGTAGTGCCACAGAGAAGCATTTGCTGTTATAAACATTTAAGATGGCTTCCATTTGTCTGTGACCCAACCTTTTGGCAAAGCCCAAAAGGGCTGTTGATGTCCTTGTCACCGCTAGGCTTTTGGCCCTTACCTGGGGTCCCCAGGTACCCTTATTGTCAAAGAGCACACCAAGGTAGGGGAAAACGGGTACTCTAGAGACTATCTCTCCTTTACATCTAAATGTTTTTACCATGGCTCTTTTCTTTTGCGGGTCAACGTCCATAGTGTGAGATTTAGTTGAATTAACCTTCAGGTCAAGGTGGTCCATGAAGGTACCAAATGCATCCAAAAGCTATTGAAGACAGACGCCAGTACGAGCTATAAATACTGCGTCGTCCACGTATAGGAGAGCAGGGATCTTAACTTCTCCTACACGCAGAACATCTCTCGCAGCCCCCTCTAAGTGGTTACCTAGGCCGTTGATGTAAATTGTGAATAGCAGGGGTGCTAATATGCAACCCTGCCTGACGCCCCAATTCGAGTTAAAGCGGGACGTACATCTACCTTCTTTTGTGACCCTCACCACAGCAAAGAGCTCTTGGTGGAGTGAGGCCATAAACCTGACCAGAGCCTCATCAATCCCTATCCTCAAGAGGGTGTCCCATAGCTTAGACCTATTGACCAAATCGATGGCCGAGGAGAGGTCCATGAACGCTAGGTACAGTGACCCCTCCTTGGCCACCGTGTATTTCGAGATCAGCAGGTGTAAGTTAGAGCACTGCTCGATCGTGCCTCTTTTCTCTCTGAACCCGTACTGGATGTCGACCAAACCACCACAGCCTTCCAGACTATTCCTTAGCCTAGCCAAAAGGACTCTACCCAAGATCTTTATAGCAGAGTCCAAAAGGGATATAGGCCGGTAGCACAGGGGTAGTCCCTTTGCCTCTTCGCATCAGAGTCATTTTAGGAGAGTACAGCATCGGGGATTCCAATTTGTGGGCTATCCGCTGCCATGCTACGACCGTGCAATCCACAGTAGAAGGGTCCCGTCCATGCGCCTTTACCGACGTGAAGAGATAGGCTGCAGAGGGCGTTGGAGCCATATAACCATCCTCAACTTCCAGGTGAGGCATGAAGGGTGGCAGGTGAAACCAATACACTACAAAGTGAGCCTGTGCACAGTAGTAATATAATTCAAAATCCGGCACATCGTACCCTCCCTGATTATAAGGCAGCATCATTGTGCGTAAGTTGAGGCGCCCCTGTTTCCCACCCCACATGAGCCTCGTAAGTTGTGCCTTGAGTGAGCGAAAGAAGAAATTACCCGGGTGATATGGTATGTTAATAAAGAGGTACAGCAGCTTTGGCAACAGCACCCTCTTGATCAGCGAGATTCTTCCTGCTATGGATAGGGGTAAATGCAGCCATTTTGTGACGGTATCAGTAATTTTGTACATGGCGGTGCGATAATTCACTCTCATCAGTGCATCCCTATCCCTAGTAATGTGTATGCCCAGGTGCTTGAGTTCCTCCGATTACCAGACTAGTGGGTAGTCTAACTGATGCGGCTGGGTGTTGTCCGTAAGAGGAAAAACTGCGGACTTCGACCACTTTAATTGTATACCCGATAGGGCATCAAATTTTGTGATCTCCTGCAGCATGGGGTTCAGATTATCCTGAGGTTTGTGAACGTATAATGTCATGTTGTCCGCTTATAGAGAAATAAGCAGTTGCCTGGCAGGGTAGATTAGCGCCTTGTCATTGTGGTGTTGGCGCAATTTAGCGGCTAGAGGTTCTATGGCCAGGAAAAATAGGATGGGAGATAGGGGGCATCCCTGACGCGTCCCCCTAGAGATGGGAAAAGGGGAGGATCTGGCCTCATTGAGGAGCACCAACGCCACTGGCCTACAGTAGAGAAGTTGTACCCATTGGAGGAAAAATCTGGGCATCCCCATGCGACCCAATACACCCAGCAGGTAGTCCCATTCCAGGGAGTCAAACGCTTTGGTAGCATCAAGAAAAACAACCACTGCGGTACAGTTGGGGTCTGTGTCTTGCAAGACTGCGGCAACGGTCCTCAGGTTGTGCGCTGTGGACTGACTGGGGATGAAACCCGCCCGGTCGGTTAGCACAAGATGCTACATCAGCAGATTGAGTCTAGTCGCAAGAACTTAAGCAAGTATTTTCAGGTCGCAATTCAATAGCAATAAGGGCCGATACGAGTCGCAGCACACCATGTGTTTCCCTGGTTTAAGTAAGGAGGTGAGCAGGGCCTCTCGCATTGTCTCTGGCAAGCATCCCCGATCCCGTGCCGCATAGAAGATCTCCCTGAGAATAGGAACTAGTATAGGGGCATACACCTTATAGCATTCTATTGGCAGCCCGTCCGACCCCGGGGGGCGCCCTGATTTCATTTGCATTATAGCCTCTGAAATTTCATCCAGTTCCAAGTCTAGGAATTTACGCTGGGTATCCCCCAACCATGCCAGTGCTGTATCCTCTAGATATTATGTCAAGTCTAGTGGGGCACCCCTCTGGGAAGAATACAGGTTGCTGTAAAAATCTCTAAATATATTAAGTTGGTCTGGAAGGTGCCGGTGTGTGTTGCCCTGTGCATCTTGTATGGCAGTTACGTAATTAAAGAACTTAGGGGGCCTAATCCCATTCGCAAGTGCTTTTCCTGGCCAGTCTCCCTCACCATACACCCTTGCCATATGCGGTTTGTCTCGAAATCTACCCTCCCTGTCAGTCAGCTCCTCATATTCAGTTAGTGTGTCACGCATAGTGGCTCTAAGTGCTTGTCCTTCGGGGTCCGTAATGATGTCTGTTTCCAGCTGTTTAAGTTTCTTTTCTAATTTGTCAAGGTCGTTGCGTAGTGTTTTGAGAATGCCGCCTCCTTTGGAAATACACCACCCCCGGGCCGGAACCTTAAAAACCTCCCACACTGTTGTTACGCTAGAAACCGAATCCAGTTTTCTCTCAAAGAAGTCCTGTATGTCTTGCTCTATTTCCGCCTTAAATACCGTGTCCTGTAGATATTGGGGGTTAAGGTGGCAGCTTCTTTAGGGGGAGTGTTGTAGTGGGGCCTGTAGCTCCACCACAACAGGTGAGTGGTCAGAGTATGTGTGGGCTAAGTGCCCCGCCGTCCTCAGCCAGTGCGCTATTCCAACAGATAAAAAAACATAGTCAAGCCTAGCCCAGGAAGTGTGGATTGCCGAGTGATGTGTACCCACCCGCCCAGTGGGGTGCGTGAACCTCCAAGAATCAATTAGACAATTATCAGCTAGGAGGTCTTGCAGCGTCCTGGACGAGTTAGTATAATGTGTAGGGGAAGCCTTGGACCTATCTAGTTGGGACTGCATTGTCGTATTGAAATCCCCTCCCCATATTACATAGGTAGTACCTATCTCTTGGATCTTACTCCATAATCGGAGTGGTTGGGGCTCATCGGTGTTTGGACCGTAGTAGTTGGCAAAAGTCACATTGTAGGCTCGTTCCACTGTGAGGTGCGCTAAGGCATCCCTACCAAATAGGTCCACCAATAGCTTTTCGATGAAATCCTCCATTCTGCCTACATTATGGACTCTGTAAGGCCCAGGATGCGCACGTTGTTCCTTCTGGAACACGCCTCCAAATCCTCATTTTTCCCAGCTATAATTCGGAGCAACTTATCCATTTGTGTGATTTGACCCTTGCTGGTAGTAGCTCCATCCTCCAAGTCAGATACCCTGGTTTCCACTTCCTTAATGCGCTGCTCATGCTGATCTAATTTATTAACCACTGCCTCCATACGCAGGTTAATTGTGTCTATTTTGGCATCTATTTACATGAGGCTTTGCTTCATCCCGAGCAGGAGCGATATCCAGACCTCCTCTGGCTCCCCCATAGCCTCTGAATCTGCATGTTCCACTGATTGCGATCTGGGCGCTTTGCGAGCTTCTAATGGAATTTTAGATTGTTTGGACTCTGTGCGCCCCATTGTGGAAGCTCACTGGTCGTGTTTCAGTAAGGATCCGGCCCGGCGGGGAGGGGGGGGGAGAGGACTTGAGGTTCAACACAATGCAGGGATTACTTGATCGCGTAGCGGTGAAGACTGAGTATTGTCATAAAGTGAAGTGTGAGCTGTGCCTGCAGATGATACTTTCAGAAAGAGTCCCTTCACTGAGACTGGAGCACACACCCACAAGAGCCAGGAGTAGTCGTTAGCACAAAGCACCCCACAGTTGTGGCCATATAGTAGATAGGAGCAAAGACTGATCTGTGCAGGCTTAAATGTCAATGGCCAGTATCAAGGGCACATCAGGAACTACTAGAGGTCAAGCTACCAAGCAGTATACGCCACTATGCTGTAAGGCACGAGCGCAGGAGGCTTGCGTTACTATTATATAGTCTGTGCACCTCAGTTATCTCTGGGCTCTGCACCGCTGGAGCCAAGCAACATCCATCTGCCTCAAAACAATCACCGGTATTTGGAAATGCAGCCGGGAAGCCTGGGTGAAGCAGAGTCGGGGAACTTCTTGAAGCTTCACAAGTAGTCAGTGTGGGTAAATGGCATTCAGGGCAGGCTGTCGCTAAGATGGTGGGCCACCGCTTCAGGTATGAGCGCTGTGGAAGAGGAAAATGGCAGCCGCTCCGCTCCGCAACTCGCAGCTCGATTCTGATGCCAGGGGGGGGGGTCTCTCTACCAGGTCAGCGTGGGTAAATGGCATCCAGGGCAGGCTGTCGCTAAGATGGTGGGCCACCGCTTCAGGTATGAGCGCTGTGGAAGAGGAAAATGGCAGCCGCTCCGCTCCGCAACTCGCAGCTCGATTCTGATGCCAGGGGGGGGGTCTCTCTACCAGGTCTGCGCAGGTAAATGGCATCCAGGGCAGGCTGTCGCTAAGATGGTGGTAGAGCAAAATGGCAGCCGCTCCACAACTCGCAGCTCGGTCAGAGCAGGTGGGGCATGCAATATATCATTAAGTCCGGTTCAGGGCTCCAACAGTATCGGGCTCGCCACTGCCGCTCAACGCTACAGTCGTCTTCCGTCAGCCGTCTGGCCCAGACCCCCATGAGCCCTCGGGCTGCCGCAGATGTCCCAGCTGGGTTACAGGCCACCGCCAGTAACTGATTCTGATGCCGGGGGGGGGGGGGTTCTCTCCACCAGGTACACCTCTGTGCCCCTCCCCAATCGAGACGAGTTTGTGGGAGCAAACGAGCACTTCCGCCTTCGGCGCTGCAGTCCTCCACCTCCAGCTGCCGCCTCGGTCTCTCCCAGCTGTCACGGCCGCTTCTGTGGTTGTGCACCAGACCTCCACTGTCCGCTCAGGATTTCGGCAGCCTGTGCAGCCGCAGGTCAGCAGATGAGGCACCGCAAAGGATATCTCCGGGATCAGCGTGGCTTCAGGACTCCCACGGTGAGGGCAGATCTTTGCTTACTGTGCTAAGGATGGGGCTGAAGGATATTTGTCTGCCCAGCTGGGATGGAGCCTCACTGGTGCGCGGCCATCTTGGTTGTGCTCCACCTAGCGCCCAAGTCTCGGCAATGAGTGTCCTAAAATGTTCAACTGCACAGTTTATCGGTTATTTTCTCAAATATTACTGTGATTCTTTTTTAAACATTTGCAATCAAGTGATTGGCCTTACTATTGGATTCCAGACCGCTTAATAGCATTTTAGGCCAACACCTGTCTGGTCTAATAAAACAGTATTATCCGCATAATCTTAAATTTGCACTGCCTGTCAGCGTAATCTTGGGGCACATGATCTATCATCCTTAAAGCAGATCCTAGATCTGTCACAAAGATCAAAAAGTATGCTGTTTAACATTAGGGGTGGGTGTAACTATCGTAATTCCGTGTCGCGACATCATGCAAACATTTTCAAGAATTCCGCGAGATTACACAAAATTATGTGAGAATGGTAATTCTGCGTTTAGCGCTATTTCACAGTGCAAAAAATGCTCCTTGAAAATAAATAGTGCTAAATACAAAAGAACATGGAAAGCGAGCAGCCACCCGTGCTTGCTAAATGTGCTCCTAGAGTATGATTTTCCCCCAAATTACTGCTGGCACTTAGCCCTATTTTCTTAGCTCTAAATGCATCCTTGTATCCAAAATGGACGTGAAGATGCATTTTGAGCTAATAAACAGGACTAAATGCAGCAGAACACGAATAGGGATCCCAAAAGTACTCTTAATTGTGCAAGAAGGAATTATCACATAATTATCGGTAATTCCGCATCAATTGTAGAATCATAACAATTAATCCAATTAATTTAGCCTAATCATTATACCACCCAGACTATTTAACATGCACCCCCACCCTCCTTTTCAGGCCTCTTTTTTATTTTTTATTCTGCAATATGGCTGGCATTTCCTAATTTCACACACACAGCTAGGTGTCATGGGGTAAGCGCTGGCTTGCAAGAAGAAGCCTTGTAGAGAATCTCCAAAGAACCAAGGGGCATATTATCAAGGGGGTTTATCTCCGCTTTTTTGGCTTTAAAAGCCAAGAAAGCTGAGATAAAATTATCTCCCTATTATCTAGCTGTCGCTAACACCAGTTAGCGACAGCTAGTAGGAGATAGCGACCATCTTGGGCCCCACTTTGCATGTCAGTGATATTTATCAATAATGACATGCAAAGTGGGCGTGCCAAGATGTTAGCGACTGGAAGCAGTCGCTAACATCGCTATCTCCTATTAGCAACTTTTGGAGATATTCGCGCTAAGCGCACATATCTCCAAAAGCTAACACCTGCCCTGAGCAGTTCTTAGCCATGTTATCCAATGGGAGGTGGATAACATGGCTAAGAGCATTAGCTCGCTAATGCATGAATATCGCTGACTTTTCAGCGATATTCATGCATTGCGGCCGATTTGTATCATATTTGCGATAAACCTTAGTAATACCAAGGTTTATCTGCGATAAAAATCGCCGCAGCTCGGCAATCATTGTTTCACGCTAACCAAGCAATAGCGATAATTATCGCTATTTCAATATCATAAATAGAATTCGGCTTTTGCGTAACAGAGGGGCATATTACCAAGCAATAGCTATAATTATTGCTATTGCTTGGAAATATGCCCCTCTGTTACGCAAAAGCCGAATTCTATTTATGATATTGAAATAGACTGGAAGTCAATGCAGCAGATGTATAATGGGAAATATCTGGAGAAGCGTGGGTGTCAATCAGAAATGTAAGGGCAATGACATTATTAGTTATTCTCCCATCGTCATTCACCTAAGACTTGAGTTGTAACTGCACAATGTAATATATGACATCAACATCAATTAATGCTATCAATCTGTAGCTCTTGAGGTCGGAACAGGAGACCGTCTTATATAAAGGATGTAAGATGGAGTCCTACCAGGATTCTGTTGCAATGGCTGTTTTGTAATGGTAGTTAAACAATGTGCAAAGACTGGGCACCAAGAAGGGGATTTTATGATCGAAAATGGTGGATGAAAAGCCCTTGAGGACTGGCGCCCCACAAGACCTGCTGTTTTTGCGGCACTGCTGAATCAGCACTGTAGATTCCTAGGCCAGATTGTTGACTTGAACATGAAGTTGGAGCTTGTATGCCCCCTCCACTTTACATGCAAAGATAATCCTTCTACATTTTTTACTCCAGCCCTGGGACATGCATTAAGAAAAGCTGTGGACCATGGTCATGCTTCATTCGTAATATTGTCTCAAAGTTGTTACTTGCATGAAACACGTGAGCAGATTTAAATGTACAAAATAGAATTGCATTCCTGTTATGATTACTGTGCATCTTACCCATAGGAGAGTCTGAGGGAAAAAACTTTTCAAGGTGCAAATATTTGCAGTCTGTGAAGATATTAGTGTTTGAGTGTCAGTTTGATCTGCTTTGTCTGGGGTGATCTGAAATGCCCCAGAGGCTGTTTTGGAAACCTGAGTAGTGTAGGGGAGTAATGTGGGCCCCTGTGGTGCAAGAGGCGCCCCAAGCCTTTAGGGGCCCCTCAACCCATCATGTGAAGCCAGTTTATCCAAGACCAATAAATATCTGTGAGATAAGGGAGACTAAGCGACTCCTCTTATCATTCTGTGAAGGTCTCTATCATTTTGTGTTATGGAGGGAACCTGACGTACATCATGATGTGGGGGGCAGTAAAGTGTCCAGTGACTATAAGTGGTTTCTTGGGAAATGACATTTGTAACTCTTGTAACACTGTGAGTAACTGTCTAATTAATATTGTTGTTTGTGTTCAATGAGTGTTTCTCTACACACTAACTAAAATGAAACCATGTATGAGGCCTTCCAGTTCTTTTCAGATAAACAATAACTGAGTGATGGTCCAAGAAAGATTAATATGCCTAATTGTGTAAGAACCTTTTATAGAATCAATCAATCACGGCATTTATAATATTGTTTTTTGTGTTCAATGAGTGTTTCTCTACACACTAACTAAATAGTAAGACCCCCCAAACGTTTTCCCTCTATTAGCAGTTTTAATAATTAGAGCTGAGAAGACTTTGTAATAGGCGAGGCGGAGAGCTTCAATGCACCATAACCCTTGAATGCAGAGAATGTTGAGGTTTTGAACAAATGAAATTGACTCAGTGTCTTATTGTAGGTGCCTCCAACTTCGATTTTGTGGAAACAAAATAACAGATGTAGTGATGATTTTGGTGTACTGAGTTAGGAGCGTGTGTTGTGATTAAAGTTCAATTGGTGTGTTTTTCCTAAGGTTAGTGTTTAAGGAGCCAAGACCAGCCACCTTATTCTTTCGGAGTGTGCTTACGGGTAATGCAGCTCACTCGATGTGAATTTGCAGTGAAGGAGACAGTCATGTTTTGAGGTTCACTATGGTGAATTGTTGAGACATACATTGCAGTTGTCAATAAACAACGTATGTGCCTCACAGACTGGTTGCAACGAGGTGATGAGACGGTTGTAGGACAATTGACATTGGGATGTTACAATTCCCCAGTTTTCAAAAAGATACCATGACTTCAAGTAACTACAGTTCTATTATTGTGCCCTTTAATCATTGAGGGGCATACTACAAAGGATATCACTCGAGCACAGATGTCTCTGATCGCGAAAGAGCTGCAGGAGGCAAAGAATATTCCCTCTTTTCTCTATTGAATCTGTCATGGGTCCCCCTAATGTGTAACACGCAGTGTATGCCAATACCAATTTATTGTCACGAGTGGGGGCTGATGATCTACTCTCTTCAAATGCTACTGCCTCTTCCATTGCTTGCTACAATGTAGGATTAACAGACACGTGATCCAGATACTTCCTATCATCAGGCTTGATATGTACTATGTTGTAAGACCCCTCAAGGTTGTTATTGTGCATAGCCTGTTGCCTCTGATCATGGGGCAAAATGCTGTAGTCGCACTGGAGGGCAGGATGCTTTAATCGTGTGGAGCCCTAATGGTTCTAGATGTGTTCTGCTGCTTGAGTGCGGATCTAGGAGCATTGTCTTTGATACTATTCATTTATATATTTATTTATTTATTTAATGCGATTTTATATAGCGCGAACATTACCCAAAGGTGTCAGAGCGCTTTACAAAAGAACCAGTAGCATTACATAAGGACTTTGGATTACATGAGATACATTAGAGATACAAACGGAAAAAAAGTGGAAATTTACAAATTATAAACTCTAAAATCACATAGGAATGGTAGCAAGTACAAAGGTCTACTACATATACTAGTGGTTAGAGTTATATATATATATATATATATATATATATATATATATATATATATATATATATATATATATATATATATATATATATATATATATATATATATATATATATATATATATATATAAATAGTAAGTTCATTCAGGATTGCATTTTGACAGTGATTAGGTTTGGACAATTATATATCACATATTTACAGAGTCACAGTCCAGTCATGGCCCAGTCATGGCATAGAGAACTTCCGTGGAGACAACGAAAAAAAAAAGTCTGAGAAAGAAAGTCAAAACAGTCCGGAGGTGGTGAATGAAAGGTGCGAATGGTCAATCTGGTGAAAAAGGGCGCTGACCAGTGGCAAGGATCTGTAAGATGGTGAACAAGAACAAAGACCCCAAAAACAAGATGGCGGGAATGCTGGTAGAACAACAAAACCGAGTAAACAACCAGCAATGAAAAACCTACCACAAAAGCGGAGCTGAATGGGGAAGGCGGCAGTCTTTTAAGGTGTGGTGCTGTTCTGCTCTCTCTCTATGATGGCACACCTTGCCTGGCATGTGCTAACGCAGACTCTCATGAGCTACACAACAAAGGCGTCTATGTTGTGGGAAGCATAGGTTTTGTCCTGGAAGGAGTCCCCTCCACTGCAGAAACTCTGCTTAAAGATGTTTCCCACTTTGTATGTGAGCTGTACAATGCAGCCCACACAAAGGAGATATTAAAACATTTCTACTTTCAACAACTGACTGGAGGAACTACAGGATTTAGGTGCAAATCATTGCCTACAATTCTTTGTAGGTATGGAATTGTGTCAAAACCCATGGGTGGATTCATGGGAATGTCCATTCACCACCATAAAACAGCACCTTGATGCAAACTAATGCAAGGCAGCACACTGCACAGAAACGCAAGATGTACTTAACTAATGACTGCTCACACTGTTTTAATAAATTCCAGTCTCGGAGTATAATGATGATAATACCCGTGCTTGCCTGTCAATGGAGGGGGTTGGGGGTGAGACCCTGGGAGGGCTTTTTTATTTACGCTTCAAGACAGCATAGCTGATTTTTTTGTTTTAAATGGCTGTCTGTGGGGTCATCTCAGGGGCCAAGCGTCCAGTAAATTCTCCTGACATGATTGTTTGTTCGAAGGTGTCTTATTTTTCCCTTCTCTTTGAAGAAGCAGACCACCTTTAGCGCTCCTCAGTTGGTACTATCCTCATGTACCTGGATTCCAACCTAAAGCTTTTTATTTAGCTTCCTGAGCTTTTTCCTGTTCTTTTTTTGTGTTAAACGAAAGGTCAGAAGCATCCTTATCGCAAAGCTTGTTTCTGGGAGCTGATTACTTCTTCAGGCGGGTTATTCCGGGGTTCTTCTTACCTGCATCATGTGTGCAATGCATTATGGTTTGCTCCTTCAGTCCAGAAACGAAGAGGCATATTAGCAAGAACCTCGTTAAAATTATCACCGTTTTAGCGGCAGGAAACTGCCACTAAAACGGCGATAAAGGGCTTGCTAATATGCGTTATAGAATTCCAATAAAAGCCCAGGTTAGATGTCCTGCCCATGTAACCTGGGCTTCTATTGGAATTCTATAACGCATATTAGCAAGCCCATTATCGCCGTTTTAGCAGCAGTTTCCTGATGCTAAAACAGCGATAATTTTAACGAGGTTCTTGCTAATATGCCCCGAAATCCTATAGTACGGTTGGCAGTGTGCCGAGTTTGTCTAATATCACTGCTCCTGTCTTTTACATTTTGTGCATCAGCTTGTGTACGCATATTCAAATTGTAGCTGGCCACGGTTAGTGACAGTTCAACCAAACAACGTCATCTTGTTGGAAGGGAAAGAGGGAAGCAACTGTTGTGACCCGACAGATAGGGCGACAGGACAGTAAGACACTAGGACCCTGTGGGTCATGAGGGAGGTGACGAGGTCATCGGACACCACATCCGTTTAGGGACAGGAAACAGGGCAGACGAGCGCGGCAGCCATTTTAAGGCCAGGCACAGCGCGAAGAGGAGGAAAAGTTGCCTAAAAGTGAATAAAAGCACTGTTAAACACAAAAACAAAGTAAAAAAGACTGGGCAAACAGAAAATAAAAGAACAAAGAGCAAATAAAGATCACCGAAGAAATAAAGAAGGGTGAAAGAATAGAGACAACAAAATACAAGGAAAAGGAAACAAGACAAAGGCAAAGGAGGTCATAAAAGTGACGAAGAGTCACAGAAAAGGGTACAGAATAGAAAAGGCAGAAATAAAGGCACTGAAAAAAATAAAAAAGGAAAACAGATAAAAGAAAAAGTAAACAAGAGGAGACAAAGAACAAAAGAAGGAGTACAAATGGCACACCCAAAACCAAGTGCTCAATATAGGAGGCCACTACCATTTAGCTTATCTGAACCACAGACTGGGATCCGATGGGAAAAATGGGTTAGACGCTTTGAAAACTAAGTCGAAGCAAATGATGTCACAGCGGCCAAGAAGCGAGGACTGTTCCTAAACTTAGTGGGAGACGAGGTTGAGGACTTGCTAGTGACACTGCCAAATGAAGAAATAGCTACCTACGACAAGTTAAAAAAATGTCTAACGGACAAGTTTGATCCGCAACGAAACGTTGATTTCGAGAGATACAGCTTTATGATCACCGTCCAAGAAGCTGAAGAGTCACTAGATGATTTCGCAACAAGGCTGTGAAAACTAGTGACACACTGCGAATTTGACAAATTCGACAACGAGCAAGCAGTAAGGCTACGGATCATTGAAGGCTGTCGTGACAGAGGATTCAGAACAAGGATCCTAAAAGAACCGACCTCATTGGAGAACATCCTATCACTGGCAAGACCAGAAGCGAGAGCAAAGGCACATGCCAAGGAAATGGAAAGAGGGAAGAACGTTGAAATCGAAAACGCACACCACGTGACGCACAACTATCTCACAGGCCGGTGGAGGAATGACTGGAGGGAACAAACAGAGAGGAGATAACCTGAAGGAACATGCTACAGGTGCGGAATGGAATTTTGACACAGAGGCCCGTGCCCAGCGTTTGGCCAGACGTGCTAAAGATGTAATAGAAGAAACCACTACGCCAGTGTGTGCCAAGGCGTACAAATCAGAGATGACAGAGGAAAAACAGGAAGACAACAAGAATCGACAACAAAACACGTCAGATATGTTGACAATGAAAGGAGAAGTTCATCACGAGGATCAGGCGAAGAAGAGGAAGAAGAGAAAGTGGAAAGGCTATATCACATGTCCGAGGCCCACACAGAACTGAGTGAGGGAGACGAAAAAGGAGAAAAAACCCACACAACAGACAGAAGCACATGGGAAAAGACGGACTCGGCAACGATAGGAGTAGGAGCACATGAAGAGGAATTTGTACTAGACAGTGGTGCAACATGCAATGTCATGTGTGCATCAGAATACGAGAAGATGGAAGCCAAGCCGACACTAAGAGTGTCCAGAGTTGAGGTTCTCACCTGGGGTCAAAGAAACAGGTAACAAGCCTGGGAAAGTTCACAGAGGAACTGAGGTATAAAGACAAAAAGAACAAAGAGGACATCCACGTGCTGAAAGGCGATGTCCCAGGATCATGCCTATTGAGCAACAGCATCGCCCAAACCATGGGTCTCATAGCAATGACATATGACACGAAGAGAACGAAAGACACACTGAGCGTAAGCGAAGAGAAGATGCAGGGACCAGAGAAAGAGGAAGAGAACGAAAAAGAATCTCTGAGGGAACGAACACAACGAAGGCAATAGAAAGGGAGGAGCTGACGGAGATAGCGCCAGCCGGCCCACACCACTGGGCACAGGGCAAGGAGCTAGAAGCAGACGAAGAATAGCTGGCAAGAGGAGAGCAGAAGGAGGACAACCGACAAACAGAAGCAAAAGCTGATGGCAGAGAACAGCGACCAAGGGAGGAATGCAAGGGGACAAAGAGACTAAGTGATGAAACGTAGGAGTCAGAGACTGGGGAGACGGGTCGACCAGACCTATGGACACTCTCTCTCTCTCTCTCTCTCTCGCTCTCTCTCTCTCTCTCTCTCTCTCTCTCTCTCTCTCTCTCTCTATCTTTCTCTCTCTCTCTCTCTCTTTTTCTATCTCACCATAAAAATCAATATATGCCGTCAAGGAGTGAGGGGGCGAAAATGATCAATAGAACTGTACCATGAACATTTGTTTGCAACAAAGGGGGAGATGTTGTGACCCGGCAGATAGGGCGACAGGACAGTAGGACATTAGGACCCTGTGGGTCATGAAGGAGGTGACCAGATCACCGGATACCACATCCGGTTAGGGACAGGAAACAGGGCAGACTGACCAGGACGGGTACAGAGACGGACGTGCATGTAACGAGCTCCAAGAAAAAGAAATAAAGGAAGTATTGCATAACTAACCTGTGTCCTGAGTTGTGATATATTGCCCGGCGCCTACCACGGAGACACGACAGCAACCAAGACATTTAAAAGGAAGCCTGAGTCAGATGCTGCTACTACAAAAATTTCCAATCACAGTTTAGGGTTTGAACCGTATATCCGTGAGCCTGGATGCCTTCAATGATCTGCTCCTCCAAAAATATCTTGGTGTGAGGTTTCTGTCTTCCAAGTGTCGTTAATAGGAATTATCATTAGTTCTGTGCTGAGAGGAATGGTCATTTGGCCCTGGCATAGGCATAAGCATTGCCCTGGATGAACCTGCCCTCTAACCCAATATTAATTTGGCTTTGGGCTTATGTTCCACAGTGAGGCAACTTATAGAGCTCTAACTTGTTTTTGCACTATGCACTTGTCTATGCACTTCAGAAGTGACTCAAACATGCTGGGTAGACTGGGGTTAGCATTTAAGAAGGGATAATGTTGTCTCTCCCCTAGGAAACATTGGGAGGACCTTTGGTTATCGAAAAGAGTTCTTGCCTGGGGGCTCAGGCATTTTGTCCTGTCTTAGACCCAAAGAAAAGGTGCCAGGAAAGTGGATCAAAAGACTTGCTAGCCCATTAGCTGCTACTGATCCTTCCGGTTGGTTAAGTAGTATCCTTTCTGCAACTCTGCGATGCCTTTTTGGCGCCATTGTGATGGCTTGTAGCTTGCAACACAATTAAAATCAAGTAAACATACTTATGGAGATGTGTGACGAGGAGAATAGACTCCGTAGATCGAAGGTATGGTCTGAGGTAAGCTCCGAGAGTTTTTCCTATTCTATCTCTATTTTATTCCTATTCTCTTCCTGATCTGAACTTGCAGCAAACAACTGACCATGTGAACCACATTTGCTTTTGCTGATACACATGTTGATGTTTAGAGTTATACCAAAGGTATAATGGTGTACAATTAGGAGAGGACGTTTTTACAGTGTCTAAACCAAAGAAACTCATGTTTCGCCAATCTCCATTTTGACATGATTGTAGATATCAAAATGGAGATTGGCGAAACATGAGTTTCTTTGGCTTAGACACTGTAGAAACAAATGAAAGACTGGGAGATAGAAAAAAGAAATTGAGGCAACTTGAATCAAAATATATCATCAGACTTCACACAAGGATCCCTAAAGCGACGAACTTTGAGAAGGAATATTATGTACACTTATAACAACAAAAACCTGCCTAAAAACCTGCCAGCAAGAGAACTGAACTGTTTCGCAGTTGACGTGTGCTTTTTCAAGACCACCGACAACAAACCACGGAGGACATCAGTGGAACTGAGCGATAAAACCATTAAAGTATGGGGTACTATACCCAATACCTCAGTACACCGATAACCCTTTTAAACAAAAGGCTATCATGTGACAATTTGATAACTTGCTACCATAGTGTAAATGTTGTAAAAAGGTATAAACCAAGGTTGTTACCAAACAAAGGTCTAAGTAAGGTATACACTGCTAACAAATGATTGCGTAAATTGATTCTGTCAGAAGGGATTTAGCATTGTTTTTAACTAAACTACAACTCCAATAAGTCTATGGGATGTGAATTCACAGGAAATGATATAAAAACAGAGATGAGAGTAGTGCCCCCTCCCGTGAGAAAGGCCGAGCTGGCCGAAATGTGTCGGTGTGACAGACTGGCTCTGTTTCAGTAATAAAGGTCACATTGCAAGATTCCAGAGTGCGGCGTCCTTTGTGTTTAAAAAAAATAAATTAAACAAATAAAAAAAAATTATGTATATATATATACACTTATATATGTGTGTGTGTATTTATGTGTGTGTGTGTGTATCTATGTGTGTGTGTATTTATAGTTAGGACCACGTTTACAGGTGAAATAGATTTTTGGGTTTGCTAATAATTTTGGTGGTTTTGATGGATCTTCAAGAAACTTTCACAAAAAAATGCCATCCACCTCAGCTCCTTTCTGGAAAGTTTCGGTTTGATCCTTAGTTAGGGCCAAGAAAAACGGAGAGCACCACAACAAGTTTTCCACATGCAATCCTAATAGGAACTTCAGGCAACGCTACAGCCAAAACAGCTGAATGGAATTACACCACATTCAGAAAAAAGCTCGATCTTCACCCAGAAAGCGTGCCTTTTGTGACTTGGTGTAAGCCCGTTCAGCCATTTGAGAGAAAATAAGCTTAAAATGTATAGATATCTACTGACGTGGTACTTCCGAGGTACTAAATAGCGAATGAGGAATAGTGACTGGCTGGATTTAGAGTGGTGGGCAGTGGCGGCTCCTCTATGGGGGCGTTTAGGCACCGCCCCACTGCTTTCTCGCCGTGCGAGAAGGCAGAAACAAATGGTAGTTATTACCATAATAACTACCATTTGTTTCTGCCTTCTCGCACAGCGAGAAAGCAGAAGTTCCTGGTTGAGAGAGTGGGCAGTGTTACTCGAGGGCAGGGGGGAGCGGCTTGCCCACTGTTGTTACTACTGTCTGTTTGGACAGCCTCAGCAACCCGCTCCCCCCTGCCCTCGAGTAACTCCGCCCACTCTCCCTGTCTCTCTGTATGCTGCAGCATACAGAGAGAAATGACGCAGGAGGGGCAGCCGGCCGCACCAATCATAGATGCCGCGGTGGAGGGGAGGGAGGCTGCCTGCAGCCTTCCTGTTGACGACCAGCACCCTGGGAATTCGAAAGGCAGACGGCGGGGGTCGGGAGTCTGGAGCTCGGAAGTCGGAACTTAAAGGCGGGAAGGTAAGTTTTACTATAATACTTTTATTATTTATTCCGCCTCTCCCCTATCCCCTCTGCAGCACGACAACACCATATTCACACCCACCCCACCCGCCCGTAATGCTGGCCGCGACGACTGTATGTGCGGTGCAAGTATGGATAAAGGCAATGGCCACCAAAAACATTTTTAAATACAATCTAATGTTTTCTACAAACTGCTCTTCAAGGCATGTGTTGGGACAAGGGAGAGAGGTGCGTTAGGTCACAGTCTGTGTCAAAATAAGCTTTTTTCTAAGCAAATACTCTTCGCTTACGTGCGGGGAAAGCATTTTAGTGCTGTATTGTGTTGGTAAAGGGGCAGATGGTGTAGATTGACGAGACACTAGTTCAAAGACAGCACTAAAACCTCAGGAGCTGCTACTTCCGACTACTCAAGTTATTGTCTACAGCATATTGGTAGGGAATCTAGAGGGCAGAACATTGTGGCCTATACATCCGATCCTCTCACTGCCAATTGTTTTTTTATGTATATATTTTAACACTGGGACATATCTTGTTTATAGTGCTCCCGGAGCTGGTAGCATGAGCAGAGCGGGTGCCTTGCTTCACACCTGCAGTAGCGTATCAGCTGTGATCTCGGCGAAACCGAAACCCAACTCAACTAGGCCCTACTCCTCTCCTAGCTCTACCTCAGGGGGTCCTTTTGTGTTGTGAGTGCTTCTCCGTACAGGTGCCAGGCGCACTTTATTGGCCATGCTGCGCTCATGAGCGTGCACTTCCCTACATCGAAGTGACGCACTAGGAGCTTTGCGTCATCCAAGGTCTTCCTAGCACTGTGGAACGCATCTTGTAGAACTAAACTTCCTGCTGCTGTTCACCAGGCTAACAGCTTCACAGGCCAGAGGCCTCACTCTTCCGATTTACATCAAAGTTAAGGTAATATGGCTTTGAAATAGGGGATTGGTACATGCATTTTTCCTATTGCGTTGTTATGCAGATTTGATGTCAGGCTATATATATATATACAACAAAACATGTTATCTGTAACATGTAGTGTTTCTTATGCATGAGGATGCCTGCACAGCTCCAAGCAGTGAACTGCACCGCCTAGTTGTGCTTTCAGAGTGGCTCGTTTTTAGCCACCTCTTAAACATGGCTTTAAGTGCTCCCAATTTGGTAGATCCGAGAAATGGGGTGCATGCGTTTGTTGACCTGTTGTCAGCCTCCTCACCTGCAAAAACACAGAGGGTTCTGAGAGATGATTTGCAACTGATAACCTGTTCAAAGTAGAGAATTCAGGATCAAAACCCATGCGTTTTTGGCTATACAGTTGGCAATTAGCTTTCAGGCCTTTATTTTGTGCCAGTCATATGTTTCCTGATATCATTTAAAAGTCATGTTTAGTTAGGAATAGTTCTGGGATCAAATGGAATTAGCTGACAAGAAAGCAGATGAATGGGGAAGTTTAGGAATTAGCCCAGGATCACACAGTTTCGTCATGTGGGAAAGCTGGAATTACAATTCTGGTTGATTCATCCAAACTGACTTTTTAGGCAGTAGGCCCAATATCGCCCTGAGAGTCCCTCAAGGTCACATAGAGAGCATTTTTTATTAGAAATGCAAAACACAATTTTCCTCAAAATAATTTAGCTGCACTGTACTTCGTTGTGTTTTCAGAGCCCGCCTGCAAAAACTTTCTTAAGAACAAGCATTCATTACATTGTTTTATTCAGTAAGATATGGAGCATTTTTATGTTTTAACATTTTAATTCTACATTTTCACAATTGCTTTATAAACATTCTTGCTTTCTCAAATTTACCTGAAAATGTACCATTTGTCCACTACATTTTACAAATTTTCCCCAAGGGAGAACCTCCCTGAATCTCCATATAACGGTTGGGATCGCTCGCTACGCTCTCTCACCACAGGGCACTCATCCCAAACATTTACGCCCTACCACTTTCAAAAGTTCTCCGGGGCCGAAATCGGCCCAAGGAGGGGGCAGAGCAGCCCCCCTTCTCTATTAAAAAATAAAAGGGTGGGCCCCGGGGGCAGCAGCAGCTGGCACAGGTAAACATAGTGGGGCGGGGGTAAGTCGACAGAATAGATATAATGAAATTAATAAATAATACCTATTCCATTGTCTGTCGGCTTCCCTCCTGCCACATCCTGCCCCTCCTCACAGCACTTACCTGTGCAGGTCACCACTGCCTGAGGTCCTCACAGTCTAAATCATCTGGGAAGGGAGGCAGTGTGGCCTACTCCTCTTAAAAGTGTATAAAATAAACAGTCAGACCCCAGAGGATGGGGTCCCTGCTGCCGTAATCAGCTCCATTTGGTAATGGCCAGGTCCATGGGGCCAGATTGCTGACACGTTGTCATTTCTCAACCACTCTGCAAAGGGGGCCTTCTGGCAAACTACTGATTGGAGGATGAACTCCCCTTGGCTGCTGAGTGTCATTGGGGGCCAAGAACCCCTATTATTATGACAAGTAAGTCCCCCAAAGCCAGATTGCTGAGACATCATCGGAGGGCCTGCCCCCTTTATCAACCACTTTGTACAGGGGCCTCCTGGCATGCTACTGGTTGGGGAATTAATTCCCCTTGGCTGCTGAGGGTTGTTGGGGGTCAGGAACCCCTATTGTTGCAATAATTAGGTCTTCCACAACCAGACTGCTGAGCTGTTGTCAAGGCCCCACCCCTTTTCTCACCCACCTTGCACAGGGGCCTCCTGGCACACTACTGGTTGGGTGATGAACTTGCCATGGCTGCTGAGGGTCATTGGGGCCAAGAACCTCGATTACTGCAACAAGTAAGTCCCCCACAGCGGGATTATTGAAATGTCTTTAGAGGCCCGCCCTTTCTCAACCACTCTGCAAAGGGTCCTCCTGGTGCGCTACTAGCTGTTGTTGAACTCCGCTTGGCTGCTGAGGGTTGCCCGGCTGTTGGCGAGCACCCGTCAAGTCTCGTCATGCTCCCTGCGTCCATAAAATGATGTGAAAAGCATGCCAACGGAAAAAAAATCCATTCCGTTGCAGAGGGCAGAGTATATCCATAACTCCGTGTTCTCCGTGGAACACAGAGTTGCCGAATTTCACACTCCACAAGAGGTGCATAATTTTATGCCAAGGCCCCTAAAAAAACCAAAGGTTACCATGACGTTATAGTTTGGAAATTGAATTTAAAAATCCTACGAAATTCACTGAAAATAACAAAGGTTACAAAGATGTTATAGTTAGCTTCACATTTCACTCATACAAAAACAATGACATTTAGCAGATATAGTTACCTGAGCTACCTATAACTTATGCCCCTGCAGTGCTCTGCTAAGGACCTCAGATATTACATCACTCATGACATGGTCAGTGAAATCACTGATGACATCATCAACAGAACTAGTTACACACCTACTCACACCCCTATAAAACCTCACATACACCCGCTCCCACACAACCACTCACAAATCCATTCATAGACCCATACAAGTAATCACACACCACTCACTGATTCAATGAGCTACTCTCACATCCACTCACTCATACATCCACTCACACAATCACTAAATTCCCCCATACATCCACTCATGCAACCACTCACTCACCAATACAGCCACTCACACATCCAGTCATACATACAGACACTAACATACAAATTCATACACCCATACAGTCACTTACACACTTACTCAGTCACCCATATAGCTACTTACATACCTACTCCCTCAATCACTCATACAGACACTAACACATGCACATTCAACTATACAGTCACTGATAGAAGCACATACTTATCCATTCAGCCATACTCACATTCAGTCACTCACCCATACAGTCACTTACACACCCCATCACTCACCTTTACATACCTCTCATATACCCACTCACTCACACATACTCTACTGACACACCCACTCACCCCCTATACTCCTACTTACACAGCCACTCAGACACTGATACATAAACTCACACACCCACACATACTCACCCACTCACACAGCTGCACACATAACCACTCACCCACACAGCCTCTCACACATCCACTCACTCACCTATAAAGCTACTCAAACTGCCTACCACTCTCCCATACAGGCACTCACACACCCATACAGCAAATCAGACACATACTCTGATACAAATACACACAGTCACACAGCCAATCACATATTATGTGTAAAAAATATTATTGCTCATTACTAGTACACAAAGAATACTCATTTAAGTTATGTAGTAGCTTACTATATATATGTAACACTCAAACATTTAGAAAGCACTGACAATTGATGATGTCATCAGTGATGTCACTGACGTAGACTGCAGCGGGATTGTCTTGAAGACCATGTGTTTCGGACTGACCTAGAAATCTGCATACCTGCGTACTTTGCAGAGAACCATAATACGGCCTCCTCCAGAATGCAGTAATGGGACGCTTTTTTTGGGTGGTCCGAGGGGCCTGTATTCAACAGACTGCAGGTGCCGGCAAGACCGTCGAAAATAGCATCTTGATGGCTGAGAATGCGATGGTGGACCTGTGCATGGCAGCAGACAGAGACGCAACCCTCAACCTGCAAATGACGGAAGCAAGGTTGACCCATGCATCTCTGTTAGAAGATCTGCACCACTACAACTTCACCGCTTATGTGGCAAGGATGCACCGAGAAGGGAATCAACCGGGCCGTCTATGGCGTGGCTCGCTCAGCAAGATGCAGACTATTATTGAACTAGAGTTGGACCAGGGTGTCATTCTCCGCACTTAGGAGGACATTGTGCAAGCATTTTATGACTACTTTACGGTACTCTATGGTGGCCAAGGAGCCCAGGCATCGCCGATGTGAGTGACGTTTTGTCGGACATCACACTCCCTCGTATCTCCGCTGTCAACAGGGCAACTTTGAATGAGGACATTTCACTCGTGAAGGTCAAACAGGCGATTTGTGACCTGGCCTGTGGTAAAATTCCCAGGTTAGAGGTGCTGCCTCTGGAATACTACCACACATTCTTGACCCTCGTCTCCCCCAGGGTGGCGGCCATCTATGTAGCAGCAGTGGAGATGGATACTCCCTCACTCCTCACTCCCTTCTGGTCTCCATTCCGAAATCCAACAGAGAACCCATGCGACTTACCTGTTACAGGCCCACAGCCTTACTTGGAGCCGACTATAAAATACTGGGTAAGGCGCTTGCTGCCCAATATGGTCTACTGCTTCTGGTTTTGGAACGCCTTGGTCAGAACGGATTTGTTCCTAGTAGTAGCACTTTGCAGAACATGCGCCGCCCCTTCCACGTACATTACAGTGGAGCGGTAAGTTCCTTTGGGCAGCTTGCCTTATCTTACATCTAGAGAAGGCATTGGATACCCAGACTTGGTAAAATCTTTTTGCTGTGCTAGCACATCTGGGAGTAGGACCCCGGCTCTTGGCCTACACTAAATTATTATACTCTGACCTGATCTAATGTTGCCCCTCGGCCACCTGATCTCGGCCATGGTCCATGATCAGTCATTGGACGCAACAGTGGTGTCCATTACCCCCCTTCTGTTTGCACTCGCGATGGAGCCACTCCCTATCCTTCTCCAGAGGGAAGGCCCAGAGTGGGGCATACCCTTCACTGATCAGACCCACGTGGCATCCTTATATGCCGACGACCTGCTCCTTTGAGTTTGTGATATAACAACGGATCTGATGCCCATCTGGGATAAATAATCAGAGTTCGCAACATCTACCCACTCCATCCTGGACAGGTTCAGCGAGAAATAAGCATTGGTGCCTCCTGTCTTCGATAGCAGGCTCAGGCCCCTCACTACTTAGGAATCCGTCTCTATCGCTCCACTGCTGATCTCCATGAAGGGAACCATTACAGAGCCCAGGAGGGCGTTCGCACTCAGATGTGTTTCTGGACCTCCTTGGCTCCTATAGGTAGAATAGCTCTGGTGAAAATGGTGGGGCTACCTTGCCACCTCTAAACATCCTGATAGCACTCCTGGTCGTTTTTCAAGGAGCTGCACACCCTCCTCATCCGACTGGTTTGGGGTCCAGGCCAGTTTACAGTGGATTTGTCCCAATTGCAGCTGTCAACCGATCAGGTTGGCCTCGGGCGCCATCCTTCATAGCGTATTTTCTAGCCACGCAGCTACAATGGCTGTCCTGTTGGACATCCAGGTGCTATCTGGGGGAAGGCCAGATGTAAACGGGCCCCTTGACTATCCCGACCGTTAGATGCTTGCTCCTCCCGGGCTCCCACCCCGTGGCTGCGTGCCCATTACAAGTGGCAATAGCATGGAGATGCATGTCCAGGATCCATCGCCTTTCATGGGTGACCCCTCTGTGCTCTCCTGAGTTCCCTTTGGTCTGCCTCCCTCAAGGTGAGGCGATTACACAGTGAAGGGCCTGCAGGATGAAAATCCGCTACCTTTTGACCAGCTGGTTGCTGACATGGAACTACTGCCAGGCAAATTTCTACTTCAAGGGCAACTTTTGCATAGCTGTGGCGCCTTTTAGAACCTTGGTAATGGGGAACGGGAGACACATCTGGTTCTACATGGCATCTTGACCCTGGGAATATTTTGATTGGGGTGCACTCCTATTTCTAATCCGTCTAAACCTCTTGAGTTATAAGATATTATGGGGTGCTGCAACTGACAAGGGTTGTTGACCCTTGTGACTCAATGGGGCCAGGACGCCACCTTATCACCTGTCTATACCAGGCCACACGAGATTTGACAGCAACCGCCTTTCTTCCCCTCTGCCTTAAATAGGAAGAAGAGTTTGGGGGGACCTGCACGAAAAATAGTTGGAGCAAGCACTCAATTTAATGCAGAAGGTCTTCTGCAAAGCATGCTTCAAGAACGTACAGTTCTTCGTCTCACACAGAGCATACCTTACACCCTTACAGCTGCACCACCACTTCCCAGACACACGGTTTAAATGCCCATGCAACCACGGAGGAGGCCACCTTTATGCATATGATGTGGTCTTGCCTGTCCCTTTAGGTTTACTGTCACACAATACACACCACACTCTGGGAAGTCACCGAACTACCGGACATTTTCTCCTGGGAGCCCTGCTCCCTCGGTATCTCCAGGAACCGAAAATATCACAAAGTGCAGTCGAGATTTACCACCCTTGCACTGCTGTTAGTCAAACACACTATCACGTTAAACTTGCGCTCCCCTTTTCCCCACCTGTTGAGACCTGGAGGGGTGCACTGCGAAAATGGAGCATGGCAGGAGAGGTCCGGCCCCTTTGCCGCATGTCTGTCTCCCTGCAGTGGGCTGGTCTCCTCTTCTACTCTAGGCAACTGTACATGGAAGGGGACAAGCCTCTAGATAGTCCTGAGAACCACCCTGCTGACAGGCCAGGGTGCCCTACTGCTACTCTACCCCATAGTCCTTTAGAAAGCAGTAGTCTATCCCCTCTCTGCCAATGCTCTACCCCTCCTCCTCAATCTCCCCCTTTTCTTCTTTGCTCCCCAGTCCGGGATGTTTGAGACACCCCACCCACTGCCAGGCCCTGCCTTCAGCAGCATACTGCAGCTGAATTGCACACATGGTGCCACCCTTTACAGCAACATTCTGACTAGGCACAGCCCCTGTGTAAATGCACAATGCACGTGTTTGAATGACGTTCCAAATGATGATATATTGCTCTGTTATTGAACCTTGCTAAATAACCTGGCAGATTTGTTAATTTGTTAAAAACAAATAAAAATGATTTAACACGTTTACCGCGGCGGCAATTCCGCTGCGGTGTGGGCATTCGATTGCGCGGCGGGCCCGCGTCGGCTATTGGACGTGTGCACCACTACCGAGTTAGTGCTCGCGACGGCTGTTGCCCGACGAACGCAAAACAAATCAGTGTTGTCATAAGTGATGTAATATGTGAGGTCATAAGAAAACCATTGTGGGGGCATAAGGTATAGTTAAACCATAACTGCTGAATTTCAGTGGTTTTGTACGAGTGAAATCTGAGCCTAACTACAACATCCCGGTAATCTTTGTTTGTTTCAGTAAAAAACAATAAAAATAAATATTCCTTTGTTTGGAATTGTTTACGGCCCGTCCAGCCATGAAGGAAGCCCCGCCACAGTGATGCGGACCAGTGCTGCATGCTCGAGCAGGCAGCAGTTTCCTTGCCTGGAGGTGCGTGTTTGTGGGGTCACTGTGCAGGGAAGAATAAGTGACTTTTCAGCCCACCCACTGAGGTTTACATTTTGGGACATTGAATTAACGCTGAGCAGCTCAGTAGAGTTTTATTTGACTTGTGAACTCCACAAATACCAGCAGGCAGTGAGAGTGCTGCTACACCCACATGGGAACTTGATGATGAAAATCAGGTGTTGGCATGCTCAGCAGTGAATTTCCCCTACAGCCTTTGAAAAAGTGCAATTGAAGCATGAAATGCGTCAGGCTCTGGAACTTGGATGATCTGTCGTTTACTTCGCTGTTTACCTGCAAGCAATAAAATGCTATTTAATACCTACAAGTGTGCAGGCTTCCTTTGGAGGCGACAACCCTGTTGTTTGATATATATATAAATATATATATACATATATACATATAAATTCACTGAAAAAAACCATAGGTTTGAGGGCCATTAAAGTTAGAAATTAGCATTTAAAAAACCTTAGAAATTCAGGGACGTTATAGTTAGTTGGATAATTCACTCGTACAATACCAGAGAAATTCAGCCGTTATAGTTAGTTGAACTATCACTCAAGCCCCCGCAATGCACTGCTGATGACATCACATATTACATCATTCATGACATGGTCAGTGACAGCACTGATGACATCACTGATTACATCATCTAGCGGCTATGTGCTTCTCTAAAGTTAATAATAAGTGATAATTATATATATATACATATATATATATATATATATATATATATATATATATATATATATATATATATATATATATATATATATATATATATATATATATATATATATATCCACACGAAAAGGTTGCCCAATTAGGAAACGCCACACAGCGAAAGTTAGAACGCCTTTAATGGAGGAACACAGGGCAGCAACGAACACAGGCCCCCCTCCGCAACAAAGCCCAACGCGTTTCGAGTATTCCATGCACTCTTGATCACGGGCAAGACAAGTAAGCAAAACAGCAGCTGCCAAGGACCCATTAATTAAGTTCAAAACACCGTCCCGCCCTCATAGGCGTGTGCACTCTAGCATTATGGATGTTGTGGTCCTTGTTATATTCAACCCGTGTGGGTGCCGCTTTTGCTTCACATTGTCCACAAAGTGTTCCCCCAGTGGGAAGCCGTGATCAAGAGTGCATGGAATACTCGAAACGCGTTGGGCTTTGTTGCGGAGGGGGGCCTGTGTTCGTTGCTGCCCTGTGTTCCTCCATTAAAGGCGTTCTAACTTTCGCTGTGTGGCGTTTCCTAATTGGGCAACCTTTTCGTGTGGACATTAAAGCGGCCTGCCTAGGTCGCGGAAACGCCCTGCCGTGCGGCGCACGGAACCGGTGCTTGGAATCTTCCAGGCACAGAGGAGCGAAATAGCCGTGTGGGAGAATGAACACTTTACAGGATGGCGAGATGCTGAGCCCCCACCCACCCCACTGGGGGAACACTTTGTGGACAATGTGAAGCAAAAGCGGCACCCACACGGGTTGAATATAACAAGGACCACAACATCCATAATGCTAGAGTGCACACGCCTATGAGGGCGGGACGGTGTTTTGAACTTAATTAATGGGTCCTTGGCAGCTGCTGTTTTGCTTACTTGTCTTGCCCGTGATCAAGAGTGCATGGAATACTCGAAACGCGTTGGGCTTTGTTGCGGAGGGGGGCCTGTGTTCGTTGCTGCCCTGTGTTCCTCCATTAAAGGCGTTCTAACTTTCGCTGTGTGGCGTTTCCTAATTGGGCAACCTTTTCGTGTGGACATTAAAGCGGCCTGCCTAGGTCGCGGAAACGCCCTGCCGTGCGGCGCACGGAACCGGTGCTTGGAATCTTCCAGGCACAGAGGAGCGAAATAGCCGTGTGGGAGAATGAACACTTTACAGGATGGCGAGATGCTGAGCCCCCACCCACCCCACTGGGGGAACACTTTGTGGACAATGTGAAGCAAAAGCGGCACCCACACGGGTTGAATATAACAAGGACCACAACATCCATAATGCTAGAGTGCACACGCCTATGAGGGCGGGACGGTGTTTTGAACTTAATTAATGGGTCCTTGGCAGCTGCTGTTTTGCTTACTTGTCTTGCCCGTGATCAAGAGTGCATGGAATACTCGAAACGCGTTGGGCTTTGTTGCGGAGGGGGGCCTGTGTTCGTTGCTGCCCTGTGTTCCTCCATTAAAGGCGTTCTAACTTTCGCTGTGTGGCGTTTCCTAATTGGGCAACCTTTTCGTGTGGATATATATATATATATATATATATATATATATATATATATATAATCATTTGCTGTACTGCCAAATTCAGGGTGTGGACATGGGGGCTAGCTTCTCCCCAAGTTATGCTTGCCTCCATATGGGCAAATGGGAGAAGCTAGTCCTCATGGAGAAACACAGAGATACAATGTCGGCCAAGGTGAAGTTTTGGCTTAGGTTTATCGACGACCTCTTTATAATATGGCAAGGAATTAGGGATGAAGCTGAAATGTTTGTGGCACAAATTAATATAAATGATTTAAACTTAAAGTTCACTGCAGAAATAAGTGAAACAAGTGTGAATTTCCTAGATACTAAAGTGTATATATGCAACAATAAACTGGAAACCACTTTGCACCGTAAGAAAACAGCAGGAAATTCAGTGCTACATGCATCAAGTGCTCACCCACGCCATCTGGTAAATAGCATACCTTATGGCGAAATGCTTAGAATAAAGAGGGTATGTAGTACACCAGAGGAACTAAAAATGGCACAACAACAAAGCAAAGAGAGATTTTTAGAAAGAGGCTACTCCCAGCAAATAGTAGATCATGCCATTGCCAAAGCAGAGACTTTAGTCAGAAATGACTTACCGGCCAAAAGCAACAAACAGGATCAGGCCATTAAGCCTAGTGAAGGAGCAAAGATCGAGGAGGACCTGAGTTTTTGCCTTATAATAGGTTATAGTAGACAGCACAAGGAACTTCAAAAGATTATCCAAGGAAGCTGGCCTATACTCCTCAACGACCCGATATTAGGACCCCTGTTACCGCAAAGGGCGTCCATTACCTACAGTAGGGCGCCCTCAATGAGAGATTGTCTTGTGGTATCCGATCCAGAAATGATATCCAATCCTGTCTGGTACCAGAATCTAAAAGGGTTCGTAAATTGCAAAACCTGAAAGGCCTGTACCCATGGGACCAACACCATGACCTATTTTAGCCCATTTAGCTCTAAACCTTCCAAAATAACGAAAATGTTAACATGTAAGACTGAGTACACAGTGTACGTCTTAACTTGCCCGTGTGGGCTCATATACGTGGGCAGTACAAAGTTACAAGCAAATGTTAGAATACTCCAACACCTCCGCGCAATTACCAATATGGAAAACACCTATCCGGTGGCGAGACACTTTAAGGAATGCCATGGTTCCAACAACAAAGGGTTGTCCTATTATTTGATTGACGCAATTTCCCCAAATAGACACAGGGCTTGAATATAACTGAGGACATGTACATGTGCTTAGAGTAACTGCGAGCAAAATTCACAAATATAATTACACTTGTATGTCCTTGAGAGACGAATTGAGAAGAATAAGAATTTTTGTCTAAAACATCAGCTTTTTTTATAAAATAGGTATCTTGTAAATAGAATGAATTTGAATATCAAGATATTATAGATTTTTTAATTATTTCCATTTTTGTATAGTATTTATTTGAGACATGGATATATTTGAATGGGATATAAAGTATCGATGTCAACAATGTATATAGTATACAAAATTTAAAGGCAAATTAAGAAGCTAAGACAATAGATTACTATAAAGTCCTGTCGAAATTGAACTAGTCTCTCATTAAATGAATTGTGGAGTTGACTTGGAGTGGTCAGTTGGGAAGTAACTTTGAAAAATCTGTTACGTGAATCAAATTATGAATTCATATAAAATCATATGATGAGAATGTTATTTATGAAAAGAATTGTACAAATCAAAGCAGGCAACAATATACAGAAAGTCTTTACTGCACAATAGGTTCGTAAGAATTTACAAATGTAACGTATTGGTTTTAATTTTTCACTACCACTTTAGGCACTTTTATAGACTACCTCAAAGCAATGAGATTTAAATTCACAACAAGAAAGTTGTTTATGTATTTTACTAAGATATTGATATGTGTTCATTGCAAAATGACTGTGACCCAACCAAATATTCATTGCTTAAACCCGCGTTTTACTATTTAAGTATAAGAAACAGGCGGGGCCAAATTTGGATGATTAGGCACGTATAGAGGTTTAACGGACATGTCAGATTACATTTTTGGCAAATGCACAAAATATTGTGTTCTGTAAAAAAGTGTTTCACTGAGTGAAATATCGAATTTGATTTGGAAGTAGAGTAATTCCAAAACTGACTCATTCTTGGCAAAAGGCATTACGTGTTTTAGGGCCAAATGTTATATAGTATTTTACTTATATATATATATATATATATTTATTTATTTATTGCGATTTTGCACAGGAACAATGTAAAGTTTTGCATATAACATAGTGAAGGAATTACGCGATAGTATTTCTTCCATTGCGATTGAGAATGGTAATCACGTGACACACTTTAATTATGCACTGCTACTTTAAAAATATTTCCCAAATCCACAACATTTGTCGAGTGAACAAGCGGCGTCAAGCCACCAATCGCATCTCTGACCTTTGGGGAATAAATAATTGAAGCACCGTAATTGGGTCCGTGTCCTGTTTGCTGGCGGCAGCGCGTGAGTGAAAACGTGGCGGCTGATTTGACAGGATTGTTGGATTTAATCGACTGGCTTTTCCGAAACCAGTTAATCACGGACCCCTCCTTCACATTTGGGCTAGCGGCACAACGGAAACTCCTTCCGGGGCAACCTGGAAGACAATTGCAAATCCACAAAGGAATTACCTCCAAGCCCCCCCCCGCACCGAAGATACCAACCGGTAGCAGTACGAGGAAGACGGCTGAGTGGACGAGTCAAGCCCACACAGCAAGGAGCCCCGGTACAAGCATCTACCAGGTACAGAGACATCGGTATTGTGGGGTAGAGGAGTGTGCAACGTTACAGCAAGAAATATTTGGCAACATAAACGGCCCGTTTTTCTTGTAAAACTACAAAAAACTATATATTTAAAACCCCAAAATGTCGAGCGACATCGTGCAAGAGAGGGAGGCGGCAGCCACAGGAATGTTTAAAGATACCCCTCACGTGAACCGAAGCTCACGACCTAATGAAGCAGCGTGCACGGCTAAACCTGACTCGGTACAATTCAAAATGAAAATCCTTGAAAAAAAGATGAAAATCGAATTAAGCAAATGGTGAAAATCTAGGTCTCTCCAAAGTTATATCGAGGTAGGACGAATCCCACGGGGACTACGAATTTTAACTGCCCCTACTTATGAGGAACCGCATCCTGATCTCATGCGGGAGTGGGCAGAGTGCACTTTAGACTCTTCAAAAAGATTAACCCTACTATTGATAAAATATGCTGGGTGAAGCGCTAATTAAAAGGCTTCAGTAAAGTATCCGGTTGTGCCGCCTCTTGGGTCAGGATCCGACCCCTGGGATGAGCACACACTGTTGAGCGCACTCGTGGACTGCAGGATCACATTGTGGCAAAAAAATAATATATATATATATATATCCACCAAACGATCACTTCCCTGAAAATGACCAGAGGACACAGCGGGGGTTGCAGGGCGACCATTTATTCACAGTGCTTGACATGACGCATTTCGGCATTCCGCCTTCTTCTGATGTCCCTTGCACTGGTTCACACTCATTCCCTCCTTTTGAATGTTCAACGGCTCCGCCTCTGATTGCCTACAGCTGCAGCCTGTCATCGGAAGACTGCAGATCCCAGCATGCATTGCAACGGTGTGTGTTGGTTGCGGAGTAAGTACGTGCTTCAGTGAGCACTGCTGTGCCTCGCAAAGGGGGGGAGGAGGCTCGGTAGAAGCTGAGTGTGTCCCAAAATTGAAAGTGTCCATAGCCACCTTGGGTCCCCAAACGCCTAACCCCAGATTCAGGAACCAAGCCGGGCCGTGACGCGTAGATTCAGTGATCACGGGTCCCCGTGCAGTCACGGACTGCTTCTAGCAGCGGTCACTTGCTTGGTCTGTTTCTGAGGCGGGGTCGCAGTATCCAATACCTTGGAGAGAAATTGCCACGTTGCCAATATTACTGCGATCCACTTGAAAGACGGGTCCTCTTGCACACGCTACTGGCAGGCGCGTGAAAATATCCACCAAACGATCACTTCCCTGAAAATAACCAGAGGACACAGCGGGGGTTGCAGGGCGACCATTTATTCACAGTGCTTGACATGATGCATTTCGGCATTCCGCCTTCTTCTGATGTCCCTTGCACTGGTTCACACTCATTCCCTCCTTTTGAATGTTCAACGGCTCCGCCTCTGATTGCCTACAGCTGCAGCCTGTCATCGGAAGACTGCAGATCCCAGCATGCATTGCAACGGTGTGTGTTGGTTGCGGAGTAAGTACGTGCTTCAGTGAGCACTGCTGTGCCTCGCAAAGGGGGGGAGGAGGCTCGGTAGAAGCTGAGTGTGTCCCAAAATTGAAAGTGTCCATAGCCACCTTGGGTCCCCAAACGCCTAACCCCAGATTCAGGAACCAAGCCGGGCCGTGACGCGTAGATTCAGTGATCACGGGTCCCCGTGCAGTCACGGACTGCTTCTAGCAGCCGTCACTTGCTTGGTCTGTTTCCGAGGCGGGGTCGCAGTATCCAATACCTTGGAGAGAAATTGCCACGTTGCCAATATTACTGCGATCCACTTGAAAGACGGGTCCTCTTGCACACGCTACTGGCAGGCGCGTGAAAATATCCACCAAACGATCACTTCCCTAAAAATGACCAGAGGACACAGCGGGGGTTGCAGGGCGACCATTTATTCACAGTGCTTGACATGATGCATTTCGGCATTCCGCCTTCTTCTGATGTCCCTTGCACTGGTTCACACTCATTCCCTCCTTTCGAATGTTCAACGGCTCCGCCTCTGATTGCCTACAGCTGCAGCCTGTCATCGGAAGACTGCAGATCCCAGCATGCATTGCAACGGTGTGTGTTGGTTGCGGAGTAAGTACGTGCTTCAGTGAGCACTGCTGTGCCTCGCAAAGGGGGGGAGGAGGCTCGGTAGAAGCTGAGTGTGTCCCAGAATTGAAAGTGTCCATAGCCACCTTGGGTCCCCAAACGCCTAACCCCAGATTCAGGAACCAAGCCGGGCCGTGACGCGTAGATTCAGTGATCACGGGTCCCCGTGCAGTCACGGACTGCTTCTAGCAGCGGTCACTTGCTTGGTCTGTTTCCGAGGCGGGGTCGCAGTATCCAATACCTTGGAGAGAAATTGCCACATTGCCAATATTACTGCGATCCACTTGAAAGACGGGTCCTCTTGCACATGCTACTGGCAGGCGCGTGAAAATATCCACCAAACAATCACTTCCCTGAAAATGACCAGAGGACACAGCGGGGGTTGCAGGGCGACCATTTATTCACAGTGCTTGACATGATGCATTTCGGCATTCCGCCTTCTTCTGATGTCCCTTGCACTGGTTCACACTCATTCCCTCCTTTTGAATGTTCAACGGCTCCGCCTCTGATTGCCTACAGCTGCAGCCTGTCATCGGAAGACTGCAGATCCCAGCATGCATTGCAACGGTGTGTGTTGGTTGCGGAGTAAGTACGTGCTTCAGTGAGCACTGCTGTGCCTCGCAAAGGGGGGGAGGAGGCTCGGTAGAAGCTGAGTGTGTCCCAAAATTGAAAGTGTCCATATCCACCTTGGGTCCCCAAACGCCTAACCCCAGATTCAGGAACCAAGCCGGGCCGTGACGCGTAGATTCAGTGATTACGGGTCCCCGTGCAGTCACAGACTGCTTCTAGCAGCGGTCATTTGCTTGGTCTGTTTCCGAGGCGGGGTCGCAGTATCCAATACCTTGGAGAGAAATTGCCACGTTGCCAATATTACTGCGATCCACTTGAAAGACGGGTCCTCTTGCACACGCTACTGGCAGGCGCGTGAAAATATCCACCAAACGATCACTTCCCTGAAAATGACCAGAGGACACAGCGGGGGTTGCAGGGCGACCATTTATTCACAGTGCTTGACATGATGCATTTCGGCATTCCGCCTTCTTCTGATGTCCCTTGCACTGGTTCACACTCATTCCCTCCTTTTGAATGTTCAACGGCTCCGCCTCTGATTGCCTACAGCTGCAGCCTGTCATCGGAAGACTGCAGATCCCAGCATGCATTGCAACGGTGTGTGTTGGTTGCGGAGTAAGTACGTGCTTCAGTGAGCACTGCTGTGCCTCGCAAAGGGGGGGAGGAGGCTCGGTAGAAGCTGAGTGTGTCCCAAAATTGAAAGTGTCCATAGCCACCTTGGGTCCCCAAACGCCTAACCCCAGATTCAGAAACCAAGCCGGGCCGTGACGCGTAGATTCAGTGATCACGGGTCCCCGTGCAGTCACGGACTGCTTCTAGCAGCGGTCACTTGCTTGGTCTGTTTCCGAGGCGGGGTCGCAGTATCCAATACCTTGGAGAGAAATTGCCACGTTGCCAATATTACTGCGATCCACTTGAAAGACGGGTCCTCTTGCACACGCTACTGGCAGGCGCGTGAAAATATCCACCAAACGATCACTTCCCTGAAAATGACCAGAGGACACAGCGGGGTTGCAGGGCGACCATTTATTCACAGTGCTTGACATGATGCATTTCGGCATTCCGCCTTCTTCTGATGTCCCTTGCACTGGTTCACACTCATTCCCTCCTTTTGAATGTTCAACGGCTCCGCCTCTGATTGCCTACAGCTGCAGCCTGTCGTCGGAAGACTGCAGATCCCAGCATGCATTGCAACGGTGTGTGTTGGTTGCGGAGTAAGTACGTGCTTCAGTGAGCACTGCTGTGCCTCGCAAAGGGGGGGAGGAGGCTCGGTAGAAGCTGAGTGTGTCCCAAAATTGAAAGTGTCCATAGCCACCTTGGGTCCCCAAACGCCTAACCCCAGATTCAGGAACCAAGCTGGGCCGTGACGCGTAGATTCAGTGATCACGGGTCCCCGTGCAGTCACGGACTGCTTCTAGCAGCGGTCACTTGCTTGGTCTGTTTCCGAGGCGGGGTCGCAGTATCCAATACCTTGGAGAGAAATTGCCACGTTGCCAATATTACTGCGATCCACTTGAAAGACGGGTCCTCTTGCACACGCTACTGGCAGGCGCGTGAAAATATCCACCAAACGATCACTTCCCTGAAAATGACCAGAGGACACAACGGGGGTTGCAGGGCGACCATTTATTCACAGTGCTTGACATGATGCATTTCGGCATTCCGCCTTCTTCTGATGTCCCTTGCACTGGTTCACACTCATTCCCTCCTTTTGAATGTTCAAAGGCTCCGCCTCTGATTGCCTACAGCTGCAGCCTGTCATCGGAAGACTGCAGATCCCAGCATGCATTGCAACGGTGTGTGTTGGTTGCGGAGTAAGTACATGCTTCAGTGAGCACTGCTGTGCCTCGCAAAGGGGGGGAGGAGGCTCGGTAGAAGCTGAGTGATATATATATATTCACTAAAAAAAACATAGGTTTCACATCAGTTATAGTTAGCTGGAAATTTTATTGACATAAAACCATTGAAATTCCACGTTATAGTTAGTTGGACTCACTATAACTTGCGCGTGTAATGCACTGCTGATGACGTCACATATTACATCACTCATGACATGGTCAGTGACATCACTCATGACATCACTGATGACACCATCCAGGGAATGTGTGCCTTTCTGAAAAATAAATATGTTTTATATATGTATATGAAAAGGTCGATGGAAGAATAAATGTTTAAATAAGTGTGTAAATGGATGTTCTTTTAAAAAAAAATGATTGGTTAAGTGGCTTATTAAGTGTATCTTAGTGAATACATATATTAACGAGTAATGTTTAAATATTTAAATATATGTATCAGTGTTTCACTTTGTGTATAAATGGCTGCATGGGTTGGTGAGTAGCTACATGTGTGTTAGTATCAGTATGAGTGTCTGTATGGTTTGGTGGGAGTGTTACTTAGCACATAGATGCATCAATGACTGACTCACTGTTTGTATGTGTTTTGAAGACGGCATATGTGCAGGAGTGTATGGGTGGATGAGTGTGTATATGCGTGTGTTAGTGAGTGAATGACTGTCTCATTAGTGTCTATCAGTAACTACATATGTTTTAATCAAGTATATGTGAGTATTGATGTATATGAGTGAGTATATGTGAGAGTGAGAGATTGAAAGAGTTCTTGTTTAAATAAGTATGTGTTTCTATAAGTGATTGTTTAAGAGAGTAAGTATGTGTAAGTTTCCTTAGAAGTAAGGTGGTAGTGTGTGTATAGCTGTATATGCAAATAAATGGACGTTCAATAGTTTATTTGCATGTGTGAGTATGTGTGTGAGTAACTTTTGGATGACTGTCGGTGTGTAACAGGATGTATAGGTGTATCACTACATATGATGAGTGTATATATGTATGAGTGACTATATAGAACTGTTGGTGAATGAGTGAATGTGTATATAGATGGTGGAATTATTGAATTGGTTGTTGTAACTGGTATGGTATCTCCATTTTAAAAAAAATGTTAATTTATATTTTTCAATATGTGTTTCATGGGTTACATTACAGTGAAAGGAGGTCTGTCACTCTGTCACAAGGATGATGTCATGAGTGATGTCATGAGTGATGTCACTGACCATGTCATGAGTGATGTAATATGTGACGTCATCAGCAGTGCATTACACTCGCAAGTTATAGTGAGTCCAACTAACTATAACATGGAATTTCAATGGTTTTATGTCAGTAAAATTTCCAGCTAACTATAACTGATGTGAAACCTATGGTTTTTTAAGTGAATTTAATAGGTTTTTTAAATGCTAATTCCTAACTATAACTGGTGTGAAACCTATGGTTTTTTCAGTGAATTTCATAGGTTTTTTAAATGCTAATTCCTAACTATAACTGGTCTGAAACCTATGGTTTTTTCAGTGAATTTCATAGGTTTTTTTAATGCTAATTCCTAACTATAAGTCTCACTTTATAAGTAAGACTGTTAGCGCTCTAGTTGTTTAGAACACTCTGGTACATTCTGTCATTGGGCTACAGTTGGGCTATATTTGAGCTATTTTTTTTTTTGTCTCTGGTGGCCATCTTTGGGCTACTTTGGGCTACATTGGGCTACATTTGGGCTACATTTTGGCTCTAACATATATATAGCCCAATGTAGCACAATACATATTTTTTCAAAGTTAATTTTCGTAAAAACCACTTAAGAATAGGGCTACCAGTCCCTACAATTTTTCCCATTTTTTTTTTTTTTTAATTTTTTTTATTTTTGGAGCGCTCCCAGTGCGCGCCCCAGGGAGCGCCCCGAAAAGCGTACTTCTATAAAGCGCCCCGAGGCGCGCTCCGGGGAGCGTCCCGTAAGAGCCAATATCGCAAACGAAAACATGATTGTGACGTATCGCGTAGCCGCGTCCGCGTGATACGCACGGAGTAAACACACCCGGAAGTACTCGAGCGAATACGATCGCGCAACGTAAACATCTGACGCGCTTACGCGACGCGACCCGGGGCGCGCCCCTGGGCGTGCCCGGGGGCTCGTAGCGTAAGCGCGTCGGGTCATGTGACCTGAAAATAACACTTTTCATTGGTTCATAACAGTTTTGGTTTCATAATGATGAAGCCCCTGGTCTTGTGACCTGAAAATAACACTTCTCATTGGTTCAGGACAGTTTTTTTTCCAAATGATGAAAGACCCCACCTTTTTTCCTTACTCTGACTTTGTCCTTTGACTTAGGAAGACCTGTTTGTACCTCTCTGTACCTTTTTGATCTTTATAATGGCTTCAGTAGCAGCAGCAGCTGGTGCATCTGCCCCACCACCACCACCACAACAACCAAGAGGACCAGCTCAAGATTACATTGGTGGTCAACAAGAGGAGGAGGAGGAAGAGGAAGAGGAGGATGGTGGAAGATGGCTGCCTGAACAAAATACCCCATACAAGCCCAAGTCACACATTGTATGGGAGTTTTTTTCACTCCCAGAGGGCAAGAAAAAAGTGAATGCGGCCAAGGTAACTTGCCTAATCTGTAAGGAAGAACTCTCAAGGGGCAACCCAAACAAAAAATATTCCTTTGGTAACAATACCATGATTCGGCATATAACCTGTAAGCACCCTAACAACTATTCGTGTAGAGCTCAGGGAACTGGCCAGTAACCTCCCCCAGTCTTCAAGGACCACCTCCCAAAGAAACGAACCCGCTTCATCGGGACCAGAAACATCAGGGATGATGCCTTGTGTTCAGCCACGATTTGCTGATTTTAAAATCACTTGTACTGCATGTGGCAAGCTTATCGCCTATGGTGAAAAGAGCGTAAAGCTCATCGTCCTTGCAGGTGACAATCACAAGTGCCCCAAAAAGAAGTAATTTTGTGGGTTTTTGTTTTTTTTGCTCCAGTTGAGCCAGTTTCAATTCACTTTTTTTTGTTTCTCCCCCTAAAAAAATACAAAAAAAATATAAAACTGTTTTGAAAAGCCAAAAAAAGTACAAAATGTTCAAAAAACACAAGAAAAATATAAAACAACAAAAAGAAGAAAAAAAAGTTCTTTTTAGAACTACCTCCAATTTCTAAAAAAAGGCTTAATTTTTTTAAAACTCTGTCATTCTTTTTTCCTCATAGTACGCTCCCCGGTCCGCTCCCCAGTGCGCGTACCGGGCGCTCCCCCCCCACGCAAAACGAAAAAAATATATATATATTTAAATGCCCCGCGGGGCCCTTTTATAGCCCCCACATCAAACCTAGGGGGTCAGAGGGGGTCTATCCCTGATGCCTTATGGCCATTTCCCTCTTTGTTTTAGCCACCTCTTGTGTCTCGATTTTACCGAGACACAAGATGGCGGCCGCTCCGGACTGTTTCGAATGTTTACAGACACCCGAGAGCCAATCAGCTTTCCGTGCTCACCTCACGTGGCGCGACCGGAGCGCTCCCTGGGGCGCGTATCGGGGCGCTGCCATAGATATATATATTTTTTTGAACCTAAATTACTCAAAATCCACTGGAGCACATATCTTGAGACATAGCAAAGGCACATCGGGCTATCAGTCCCTACAATTTTGCCAAATTTGGTGGAAATCCATTCAGCCGTTTGGGCTAAAAGTGAAATCGACCGCCCTATGGAAATTAACATGGGGAAAACGCGTTTTGGGACCCCCCTTTTATCTCGGCCCCCGCTTGACAAATCCCCCCCAAACTTTAAGGGAAGGACCGGAACGCCGCGAGGCCATTTTGAGGAAATTTTCAGTCAGATTCGTCAATCGGCGCCAAAGTTATTCCAAATAGAGTTTTGAGATTTAACATTGAAAAAAATCCTAACTATAACTACCTACTGGCGACCGCCAGTAGGATATATATGTATATGTATATATATATATATATATATATATATATATATATATATATATATATATATATATATATATATATATATATATATATCAGGAACACTCCAATCTTCACACTTCAAGAAAGGCACTGACTCCGTGAAATTACGAATTCCAAATAAGTTTATTCACTTATAGGCTACTTTTACGCGTTTCGGCGGTTAGCTCCCACCTTGTTCACTACATCTCTGCATTCTGTGTCTTACTTTATACCCCTATGACAATACATTACGTCATGCATGTTTGACTCTTGTTTCACGGTATGGTTCAGCTTGTTTTACATTTTTGTTGCCCTGTTACCATGACTATGCTAGCAACGCTAGGTTTTTGGCAGACATAGAAGAGTTCCTGAGGCATGCACATTCTTATGTAACGTCATTGTTGCTTGCACGTTTTCCCGTTCCTATAGAAACCTCCCCGCAATGTCAGCCTAGTGATTCCTTCATTTCTGATAACGTGCTGGGCATGTGTGGTTCGGCAGTCCCTGTCTGCGGCGGTGTTCTAGCAGAGAGTAATACCGTGTGAGTGTAACAAAAGTATCGATACTCGGGTTACGCGCTGTTGCTTCGCATTAGTGTCTGGTTGGGTGTTCGTGACTGTTCTCTAGGACCTCTGGGGTGGAGTGATTCCGTGATTAACCAGCGAATGTGCACGGTGGGCCCTTGTCTATGAGTTGAACTGGTTCGTCATGTCACAAGCCCAGATAAATACAAATGCCCTGGGATAGTACCCGTGTGTATAGAATAGCCTAACTATATGTATCGAATGTTAGTCGTGCTGGGCTATTGTCTAAAAACCGCAGGCGCCTGCACCCTCTTCTCCAAGTGGACTAAGGAGGGAAACCTGATAGTTGTGGTATCGTGCCTAAGTGATGGTGCGCCGTGTACATGGCTAAAAATTGTGTTGAACTCCACCTGTCTGTTACACGGAATCTTTCTAAACATTCCCCTTTCAATTATGCATACAAATATACACGTTATTTCTTCCTTGCGAGATTACCATGATACAACCTCGAGAATGATGTTAATACAATGAAAACACACACATATTACAAACAATAATGAGACGACATGCCTGTCTTAACTAGCTTACACTACCAATAGAAAAACTGCAGAGTCTTGGGGTGGTGATTGTGCTCATATATACAAAGTGGTGTGAGGTTAAAAAGCGAACAGCAGATGTTTTCTGGAATTGGATAATGGGGACTGGGAAGAGGATAGCGATTAATATAGTTAGTTCTACTGTGACTTACAAATGTACGCTAAGAGCCTCATCTGCATTGAGGCCATTAGGTATCTTGGAGTTCAAGAGGATTATGTATCTTGATTCCAATCTCCTGAGAGTTTGGAGACGGTTTCCCCCCTGGTGTTTTTAGGGACACTATCGATGACAAAGTACGACAGTACCTGACTGTCACCTGCATGTACCGTATTGATGTGTCTGGCCACAGGATAGGCCGGGTCATCATTTGTTACTGCTCGGAGGTGCTGTAAAACTCTAACATGTACTGGGTGAATTGTACTCCCCACGTACCGTTTCCCACAGACACAAACCAAAACGTATACTGCGTATTCCGTTTTACAGGTGTATTTGTCCCTGATGGAATATGTTTTTTTTATGAAAGGCACATCTACTTTACTTGTGTGCATACCATGTTTGCAAGCCTTACATTTAATACATTTCTTGAAGCCCTTTTGGTTTGTAAGCCAATCTGCTGTTTTTTTTCAGAATTGGGACATTGCAGACCAGATGATTTCTCATTGATTTCGCTTTCCTAAAAGCAATGGAGGGTCTTTTCCCACACATTTCCCCAATGGCAGGATCGTTTCTAACCAATGGCCAGTGTTTAGTGAGTATTTTCCTCACCTGGGTGTGGTAGGCATTGAAACCTGTAATCAGTCTGGGAGGTTCCTTGTTAGGTGTTTGTGTGACAGGGGCTTGTTTCAGGGTAAACAGAAGATCTTTTCTGTTTAATGTTCTGCATTTGGTATCTGCTTTCCTGCATGTTTTTTTACTGTACCCTCTTTTTTCCAATCTGGAAAACAGATTCTCTTTTGCCTCAGTGAGCCCTGTTTTGGTACTGCAATTTCTGGTCATGCGTAGGCATTCTGCATACGGTATGGATTCTTTGAGATTGTGCGGGTGGAAACTTTGTGCGTGTAGCACTGAGTTTCCTGCAGTGGGCTTACGGTAGGTTCTGGTTTGAATTTTGTTGTGTTCAGTGTAGAGTTCTAGGTCAAGGAATTGAATGGGGGTGGTATTGGTGGTACATGTGAATTTTAGGTTAAGTGCATTGTCATTTAGCTGTTCAGCAAATGATTCAGCCTCCTCTTTTGGTCCCTGCCACAGTACAAAAATATCGTCAATGTAGAGTTTGTACATGACTACATTCTTGGTTAGTGTGGCTGCATGTTTGACTCCTAGTACCTGTTCCTCCCACCAGCCCATGTGTAAATTTGCATAGCTGGGAGAGAAACAGGTACCCATAGCTGATCCTTGCAGTTGTTTATAGTGGAGTCTATTGAAGAGGAAGGTGTTGTTAGTCAGGCACCATTCTGTCATTTCTAATAACATTTTGGTGTGGTTGTACATTGTTATAGGTCTCTGCCCCAGAAAATGGTTGACGGCTCGTAGCCCGTCATGGTGTCTGATACTTGTATACAGAGACTGCACATCTAAAGTCATAAATACATAGTAATTTTCCCATTTTACATCGAAGATTTTACGTAAAAAGTCTCCAGTGTCTTGTATGTATGCTGGAAGTTGTGATACAAGTGGTTGCAAGAAATGGTCAATATAGATGCTAGTGCTTTCAAACAGGCCACCTATAGCTGCAATGATGGGTCTGCCCGGTGGCTCTTTGTCGTTCTTGTGTATCTTGGGGATAAGATACAGCTGAGGGGACACCGGGTAGTCTGTTTTCAAAAATTCGAACTCCTGTTTACTCAGAAGTCCCATCCCTTGCCATTTATACAGTGCATTGGTGTATTTCTCCTGTATCCCAACAATGTGCGAGGGACTGATCCTTGAATAGCACTCATGGTCTTGTAATTGTGACATGGCCTCCTTGTTGTACATTTCCAGTGGCCAAAGTACAATGTTTCGCCCTTTGTCAGACCACCTTATCACGATGTCAGATCTTGCTTTGATTTTGTCCATCTGTTTGTTATACATGAGGTCTGTGTTTTGGTACTTTTTGAAGAACTCACTGGAGCTGCGTATTGACAGATCTTTCAAGTCTTTAATCACACAGTCTGTAAATAGGTCTAGACCGTCTTTCAGCATAATTGACATGAAGACAGAACGTGGTTTGAAGTTAGTTTTCACAGTTTTATAAATGTCTATATCTGCCAACATTGCCGCGGTTCCCGATGATTTCAACTCACCCTCATTATTTTGTTCCAGATCTATCATGTCTCTAAGAGCGTTCATGTTTGCTACACTTAATCCTATATATATATATATATATATATATATATATATATATATATATATATATATATATATATATATATATATATATATATATATATAACCTACTGGCGATAGCCAGTAGGTATATATAGGTAGGATTTTTTCTCTATGGGACTTTTGAAAGTTCTATGTCTAATAACTTTGACGTTTGTGGACAGAATCGGCTGAAATTTTCAGGAAAATGGCACATTTTGTTTCTGAGCAGCCCCTGAGAATTTGGGGGGGTTTCGTCAAGGGGGGGCCGAGAAAAAAGGGGGGTCCCAAAACGCATTTTTCCCATTCATTTTTCCATAGGGCATTTGGCCTCACTTTTAGCTCGAACGGCTGAATGGATTTGCACGAAACTTGGCAAAATTGTAGGGACTGTTAGCCCGATGTGCCTTTGCTGGGTCTCAATATATGTGCTCCAGTGGATTTTGAGAAATTAACGTTTTAAAAAACATATATCTGTGACAGCGTCCCGGGTAGCGCTCCGGTTCGCGTACTTTTCGCGTAACGGAACTTTGCGAAGCGAAGCTGATTGGCTCTCCGGTGTCTGTCGACATTCTAAACAGTCCGGAGCGGCCGCCATCTTGTCTCTCGGTAGGATCGAGAGACAAGAGGTGGTGAAAAACGAAGGGGGAAATGAAGGAAAGGAGGGAAGGTAGACCACTTCTGACCCCCTAAGATTGATGAGGGGGATATTAAAGTGCCCCGCGGGGCAAAAAAAAAAATAATAATATTTGCAATTTTTCGCCGTAAAGATGCGTCCCGGTACGCGAACCGGGCAGCTAACTGGGCAGCTAACCGGCAGCGTAACGGGAGTCTGAGGTGAAGCTGATTGGCTGTCAACATTGTAAACAGTCCGGAGCGGCTGCCATCTTGTCTCTCGGTAGGATCGAGAGACAAGAGGTGGTGAAAAACGAAGGGGGAAATGAAGGAAAGGGGGCAAGGTAGACCCCTCCTGACCCCCTAGGATTGATGAGGGGGATATTAAAGTGCCCCGCGGCGCAAAAAATAAAAAAAATAAAATTTGCGATTTTTCGCCGTAGAGGCGCGTCCCGGTACGCAAACCGGGCAGCTAACAGGGCAGCTAACCGGCAGCGTAACGGGAGTCTGAGGAGAAGCTGATTGGCTGTCAACATTGTAAACAGTCTGGAGCGGCCGCCATCTTGTCTCTCGGTAGGATCAAGAGACAAGAGGTGGAAAAAAAAAGGTGTAAATGAAGGAAAGGGGTAAGGTAGACCCCTCCTGACCCCCTAGGATTGATGAGGGGGCTATTAAAGTTCCCCGTGGGGCAAAAGAAATAAAAATTGCGATTTTTCGCGGTAGAGTCGCTTCCCGGTACGCGAACCGGGCAGCTAACTGGCAGCGTAACGGGAGTCCGCCATCTTGTGTTTTTGGAGCGTCCGGTTTGCGTACCGGGTAGCGTTCCGGTAAGCGTAACAAGGGGAAAACCAAGAAAAACAGTAAAATAAAATTTAAAGGAATAGATTTCCACCAAACTTGGCAAAATTGTAGAGACTGTTTGTTTGATGTGCCTTTGCTAGGCCTCAAGATATGTGCACGAGTTGATTTTGTCTAATTAAGGTTAAAAAAAATATATATCTGTAAGAGTGCTCCGGCGCACTTACGTTACGTGTTTTGTTTGCGCTGCAGAGCCTATACGTCACGGTTATGCGACGCGTCATGAGGCGTCTCACGTGGCTACGTGATACGTCACGTAATAAAGAATATATTTTACAGCTATAGATATTAGCTTTTAAAAAACCAATGAAATTCACTGAAAAAAACATAGGTTATAGACCATATATAGTTAGGAATTTGCATTTACAAAACCTTGAAAATTCACTGAAAAAACCATAGGTTATAGACCATATATAGTTAGGGATTAGCATTTACAAAACCTTAATTTACTCGCACAAAACCATTGAAATTTCATATATAGTTAGTTGCACTAACTATATATCGCGCACCCGCAATCCACTGCATATTACATCATTCATGACATGGTCAGTGACATCACTGATGACATCACTGATGACATCTCAAATGACATCACTGATGACATCACTGATGACAACATCCAGTGACTGTATGTTTCTGTAAAGTTAAAATATGTCTTACATATTGAAGAATGAGTGGATGTATAAATGTCTGGATGGAGGATTTAGTAGGTGCATGACTGACTGTATGAGTGAGTGATTAAATGTGTCTCACTGAGTGCATGGGTTAGTGACTAAACTGTCTTAATTTGTGCATCATTATGTCTGTTGTTCTGTAAACTGCTGCATGTGTTGATCAGTAGCTATATGAGTAACTATATGGGTTATTGATTGGTTGCCCAAGTATTTGTATGGGAGACTTAGTGTGTGTGTGGGTGGCTGGGAGGTGTATGACTCTGTGCATAGATGTGTGAGCAGTTGATTCACTAGGTGTATGGGTTCAAAAATGCATGTGGAAACAGCTGTATGAGCGGTTGACTGTGTGCATGAGTGTATTGGTGAGTGAATGGATATCTCAGTGCTACATGTCAAAGTAAGTACATATGTAAAACACAGTACATGTGAGAGTTGACATATATAAATAACTGTGCATAAGAGCCAGTGAATGTGTGAGTGGCTGTATGGATCATTGTGAACATGTATCAGGGATTGTATAAGAGAGTAAATATGTGTTAGTATATGTTTGAATAAGTAAGGTGTGTATAACTGTATAGTTGAGAAAATGGAGGTGTGATTGATTCTTTGCATGACTGACTAGGTGTGTGAGTAACTCCATGGATAAGTGACAGCCTGTGAGTGTCTGTTTACACTGATTGTATCTAAGGTTATATTAGAGTCTGAAGATGTTCATTGTATTATCACATAAATGATATCATCAGTGATGTGATCAGTAATGTCAAATGAGATGTCATCAGTGATATCATTTGAGATGTCATCAGTGATATCATCAGTGATGTCATTTGAGATGTCATCAGTGATGTCACTGACCATGTCATGAATGATGTAATATGTGACATCATCAGCAGTGGATTGCGGGTGCGCGATATATAGTTAGTGCAACTAACTATATATGAAATTTTAATGGTTTTGTGCGAGTAAATTAAGGTTTTGTAAATGCTAATCCCTAACTATATATGGTCTATAACCTATGGTTTTTTCAGTGAATTTTCAAGGTTTTGTAAATGCAAATTCCTAACTATATAGGGTCTATAACCTATGTTTTTTTCAGTGAATATATATATATATATGCCACAGTGTCTTTGTTTACAGAGCCTCAGACCGTGACACAGGGCGGTTTCGTCAAGCAAGAACAAAGAATCCTGCTTTTTAATCCACACAATATTTCTACACAGAAATACGATGACGACGATGAAAAAGACAACTTCAATCGCTTTATTTCAAACTTCAGAGACAGGGAGGCAGTCCACCATTAAACACTTTGCCCATAACCCTTACGCATTTCAGCTTTCTGTCAAGCCTTGGTCACAGGTAGGCATTTCATCAAAGCAGGAGTCACATGCTCATTTAGCATTGATCGGACTACCGGATTGATTGTAGTCCACCAATTACTGAGTCCGTTTCTGATGAGCGCATTTTCAAAATTGAAAGTTATTCTTTAAACTGCTTTCTTTTTAAATCGTTTTTCATATTTTGCATGTTTTAATTAACTGCAGTCCATAATCTTTTACTCATGTGAGAATAAAATGTGCTAAAAATAAGTCAGTGCCATGGGCTGCATAATCGTCAGACAATTTCCAATTATGTGACACTTTCTTCCACAAGCCTTGTGCAATAACACTTCGAATGAGAAAGCCAGCTAAACCCTCCCATGCTGATCGAATGCTTTTCTTGAAACCCCACTTTCAATAGCAGGGCTCGTGCATTTTACACCAATGCAGAGTTCTAGGGGTCTTTTGCTCATGAACTATAAGGACGCTTGTTTCCCGTCCTGGGAAGACCTGGCTTGGCAGTTTGGGCTGGATTGTTCCCATGAGGAACAGGGTCAAGACTGATTTGCATATGGGTGGGTCTGAACTGGGGTGGCGAAGTAAGCTAATGAACGATGATGGATTCATCCCAGTTCAGTGACTGGGGGTGAGTGCCTGAAAAGTTTCAGCGCTCTGTCCATCATCTCCTTGTGTTCTCGATCTATTAGTCACATCAATGTGTAATTTTGTCCACAATCTATTAGTCACATCAATATGTAATTTTGCCTCATGTATTTTCCCTCATGGTATACATGAATCAGGTCCTACGTTGCATTTGTGATTTTGAGCTCAGTTTGCAAGTGGTGAGATTGACACGCCCATGGGGTTTCCGCCTTCAAGAACACCCCAACTTGAAATGCTACGCATGGTGCTGGTGCCCAGACATCATATCTGTCATGAAAGTCTACCGTAGATTGGGGGTCTGAAGGGATATTTTATAGACCACTAGGTGTGCGTTCATATCTGTCATGTCTGTTCTCAGTTTTAAATTTCTTGTCATAGTGGTCTCATAGGTTTCACCCAACTTTTCAACGGAGACATTACAAGTCTGATTTTGATTTGGAGATGGGTACTCAGTCACAGACCTGATGGTTATCCCAACCGCCTTATTACAAGTGTCATAGGATATAATATACTTGTAATAAGGCAGAAGGTGAATCTCTCACGTTTGAGCTGAAGTAATCTGCCTGCCAAACTCTAAATCAGGCCCTAGGTTTTAGAAGCAATTAGCTGTAGGGGCACCTTTGCTGCTATCCATCTACAACTTTAGAATTCATGCAACCAAGGTCTGAGAGTCCATTACAGCCAGGTGATCATCTGCATACGCAGACAAGTATAAATATATATGCCGAATTAGACACTATTTTAGCTGTCTCCATCATGTAGCTCGTGAGCTACCAGTGGCTCTCTATTTACCTGTGAGTAGTGCTCCTGTGTTCAGTCCAGACTACTAAATTAGAAGCTCTTGCTTGGTTCAATTATTATTGGTATACCATAATTAAAAAGCATGTATTCAAGACGAAAATGTGCATTTTTTCAGACCTCATAGGATGATTGGGGTAAATTGGTTCATTTTGAAAATTAATTTAAAGATAATAATTGAGTTAGGGAGATGTATTACTTTATTATGATTTAAGTGCTGGGGTGGTTGTAGCTATGGATGTTTTGTATTACCCATGTAGATGTATTTAAAATTGATAGTGCTGTTTTACTTCATGGCAGGCAACCATGCCTAATGCACTGATGGGATGACTGCTGATAGTGAGCACTCCCACTAACACCAGTAGCTCAGAATGATTTTCGTTGGATATAAGTAGTTCTTATTATAGAATAGGTTGGAGACCCCTGCATTATTTGTTAAGACTAGCTCTGAGCGTGTAAAAACCTTAAAATCTGCCAACAGAGGAAGTCCAGCATTCCCTCCCACACCCTTTTCGCCCCCTTCTTCTCTTATCGCCTTACCTTCTTAATATTGTACATACGAATCAAAACACCTTTGCCTCTTTCGTTGAGGATGGTCATCTTTTCTGCCAATTTATGCTGGTAGGACGAAGTAAGAGACATTCTCGACTGTTTGAAGGACTGCTGGGCCATGAATTCACCTCCAAGACAAACTGAAGGACTCTTGCTGGCGGTGAAATCTTTCACTTTGCAGAAACGAGGACTTCCGCCCCAGAAATAGAATAGGCAGCCTCCCCTGCCACACTGCAGATGGCGTGGATTGGTAAATCGCACCCCTGCTGCACACTGATGTCATCACCTTCGGGCTTACCAATTGGTTGCCGAAGAGAACGCTAGACCACAAGACTATCTTCAACGTGCTGCTTCCTTTACAAAATGCTTTGCTCAAATTCTCTGCTTGTAACCATGAAAGAGGAAGGAGGCGTCAAACTAACTTCCTTTTTTTTTGTTTCTGGTTTGTAACTATTTTTTTTTATGTCACTGCGACGTCAGTAAGGCCTTTCCAGCAAGGCAAATGTGCAGCCCTTGGGGTGTTTAAGCCACATCTTCTTCCACCCAACCTTTTATACGTCTATCAGATTGAGTAGAGTCAAACTCAAAGACAAAAAAAACTGTATATATCGCTTTGAAGAGAATATATATGGTGTGTTTAGGTCACAAACATATTGTGGTAAATATTTCTCTGAAACACTCTGCATTAGTCAGACATGATAAGTCCCACTGGAGTTATAAATACACCACTCCAAGCAATTGGTCAATGTGCCAGTTTTTTAATGAAGGTGTGCGCTGCGCTCACCTTCTTGGCTTTATTCTCATCCTTTTACACGTTTTCCTGTAAACAAATCCGATAACTATTAGCGTTAGTGGCAAAATAAACTTATTATACATTGGTTTTGAACCTGGTTATTTTAATATAAGAAGACACAGTCATCTTAAAACTAATGATTCTGTTTTAACTCCTCCTTTATAGCTAAACCGAGCTTCCGATGTGGAATAGACTTGCTCTAGATGAAGGGGATGTTAGAGTTGTTCTTGTATTTATAAAATTGGACATTATCAACATTGTGCAAAATCTTTGTGTACGCTTATTTTATGTGATTGGCTTTGAAATAAGTTTTCTATTCTTTATTGAAGTGCCTTTTCCTGGCTTATGCTAACTTGGCCTTAGTAAGGCCTCAACACCATCTTGTTCAAAATGGATGTTTCCCCCTGCACATTCACTATTTATTATTTCTGCAACACACAATCACGGAGCCATTTTTGTTTATTTCCATTTACACTGTTCTTGAAGAAAACTTTCAGGCATTGGCTTAGTAATATTGCACCTCCACAAGGTCCGTCTGGCTCTCTCCCTTTAATGGATTAATTAACAATAGTTCACTGTTGTTTTGTAACTAGTTTGTCCGGACATTTTCTGGATGACATTAGTATAGGGGATTGAGCAATATTCACATAGGCCTAGATGTAGGTAATTTTATTTTACCACTTCTTAAATACCGAATTTTACCGATTCGGTATTTAAGAAGTGGTAAAATAGAGGGGGGGAGGGATGTAGGTATTACAGAATCGGTAATTGAAGTCCATAGGAATCAATGGGCATTACCGAATCGGTATTTACCGATTCTGTAAATACCGATTCCAGCAAGGGTGCAGGGGGTGTCACTTTGACACCCTCTAGCACCCCAAATACAGGCATGTGTGCCATGTGGTACACAGTCATGCCCTAAGGGCATGTCTGTCTGTCACATGGCATAGGTGTGCATGCACACATGTGCATCCACACCTGGATTCGGTATTTTACCACCCAATTGGATTGGGTGGAAAAATACTGAATCTGAAAGGCCTTTGGGACTCAGAAGAGTCCCACCTACATCTAGAAGTTTCCGAATCGGTAAAAATACCGATTCAGTATTTTACCGATTCGGTAAATTTACCGAATCGTAAAATTGGCCCCCTCCATCCCAAAAACCCATTTACCGGTCGGTAACGGCCGAAATCGGCCGTTACCGGCCGGTAAATGGCCACCTACATCTGGCCCTAAGTGAGATAATGCTTAGATGGTAAGGCAATATGACGTTTTGCTCACACCCAAATTATTTAGCACTTTTAATGTTAGTTTGTGGGAAGATTTTCTTTATATAAACCCTCAAATTTGGGGGTGAGACAGATGACTTTCCAGTGGTACTTTGGATACTGGTACATTTTGAATGATTTTGTTGCTCTTTTGAAACTTAGAATAATTTTTGACTTTGCCTATTTTTCTGTATTTCCCTATTGATGAGAGCCTGTATGGCAATGACTTTATGCATCTTGAATGTTGTAATATATCTTCCTAAATTTACTATTTCTCCCCTAGAACTCACTTATTAACTCTGTCTTTACTTCATTAGCTGTATTTTGATATGGTGTATGGTGCCTTATCTTGGGGACATATTGTCTCATGAATTTTAGGTTTAACACTGCCTTTGATTCATCCACCTGTGGGCTTGTTGGTGAGGTGACATTTACATGGTGCACTATTTTAGGCGGTCTCTGTGCCCACAAAGTTTTATTAGAGGAGTCTGGTTGTAAGATAAGAGCACTGTCTATCTACTTTAGGTAATTCTTTTTATGCTGCCCTTTTTTCTTTTGTTGTAGCTGAAAATCCACCTTCCTACTTTCCATTTTTTACTCTGAATTATCCAAGTCGATTATATCCGTAGCAAAGAGTGTTGTGAGTATAAAAGGGCAGAATGATTCCTTCAATTGGGAGTGTTCTGATGTGTTAATAATGTAATGTTATTCGTGTTGAGTGATGGATTGTTATACTGCATGTGATTTTGTTTTGGTTATGTTATATTGATTATGGGTTGAATTGGTGGCTAAGTCACTGTGACTTCGATGTATTTGTCTTATTTGTGATTTGTTTCAGACATTTTGGTTTATTGGTTGATTTGTTTTTTTTTAATCAGTTGTAATCCAAGGTAATTGAGTTATTATTGTTTAACACGTCTGCTGAAAAGGTAATGTGTTTTTGCTAGGTGCCACATTCACACAGATTGGGATATTTATTTAACAAACTTTTATTTTCAGGGTGTGTGTGTGTGTCTAATTTGATATAGTGTTATTTATTCCTCTGTGCATGGGACTAAACTACATTATCTAGAGGTTGATTGTAGTTGGATGGGAATCTGCTTTGGTATGGATTGAGTTTGGCAAGTGCAGCAGAGATGCTGGACTTTCTTCTATCAATTGTGAGATTTCTTTTTGTTTAACATGCTGATTTCCTCCTATTTAGGTTGATCAAACACAATTTATTTTGTTTAATTGTGTGTGTTCAGTGAAGAAAAGGCTGGGTATTGTTTCCCCTTTCACGTAAAAAGTTGCACTGCGATTGGTTAACTGAGTAGTCTCACTGAGATAGGAGAGACATCCCCACAGGGTTGCGTTATCATTGGTTGGTTGCTGTCGAAGTCACACTGTGATTGGTTGACCTTTGATATTGCCACACTGAGATTCATTGTTATGGGTACATTTAGACACTGGTTAGAAAGCAAGTGGCACAATATGGAGAGAGTATATGGTAAATGGAGAAAGAGTTTTCCTGGCAGTAGTTAAAGAAACATTCAACAAAAAGAAAACTTTTGGGGGTGACAAAAATAAGGAGAGCCAAGAACATGATTCAGATGACGAGGATAACTTTTTTAATGATCCTTTAAACTCCAGCCTCCTCCATACATTGATATTATATAGAGACAGTTACGGGTCTCCAGCATTAGAGGGTAAAAGTGTCAAGGCACAAAGATTGACAGCTTGCAGTGGTGAGGGCATTAACGGGTGCTAGAGAATATGTTGATAACTCATGGGACCGCCGCAACTGCCAGGGATCCATGATCCCTTGCGTTAGCACAGTGGTACTAGTTTCCTACACAACCAGCAGTCTAACGGTGGTTTTCACACCATGAAATTGCTGGCAGTGAGGAAACTTAGTTCCCTCAGGGCCTAGGTATGCAAGTATGGGGGCACATGGTGTGACCCCCTGTCTGTATGCACCCACAGTTCCAGCACCGTATGGACTTCACAGTCCATTCCGTTCTGGAATGCACTGAGGTGAGCCCACGGTGCAGCCTTTCTAAGGCTCCCCTATGAGCCTTTGAAAGGCAGCGCCATGGGCCCACCACTGCAGGACCACCTGCCCGGAATACGACTAGTAATCCAGCTGGTGGTTGGCTTTGGCTGTGTGGGAGTGGGGTGGTTACATGTTGCCCTGCTCCCACACCACCAAAGTCGTAATCAGGCCTTGAGTATTTAAGATTATGTCACAAGATTCAACGGTTCAGTTGTTTCCAGTTCTTACCAAAGAGGTCCTACCTCTGGGTTTAAGACGACTTGTCAAAGAAGAAGTTTTGGATGTTTCATGTAAAAATATGGAATTTGAAAAACGTGCCAACCCATTCAGAATTCAGGTTAAAGCCAATTCAGTTTTTAATAGAATTAGGAAGTAAAAACTTCCAAAAGAAGCAGAAGTAATGAAACCTATCATCGAAAAATTAATAGAACAATATATTCTTGGCAGTCCTTGCAATACTCTGAGGATGGACATTAAAAAACTGAGTGGTAAATGGACACGAGTAGGAAGGTATCACATTGTGATCCCATGTTGCTGGTAGTGCTGGAACTTGCTGTAATATTGTTCCAGATTCCTGCAGATGCTGAATAGTATACAGTCATTGATTTATGCCAAGCATTCTTCTCCAGTTCTCTGCATGAGGATAGTCAATATCATTTTAAAATTTTGGTTCCAAAATAAAGTTCTTGCTTGGTGGCCAATCCCACAAAGTCCCTCAATTTTTAGTCAGATCTTAAAGAAAGAATTGGAGAATTTACAGATGCCCTAAAATACTACATCGAAGACTAGCTTGTGCCATCAAAGAAAAATGAGAACTGTAAAACAGATATGATTGCACTTTTGAATCCTTTTGCTGACAATGGTCACAATGTTTCATCTACAAAGATGTAGTATTGTAAAAAAGAAGTAATTTATCTTCGTCATCATGTTGAAACAGGAGCAAGAAAAATCTCAAAGGAACGCGTTTCTGCAATTTTGAATATGATTACTCCAAACACAAAGAGGGAGGTGAGAATGTTCCTTGGAATATTTGGCTACTGTTGTCAGTGGATTTCAAACCTTTCCTTGACTGCAAAGCCTTTAATAAGGCTACCTCACAGTGATATCAACACTACAATACCATTTATTGATGATTGTATAAAGTCCTTCAGGAATTAAGAGAAACTTTCTGAAATACACCTGTTCTCAGAATGTCTTATTATAAAAAGGTATTTTTCAATATTGTTAGAAGAGTGGGTGCTCATTGTCCTTTCTCAAAAACATGGAGGCATTATGAGATCTGTCAGATATTTTTTTGCCGTGTAAGATCCGGTAATTGTAGCTCCTCCTGGTTGTCTGAAAGCAGTTGCAGCTTTTTGGATTGCAACCTGGTCAATCTGAAGGAATTGTAAAGGGACATACACTAATTGCATATTTTCCACATACAGTCAAACTTTTGTTGATCCTCACTAGAACTCAGCACATGACACACAGTTGTCTCAAAAGGTAAGAGTAAGTAATACTAGGGGCTGAAAATATCTCAATCCCCAGGTGTAATTTTCTGAAACCTGCAGTGCTCCTACTTGTTCAGACAGCTATTAAGACAATATTAATGATGATGATGATGAACCAGAACATGACTGTGTGAATGTCACAAGATGATATACCAAAGCAAGACCAGACATCAAAGTTGTTTCTCTAAAAATGATTAATCTTATTTTGTTTGAAGAGGACTCGTGTCTGAGAGACCATCATGGAATACTGAAAGCTGCGTATGCAGGTTGTTCAGTTTCTGAAATTGTTGTCATACCTGCCTAATATAACTTCCGTACAGGTGGAAGAGTTGATTGCACTGGCATACCTTGTTGTCTTATGGGTAATTTGAATGTCACAATTTATATAGCCAATATGGAATTAGAGTGTTACATGATTTTTGGGCAGTTGTGGTCACAAAGGGGTTTTTAATACCATCCTCCATCAGCAATGTTTCCCATATTCTTTATTTGTTGGAAGCAATACAACAAACATACGAGACTGCAGTTGTCAAATGTACTGACCATACAGCTGATTATGATATGATCACATTAGGGAATAAATATGCTAACCAAGTGACGAGATACTGACCTCTTGAAAATGAAACTGTAAGATCAAATTTCAGTGCATGAAACAAAGTATTTCAAATGTAAATTTTTTCTTGTTAATCCTATTACAAACTTTATAAAGTAAATTGAAGGATCTCCAGAAGGAAGTGCCAGAGGATGAGAAACAAAGGTGTAAAATGTTCAGTTTGAAAAGAATTACAACATTTGGATTACTCAAGAATACAAATGTATTCTTCCTGACTCAATGTCATGGCTTGTTATTGACATGGCCAAGCACACACTGGAAGGGATGCAATAAGCAGGACTTTTAATAAATACTGGTTTAATATTTAGAGTCTGATTATGATGGCTGTGGAACGAGCATCCGACCACCACCGTTTTAGGCACGTGTTTGTCCGACAATCCCTGATTATGATGGACTGCCGTGCAAGCACCCCTAAAAATCTCTTTCAACATCAGCTTGCGCTGCGTCCTAGTAAAAAGGGCCACAGCACAAGCCGCTGTTGAAAAAGGCACTTTGTGCACATCTATGCATCGTATGGCAGGCACCATGTGGTGCCTGGCACACGGTGCATGGATGTGCGTGGGAGATCCTTGAGCCTGTCGAAGATGACTATTTTGCCACCAGCAGCCAAGTTCTGACCGTCTGCATCCTAACGTGATGGTTGGACCGATAGGCTGGTTGTTGGTGGGACCATCACCAATGGCCTGTCGGTGGTGGGCCCACCACCGTCATAATTAAGCCCTACATTCAGAAATGTTGCAGAAGATCTGTGTTTCTAAGGTGTGTTAGTTGTTTCAAAGAATTAATCAGGGAAAGAGAATATGTGTGACTATTAGTCATATTGTAAATCAGAGACCACATTTTTAAGACTTCAAGGAGACTTCATCATAATGGTTTTAAATATTTGCTTTTGATTTTCTGTGTATTCTCTAAATTGGTTGAGACCTATTCTACCTGGAGATCTGACAGTATTGCAGTTGCCAAACATTTGTTAGGAGACTAATACTGCTGTTCAGCCTGCCAACTTTTATAGAGACAGACAGCGGAGCTCATTTTAGAAATGAAAATGTGATTCTTATATTGATTTGTACAGCTCTCCAGATGATCAAAGATTCAATTGTCGCTATTGTCCTCAATCATCTGGCTGAAAAGATGAATGGGACCATCATAAATAAGTTGGCAAAGTGCATACAGCTACCAGTTAGAAAAAGCTCAATTATTTTCCACTTGTTCTCATGTGCATTAGAAGTAACCCAGACAAAAAGACTTGGCTCTTGTCTCATGAAGTGTTAATGGGCAAGGCCATGAGGACTGCCTATATACCTTCATCAACACTTATGTCAATAACTAATTACATTGTATTGGATTACTGTAAAGGTCTGTCTGATGTGGTGAAATCTGTCTCTTATCAAGTGAACTTAGTGACAGTGATGGAGCAAGGATTTGCACGTGAAGCGCCTTGCCCCGTGCAAGAACCTCGCCAAAATGTATAATATTACTAAAATCATTGTTGTCGTTTATTACACGTTTTTTCCCAAACACGCGGGTGTCCCCGGATGCTTGCCTGTATGTCTTTTCATATTAACGAAGCTTGCACTAAGAAAAACGGCTGCTTCGCTGAAATTCAGTTTGCGCATGCGTCGGTCATACCCATGTGATGTGACGCACTCGCATTCTGGAGGGAGTTCTGTGCACATGCGCACTACTACTAAAATGGCCGCTTGACTCTCACCACGCTCTCTGCTATTGCTGCTGCTTTAGCCTATCTATCTTTTCGCACTAAACCTTAATGCTAGAGTCATTATAAAGTAAGGGTTGGATAAGATTTTTCATGGTATACAGTGTGATCATTCTGGATGTGATATTAATTTGTTTTCGCTTACTTTTCATGTACCGCGTCTTTTGGGGCTGGGAGTTCTTAAGATACACCATATTTGAAGCGCCTCTGGGTTTTGCCATGTGACCTGGGAGAAACTCGACTGCGCAGAAGCTGAACCAAGCCAGCTGGCTCCTGAAGCAAAATGCGCCTGAGAACCCAGCACACAATGTGGACAATCACCTTGAATTTAACAGACTTTGTTGCAACCGTCTTATGCGCTCATATTTTCTGTTGTACTCTATGGATGGGAACGTGAACCCGGGGGGCGGGTATGCAAACCTGAATATTAAATCTGGGAAAGCTGAATTTAGGAGGTGGTAATGATCGCACCACCTCTCCTGACCAATCAAAATATGGGAAACTGTCACTTGCAACATTAGTGGGTGGTCTGAGGGACCCCAAAATGGTATAACTACTCTAGTTTGGCTTATGGAAATTGTCCGACTTGTCCGAGTAGCAGACCTGTCACTGACCCTACGATCTCAATAGGTGTTCAATCTGAAAGTGCTGCGGAGCACTTTGTCCATACTTTCCACAAGCTCCTAAGGGGTGGAAATTCCTAAGTGCTGGCGAAGCACTTTGCTGGGAGATTCGAAAATCCAATCGGGGTTTCTGGCGGATTACTTGCAGAAAGGGGTAACGCAGGCGTTGCTGTCCGAAGCTGTGGGTGTTGGTCGTTCCCTGGGAGGCCCAGTCCTTTGACCCGAACCTGAGGGGTATCCTGTCCTGATCTGTCCGTGGGTTGTACCTGTTCGCATTCTGGTGTGCCTTTTCTGAGGGTCCTTGTCCCCGTCTTCCCAACTGACCCGTGGCCAGGGTTGGTCTCAAATCTGAATTAGGTAAATATTATCTGTGGGTTTGCGTATTCTCTGTATCTTGTTTTCTCTCTCTCTCTCTCTCTCACTTTTCCGTATAATCTATAAAAGCATTCGACCTGTGATATTGCTCTATTGCCGTTGAAACATCCAGTATATGCGTCTGATTTAGTTGGGTTCCTTCTCTCCCCCCCTCCTTTAGGAGCTCATTGACTTTGTCATAAATAATAGCATGTTCCCATTTTTCCCTTTCCTTTAGTGGTTTGCAGTGAACTTAGTAAGAATAGTCTTAAGTGATAAGGATAAGTACATGTTTTAGGTCCCTCCACAACTCTTGTCTTAGTATAAAATTGCAGTGAATAGTTCTATGCCAAACCCCACCTCTAGTTTTCCCATATATCTTAATGGTCGTGATTTTCTTTGTGCAAAGTTACCTATTGGTGTTGATATTAATGTTTGACTTAGTGTTCTGCATATCGCTTATTGTCTTGGCATCTTCTTTTTGAATTTTTATATAAAGTGTTAAACTTCATCAGGTGTCTGTGGTCATTTTACAGAAAAGTGGATAAAATATATGGACGCAAAGAAATGTTTTAAGGTCCTGTCTACTATTTTCCCTTTTAGCTCTAGGTCCATCGTAAGTTTGTGCCTGCGGTAAGTCAGGTGCATGGTAAGCAGAGGTAATCCTGAAACCATTGATTACTCATAGTAGCGTGCTAGGATCTCACCCGGTTCACGAGAATCACTGATTGAAAATCAAATGCACGCCGGGGCCCAGTGCGTGTAAGAAATTGGTGACCCGGGTGAACTGCGCGCTCTATCAGTAATTTTCTGGTAGCAGAGGATGGTTTGGACTAGTTAGATTAGGTAGACAGGGAAAGTTAAGAAACAAACCGTGAAGAAAAAAATAATGTGCTGCTGATTTTATTATATTGTTTGAAAAAAATTTTTGAAATGTTTTAAAATTTTATATGTAAATGTATATGATTTTTTCATTGCTGCTATAAATGTTGAATTAACCCAGAATTGTTTGTGAATGTTCAGTGTAGTCCGAATCCCCGGGGAAGTATTTTAGCTAAAGGTGAGCAGAATCCGGTTAGCTGTTGAAGTCACTAGGGTCTGAATCATTAGTGCAGGGTTAAATGAATAACTGGAAGCACTAATTAGGATCTTTTGTTATATCTGAATAATTGATAGCTACGAGTCCGGTATAAAACTTTCATTGCGATATCACCTAGTAAGGGTCGCATACGGAAGGAGTAGTAGGGTCTCCGAGGCTTGTCTGGTAAGTAAAATAGTTCACTGGTGAAATCCCGGCTCAGTACATATCCCTGATGACAGTGGATGAGTCGGAAGAATAACGGGTTCTATATTACTCGAGTGTGAGGTTAGGCAAAGAAGTCTACCCAGAGTGAATGAGAAGTAGACAGAAGTGGTTTACTTGCAGTAAAAGGAAGTTTTTCTATCTTTTTAGAACACTCAGACATAGTGGCAGACGTTGTGTGTTGGTAACTAAGTTTTGCAATTGCAATTTAGGAAAAGTTAAAAGTTTCCGTTACCTTGTAAAGGAGGGAGTCAGTCGGAGAGCTGCTCTGACGTCACTCCGTGCCGCGCTGGTATTGGTCAAGACAGCGGGCGTGTAGTGAAGCTGAATTTGTGAAGGAGGGGTGAGTGCCGCAGAGTGAGACTCTGTCTCGCGAAAAGGCCGCGCACCCATTGGCTAAGAGTTTTTTGTATTCTCTGACCTGATTGGGTAGTGCGAAATAAAAGTCGCGCTAGCATTGGAAGCACAAAGGTAAACAAAATTGATCAAGCCGAGTTCAAAGAGAGTCCCGAAGATTATATGTGGTATCCAGATTTTATACCGAATCCAAAGTACCTAGGATTCTATAAGGATCAGCTTATGCGAGGTAGACCACACATGATGTACGGAATAAAGAGGAAATTGTCCTTTTCTGACAAAATAAAGAATTTTTTCAAAGCTGACAAGCCCATTAGAACGAGGGAAGGTGTGCTCATTCCCCCGCCGAATACTCCTGCTTCTTTCATGATGTTTGAGAAAGGGTATCACACTTGTGTTTGGTTGGAAAATTGGGCAAAGTATACTGCAGATGACGGAGTTCTAGCATTCCCTGTTGAAGGTACTTTTAATGGTCGGATCCTGTTTAACTTAAGGACCCGCATGAATGAATTGCACCCTAGACCTAGGTTGACCCAGTACGAAGCTCTGGAGGAATGGGAGATTGAGGCTGCAGAGCGAGATAAACCCAGGATGGATAAAGGAGTAAGTAAATGGTATCCTAAGCTTCCAACGCCAACTAAAGAGCAGAAAATGAAACAGTGGAGGCAGTCTATGATAACTGAAGGGCTGTTCCCGATGATGGGGGTGGTTGAGGAAAGGAAAGGAAAATGCAAAGAAAAGACCCATCACCTAGCTCCTATGGGGGACTTGGATGATGACCATTTGGAAGATTTGCTAATGAAAAATCCACCTCCCTATGATGCAGACTCAGAACCTGTGCCCTCTCGAAATCCCTTTGCAAAGTATCCCAGATGTAGGAGAGATAGTGATACAGATGGAACCGGGACAGACAGTAAAACCAGTGGAAGGGACGGGTGTTGCAGACCCAAACCAACAGTCCCGAATTATCAGCCATTCGGAGAAGATCCTCCGCGACTGGTCACTCCGACCGCTCCGAATATTTATCCGTCCTTAGTACCCCAGGTATTGCATGACAAGTCTACTGGAAAGGTATTAGGAGAAAAAGAGAGAGAGGTCCTGACTAAACAGCGAGATGAGTTAATTCGAACCATTACCCAAATGCAGCCCCATCCCGATTCTTTGACTATTCCAGTAACTATTGGTCCAGCTATCCCACTGTATAGAAATGACATGACCAATCCCCAGCCTCCTGGTCTCCCCTCGATGCTGCCCACTTCTAGCATCCCGACCATGAAGAAGGAGATATTCATAGATGAGGATCAAGAGAGTGAATGTGAATCTGGAAGTTTGATGGATCTGCCCATAAGGGAATCAAGGGCCAGTGTAATAGGGACAAGAAGTCAGCCCAGACCAAAGGAGGTGGGAATTGAAAGTGCAACGGGAATTAGGAGTGCCACTTTAGTTTCCCCTGAAGAATTAGACAGATGGACAAAGGAGCTAGAGAAGGAGGCCACTCCCCAACCTAAAGCATTGGAAATATATAAATTGAGAATAGAAATAGAAGAAATGATGGCTGGAAACGTAGGAGTAGAGCGCCTAAGCTCGTATAACGAAGAAGAGTTGCTGTTTATCAGTAAAAATCTTACCCGGAGTGCTAGGTCGCTTCATGAAAAAATAATGGATACAGCAGAAGAAATGGGAATAGATGTTAGTCGCTCCAAAATCCTTCAGAAACCTTACAGAGTGGATTTTTCAGACAAAGATTTAGAAAGCCTGAATGTAATGGGAAAACAGGTCCAGGTAAAGGAATTGTTAAAACTCCTGCAGAAGTGGGGCGAAGTGGGGAAATGGAGAACCCGGTGGGCAAAGAAAAAGGAAAGCAGCAGGACTGGGTCAGTGACTTCGGAATTTTTATTAAAGGAAGTAACACCAGCCGAAAAATTGTGCCCCATGAGGGAGGTCTCGGGAGGAAAATATGTTCATGTCCCTTGGTCCCGACAGGATATTGTGTCATTTACCAATGACTTCCCGAAATTACGGGAGAAGCCCGTTGACTGGTACAGGCAGGTAGAACGCTTCATAAAAGTTCAGAAATGTCTGCTGAAAGACCTGGATGGGTTTTTCGACATTGTGGTCCCTGTAGATTTATGGACCGAATGTAAGATAGAAATTGATTGGCCTAATGATGAATATCCCAGAGATGAGAAAACCGGAGCTCCCTCACCTGATGTAATGAGGAAATATGACCAGGTCATACAGTACCTTAAGAAAAAGGTTCCCGCAAAGGAAACAGATTGGACCCGAATAGACAGAACCACCCAAGAACGTGATGAAAATGTTCACTCCTATTATGAAAGGTTACTGCAAGTGTTTAAAACATACAGTGGTATCGACAATGTGGACCTGAAAGACATGACACATTTCAGTTACAGATTTGTGCTAGGATTAAGGCCTGAAATTTCCCAATGGATTAGAGACAATAAAATCAGTTGGCAGGGAGAACCAATAGATACTGTCCTGAAATATGCAAAATATTGCGAAGATGAAATCGAAAACAAAAGGAAGGCCCTCAAGGAGAAGGTAATGTGGGCACAGGTGAAATTAGCCGAACAGCAAGAAAAGCAGTTAAGTAGATTGACTTCTGATAATAATGCTCAGAATGCCACTGCTGGGGGAGGAGGGAAGCCCCGCACTAAAATGAGTAGAGAAGAAGCCATGAAGAAATTCCCGTGCCATGGGTGCGGCCAGATAGGGCATTGGAGAGATGAGTGTCCACACCTACAGGCCGGTAATGCCCCTGTAAATGGTTTAAATCCACAGGTGCCGAAAGAGGGGACGAGAAAGAACCAGCAACAGGTAAAATTACCCCCAGTGCCTCGCGCTCCTAGACAGAATTTTAAGAATCAGGGTCAGCAGAATGAAAGGGCGGAAGCATGGGAGGTCGAGAGTGAAAGAAACGCAGTCATTCCACAGTATTTGTTAAATGACACCTTCCTCTGTGAAGATCAAGATTGACGGGGCCTGAGGGGGGAGGATGGGGAGTGCGTGCTTGGCGCCTCCTTACCGGTAGACCAGACTGGACCATACATTGAAGGAAAGGTTGAAGGAAAATATGTCACCTTTCTGTTGGACACTGGTGCTACCAGATCTACTGTAAGAACAGTGGATGTTCCTAACCTACCCCTCTCGGGAGAAGCAATCCAAGTAGTGGGAGTCTCAAATCAAATAATAAGTACTCCAGTAACCGAACCAATGGAAATTTCTATAGGAAATTTCAAGGAAATGCACAGATTTGTGGTCTGTGATTCCAGTCCCGTAAACCTGCTAGGACGTGATTTGTTGTGCAAGATGCGTTGTACCATCTACTGCACACCAAATGGTGTCGAAATTCAGACCCCCGATGAAGATGGCCTATACAAACTGATGTTAGTTAGACAAGATGCTGATATTAAGACTTTGACAATTGAAGATTTACCTGAAGAGCTCCAATTAAGAGTAGTACCAGAAGTGTGGGATTTCACAGGAAAAGATGTAGGCCTGATGGCAAATGTGGACCCAGTTAAAATAGCAATAAAAACGAATGCTATATACCCCAAAACCAGACAGTATAAGATGAGTGCAGAAGTGAAAGCAGGAGTGGCGACTGAAATTACCCGGCTGCTCGAAGCCGAAATCAAAGAAGAAGTGATGAGCAGCCCCTGTAACTCGCCTATCATTGGGATCAAAAAGCCTAGTGGGAAGTACAGGGTAGTGCAGGATCTACGCAAGGTAAACCAAATTGTTGTACCTTGCTGTCCTATTGTACCCAACCCTGCAGTAATTCTTTATCAGATTCCCTGGAATGCAGAATGGTTCACTGTCATTGATCTGTGCCACGCATTCTTTTCCATCCCATTACATCCAGAAAGCAAATTCCTTTTCAGTTTTGAATTCGACAGCCATATCTATGTCTGGAATCGTGTCCCTCAGGGGTACACCGAGAGTCCATCGATTTTCAACCAGATATTGAAAAAGTGCCTTGAATCCCTAGTGCTGCCAAGAGAGTCTGTTCTGGTGCAGTACATAGATGACCTGTTAGTGGCATCTAAAACCCAAACTGACTGTGTCACTGACACCATTGCCTTGCTGAACCACCTGGGAAAGGGAGGACATAAAGTGTCGCCTGACAAATTGCAGTTTTGTAAGAACTCAGTGAAATATCTGGGGCACCAGATCGAAAAAGGAATCAGGAAAGTAACTACTGAAAGAATCAAAATAATTAGAGCAATGGAACTGCCCAAAACTCAGAAAGAAGTGAGAATGTTTCTGGGAGTTGTGGGTTACTGTAGACAATGGATTGTAGGATTTGCTGCACTGGCCAGGCCCCTGATAAACATGACCAAGAAAGGAGTAGAAGACCCCGTCAGCTGGGACAGCGAAAGCATGAATGCTTGGGTAACATTGAGAAATTGCCTATGTACCGCTCCTGCATTAGGTATGCCGGACTACTCTAAATCTTTTGAACTATTCTGTGACACCAGAGAAAATTGTGCTCTTTCAGTCCTGACTCAGGAGCACGGATTAGTTAGACGCCCAGTGGCCTATTTTTCGGGCACCCTGGATCCGGTGGCTGCTGGATTGCCGGGGTGTCTGAAGGCAGTTGCTGCTACTTGTGTCAGTCTGGAACAGAGTGAGAACATTGTCATGGGACATCACGTCACTGTATATGTTCCTCATTCTGTTGTAATCCTGCTAACTAGAACTAAGACCCAGTACCTCACACCTAGTCGGCTGACTAGGTATGAAAGAATCTTGATTGGTGCTGAAAACGTCACCATTTCCCGGTGCAATGTCCTAAACCCAGCGACACTGTTACCTGTCCCCCTGGATGTAGAATCAGAAGAAGAAGGGGACCATAATTGCATTGATCTGACTGAGTTCAGTACAAAGCCCCGTCCAGACATTCGTGAAATAGCATTACTTGATGGGGATGAGACAATGTTCGTGGATGGCTCATGTTTAAGACATGAGAATGGGGGCCTGAGTGCTGCCTATGCTGTGGTTACATTGACGAAGACCATAGAGGCATCATACCTAAGCGAGGTGAAATCTGCACAAGTGGCAGAGCTCATCGCGTTATCCAGAGCCTGTAAGAGGGGTAAGAACAAAAGAATAACTGTGTACACCGACAGCCAGTATTGTTACGGGGTTGTTCATGACTTCGGCCAGTTGTGGTTGCAAAGAGAATTCATGACTTCCTCCGGCACCCCTATCAGAAATGGAAAAGTGGTGCATAACTTACTGGAAGCTATCCAATTGCCCAAAGAATTGGCTGTGGTCAAGTGTGCGGCTCACAAATCAGGAAATGATGATGTGACCGCCGGTAATAGATACGCTGACCAAATGGCACAGTTTTGTGCCCGACATCACATGTCTCTCCAAATTGCATTGTGGAGTGGAAACAGCTGCCAACTTATGTTGTTTGAGAATGTGTCAACGTGGGAAGAACTAAAGGAGTTGCAACAGGCAACAGACAGGCAAGAGAAAGGCAGGTGGGCAGCAAATGAATGCAAGTTGAGAGAGGATGGTGTGGTGGTAAATCCGGCTGGGGTGCCCGTACTGCCTGATAGCTTGGTAGACCCCATGGTCAGAATGATACATGAACCAACACATATGGGAAGAGACGCTATGTGTCGGGTGTTTGAACAGGTGTTCTGTAACTCAAAGTTCAGGAACCAGGCGGAAAGGTTTTGCCAGAGGTGCCTAGTGTGTCAGCAATTTAATGCAGGGAAAAAGACTGTAGTAAAACAGAGTACAATTGGGAAGGCAGTAGGTCCCTTTGTAAGAATGCAGGCAGACTTTGTAACCATGCCAAATTGCAAAGGATATAGATATATCCTAGTCATAGTTTGTCTGTTCTCCAGGTGGGTGGAGGCTTACCCAGCAAAGAAAATTGATGCCCTAACTACAGCTAAGCTGTTGCTCAGGGAGTTGATACCTAGGTATGGAATCCCAGAGACTATCGAAACGGACCAAGGTGGGCATTTTGCCAACGATGTGCTAGAAGAACTCTGTAAAGCATTCAAAATGAAGAAAAGACTACATTGTGCCTACCATCCAGAGGCTTCTGGAGTAGTGGAACAAATAAACGGCACCCTGAAGTCCAGGTTGGGGAAAATGTGTGATTCCACAAAAATGAACTGGATAGAGGCTTTACCCCTTGTGCTGATGAGTTTGAGAAGTATCCCGAACCGAAAGACTGGCCTGAGTCCCCATGAAGTGTTGATGGGAAGAGTGATGCGGCAGGCATGGGTACCCGGACACAAACTGCTAAGCATTTCTGATGATATGGTGCTAGAATACTGCAAGCAGCTGGGTGACCAAGTGCGTTCTCTCTCTCAGCAGATTGGAGAGACAGAAGACGAGTGGCCAAAGACTCCAGCACACAACTTGCATCCAGGAGATTGGGTGGCGTTAAAGAAACACACCCGGAGCAGTTGCCTGAAACCCAGGTGGGGAAAGCCACGACAAGTGATCCTCGTCACTACCACTGCTGTAAAGTGTGCTGGTGTACCGAAGTGGATCCACGCCAGCCACACGAAGCGGGTAGCTGGAGAAGACGCGACTGTAGCTGAAGGCAGCTCAGCTGATGAGGCTTCCGAAGAGGAGAGTCCGGAACTAGCTGACATCGAGCTGCCGAGCACAAGTCAAGGCGTTGAATGGTATCCCGCCGACGACCCGGTTCATGATCCAATACGAACCCGGAAATATTCCTACCTAGACAGTGAGTGGGATAGTCCAGGTGAGCTAGAAATAGACGAAGCAGATCAGGTCCACGAGAATCACATCACACCTGATCAGGAAGTAGGCCAAGTAGGGTCAGATCAAGGCATCGAGACTCCTCCTGGAACTCCGGAGTCTGGAAAGGGACAAATAGTAATTAGAGCTGACGTTCATGCAGAAGAAAACGAAGAGATCGAAGCGCATGAACAGGAACAGATAGAACTAGATCAAAGTGCTCAGACAACGGAAACAACAGCAACCAAAAATAAAAAGAAAGTGCGATTTGAATCTGAGCAGGGTCAGAATAAGGACCAGGCAGAAGAGATAGATGAAAGACCTGGAACTAGTCAGTCAGGTAGGGAAACAGAAGTGCCACAACAAAAAGTAAAAAGAGTGCACGAAGAAGGGCAAGTTTCCTCAACTACTGGGAGGAAAGGAGGCAGAAGTGCACCCCGATACGTAAAAAGACTGAGGCTCAGACTAAAGACAGTCGCAGAAAACGACAAAGACCGAAAAAGGGCTCAAAGTGAAAGAAGGACAGCCCAAGGAAAATCGCTGAGAAAGAGCGACAGAATAAAGAAACAGAGCAAACGGTATCGAAGCCCTGAGTGGACTTACTATGTGTTGGAAGAAATAGACGAACCACACCACAGTGGCAACAGTGAAGACGAGTCCATTGCTGATCGGAGCTCTGACGAAGACCCTCCTTGAAAAAGCCCAGAAGTGAGCCTTGGGTGCAAAGAAACGAAGAGGGGCAGCGAAAGCCACCTGTAAGCTAGAATGTCTGATCCGAGTGTCTCTGGGAGATCCAGATGTGGGTGTCTAAAAACTTGCTGTAAAGTATGCTTATGTAGCATAGCTGTGCTAATAATAATATGGATAGGACTAACAATCTTCTTACCGTTTATGATACGTAAGAATCCTAACCTTTCCCCTACTGAACCTGAGGCAGTAGACGTAGGGGCTGACCCGACTGCAGAAACACCACGAAGCTTAGAAAGACGCGACAAACTAGTAGGCTCGACACACACACGACCTAACTTAGAAGCATCAGATGAGGATGGACTACATTTTCACAAAATGAAAAACAGAACACACCTAAATGTTTTTGCTAACTTGTTAGTGCATTATGTAGAAGCTATGGAAATAGAAGATTGTTATGTCTGCATGAAGCTACCTACCTCAGTAGCTGAAGGTGTGACATATCACCACCTACCGTTAACCTATGGAATTTCCTGTAGTATTTTAGCTAGCTTGTTCTATAGAAGCACCTTGCAATACTATTATTCAAATGATGACGTAGTTTTTTCTGAACTTCCTGTTAGAAAACACTTGAACCGTGTACATACTACAAGTGACGTGACCCGTTATATGGGAGAATATTTTCTGACTATAGGTAATATAGATTTAAATGAAGCAAGAGAATCTAATCTGACCTGTTCTCTGCAAGAGCAGGAAAAGATGTTCATAAAGATGGCAGACAGAAGGAGAGAAAAGTTTCAAAAGAAAGCAAATGACGAAAAAGATAGAGTCCCTAGGTGGGCTGAACACATGGATAACACCTCACAAGGCGAAGCTAATCCTGCCTTGTTGCTGGATTTTGAACGAAAGGGGAAACTTTGTATCCATAGGGAAAAGACAGAGTACTATAACAATGAATTCATCGGTTCCAGCGAGTGTGAACATAATTACAAGGTAATTGGTGGTTGGGGTTTCAAAAATGGGTCAGAACCTGTGTTTCCCGGAATATATTATATATGTGGGAACAAGGCTTATTTCAAATTGCCGGATCACTGGTATGGAAGCTGCTACTTTGGCATTGTTTTCCCGAAAATATACCATGTGAATAATGCAGCTGGAAGCGATGAAAAAACTAATGGCTTAGTGCGTAGTAAGCGCGAAAGTGTAGGTGAAGTTATAGGTGATATTTTCAGTGCACTGATACCTGGAATGGGGGTAGTTCTGAACACCCATAGAATCTGCAAATTGTCTACAGTAGTGGACCGGTTATCAACGGACACTGCTGCTGGATTCCTGCTGGTCAATACTGAAATGGTTGCGATCAGATCAATGGTTTTACAAAACCGTCTTGCCCTTGATACCCTATTAGCAAAAGAGGGCGGGGTCTGTAGAATGCTGAAGGCGCAACATTGTTGCACTTACATTCCAGATAAAAGTATCGAATTAAAACAATATGTGAAGAACATAACCAATTTGGAAAAGGAACTCAAACCATTGGAGGTTGACAGTGCCTGGACAAGACTGACTGGAGGTCTCTCCTCTATAGGTAGTTGGTTTGCTAACCTAGGTAGAAACCTGTTGTGGAAAATACTGATGCCAATAGCTGTGATAGGTATAATTATATTGATTATTTTTATCTGCTGCAAATGTCAGAAGTGTAAAAAGAAATATACAGTAAATCAGAGAGGGGTGAAAAGAAATATTGATGAACTGGAATTAGAAGAATTAAAGAATACTATCTACAAAAAGGCGAAAAATCACCACTCTCATAGAGAAGCTGAAAGAAAACTGAACAATAAATTCATTGAAATAGAAATGAGTGATGTGGATGAATGAGAAAAGTTGGCATCTGTTTCCATTATGTAGTGATGATAGTAAATATCATCAAAGAGGGGATTGATGGAGCAAGGATTTGCACGTGAAGCGCCTTGCCCCGTGCAAGAACCTCGCCAAAATGTATAATATTACTAAAATCATTGTTGTCGTTTATTACACGTTTTTTCCCAAACACGCGGGTGTCCCCGGATGCTTGCCTGTATGTCTTTTCATATTAACGAAGCTTGCACTAAGAAAAACGGCTGCTTCGCTGAAATTCAGTTTGCGCATGCGTCGGTCATACCCATGTGATGTGACGCACTCGCATTCTGGAGGGAGTTCTGTGCACATGCGCACTACTACTAAAATGGCCGCTTGACTCTCACCACGCTCTCTGCTATTGCTGCTGCTTTAGCCTATCTATCTTTTCGCACTAAACCTTAATGCTAGAGTCATTATAAAGTAAGGGTTGGATAAGATTTTTCATGGTATACAGTGTGATCATTCTGGATGTGATATTAATTTGTTTTCGCTTACTTTTCATGTACCGCGTCTTTTGGGGCTGGGAGTTCTTAAGATACACCATATTTGAAGCGCCTCTGGGTTTTGCCATGTGACCTGGGAGAAACTCGACTGCGCAGAAGCTGAACCAAGCCAGCTGGCTCCTGAAGCAAAATGCGCCTGAGAACCCAGCACACAATGTGGACAATCACCTTGAATTTAACAGACTTTGTTGCAACCGTCTTATGCGCTCATATTTTCTGTTGTACTCTATGGATGGGAACGTGAACCCGGGGGGCGGGTATGCAAACCTGAATATTAAATCTGGGAAAGCTGAATTTAGGAGGTGGTAATGATCGCACCACCTCTCCTGACCAATCAAAATATGGGAAACTGTCACTTGCAACATTAGTGGGTGGTCTGAGGGACCCCAAAATGGTATAACTACTCTAGTTTGGCTTATGGAAATTGTCCGACTTGTCCGAGTAGCAGACCTGTCACTGACCCTACGATCTCAATAGGTGTTCAATCTGAAAGTGCTGCGGAGCACTTTGTCCATACTTTCCACAAGCTCCTAAGGGGTGGAAATTCCTAAGTGCTGGCGAAGCACTTTGCTGGGAGATTCGAAAATCCAATCGGGGTTTCTGGCGGATTACTTGCAGAAAGGGGTAACGCAGGCGTTGCTGTCCGAAGCTGTGGGTGTTGGTCGTTCCCTGGGAGGCCCAGTCCTTTGACCCGAACCTGAGGGGTATCCTGTCCTGATCTGTCCGTGGGTTGTACCTGTTCGCATTCTGGTGTGCCTTTTCTGAGGGTCCTTGTCCCCGTCTTCCCAACTGACCCGTGGCCAGGGTTGGTCTCAAATCTGAATTAGGTAAATATTATCTGTGGGTTTGCGTATTCTCTGTATCTTGTTTTCTCTCTCTCTCTCTCTCTCGCTTTTCCGTATAATCTATAAAAGCATTCGACCTGTGATATTGCTCTATTGCCGTTGAAACATCCAGTATATGCGTCTGATTTAGTTGGGTTCCTTCTCTCCCCCCCTCCTTTAGGAGCTCATTGACTTTGTCATAAATAATAGCATGTTCCCATTTTTCCCTTTCCTTTAGTGGTTTGCAGTGAACTTAGTAAGAATAGTCTTAAGTGATAAGGATAAGTACATGTTTTAGGTCCCTCCACAACTCTTGTCTTAGTATAAAATTGCAGTGAATAGTTCTATGCCAAACCCCACCTCTAGTTTTCCCATATATCTTAATGGTCGTGATTTTCTTTGTGCAAAGTTACCTATTGGTGTTGATATTAATGTTTGACTTAGTGTTCTGCATATCGCTTATTGTCTTGGCATCTTCTTTTTGAATTTTTATATAAAGTGTTAAACTTCATCAGGTGTCTGTGGTCATTTTACAGAAAAGTGGATAAAATATATGGACGCAAAGAAATGTTTTAAGGTCCTGTCTACTATTTTCCCTTTTAGCTCTAGGTCCATCGTAAGTTTGTGCCTGCGGTAAGTCAGGTGCATGATAAGCAGAGGTAATCCTGAAACCATTGATTACTCATAGTAGCGTGCTAGGATCTCACCCGGTTCACGAGAATCACTGATTGAAAATCAAATGCACGCCGGGGCCCAGTGCGTGTAAGAAATTGGTGACCCGGGTGAACTGCGCGCTCTATCAACAGCACCAACAAAAGAAATTCAGTGCTATCCATTGCAAACAGGTGACTGGATCCGGATGAAGAAGCATGTCTGGAACATTTAGCAAGGACCGTATTAAGTTGTGCTTATGGCTAACAGTGTTGTGAAGTGTGCTGGTAAACCAACAGTAGATCCACGCCACTGATAAAAGAGTGAAAATGGCAGATGAAGAGGTAGTGACAACAACCACTAATTCACAGAATGAAGCTCAATTTCGCAGCATAGATTCAGAGGAAAGACAAAGACATTTTTTTAACTGGTGAAGTTGCTGATGAAACCAAAAGTAAAGATCATGAAGGTACGAGTACCAGTGGCAAGTTTCAAATTGTGGATCAGTGTGAAGACTTTTGGGACAGTCACAAGCAGCATTAAGAAGAAATAATCTCTGATCCAGCTAATGAAAAGCTCTAGTTGAAAATTCAAGCCTCAACAACCCCCAGAAGAAGAAAACAGTTCACAAGTCTCGTTGCTGATGCTGAACAAAGCACACGTTCATCTGTAGGTGACAAAGATTTAACAGTAGTCAAAAGTGAAGGTGCAAGCGTCATATTACCTAAGGCAGTGAAGAGAACTTGCAATTCGTAACATTGGGAGGATAAAACGTTAAAATCAATCAAAGAGGAACCTGAACTAGTTGAAATCAATTCAGCAAATTGTGAGAGGGATGGCCGGTTGCTAAAAGACCAGAAAGATAGAGAATTCTGAATAGAAAGTACACTTCACCCGAATTGGCATATCTGGCATCTGTGTTTGAAGGAGTAAGGAGCCAGATACAGAGATCTAAAGTCCAATAAATGTTGCCAATTAATCTTTGAAAATGAGCTAGAAGAAGGATTGCCACCTTGAACGTTTGAAACTCTGACAGTGTTTTTTTAATATTTCTTTTTATTGAAAAAAACAAGCAAGGCAAGTACAAAACATAGGAATGTGAGGACTCTACGAGGGTTGAGCATCATATCATCAAATATTACAATAGACAATGTATTGACAAGGGAAGGGGGGGAGAAGAGAACACAAAAATCCTACGAAAATTATCAATAACAATAAGGGGTCAGGGGGAAAGCGGGACATCAAGGACAGCATCAACAGGTGGTACGCAGATGTCCCCTCTATATCGATTCCAAGGACTCCACACCTTAAGCCATTTCCGGGGGCGACCCCGAGCCAAGTACACCGTTTTCTCCCGGAACATGCACCAATCCATGCTTTCTACCCACAGCTCAAGAGTGGGAGGCCTTTGGGACCCCCACCACTGTGCAATGTTCCTTTTGGCAATCATGGCCCCTAGAGTCACCCACTGAGTCTATGCCACATTATGATCAGTGGGCTCCCAAACATTCAACAAACAGCATCTAGCCTTCGGTGAGAGAGCTACACCCGTAAATTCCTGCATCCCATCATGGACCCTACTCCAATAGTCAAACACTTCCCGACATTCCCAGATAATATGGAGGAACGTCCCCAACTGACCGCAGCCCCGCTGACACAGACCCTCCTCAGAAAAACCCATCCTGACCAGACGGGGACCCGTGACATAGATCCTATGTAGTATTTTGAGCTGAACTAGTCTAATCGTGCTGGAATCGCGACCTCCTTCTGAGAGGAGATCGCGGACAGCCAGTCTTCATCGTCAAGCTCAAGGCCGTCATGGGTCCATTGATCACGCAGCTGCGATAGAAGGGCCGCCCTGTGATTAATCATTTTCTTGTACACCAGGGAAATGGTACTATCAGGCATATGGCCATCCAAGATATGATCCTCTAATGGGGTAGACTCCTGTATAACCTCCCCTTCCGAAAAAACGGACATTAGCTCGTGCCGGACCTGAGCATAATGGAAGTATTCCGTCCCTCCCAATTCAAACTCGGTCTGCAAGGTCGCGAACGATTTCACCTGTCCCTTCACCCACAGGTCACCCACCTTGGAGATGCCAATCAGATCCCACTTGTCAAACCCCTTAGTGTTCCACAGTTTACCAAACTTGTCAGAGCCGAAAAGCAGGGTAGCCAAATTCAGACGGTCCTTCCACCCTAACGAAATTGTAGCGTTACGCCAGCTCCGCACAGCCGTCTTGGTTGGCCCCGTCAAAGTCCTCTCCACAGATTTAGTGTAAAACGCTCTATAATAATTGCCCCCAGGAAGTAGCCACCTATCCATGGCGAAACCAGGGTTTAACTCAGGGCCGTACATTCCGTGATTAATGGCTCCCAACTGTGAAGCCCAATAATATCTCTTAATATCAGGGAGAGCAATGCCACCATCATACCAAGGGAGCGTTAATTTAGCGATCGCAATGCGCGGTCTTCCGTCCGAAAATCTGACATTGTTGAATACTTTTTTAAATTGAAATTTTGAACTTTGCAAATAATCCAAATAAAGAAATAACGTTTTGAGCTTATCAGCTGAGAAAATAATTGATTGATTTAGAATTTTGAGTTTACACATTGCCTCTAAGCTAAGCCTGTCTGCTCTGTGCTATAGCTTCCAACTAATAACCACATTTCTTACAAGGATCATGTTAAACAGGCTTGCTTTACTTGCTGCGAATAGAGTTTGCCCCATGCATGCATATCCCTAAGTACCTAGTTCACCAATGAATGAAATGGAGTGAAGCAATTTGTCACAGTGAAAAGCAGCACATTCAATCTCTTAAGTCTTGCTTTTCATGTCTGTTGGATAGGCATGAACTTGTCCAAATTGACATGGAGTCCTTAGGCCTCACCATAGATTTATTGCATCTATATTAGGTGGGGAACTGCAAAAGGTATAAGTAGTTCTTATAGGGCCAGTCTGTACTCCATACCCCTATTCCATGTGAAGTCCCACACTAGAGCATTTCATTTCACAATATCCTCCCAGCCAGTGATAAACAATTGAGTGGACAGGGAGCATCCCTATAAGGTGCCCCTTCGTATTGGGAAGGGTGAGCAATGAGTTCCGTTCACTCTAACATAGCTCCAAGTAAATGCATACAACATTTCTATGTATCTATAAAAATGGGGCCACCAAAGTTCATCCTATTCAATACCTGATGTAGGAAGGACCCACTAACCAACTCAACTAACTTTAAAATCGCCCATGAGGGCATTAGAGCTTTCTAATTCATTTGCCCTGGCCAAAATCAGATGTAAGCATCTAAACCAATGCCACATACTGCACCTGGGTGAGAATCTGTTCTGGTCAGGGTATATCAGCATATTTACCACAGGACCTGGTCTTATCAATGATATGGTGCGATATGAGGAACAAGGGTCTGGAGGTCTTCCCAGTTTCAAGTTAAACGAACAGACTCCCAACTCCAACAAAAAAAAACAAATTGTCAGATTGAGGAAATGAGTGGTGCTGGCCAGAGAAGAGCATGTGGGTCTTCTCTCTTTGATGCTACAAGCACCATACATCTGTCAAACCTAAAGTTGTGGCCCATTCTCAGATTCTCATTGATATCGGTGCCAGCTTCTGACCCTTCAACATCCATGCTGCTGTGCATAATTTTGTTAAAAAACGATTCCCAATAACTATCATTCCATTATGCGCTACTAACAGTAGGTGTATAAGAGACAGCGATGTCTCATGTGAGACTGCAGGCTGTATATAAACACTAGAGTGCAGAGGTCCCCCCAAGGGAGCTCATATTCAGGACAAAGTGTTCCAGTTTATCAGTCTGGACTGACTGGTTTCACATGATACCAATTTATTTAGTAAGATAGCACCCATTTTGTGCTTCATGTGAAAATCCCTTGTATTTCCATGATGGCTGTTGAACTTTGCCCTCTCTGCATGGTGACCCTAAACCTTTTGCCTTCACAGCTTGTGTTTTCTGAAGTTGGTTTTTGTTGGCATCCGAACGTTGTGCACGTTCCCACTGCTAATTAGTGGTAAAGTGCTTGTGCTCTCTCCTTTAAATATTGTAACATTGGCTTATACTCAAATGGCCAATTGGCACATTTAAGCTACTTCTAAGTCCCTAGTAAATTCATGGTAGAATGTGTGCCCAAGGCCAGTAAATTAAATGTGACTAGTCAGCCTGCAGCACCTGCTGTAGCCCTTTAAAACATGTCTCAGGCCTGCCATGGCAGCCTGCAGTGCAGTTTTGAATTGCCAATTCGACCTGGCAAAATAAACATTTTGCCAGGCCTAAACTTTCCTTTTTACTGCATATAACTCACCCTCAAGGTAGGCCCTAAACAGCCCAATGGATAGGGTGCAATGTATTTAAAAAGTAGAATATGTGTTTTTAAGTTTTGCATGTCCTGGTACTGAAAAACTCCTACATTTGTTTTTCACTACTGTACGGCATCTCCCATAGGCTAACATTGGATTACCATATTATATTTAATAAGTGAAACTTTTGATTGGGTACAAGTAGAAATGTCACATTTGGTCTCAAATTAATTGTAATTTAGCCTTTTTAACGGTAACATCACATTTTAAGACACAATTCTGAAAATACCACTTTTAGAAAATTAGCATTTTCTTGTTCAACTGCATTGGGATCTGAAAGAGGGAGGGGTGATCCCTCTCTCGGGTCTAGAGGGTAGAGAGGCCCTTCTACCGTATGAAAGGAAAAAGAAAAGATACGTCCTCCCTAATTAATTCACACATCCAAAGGGTAGCCCACTTGTGATTTTCCATATGGAGTGCTGGGCAATAGTTGTCTCAAATGGGGCACCACCTTAATAGAAGGGGGAAGGAAAGTATTCATTTTCTTTAAATAAACCTCACACACTCTTATAGTGTCATGATTCACCACCAGGTTCACCCTGACTCGTAGGTCAGGGTGGGCTCGACCGTCTTCCAGGGAGCACTTAAAAGAAAAGACCACGGGGTATAAAGATTAAAAATCCTACAGCTTACTCTGAGGTATTCCTTTATTTCCTTTAGTAGTGGAGTAGTCTGGGTGTTAAAACTAAAAATATATATGGAGTGTATTAGGATATAATTGTCCTATGACCCTACCGACATGTGTCAGCCCTTCTCTAGGGCCTAGATAGGTCTGGGGCTTTCATTAGGGGATTTGGCTCAACTTCCTGGTGCGTAAGCTCTTCGAGCTATCTAATTTTCTGTAGATAAGATGAATGTATCTCTGTGCATACTGGGGCAATGTGTTTACTTGCCCTTTTATTTCTTTATTTATTTCTTAAGTCCAACCCATTGGTATTGAACTTTCTGTTTTTTGGAAGTGAGAGGGGAAAAAAGACGCCTGTAGTCAAACCTTTGTGAAGGGTCCTACCCTACTTCCATTCCTAATTTGTTGTCATGGGTCACATGACTGAGAAAAGCTTGGCAACTGGCCTTTGTGTATTCTTCCTAGACAGTGAGCACAAGGGGAGACTAGGTGGAAGCAGGATGAGCCGTCTGGCATAGATGGGTGGGGCTGAGGTGTCCCCTTCCACACTTACATTTCAAAGGGCTGCCTCCAAACCACTCACAAAGGAACTTGATACCAGTCTTTTGTCACCTCAGAATACTGGAGCCTTGCAGCAGAATGAAGGAAACTCCTTGTAACCAGATGTAGGGGTAGCCTAAATGTTTCTCCACTTCAAAGACTGGCACCAGATATCAATATTGAACCCTCATGCCAACTCTTCAGTACACGCCTGGACCTGTGGAAGACATCAGAAGGACTGCCCTGGACCCCACGAAGGCTGCTATGCTGCTTGAGGCCTGCCCTGCACTTCAGAGGACAGCCCTGCCGTGCCAGAGGACTGTCCTACTGCTTGAAGGATGCCTTGTACCCTCAGAGGACTGCTGTGCTATTTCAGGCCTGCCTTGATGCTTGAGCCCAGGACTAAAAGAGTGACTTCAAAGGCTAGTTGGCAGGCCTTCTGGGTGAGCTACAGAGACATAACAAGCACCAGCGATCTTGAACCCTGCACCTTGCCTCTGCAGGAAGGAAACCTGACTCCACCAAGTGGTGCCTTTACAGTTCAGGGCCCTTGTTGGTGGTGCTGAAGGAGCTGCTCCTGACTAACACTAAAATTTGGTACTTTAACAATATTTCACCAAAAAAGTGGCCTGAGAACTTACAGAAGACCGGGACCTACCTGCCTGCTGATCAGCCTGAAGTGCATTGAGTAGGCCCTGACTTCACTATTTCTCCCGCTACCTTCTTCTCCGCAGCAGCAAATCGTGTTTAGCAGAACCCCTCAGCACAGGTATCCGCCTTGTGGGAGGCCTTGTTGGATGCAGCCTGCAGCTTTGTCACACTGGAGTTTTTCGACTTCTTAAAAAAGTCCAAAGGTAGAATCTTCCATGTGACTCCAACCAGCTTCTCCAGACGACAACACCTCCTCCTCAGACACTGCCAGCTGCCGTGCCCCGCTGAACTTTTCTTCAAAAATTCTTCTAAGTCCAAAGGTAAGCCTAGACTAAGAACAATCCACCTGTGTAGCCGCACCATGCTCCATTGCCTCAACATTTGACAGTTCACTGACATAATATAATATTGATCCAAAAAATATCGATGCATGCAAACATTGGAAACTAAATATTGAGAACAAAAATATTGACCAAGTATACCTAACTATAAAAATTACGATTATTGAACACACAAATATCGTTGACAAACAAAAATATTTTTACATATATTGATAAAATGAATGGAAAGACAAATATCATCCCCTATAAATAAACGTGTAACATGTGAAAAATATCAACTCACACACTATCAACTACAATATTATCATCAACATAACTAATAAATCTTTAAAAAATACACCAAAACATCAATTTTAACAAAAAGAAATACTTCAAATACACCGAAAACTGATAATAAACATTTATAATTAACTACCAATATATTACATAAACTAACAATTAAACATACACGCCAAACAAATCAAAACACATACAATACACATACAATAAAATAACCAAAAGCATATCTATGTTCCGGCCAAAATTACACTAGCTGAGGAAGTTGATTTTTTATGTCTGGAACGCTAGAACACTTTACGCCCCAAAAACCAGCTAAACAGACTACCAAAAGCAGATCCACCAAACGCCATGAGAGGCGACAGGCCAAACAACGAAGACTCGAAAAAACAAACACGACAAACAAGGCGGAAATGGAGACGATAATATCCAGCGAACAAATGAACAGTCAGTCAATAATAAATCTTACTAATGTGGTACTAATGTGGATTTAAACAGGGCAGAGGAACAATTATTAGCACTAGGGCTGTCATACTGCCCTGAAAGTTCATTTAATTATGCAGCCACTAGAATGGGCATCTTTAAAAGCGTGAGAAAACTTAAACTAAAAAAATACTTTTTCAACAGAACAAAACAGGAACCGATCTGACAGCAAGTCAACCGGACCATCTGACAGCAAGTACTCCCTTTTTCAATTTAACTGCATCAGACATTCCAATCCTACGGGATATGCAGAAACTAGCCAATGAAAACAGCAATTTAACACACAACAGCAACGGGGACGATTTTACAAGCAGGATGACTAAACCTAGGAAAGAAGCTACACCTTTCAAACACCGCTCCACCTTCACCTCCATCACACTCAGGGACACTATTGATATTTTTCAAGAGCAGGTAGTGACTGGCATCAAACAACTTAATTATAAAATACATAACATGACAAGGCGCAAAACTAACAAACAAGAACTCCAATACCATGTGTTGATGACTAAACTCAAAGCCAACAAAGAAATAATCATTCGCAACGCAGATAAAGGGGGCAACTTGGTTTTATGGAAAAAGGCTGAGCATATCGAGGAAGCAATGAGCCAATTAATGGACAGGGAGTGTTACAGCAGAAGTGACCAAGAAGCTCTGAAATCCATGTACAATGAGTAAACATGAAATTGGTGGCATGGAAGAATGCACGGCTGCTGACTCACCAAGAGTACTAATTTTTGCGGAATGACAATCCGGTGACGCCAATTTTATATATTACACATAAAATACATAAAAATCCCATAAAACCTTTAGGAAGGCCAATAATTTTGGCCCCCTGCAGCCTCCTTGAAAGAACATCTCAATATGTACACTTTTACCTGCAAGACAATGTGCAACAGCTCCCTTCTAACCAGGGGCGGCCTTATGCATGTGCAAGCTGTGCACCTGCACAGGGCCACAAAACCCCAGGGGCCACCACGGCAATATAGATCCTTAATATAATAATCCTCTGAGGATTGATACATATTTGCGTGGCGGCCTCTTGCAGGGATCTGGCGGCCACAGGCTCTGTTCCACTTCCAAACACCCTGACCCCCCTCTTAACTGGCCTCCGCCCCGCCCGGACCACCTCTTCTGGGGCACCCTACCTACGCTCCCTGCCCAGGGCCGCCATGAGCCTAGAGCCACCCCTGTTCTTACATTAGGGACACAGGAATTTTTTAAATCACAAATGCAGGGTTTTAAATGGCAGGATGATTACTTACTTATTGCTTTGGATGTTACGTCACTATATACATCCATCAACCAGCAAGTTGGACTCAAGGCGCTCCAACATTTTCTAGCACAGAGAAACGCTGAATATGTACAGCATAGCAAATTGCTTATCAATATGGTTGAGTTCTGTTTGTGTAACAACATTTTTATATTTCAGAATGTTTTGTATCAAGAACAAAGAGGCATAGTTATGTGGGCCAGAATCTCCCCCAGCTATGTCTGTCTACACATGGGATGGTGAGAGGAGTCGGTCCTATTAAAAGAACATGCTACAATTCTCACAATAAACATCAAGATTTGGTTGAGATTTATAGATGATCTTTTCCTAATTTGGCAGGGTACCAAATTAGAAGCAGAGAAGTTTGTAGAAAATCTTAATACCAATAGTCTCAACCTGCATTTTACAGCCTCAGTAAGCTCGGAGACTGCCAATTTCCTCCATACCCAGGTTTACATCTGGGATGGCTGATTGGAGACAAAGCTTCACAGAAAACCTACATTGGCAACTCAGTGTTGCATGCTAGGAGCTCTCACCCTAAGCACTTAATTCAAAGTATTCCCTATAGGGAGATGCTCCAGCTTAAGCGTATTTGCAGCTGGGATGATGACCTGAAGGCAGCCCAATTAACCTGTAAAAACAGATTTCTAGCAAGGGGATACTCCTTGAAGAATATTAACACTGCCATCAAGAAAAGCAACTCAGTCAGAAAAGAAATCCTCTTAAATAAATCCATTGAGGCAGAAAATACTCAGGGTGAGGATAATGAAAGCTTCATGTTCATCTTAGGATACAATAGACTGGAGAAGGCCATTAAAACGATTATCAGAAAGAACTGGCCTTTAATCCTAGTTGACCCAGTCATAGGCCACCTAATACCCAAGAGAGCAGTCATAACATACAGTGGGGCACCTTCCATGAAGGACACTTTAGTCCAGAAAGATCCTGCCAGTCAAGCTAAAGGCACAAGGCTCTCCCAGAGAAAGGGATTCCACACATGCAAGGTATGTAAGCCGTGCTAATTCGGAATCAGCAAGACACCTTATAAGACACTCTTCAGTGAACAGGAACAGCCCATCAGCAAGGCCCGACATGCAAATCAGAGTATGTGGTGTATGTCCTGGAGTGCCTGCGATATGTTGGTAGGACAATGCTACAGGGGCACAAGAGGGCACTCCAGCACATAAGGGCAATCAGGAACCAGGACCACACTTATCCAGCAGCCCGCAATTTCGTGGAAGTTCATAATGCTGATCCTAAAGATTTAAAATACTACCTGATTGACACCATCCCACCTAACAAAAGAAGAGGGGACAGGGAAAAAGCCCTTAGATGTCTGGAGAAACGTTATATTCTAGACCTCGATTGTAAGTTTCCGGGGGGCCTGAATGCCACAGAGGAACTTTATACATGTCTTTAGACCGTCAGAGAGGAGTCAGAAACAGTAAAATCAATAGGGAGCAACGCATCATCAGACACCCATTATGAAACCATGGAGTCTAAACAAAAACCGCCAAAACAATCCCACTTTAAAAAAAAATATTTTAAAGAACAATTTTAAACGGTTTTAGCATATATACACCTGAGGTGAAATTGGAACATAGCACTTTTAGTAGCTTCATTTCCACACTTGTTTCTTAAGGTCGCGAGGTTTACAAGTGTGATGTTTACATTAAGAGTACTGTAGTATGCACTAGCACTTTAGATCTGCTTATGCCGGTGGCAATCATGCAAGGAAAATCAGGGTATATAATCCTGTATGGTGTCGCCAGATAACAACAACAATTAATTCCTAAAAATTGCATATAAGAATTTTAAAAGGTTGTCCGGTGCTTTTACTATTTAACAGTCCTTTGATGATTAAATGGTTTTTATGATTGAAGGTTTTTAAGTTCTCTCTGTCAAATGAATTGTTCTGGTATTTATACCTGAATGTATTGTGTGAACCAAATAGCCTAGATCTACAAAGATCAAGAATCTGTTTTCTATTTCTATGTGAACCTCGTGTCACGTTTGGCACATGTCACTTTAAGAAAAAACAAAAATAAAGTTTAAAAAAAATCGTATATAAGTCAACCACTCACCATGATGTGCGTCATGTGATCAATACCCTCCGGGGTTGAAAGGTGTCATGGCTGCTCTTGTTTGATCAACCAAAATAATATTCCATTCTGCACTACACTAAATTGTGGTCCGTGCTCCAGTTCCTGAAGAAACCGAGGGAGGGGCGAAGTATTTTTACAAGAAAAATCAAAAAGACATCAATCAACATATTGCTTTTTTGTGCTTATTTATGCCTGATGTACTGATTTATCATTGTCTTTAGTCCCTTTATATCCCTCTAGTGGGATTTGTTGACTCGCCACATCCTAAATTTTAGAACTTTAAGCCCGCACGGCCTGAACCAATCAGAAGAGTTATATATTCATCTCTAATATGCACAATTAAGAAACAATACAAGTGAACTAGTGAGATTGAGAACCATTTCTAAAACAAGACTTGATGACTCAAAAATAAGGGGATCCTTATTGATAAACAGCGGTCAAATCCCACTAGAGGGATAAGAAAAAGTAAAAAGTGTTGACTAAAATAATATCAGATATGATCAAATGTGGACCAAATTACTGAATGAGGGATCCTGTTTAACAAACAGTCAACAAATCCCACTAGAGGGATATAAAGGGACTAAAGACAATGATAAATCAGTACATCAGGCATAAATAAGCACAAAAAAGCAATATGTTGATTGATGTCTTTTTGATTTTTCTTGTAAAATGGTTTAATCTCACTTTAAAACCCTTTTTAAGTATAATTTGTTAAAAACCACAAATACCAGAATGCCTAGCGAAAAAACAGGATGTGATGTAACATCTAACACGGAGATTGCTTTAAATGTGTTACCAAAACTTGAGGAAGTGATCGTGAGCAAGGTGCTAGGAGCACTGAAACGCGTAGATCGTATGTTTTCATTGCTGAAGAGATCTGAATAAATCAATTTGTGGAACTCAGAGGGAGTGCGCCCATTACTTTTGTCCAAGCGGCGAAGGAGTGTTAAATATATATATATATATAGGTAAGGTTGAGGTAAGGGCACCCATGCCGGGGCAGGCGGGGGTCGGGGCAGGCGGGGGAAGGGCCTGGCTTGGGCCCGGGCTGCTGGACAATGTCGGGGCAGGCGGGGGTCGGGGAAGACTGTTGCTCCCGGACAAGGTCGACACGGGCTGCTAGTATATATATATATACATATATAAATATTACCTACTGGCGGTTGCCAGTAGGTAGTTATAGTTTGGACCTACTTTCCATAGGAAATCCACAACATTCTATTTGGAAAAACTTTGGCGCCGGTGGATGAATCTTCGTGAATTTCTTCAAGAGAATGGCCTGCTCGGTTCCGCTCTTTCCCTGAAAGTTTGGGGATGATTCGTCAAGTGGGGGCCGAGAAAATGTGATGTCACTTGAGATGTCATGAGTGATATCATGAGTGATGTCACTGACCATGTCATGAGTGATGTTATATGTGACGTCATCAGCAGTGCATTGTGGGCACGCGAGTTATAGTTAGCTGAACTAACTATAACAGGAGAATTTCAAAGGTTTTGTATGTGTGAAATGGCCAGCTAACTATAAGATGTATGAAATGTATGTTTTTTTCAGTGAATATCTATACTACTATTATAAAGAGAGAACTTGCACCTTTTGGCCAGGTAAACTTGGGAACCACAGCGCCAATCTACACACCCGATACATCTATGAAAATGTCAGGGTGTGCAGATGGACATAGGCTATATAAATAAAAAAAAAAGTAAATAAAAAAAATTAAGTTTGAAAACAAAGTAGTGCCCTGAAAGTAGCGCCGGCCGGGACCTAGCACTGGCCGCGACGCGACGTGCGTGATGACCGCAACGCGACGTGCGTGATGTCGATGAAGGAGGAGCGGCGGGGCAGTGACGAGCGGCTGTGCAGTGAGGAGCGGCGGCAAAGGTAAGGAAAGCGAAAGTTAAACTCTCAGTGCGAGACTGTGTGATGCAGGGGGAGGCGAATGTCGGAGCGGGAGTGAGTTGGGCGGGAGGGAGTCGGGGCGGGAGGGGGGCCTGGTCCGTGTGCAGGGGAAGGCGAATGTCGGAGCGGGAGTGAGTCGGGCGGGAGAGGGGCCTGGTCCGTGTCCATGCATGGGCATGCACGGACAATGTTGGGGCGGGTGGGGGCCTGGGCGGGCGGTTGGCCCTGAAGCCTCATTGCCCCCAGGCAACGCTGGGGCGGGCTGCTAGTATATATATATATATATATATATATATATATATATATATATATATATATATATATATATATATATATATATATATATATATATATTTATATATATATATATATATACCGCTACATATACATATAGGTATATCTATACTAATATAATAAAGAGAGAGCCCAAACCTTTGAGGCGGGTAATCTTCGAAACCACAGCACCAATCACAACACCCAATACAGCGTTGGAAAGGGCAGTTGCAGCAGAAGGACATAGGCTATGCTGACACCCACTATATACTTTTAAAAGGTAAAAGAACCGTGCCAGCAAAGTAGTCCCTTGTGGGCGTGTCTGCGTTATGCTGTGGGCGTGTGCTGGGGCGTGACAAATGCTGGGCGCATGTGGCACGTTATGCCCTTCATGCCATGTCTCATATTGTGTGCTAATCCCACCCAGCTCCCTTTAAATACCCCTGCACCCCATAATCATAACCCACCCTTACTCCTTAAAATACCCCAACACCCTCAAACACTATAAATATACCCTGTACCCCAAAACCCAAACCTATCCCAAAACCCTAAAAATACCACTGTACCCCAAAACCCAAACCTAGCCCTGAACACTATAAATAGCCCTGTACCTCAAAACCCAAACCTACCCCTGAACCCTAAAAATACCCCTGTACCCCAAAACCCAAACCTAGCCCTGAACCCTAAAAATACCACTGTACCCCAAAACCCAAACCTACCCCTGAACCCTAAAATACCCCTGTACCCCAAAACCAAACCTAGCCCTGAACCCTTAAAATACCCCTTTACCCCAATTCCCAAACCTACCCCTGAACCCTAAAAATACCCCTATACCTCAAAACTCAAACCAAGCCCTGAACCCTAAAAATACCTCTGTACCCCAAAACCCATACCTATCCCTAAACCCTAAAACTACCCCTGTACCCCATAACCCAAAACTATATCTGAACCCTTAAAATACCCAAACACCCCAAAACATATACCTCAGTACCCCAAAACATATACCCCTATACCTTATCCAAACATCAAAAAGAACCTGCTTTTACCATTCATGCATTTACAACAAATTTCGTTGTAAATGTATGCGAGGTAAAAGCATATAAAATGTAATGCCATGCGTTATAATGGCATTGCGGAGTCATGGTGGTTTCGTAATGAAAGTATGCAGAGTGATGGTATGAGGAAAGAAAGTTGCGGAATAATGGGTGTTTACCCTCACCGGTAAGTACATTGGTGGCACGGCGGCCCACATCTCCAGCAACATACTCGTATTTTTTTGCCTGCACCGACATACACTTTTGACACACCTCCCGCCACAAGTTCTAGAATTGCGAACTTTAGAGCTGGGGAGCTACGTTTGAATCTCGCCATCAGCTCAACATCCTGTGATTCCAGGCAAATTGCTTTGTCTCCCCGTGCCTACCACAAATGAATGTGTTCTTCTGTAATATAAATTGTGCTCATGCCATGTTGTCGAGTTCGCGCTACATAATATTGCTAGGAAAAATAAAGTAGGGAAACTCGAGTTCACACACTAATAAACGCGCAGAGCGTTTCACAGGCCTGTCACAGATAAGGAATGCTATCAAAACGAAATCCTACTAAACAATATACTACTGGCTGGCAGCAATTCATACTCGGACAATGTCGGGACGGGCTGCTAGTATGTACATATATATATATATATATATATATATATATATATATATATATATATATATATATATATATATATATATATATATATATATATATATATATATATATATATATAAAAATATATATATATATATATTACCTACTGGCGGTCGCCAGTAGGTATATATAGTTAGGATTTTTTCTCTATGGGACTTTTGAAAATTCTATGTCTAATAACTTTGGCGTTTGTGGACGGAATCGGCTGAAATTTTCAGGAAAATGGCACATTTTGTTTCTGAGCAGCCCCTGAAAATTTGGGGGGTTTCGTCAAGGGGGGGGCCGAGAAAAAAGGGGGGTCCCAAAACGCGTTTTAAACATTGAGTTTTCCATAGGGCGTTTGGCCTCACTTTTAGCTTGAACGGCTGAATGGATTTGCACGAAACTTGGCAAAATTGTAGGGACTGTTAGCCCGATGTGCCTTTGCTGGGTCTCAATATATGTGCTCCAGTGGATTTTGAGAAATTAACATTTTAAAAAACAGATATATCTGTGACAGCGTCCCGGATAGCGCTCCGGTTCGCGAACTTTTCGCGTAAAGGAACTTTGCGTAGCGAAGCTGATTGGCTCTCCGGTGTCTGTCAACATTCTAAACAGTCCGGAGCGGCCGCCATCTTGTCTCTCGGTAGGATCGAGAGACAAGAGGAGGAGAAAAACGAAGGGGGAATATAATGAAAGGGGGCAAGGTAGACCCTTCTTGACCCCCTAGGAATGATGTTGGGGTTATTAAAGGGTCCCGTGGGGCAAATAAAAAAATATTGATTTTTCGCGGTAGAAGCGCTTTCCGGTTCGCGAACCGGGACGCGAAACGGGAATTCGCCATTTTGTGTTTCGATTTAATTAAATTACAAGATGGAGGAAAAACAATGTGAGAAATGGGTATAAGGGGGTACGGGAGACGTATCCTGACCCCCTATGTTTTCTGAGGGTGGCTGAGGATGCTCATATATGTTGATACTTGTCTTCCAGCGGCCGCGCGTGAGCGTTTTTTTTTTTTTGCTGCGTGACGTCTGTTAACGTTCGATTCGAAGGAAATCAGGAAGTGTTGACTGCCATTTTGACACTGCGAGTAAATATATTGTTAAAAATAATTGTTATAAATTAATCCGTATTGATAAACATTGTCTGCGCTATCTTGCTTTTTTTCCAATGGCACACTTTTGTCGTGCACGGCAGGCATTTTAGATGCCTTGACCAGACCCACTCTCTGCACGCCGCCGATCGTGACGTCTGTTAACGTTCGATTCGAAGGAAATCAGGAAGTGTTGACCGCCATTTTGACACTGCGAGTAAATATATTGTTAAAAATAATTGTTATAAATTAATTCGTATTGATAAACATTGTCTGCGCCATCTTGCTTTTTTTCCAATGCCACACTTTTGTCGTGCACGGCAGCCATTTTAGATGCCTTGAACAGACCCACTCTCTGCACGCCGCTGATCCTCAGCATGGCTCCCCACCCTCACAAGCATCTCCCCCATGCACTGGTCACACCCGCTCTCTGTCTTATGCATGGGCCATAAACCTCCCCCCATCTGCGCTGCTCTTCACTGAGAATCACACCCTGTGCCCGCCCGACACCTCCCTTTCACCCTATTCACTACCGCACCCTCTGACACTCCTCTTCCTCTGTGTCTGATTGTCCAGGCCGGTCCCAGGCTATCACCTAGCCCTGCGGATGTAGTTTATGGCCTCAACTGTAAAGAATCACCCCTCTTCAAAGGAGTTACAGTAGATCAAGGCCCCCACCGAGGAGATCCGTCACACCACGCGCGTTCCTACTATCTGATAACGATCCTGTATTGTGATTGGGGAGGGGATTCTCACTGTGAGGGTGTGTGGGACCGAGCCTGAAGCGGAAGATTCCAGGGATGCCTTTTTGTACATCAAAGTCTTCACAATTATGTGTCACATTAAAAATATATAGCACTCCAACAAAGTAGTAGGATTGTAACACTTTAATAACTTATAAATATATACAACGCAACAAAAACAGTAAACACGTTAAAAAAAAAATTTTAAACAGACGCAACAATGGTCAGTAACGGTCTGTTGTGCGAATAGTCCGAAGGCAGCACAACGTGCTGAGTTCTGGACGGCACCCAGGTGATGTCCTTTACGTGCCGCACTGGTTTTGGTATCCTACAATGCTGCTCTGAAAAACGGCGTGTGGCGCCCCGGGGGGGGGGGGGGGGGGAGGCAGCGTGAACGGGCCTCCCCAGGTGGAGGCTCCTCTGCTGCAATGGGGCGCCCCTTTAGCGTTTCACTTGCCATTCAGCGGTTTTCCGCCCGCTTTTGCTGCACTGTGCCTCGTCAATAGCGGTCTGTTGTGCGAATAGTCCCAAAGCCGCAGAACGCGCTGAGATCTGGACGGCACCCAGGTGATGTTCTTTACTTGCCGCACTGGTTTTGGCATCCTACAATGCTGCTCCGAAAAACGGCGTGGGGCGCCCCGGGGTGGGGGAGGCGGTGTGAACGGGCCTCCCCAGGTGGAGGCTCGTCTGTTGTAGTGGGGCGCCCCTTTAGCGTTTCACTTGCCATTCAGCGTTTTCCGCCCGCTTTTGCTGAACTGTGCCTCATCCGCCTGAGGTAATCTAAATTTTATGGTCCAGTTGTGTTCCAGTTATGGTCCAGTTGTGTTCCCTAGCGAGTACCCCACCGACTCCATGTACGAGTTAAAGTGCATGTAACTTCCCTCCTGTGTCAGCTATGAAGACGCAAATACATTTGCGTCCAACGTTAACATGTCCTCTTTCAGACCCACCATGAATGGGTCAAATGGTCCGTTCCTAAGTATGCTATGCCAACGTCTTTTTGTAGTGTACTCCTACGTTTTTCAGCCCTGGCTGAAGTAGGCCCTGAATCTCTGCCACCGAGCCTCTTTTCTGGCTTCTGACTCCGAGAAATCTCTGCCCAGGCAGCCCCTGTACTCGTGAACTCTGACTTAATTTCAGCGCGGCCCCTCGCGCTCGGCTCAGCCTGCTGCCTGCCAAGATTGACTATAACCTTCGAGTTATCTGTTTCCCTCCCCGAAAATACATTCCAGCCTGCTAGCTTCAGTAAACATCCTTCCTCAGCTGCAGGGCTAAAGGGCCGACCTGTCTCTGTGCAAGTAATTCATAGCTTCGTTGCCATGCTTCCATGGAAGGCCCCATGCCCCCACACTTCTCATACAGACACTCAGGCGCTTATACACGCACTCACAGCAAGTATAGAATAGCTTCTGCTCTAGAGACCTTTCTGCCCAGATAGCTTAGTTCCTAAACATCAGATATCAGATATGATAGAAGCACAAGTTGATCTGACATGCCAGACTTTTGTCTCTTTCCGTCAGTGTAAATGTCAAGTCCCCTGCACCCCTCCAATTTCACGTCATGCAGCTGCGTGCGCATCCAAGTTTCCGATTTCTGCTGACATTGCCACATTTTCTGTTAGTGCCACCCCTTTGTGACACCTATCAGTGACGTTTCCAGAACACACCTCTAGTTCACGCCTCTTGATTACGCACATGTACCACGTGTATATTGTTATCTTGTCTTCTCTCAGCTGTTACGCCTTCTATACTGTTTTAAATGGTGTACAATAAGTATATAAGCTATGTACTGTTAATAAAATGTTAGCGCGCTCATCTATCCCTTCTGACACCCTGTGTGGTGGTCAGAACATGATACCTTGGCCATGACCATTCCTTTTTAAGGAATAAAACCCTTAGAACTCTAACACCACGGACTCTGTCTTTTTTCACCCGATCTGAGTTATTATTGATTAAGTACTTACCTGCATAGAAATTAAGAGAGTAAATTAATTATTTACGTCATTTTGGCGCCCGAATAGGGACCCCTCCCCCACCTCACGCGCCGGTTGGCGCATTGCAAGCTCTGTCCCCTGCCATCAGTTAGAAGGAACATACGCGTACTGGCAGGATTTCCTGCATCTCCCTCTGACCCACGGAGGTGACGAAGACTGCGATCAGTGCCCAGACGAGGCGGTGAGGAGTGCGGAGGATCCCGACCAGAGCCTAGCCGAAAGAAGCAAGGTCCGAGGTGTCAAGAGGCCCACCAGGTTTCCGAAGTCTTTCCGAAAATTCCCGAAGTTTTCCGAAGTTTTCCGAAGTATCGAGTCGAGTCCAGTCGAGTTTTCCGAGGCCTTCTGTTTCCGTGCTTCCCGGTGAGTACCATTGCTGGGTCGTATCTAGACGGGTTTGGGTACGCAAGTCCGGTCTGCACTGTTTTTAGGCAGTGTATCTGTACTGTTTAGCAGTATATCTAGTATTCCGAATTTCTGAATTTTTTGCACTGTTACAACAGTGTATCTGTACTGTTGAGCAGTACATCTAGTATAGTGGGGTAGTCATCTATGTTTTAAATGTTTTTGTGATCAATGTCGTGGTATGAATGTGATTGTTCTCTTGTGCATTATTGTGTTTTTGTATAAATAGTTACATTCAGAATTAAGTACCAAGGATCGAGCATTTCAGTATCAAGTAGGCACAATGCCGTTTTTCAACAAGTTAAAGCAGATAGGAACCAGGAAAGGGATGTTAGAGGAAGAAATTCCGATCCCCCCTAGGGACACTCCAGGTAATCTCATGTATAACAAACATGGCATAGACGCCATATTGTATCTAGAGTTATGGACCGATTATACCAAGCACCTAGAGGAAAGATACCGATGGCCAGTTAACGGAACATGGGATGCCGAGTGCATCATAAAGGTAGAAGAAGCATTACGGAAAAAGAAAGCTAGACAATCTCAGAAAGACGCCATAGAATTTTGGCGTAAGGAATCACATAAACGTGCTGAAAGAGCACTTCGTAGAGAAGACAGACTTAAAGAATCAGAAAAGGCCCAAGAGAACGAATTAGTTATTGAAGGAATTCGAGTAAAATCAGAACAAATAGATCGCATCCGAAATAGCCAAGTGAACAACATGTATCTTTTGGCCGAAGGTACACCTGACGCCATTTCAGAAATACCGAAAAATTTGCCGTCACCATTAGTTCCCACTAAAGTAATGCACAAGACTACTAAAGACATATTCCTAAATTCATACTTAGAAGATGTAGCACCAGCTTACACCAATCTGCCTGTTCGTGCCCTGCCTACTGACAGGGACGGGGGTGGCACTCCACCCCCAGGTCACGTTCCGCCTGTACCGCAACAGATCTCCCCCGTTCCGCCAGCCCCGCCGCTTCCCGCACTCAAAACTGACTTACCGAAACCACGTTTGCCTGATCCACCTAAACAACAAGTTCAAGTTCAGATACAGACTCCACAGGGAGGTAATGCACAAGCGTCCGCTTCAGGAGGTGCGACCGCGGGTCCTCAGACCCCGCCACCAACTCACAGATTCAATCTCAGAGATATGCAGAGTCCTCTCACGTACAGGTCTCCCCACTCCTCTAATTCATCCCGCCTTGACGCATTAAAGGAAAACATGTCAGTTTGCAGATATGATCCAGTACCCGGAAAGGACGATTTAATGATATTGGCATCATTACGGTTAAGATCTGCTACTGATAGCTTGTTATGCTATGCAGGAATGAAGGAGCGTCTAGACAGAATATATGAGTTTGTTCAGACAGGAAAGGACCCTGACAGTATTAAGGATGCCATGGAGAAACAGAAAGTTGGCATGCAAGCGCTGATACTACGATTCTTCATAAATTGTCTAATAAGAGAACGAGACAGGCCCGGAACAGATCAGAGTGAATTAGACGCATTGAACAAGTGGGGTCAAAATATAGCTGATGGAAGACATGACAGACAGAATTGCATAGACTCTATGTACAAGAAAATTAGGAAAGCAGTGATAGCCGTACATCAGAAAGAGAAAGAAGAAGCTCCCTCCGAGGAGGAAGAAGAACAGGAAGAACCCGAAAGAAATGTAGGAACAATAGCATATGTAGGTAAGGGAACTTACCTTAGGAAGGGTATCCGTCCGGAGAGCAAGAGAGTTTTCTTCTCTGCCTTAACAAATCCGAATTCTGCTGAGCATCAGTTCCAGGAAACTGATAAAAGGCTTCGAGATCGAGTTGGGTACCACGTACTCAATTCTATGGATGAACAAGAACTAGCCCGATCAGCTGTATCATGGGCCGAAAATGCAGACATATATAATGATGACACAGTAGCACAGACATTTCTGAACCTCTCCCCCGACGAACAGAAATTAGCAGGTGTATACATGATTCAGCACCTTCTCATCAAATACAGAAAACATTATTCCGATCCAGGTCCCTTACACGAGACACTAGAAGCACTACTGATGGATAGATGGAGAGGTCTAAGCACTAAATTAATTCAAATAATTCTAGAACAACGACACAGATATGATACCTTTGTAAGCTCTGAATATGTTCCCGCCCCACCTCCAGAAAGGAAAATGTACCACATGCAATGCGGGGGTGGTATTGAAAGTCAGAACCCCTTACGAGAAGTGCACCCTGTTATGGGTGAGGATAAAACCTTGAAACGCGTGTATGTACACACGCCTCTGACTAAATTAGAACTGTTAGAAATGAAGAAACTAGTACCATGCCATGATAAAGACCCTGCCGGTTTCCATAGAGAACTTAAAGACATGTTATTAATGGGGGATTACACGTATGATGATATCATGAAAATGTTGAAAGTATTATTGCCTACGGGTATATTCGAGAAATTAAAGGAAAAGGAATGGGAGGTGGGAGACACAAAGATTGCCTGGGCAGAAATAGAGGAAGAAGAAAAGAAACGGGTCCCAGGGTTAGGCCTTGGGGACAAAACTAAAGCATTACCAGGTTTGATAGTACAGGTCCTGCCCAGATTATTGACAACAAGAAAGGAGGATTGGGATGCAATATCGTCCTGTAAACAGAAACATGATGAAGATACTAGTGACTTCTATTCCCGATTCGAGAAATGTTTTATTATTAATAGTGGCCTCCAGCCAAGTAGCGAGTCGTACCCGCATCTTTTTGTATCAAAGTTAGTCGAGAATTCCTTACCGTTAGTCAAAAATAGAGTGTACAAGGTCGAGAGTACATGGCAAGCAAATACGCCATCACAGATGTTACAAATGTTACAATATCATCAGAACAGAATCAGAGAAGAACAAGATCAGGAACAAAAACGCATGAAAGACACAAAGATGAAAATGTTAGTAGCTCAGACGGTCCCATCCGATGGTCACAGAAAGGGTGCGACCCAGACAAGTCACACTGCAGCTCCCGTTAAAGGGACATGCAATTATTGCAAGCAGCCAGGTCACTACGTACATGAATGCCCAGTTCTGAAACATAACATAGCGACAGGTAAAACTAAAGAAAGACCGCACCCGCCTAGACAAGACCATAACCAGCATCAGTCTTCACAGAATACACAGGGTACACAGCCTATGCATGTTTCCTCGACTCCAGCACAGACCGTAGCAGTACCACAGCCACAGCCCATTGCCGCAACTCAGCAAGTTTCACAGCAGATGTACCAGTATGCCCAGTCCGCGTATCCCGAATATCCCCGATATACATGAAACAGCCTAGAGAGGGAAGGTGGCTTGCCTCTTATTGAGATTCCTGTAGATCAAGAAGGTCCTTATGTACACAGTCAAGTATTGGGAAAAGACAGAAAGTTTTTAATTGACACAGGGGCAAGTCGCACTACAATAAGTCATGATGAAGTTCCAGGGGCACCCCTCTCAGGCTCACAAAATGTTTCTCTGGGTTTTTCAGGACAGCCTATTGTAAATGAGGTATCAGAACCAGTTCCCCTGGCTGTGGGTCCATTATCACGTGTTACAGACCTGTTACTCACGAAATCATGTCCAGAAAATCTGTTAGGAATTAAAACATTGAAGGCTCTAGGAGCTATAATATGCTGTTCCCCGGAGGGAGTTAGACTCTTTCTGCGGGATTTCAAGGGTCATTATGTTCTGCGTGAATTTGATGTCAGATTGAAAAATGTACCAGATTACTTGTGGGCAAAAGGCCCAACTGATGTAGGCTGTATGCACATTACACCATACCGCGTTACACTCAAGGCAGGTGTTATATTACCCAGAATCAGACAATATAAGTTACCACCCGATGCTGTAGTGGCTTTACTGAAAATCATTGAAGAGCTCATTGCCCAAGGAGTGGTCGTCGAGACCGACTCCAATATCTGCAATTCACCCATCATTCCGATTCTTAAACGTACTGATCCCAATGCACCGCCAGTATATCGGCTGGTGATTGATCTTCGAGAATTGAATAAATGCATTATTCCACAGTATCCTGTGGTCCCCGATATCTCCTCTCTATTGACTGCTATTGATTCAGAAGCAACGTTCTTTACTGTAATTGATCTCAAGAACGCCTTCTTCAGCGTGCCTATTGATCCAGAGAGCCAATATCTCTTCGGATTCAGTTTAAATGGACGCAGTTTCAAATTTTCGCGCGCACCTCAAGGATTCACAGAAAGCCCCAGCATCTATAGTCAAGCATTGAAAAGACAACTAGATTGTGTTCAAATGCCAGTTAACACCGCTTTACTGCAATACGTCGATGATCTGCTGATCACCGCACGAAGTGAGCCCGAATGTGAAAAAGCATCACTGACAGTTTTACACTTCCTGGCCGACAAGGGACACAAGGTGTCCCCTTCGAAGCTACAATTCTGTGTTCAGCAAGTTGTGTACTTGGGTCACTTGCTGTCCAAAGTGGGGAGACAGCTCACTCCCGATCGCATTCAGTTAATTGCAAATATGCCACAACCCCAGACACAAAAGGAAGTGCGGGCCTTCATAGGCCTCACCTCGTACTGCAGACAATGGATTCCCCAGTATGCATTTCTAGCAAAGCCACTCATCCAGTTAACGACACAGGAGGCAGCGACTTCGACTGCCCTCCCTTGGACTCAGGAACATACACAAGCTTTTGAAGACTTAAAGAAAGCCTTATGTCAAGCACCAGTTTTAGCGACACCATGTTACAGCAAACCGTTTACACTTTTTGTTACAGAACGTGATGGTACAGCGTTGTCTGTCCTCACCCAAGATCAAGCAGGTTCACATAAGCCTTGTGCTTATTTTTCTAGTACATTGGATTCAGTAGCCCAAGCACTCCCTGCGTGCTTAAAGTCAGTAGCAGCAACAGCGTTAGCAATAAGACAAAGTGATTCAATTGTTTTAGGTCATCAGTTGACAGTTCAAGTACCACACTCTGTAGAGGTTTTGTTAAACAGAACCCAGACTCAACACTTGACTATAGCACGACTGACAGGTTATGAATTAACACTATTTCAGCCACACATAGAAATCAGACGCTGCAGTATCCTGAACCCCGCAACACTATTACCAACAGTTGTGACAGATCCAGCCCCACATGATTGTATAGAAATCATTAATGCAGTAACAAAGCCTAGACGAGATTTAACAGATGTTCCATTGACAAATCCAGACCTGACACTTTATGTGGACGGTTCATGCATGAGAACAAGTACAGGAGAATTAGTGGCCGCATATGCCGTGACCACTGAAACTGAAGTTAAAGAAACACATCGTATTGACACACTGTCTGCTCAAGCAGCAGAACTCATCGCTCTGACCCGAGCTTGTATTCTAGCCAAGAACAGAAATGTTAACATATACACTGATTCCCGTTATGCCTTCGGAGTTGTACACGACTTCGGAGTCCTCTGGCAAGAACGAGGTTTCCTGACCTCTCATGGGGCCAAGATTCAACACGGTCCCCTCATTCAAGCACTGTTAGAAGCAATACATTTGCCCTCGGGCATATCAGTCATGAAGTGTAAGGCACATACTAAAATTACAGATTCTGTTTCCCAGGGTAACGACCTGGCAGACCAGACAGCAAAACATACAGCACTGACTCACATCCAGATTACTGATGTGACAAAGACAATAGTACCGATAAAGTGTATGGCAGTTAGAGATCCCGCCCTAGACGTAATTGACATTCAGACACATGCTACACCAGATGAAATAAAGAAATGGACTGAACTAGGAGGGATTCAGACAGATCAAGGTTGGATAACGAAGGAAAAATCTATATGGTTTCTCCCTGACTCAATGGTTCAAGTCATGATAAACACAGCACATAGCCCGGCACATCTAGGAGAGAAGGCGATGTTAGACAGTTTACAGAATCTCTGGTACAACAAACACTTACGAGCAGCAGCAAAACAGAAAGTGCGTACTTGCATGATCTGTTGTCAGTTCAATCCAGGTAAAAGCGTCCCTGTAGAACAAGGTGGATTTCATCCTCCCGATCACCCTTTTGAAGTCCTCCAGATGGATTATATCCAGATGAACAGTTGTCGAGGTTTTAAATATGTCCTTGTAGTTGTTTGTGCTCTGTCCCGCTGGACCGAAGCATACCCAGTTCCAGACTACACTGCTCCGACCACTGCCCGACAGTTGGTTCGTGAATTCTTCCCACGGTACGGTTTGCCCCGTGTCGTGTATTCAGATAACGGACAGCCATTCTCGTCCGAGTTGATGAAACAGGTTTCCCTTTTGCTAGGATATCAGTGGAGGTTCCACTGTGTCCGACATCCCGAAGCAGCAGGCCTTGTAGAAAGGCATAATCAGACACTAAAAATCCGCCTTGCAAAGATCTGTCAGGAAAAGGGGGTCGACTGGATAGTCGCCCTGCCCGTGGCACTATTCTACATGAGAATGGTCGCCCATTCAAGATCAGGGCTATCCCCGTACGAAGTGGTCTTTGGCAGACCACCGAATATGTGGGGGACGCCCATTCCGAAGAAAATAACTGATGTTGATTGCAATATGTTGACAGATTACCTTGCCTCCTTGATGTCTGCACTCCAATCATGTCGTTCACAGGTTGCCGCAGCCTTCCCTGACAACACCGATGTGAAGGCGCATGAGGTCCGTCCTGGGGACCTGGTACTCGTCCGGAATTTCGACCGGAAAAGTCCGCTGGAGCCCCGCTGGAAGTCTCCGAAGACCGTTCTCCTTACAACCAGGACCGCCGTGAAGATAGAGGGGAGAAAGGGGTGGGTCCACACGAGTCACATCAAACTTTGCAATGAACTAAAAAACGGACTAAAACAGGACTCTGACTCGTCCACCCCCACCAAAGACTGTGTTGAAAGAAAAGACGTTACAGTGTCTGAACGAGAAAAGACTCCCCAAGAACTATATCGTACGAAACTCCGATCTAGCAAGTCAGACAGTTTAATTGTTTAAGTCCTCCCCTAGGTGAATCGGTTAAATAGTTTCTGACATGTATCCCCTAGATCGAGATAGAGAGAGAGAGAGAGAAGCAAAGAAACGTACATACTGTAAATCACTGCGTAGTCACTGTATAGTGACGTTGTTAATAATGTTTTTTTTAAGTATTCTAATTATTATTGCCAGCATTCTGCTACCTATATATTGGCCTATTTTCAGGCGTGAACAATCTGTTTACAATGTCTCTGCTGAACACACTTTTAGTGAACTTCCTGCACATGAACTCTCTTACAGACTTGCGCTGCGCAACAATACATTCATTAGTATGTTACACCACTCCCATCAGACAAATAATGCTACCGACTGCTGGATATGTGGCCGACTCCCTCCCTACCAGAATTACAAGGGAGCTCTGCCCCTCTTTCCGTACCCGTTCACTCACAATGGCTCCTGTGGGGCATGGTTTAAAATAATTAATTCCTTAGATCCTGATATTGCTGTTTTCGATGGGGGTTGGGTTTGGGGAAACTTGAACTTAGTCCTGCTCGACGTCTGTTATCCTGATAAAGAGGGACTTCCCACTCGAATAGGAACTGATCTAGAGAATGAAGTATATGGATTAGGTAATTACACAATTAGCCTTATGATCCTTACTGTAGAATCCGAGGATGCTCCAGTTCTGCCCCATATGTTAGTATTACCAGTCACAGGTGAATTATGTGTTAGTAAGAAAGGTTCAGTACATGTAGGTCATAGTAAATGCACTACTGTGGTCGAATTCAGTGATCATGGTAAATCGTCTTTCAAAGCTATCAGTCACTCCTATTTTGTTTGTGGTCATACCGCATACATACGTTTGCCTCCAGATTGGGATGGTACCTGTTACATTGCATTCCTTCTGCCACCTGTTTTTCTAGCTCCCCCAGATTACCATAGAAATACGAATCTAGTACCGAATAGACCCAAAAGAGATATTCCACTTGTCGACTATACAGAAACGGCATGGGAACAGTACACTGATTTCAATAAAGGATTCTTTTTCTTTCTAGGACCTGTCCAAAACAGTAAATTAATACGTAGATTAACTAGAACACTTGAAGCAGTAGTACATGAAACTGCCTCCGCCTTAGGTAACTTAACAGAGGAGCAATCTGCTATGCGGGTTGTTGTCCTTCAAAATCGTCTTGTTATTGACGTCATCTTGGCAGATAGAGGTGGAGCCTGTAAGGTCATCGGGTCAAGTTGCTGCGTTTTCATCCCACAAAATGCACCATCTGTTTATGAAGCTATTACCCGTCTGCATAAAATTGCGAATCAGATACATCAGAATCCAGGCACCTGGACTTGGTCCGGTTGGTTCTGGACAACGTTAACAGCTTGGGGATGGAAGATCTTATCCTTCCTAGGCATTGGCCTTGTTATAGTATTCAGCTGCTGCCTGTGCCTACAGTGTGGGCCAGCGATATGTGGACTGTGTGCCACCTCGTGCATTGAACATTTCAGTTGTCTCTCAAACAGTCAAAGAAAGAAAGATGAACATATAATGTTACAAGAACAAACCGATCGATTTATGAGGATCGATATATCATGAAGGGTCCGTAGGGAACAAGGAGGGAATGAGGTAATCTAAATTTTATGGTCCAGTTGTGTTCCAGTTATGGTCCAGTTGTGTTCCCTAGCGAGTACCCCACCGACTCCATGTACGAGTTAAAGTGCATGTAACTTCCCTCCTGTGTCAGCTATGAAGACGCAAATACATTTGCGTCCAACGTTAACATGTCCTCTTTCAGACCCACCATGAATGGGTCAAATGGTCCGTTCCTAAGTATGCTATGCCAACGTCTTTTTGTAGTGTACTCCTACGTTTTTCAGCCCTGGCTGAAGTAGGCCCTGAATCTCTGCCACCGAGCCTCTTTTCTGGCTTCTGACTCCGAGAAATCTCTGCCCAGGCAGCCCCTGTACTCGTGAACTCTGACTTACTTTCAGCGCGGCACCTCGCGCTCGGCTCAGCCTGCTGCCTGCCAAGATTGACTATAACCTTCGAGTTATCTGTTTCCCTCCCCGAAAATACATTCCAGCCTGCTAGCTTCAGTAAACATCCTTCCTCAGCTGCAGGGCTAAAGGGCCGACCTGTCTCTGTGCAAGTAATTCATAGCTTCGTTGCCATGCTTCCATGGAAGGCCCCATGCCCCCACGCTTCTCATACAGACACTCAGGCGCTTATACACGCACTCACAGCAAGTATAGAATAGCTTCTGCTCTAGAGACCTTTCTGCCCAGATAGCTTAGTTCCTAAACATCAGATATCAGATATGATAGAAGCACAAGTTGATCTGACATGCCAGACTTTTGTCTCTTTCCGTCAGTGTAAATGTCAAGTCCCCTGCACCCCTCCAATTTCACGTCATGCAGCTGCGTGCGCATCCAAGTTTCCGATTTCTGCTGACATTGCCACATTTTCTGTTAGTGCCACCCCTTTGTGACACCTATCAGTGACGTTTCCAGAACACACCTCTAGTTCACGCCTCTTGATTACGCACATGTACCACGTGTATATTGTTATCTTGTCTTCTCTCAGCTGTTACGCCTTCTATACTGTTTTAAATGGTGTACAATAAGTATATAAGCTATGTACTGTTAATAAAATGTTAGCGCGCTCATCTATCCCTTCTGACACCCTGTGTGGTGGTCAGAACATGATACCTTGGCCATGACCATTCCTTTTTAAGGAATAAAACCCTTAGAACTCTAACACCACGGACTCTGTCTTTTTTCACCCGATCTGAGTTATTATTGATTAAGTACTTACCTGCATAGAAATTAAGAGAGTAAATTAATTATTTACGTCACGCCATTCAGCTGTTTACCGCTCGCTCTTGCGGCTACAGCGTCTTGCTCACCATCTAGTTGAATTGCGCCCACTCTTGCGGTGCAGCGATAGGCGGCTGCCACAGGACTCTTAAAATGGCGGCCGGCTCTTCGGATTTTGGCCTGGTCCACTAAAATGGCCCTGGGACACCTTGGAACTCGGACGCTTGTCTGCTAGGGCTTGGGCCCCATTCTCGAAAGCGTCGCCTCAGCCTTGAAGATTCTACAAAAGTCTTGGGAGCCCCCGACTCCCGCAGGCTTCCGGTGGGGAGCGGCTGCCATGATTGCTTGCGGAATGGCCACGACGGAGCTACGAGATGGTGGTGCTCTCATGCTGACGCCAGCTTCAGTCTGAAACATCCAGAAACACTGTAAACGATCAATTCGATGAGTTCCGGTGGAGCCCCAACGTGACCCGGTAGGGAAGAACTTGCCCTCCCCTTTTTTGAGTGATGGTTCTTGTTGCCTGTCCCCTCTGTTGTCATCTAACGGAACCTTTTTGGATTGCCGAGTGAGAAAAAAAAAGGTGGGGCTTTCATCGTTTGGGAAAAAAAATGTTTTAATCCAATGAAAAGTGTTATTTTTAGGTCATATGATCAAGCATTTCATCATTAGGAAACCAAAAGTAAAATCAACCAATGAAAAGTTTTATAAACAAGTCACATGACCTGTTATGCGGCTTTGGGCTATAAAAAGCCTACAAAATCCGTTGGCGTGTGAGGCGGCGTCAGTAGCGGACCGATGTGCGAATAGGCCGAAGGCAGCACAACGGGCCGAGATCCGGATGGCACAGAGGTGGTGTCCAGCAAGTTGCCGCACTGGTGTGGCCATCCTACAATGCTGCGCCGAAAGACGGCGTGTCCAGCTGAGTTGCGGTTAGTCTTGCTGCTACAGTACGCCGAAGGCAGCACAACGCACCGAGATCCGGATGGCACCGAGGTGGTGTCCAGCAAGTTTCACTGGTGTGGCCATCCTACAATGCTGTGCCGAAAGACGGCGTGGGGTGCCCGGGGGGGGGGGAGAGGCGGTGTAAACGGACCTCTTCCGCCTCCCCAGATGAAGGCACCTCATCTGCAGTGGGGCGCCTCTTAGCGTTTCACTTGCCTTCCTGCAGAGTTCTGCCCACTCTTGCGGCACAGTGCCTCACCCTCCATCCAGCTGAGTTTCGCCCGCTCTTGCGGTACAGCGTCTCGCCCGCCATCCAGCTGAGTTTCTCCCGCTCTTGCGGTACAGTGACTCGAACGCGCCGAGATCCGGATGGCACCGAGGTGGTGTCCAGCAAGTTTCACTGGTGTGGCCATCCTACAATGCTGCGCCGAAAGACGGCGTGGGGTGCCCGGGGGGGGAGGCAGCGCAAACGGGCCTCTCCCTCCTCCCCAGGTGGAGGCACCTCATCTGCAGTGGGGCGCCTATTAGCGTTTCACTCGCCTTTCAGCTGAGTTCTGCCCGCTTTTGCGGTACAGTGACTCACCCGCTATCTAGCTGAATTGCGGCTACTCTTGTGGTGCAGCGATAGCCGGCTGCAACAGGACTCTCAAAATGGTGGCCAGCTCTTTGGATTTGGGCCTGGACCACTAAAATGGCTCTAGGCAACTTGGAACTCGGACGCTTGCCTGCTAGGGCATGGGCCCCATTCACGAAAGCGTCCCCTCTTTTGACTGATTGTTCTTGTTGACTATTTTTTCTGTTGTCATTTAACGGAACCTTTTTGGACTGCCGAAAAGGGTTCTGGTCCGACCGCTGGTTGGTGGAGACATTTTGACTATATCCTGGACCTGTCCGGCCTCGCCCAAAGTGGCGCCGGTATAAATGGGACTCGTAACTCCTTGTTGTGTACTGGTTGCCCAACCTTGATATCACGAGATACGTATGCAGTTTTGAAGCACATGGCGGGCGGGGACGAGAATTGATTGAACATTTGGACATCCCTATTGGTATTAAGTTCTGATGTGTTATTGATTACTGTACTATTGAAAGTTCAAATTAACATCACCTAAGGTACCTGCCCGCAAATGTATATCTAGATAATTTTATTGTAACTGGCCCTGTCGTACTTTAATTATAAAATGTACGTCCACCGATTAAGCAAATGTTAGACACCTTAGTTCTTGCAACCTAATGGGTCGTCCTTTACGTTCTTCTACAGTGTAAATGTTCCCTCATCATATACGATTCCAGTTTGCCCCGTGGCCGGCCCACGTGGTTATAGGCCCGTATTTGTATACTGACATTTTCACAATAAAGGTTTTTAAAACAAAACATGGTAGTAGTATCTACATTGGTAAAGTTTTGAATAATAGCCACTGTTTTCGAATCAGTAAAAGGCAAGTGAAATAAAGGAGTCCAATTACATGACGGTTAAAAGGTATAATACGCAGGAACGCAGTAAAGATAAATGGTGAAGGGCTGTTGTGTTTTCTACTCCTGCAACATAAAGTGATCGATAAGAATCTGATATTCATGCCTATCAGCGACTAAGACAGCAGGCCGAGCCTCTTTTCATCAACGGCTCCCTCATGGGTCGAAGAAACGCCCTTTTCATATGACCAAGCCTTTCATCATTAGAATAACAAAAGTAAAATGAACCAATGAAAAGTTTTATTAACAAGTCACATGACCTGTTATGCTTACGTTACGCGCTGCGCGCCGCGCTCTGGATCGCTTCCGGGAAGCTGCGCCTCGCGCACCGGAGAACTTCCGGGTGCGCTAACGTGGCGCGTCATATGACGCATTACGCGACAACGCAGGTCCAGAATATAGTCAAAATGTCTCCCCCAACCAGCGGTCGGAACACAACCCCTTTCAGTAGTCCAAAAAGTTCTGTTAAATGACAACAGAAGGGACAGGCAACAAGAACCTTCATTCAAAGAGGGGAGGGCAAGTTCTTCTCTACCGGGTCACATTGGGGCTCCACCGGAACTGATCGAATTGGTAGTCTACAGTGTTTCTGGATGTTTCAGATTGAAGCTGGCGTCAGCATGAGAGCACCCCGTGGCTACGTCGTGGCTATTCCGCGAGCAATCATGGCAGTCGCTCGCCACTGGAAGTCTGCGGGAGTCGGGGGCCCCGGTGACTTTTGTAGAATCTTCAAGGCTGAGGGGACGCTTTTGGGAATGGGGTCCATGCCCTAGCAATCAAGCGTCCGAGTTCCAAGGTGTCCCAGGGCCATTTTAGTGGACCAGGCCTAAATCCGAAGAGTCGGCCGCCATTTTGAGAGTCCTGTTGCAGCCGCCTATTGCTGCACCGCAAGAGTGGGCGCAATTCAAGTGGATGGTGGGCGAGACGCTGTAGCAGCAAGAGAGGGCGCAACTCAGCTGGTTGCGTGAAGCGCTGGGGTGTACCTGAAAAACCTCCACCTGGGGAGGTGGGAGAGGCTCGTTCGCGCCGCCTCTCCCTTCTAGTGCATCCCACGCCGTCTCCTGGCGCAAGAATATGAGATGGTCGGACTAGGGCACCGCAGTACGTGTCTACAGGTCAAACGGATTGTGGGACAATGTTCAGAATGGAAGAGTCACCAAAAGGCAAAAAGTTCCGCTTGACCCCGGGAGCCGGCTGCCTAGTTCGGGGGCGATCTCAGGCCACACCAGGGCAACAAGACTTGGGGAGGGGGTCGGAGCCAAGCGCCGCCTCCGAGTCCACGCCATCACACCGCTCCTCAGGGGCCTCCGTCAAGCGGTTCAGGGAGGCACCGCATCACATTGTTTTCCAATGCAGTAAGGTCCACAAACAGCCCCCACTTACTTTGAGAATAGTGAAGCTGCAGCAGGTGCAAATAAGCTTCAGACAGTGTTACAAGCGCTGCTCAGAACTCTCAACTATGGCACCCAGCATCCAGGACTTATGCCATTTGTGCAAGGCAGTGACATCGAAGCAACTCAGGGACCAAGGAACATACCATATCCAGAGTCCTTCCCACAGCGTCTGCCTTCCTTCTTACCTAGTTATGGTTCTTTCACTCCCACTCCAGGCTTTTAGTCTGTGGATGGAAAACCATGAACCTACACTCACGTATGAAAATCTTACTATTGATGCTTGACTGAGGCCAAGGAGATCAGAGTGCATGAGTCTCATGCTCGATCGATTGAGCTAGCCGGATCAGGCAACAAAAAGGTGGTGGTGGGGGTGGCGGCATCAGCAAGGCATCCTCACACACAACTTCTCGGACATCAGCTCTGCATGTACTGGGGACGAGTCTTGGCGCATGGTGTCGTCCCCGGGCAATTTGCACAACGGTCCTTCACTCCTAGGCCGCCAGCTATGCTACCTCGACAGGAACAGTGATGGATGTTGCAGCAGGCTGCCATGTAAATAGTTATTTAATAAAACGTTTTACCCTGTTACTTTGCTGGTGTGTTGTATATATTTATAATATTTGCATAGGGTTTGTCATTATTTTGGGCGGGGTGGGCGGCGGAGCCGAGCTGTCTTGCAGCCATCATGGTGTCGAGCTCAGTTCATCTCACTAGTTTCGTATTTCTCATGAGGGGTTGTTCCTAATGCTTCTATGTTAGCGAGGTCAAAAAGAGATCCCATTAGTGGCCTACTGATTTTGCTCGATTCCTTTTGTTTTTTTAAACGATTTTTCACTATCTGCAAAGACTAAACAGAGTATTGCGACTCTGTGCTTGTTTGTAAATAGAGAATGAACCAAAGAGAACCAATTCTAAAACAGTAAATGCTTGGATAACAATCAATCAAATGGAGAGGGAAGCAGGCACGACGGGTTACAACGGGGGCAAAGGCTTACGTTACCTACCCTTCACTATCTGCAAAGAGAGAATACTCCTAAAAGAAAAGAGGAGGGAGGGGGGGGGATGGGGGGGGGGCAGCGTTCAAAGCACATCAGCGTGCATAAATACGAAAATGTTTTTACCTACCACGTACTTGACATTTTACAGCTTTTGATATTTGCTATTAAAAAACCATTGAAATTCACTGAAAAAACCATAGGTTATAGACCATATATAGTTAGGGATTAGCATTTACAAAACCTTAATTTACTCGCACAAAACTATTGAAATTCGCATATATAGTTAGTTGCACTAACTATATATCGCGCACCCGCAATCCACTGCTGATGATGTCACATATTACATCATTCATGACATGGTCAGTGACATCACTGATGACATCACTGATGACATCTCAAATGACATCACTGATGACATCACTGATGACAACACCCAGTGACTGTATGTTTCTGTAAAGTTAAAATATGTCTTACATATTGAAGAATGAGTGGATGTATAAGTGTCTGGATGAAGGATTTAGTAGGTGCATGACTGACTGTATGAGTGAGTGATTTAATGTGTCTCACTGAGTGCATGGGTTAGTGACTAAACTGTCTTAATTTGTGCATCATTATGTCTGTTGTTCTGTAAACTGCTGCATGTGTTGATCAGTAGCTATATGAGTAACTATATGGGTTATTGATTGGTTGCCCAAGTATTTGTATGGGAGACTGAGTGTGTGTGTGGGTGGCTGGGAGGTGTGTGACTCTGTGCATAGATGTGTGAGTAGTTGATTCACCATATGTATGGGTTCAAAAGTGCATGTGGAAACAGCTGTATGGGCGGTTGACTGTCTGCATGAGTGTATTGGTGATTGAATGGATTTCTCAGTGCTACATGTCAAAGTAAGTACATATGTAAAACACAGTACATGTGAGAGTTGACATATATAAATAACTGTGCATAAGAGCCAGTGAATGTGTGAGTGGCTGTATGGATCATTGTGAACTTGTATCAGGGATTGTATAAGAGAGTAAATATGTGTTAGTATATGTTTGAATAAGTAAGGTGTGTATAACTGTATAGTTGAGGAAATGGAGGTGTGATTGATTCTTTGCATGACTGACTAGGTGTGTGAGTAACTCCATGGATGAGTGACAGCCTGTGAGTGTCTGTTTACACTGATTGTATCTAAGGTTATATTAGAGTCTGAAGAGGTTCATCGTATTATCACATGAATGATGTCATCAGTGATGTGATAAGTAATGTCAAATGAGATGTCATCAGTGATGTCAAATGAGATGTCATCAGTGATGTCTTCAGTGATGTCATTTGAGATGTCATCAGTGATGTCATCAGTGATGTCACTGACCATGTCATGAATGATGTAATATGTGACATCATCAGCAGTGGATTGCGGGTGCGCGATATATAGTTAGTGCAACTAACTATATATGCGAATTTCAATGGCTTTGTGCGAGTAAATTAAGGTTTTGTAAATGCTAATCCCTAACTATATATGGTCTATAACCTATGGTTTTTTCAGTGAATTTTCAAGGTTTTGTAAATGCTAATTCCTAACTATATATTGTCTATAACCTATGGTTTTTTCAGTGAATATGTATATATATATATATATATATATATATATTTACCAATCCCCTCCAAGTTGTGAAGGAAGCCAGGACGCTCAGAGTTCGTTGCAGAATGTTTTAATGGCAGTAGAATAAGGTGCGACGCGTTTCGCCGATAAGGCTTGCTCACGCTCGTCAACAACACATAGTCAGCCATAGGGGATACTGTACACAAGGCTTTTGGGATGGCAACTGGATGCTTTCAGAAGGCTGTTCCCTGCTGTACTTTTTCTAAACAGTTTAGTGGTCAGGGTATTGTCGATCACTTCTACTTCTACATCCAAAAACTCCATCTTCTTCTTACTGATGTGTTCAGTCAGAGTCAGATTGAGTGTATTGATATTAAGTTTGTCAACAAAAAGTTTTGCCGACTTCTCATCACCATTCCAAATGAAAAAAATATCATCAATGTATCGCAGCCACAGGGACACATTGGTGAATTCCGCCATCTCTTGGACAACCTGCTCCTCCCACCCTCTATAATCGTAACATCATTGTATATATTATAAATGTTGTAATCTAACACCATTATCCATTTGCCCACTTGGGCAATGCTTCAGCTGCTATATAACTGCTATATGTCCTTATCGTGACAAACTGTTGTTTCCCACGTTGCCTAGCGACGATATCCAATCGCATGGGGTTTTACTTTAGGCACATTCACAGCAGCCAATGAGCGCGGGGATTATGTTTCCAAGTAAACCACGTGATCGCGACCTCTCGCTATCACAAGATCTTTAGTATATTAGCTTATAATGATTGAATGATACTCAATAACAATCTGTACTGGACTATGTGGTTTTACTAGCGCATGAGGGGAGTGTAACCCAATATCTCATCGTTGGCTGAGATTTTCTGAGCATACACTATGAAAGATTTATGTTCAACCCCTTACGCATACGATGCTTTGTTTTGTATGAATTACACTGTAGGATATATCTTTCAATGTATTTTATATATTATAAGATGGCGACTTTGTGTTAACGTCTGAGTGCACTATAGTACACTGGGGGTGTGTTTTTCAGCATTTAAAAATGGCTGACTATGTGTTGTTGACGAGCGTGAGCAAGCCTTATCGGCGAAACGCGTCGCACCTTATTCTACTGCCATTAAAACATTCTGCAACGAACTCTGAGCGTCCTGGCTTCCTTCACAACTTGGAGGGGATTGGTAAATATTTGAGGCCTGTCGGTGGCCTAACCAGGACCGCGCCGAGACAACCCCAAGCATCTACCGGCACTGGAGGAGAGATATATATATATATATATATATATATATATATATATATATATATATATATATATATATATATATACATATATATATATATATATATTGTCGCTCCAGGTTGTCCACCTCTTGAGTAGCACACAAGCAGCAGCTTGATTCATGTGTAGGTGAGGACGGGGATCCGCTTGTAGATGCCGCTCCGTAATGGATCTTCCTGACGCGTTTCGAAGCTCCGCATAAAGGGTACCTCTATAAAGACCTATATTGCTTTTTACCAAAGGAATATATCCTAAAAACGTTTACATGAGAAGGATGCTAAAGACAGAAGCCAAGACATCAAGATATTACTAAAACATATTTTTATTTATCTTTTTTATATATTTGGATTTTAATTTGAACTATTATTTTATAAAGATTTGTGCATCTGTACATTTTATTTTGTCACATAAGTTCATAAACAATCATTATATTTTTTGTGCAATTGAGTAAAGTGCAATTTTGAGAAAGAATAGTGCCCCTAACAAAACAGCATATTACTAACATACATACACTCTCACATACCAGTCATACCTGTACAGTGGTTTAAAAATACATGACATCATATCAACAAAACTAAACAAAATAGAACAATAACCCGAAGGTATAGTTGGTGGTTCACTGTTGGAACATAGATTTAAGAATTTCACCAATTGATCATTGATCTGTGTGTTGTCGACCAATCTTTGATTCTTTTTCCAGATCTTTTATGGATGTACGGCCTACGTACGTTTCGGTGATAGTGTGTTATTGGATCACCTTCCTCAGGGCCAAAGACATTTAAACAAAAAACGACGAACTAACATATATGCTAAATCTATACAAAAGTTAAAAATGGCAGGGGCAGTGCAATTTTTTCCATTTTTCTGCAAATAAAAGAAACATTGGTAAACATTTCATCATTCTATACATTTTTACATAGACAAATATAAGCCTTTTTACATTTTGAACTAGCATCCTATACACACAATGGTCAGATAGATCGCTGTTTTGAAAATTATATAAATTTACTCGGACTGCTATAGCATAACAACTAAACCATAATAAATGAAGACTTAGGAAATAAGAAGGAAATGTATAGAGTTAACCAAGAGGGTTAAAGCATAACTACACCCAGTGAGGTCATACTAGTCTAATAATGAATGGTAGTGCTCAGTATAGTCCGGCATCTAAGATCTGTTTCTCAAGATGTTAAATATGGTACAGAGATTTTGAAGCATAAAGGGGTTTACCTATTTTTAGTCACATGTGTATGTATATAAAGGCGATAATGCCAAATCCTTCTGACTGCTGCTGGAAAAGTATTTTCTGGAAATGATAATAAGACTAGTCAGGTAATGTGGGATAAAAGGAAGGACTTATAGGGAGTATTCAAGAGAGTATTACCTGCTATGGAAAGAAGTTCGATATTGTATGATAGTCCAGGGGTAAATATTGATTTGGATAACTCCAGATAGTATTGAAAAGCACAATGTGCTTTATGGGTAATTCTGGCGTGTCATCTAATAGTTCTGAATTGAAAAAAAGGGGAGTGAGAACTGATATTACACATTGTTTATATATACCTATAGCCTTACTGGCTTAGATTCATGATAAAAGAAAATATAGGATATACCTGAACATTGGATTTTGTATTTACACGTGCCAGAGTCTGATGAGGGAAGACCGCATCCTCACCTACAATGCAAAAGTGGCATGTAATGAGGTTTCTGCTAATATAAGCAGTGTCGACAAATTGGCATTTAAATGATTGCAACAATACCATATAGACTGTGGACTACGAGGGTTCTGCTCGTTATGCCTGTCAAAAAAACATGGCATTTACTAAATGAGAGAAACTAAGGCTTAATCGTATTTGACCAAGTGATACAATAACGGGGCTCAGTAAGGTTGGCGTAGGCTGCTCTCACATCCTGACAAGATGGGAGCCTTAACTGTAGCCGAGCCTGAAAGCCGATAAATGGGAGCAGTCGCGGATTGATTTCGTACCATATGTTTGCGGGCGCTGATTAGTGAGCAAGAAACTAAAAGCGCCATGCTCAGTCAAAGTCCCCCATAGACAACTGAGACACTGGCGGTATTTATACAAATACTGAGACTGCAGCGGCATTTGCTAAACATGTATGAAGCGGAAACGAATTACACAAACGGTTTATGCTCTGGCAGTGATTTTACAAATACTGAGACTGCAGCGGCATTTACTTAACATGTGTAAAGCGAAAACGAATTACACAAGCGGTTTATACACTAAATTGAAAATGCGTAGGTGCCTAAGTAGAATTCTTACCTGCGATGTATTAAACCATCGCCGAAGCAGGGGGTTCCAGGTATAGCTGCGTAGCGTGCAAGCTGATTGTAGCAGATACGCCGAGTTAAATAGGGCAGTTCCCGCCAGATGGGAAATAATGTGCTACAGCTGAGTGTGGTAACTACGAGGACTGCAGCACAAAAATAGGACTAGCAGTGTAGCTGACGGACCCTTGGGCTCTGGCTGTAACATGGAACAACACAGAGGAAGGACTGCTTGAATAGAAAAACGTGAGCACCATTTTGGATGAGGGCATATAGACGTGATAAGTGTATAAACATAGAAATGAGTGATGAATACTAAAAGAAGAAGAAGAAACTGTTTTAAATAATATGAAGAGGTATGATCACCTACTTGGACTTTATATAACAGAGGGGGAAAAAATAAACACATATTATAACGGCAGGTCAGGATGGTTAATAAGAATCAAATGATTATGAAGTGGGTAGCATAGAGAAACAGAAAAAATGTTAATTAATTAAAATGAAAATGGGTGGGAGCCTACAATATTTGTGGAGGTATGCAGCTAAGCTGTATGTTGGTCAGTCCTCATAATACGCTATGAAACAAATTGTATGTACAAATACAGTTTTTATTATATGTACATAATGGACACTGACAGCCGGAGTTATGAGCTAGGTAGCAAAGGCAGTTAGAGGGTCACTATCCAGGAAATCTCTTCGTTGTGACCATATCGTACTGTATCAAGATGGTATATCCAGAATGTCTCGCGTTTTTTTCGGACGCTCCACGCTCCTATAGATTGGTGACTCAGAAGCGCCTCACAACCACCCTGCGGTATCGTAGCGCCTCCAGCTGACTCCTCAGCGCGACCTCCCCCGCAATACTTCCGCTGCCTGCATAATTTACTGTGTATTATTTGAAGTGCTATTTGTGCATTGTCCCTGTATGCATCTTTGTGCTGCGCTGTTAGGATACGCATCGTAGTAGCGCTTTAAACCGATAGTTCTCCATTGTACTGTGTTTGCACCCAGGCTCGCCGAGATTCGTTTTCCCCCAGCAGCAACCATTTTGTCCATTTTGTGGCTTGTTGTGACCCCCAGGACGTAGCTCCACCCCGCGCCCACCTCCCAGCTGACCCTGCCTCCCACAGACTGTGGTAGTCGTACCCCACCATCCCCTCTCCGTGACTCTCCTTACCTGCTTGGAAAGAGGTCGCTCCCCTCCTCGCTCCACGCTCCTATAGATTGGTGACTCAGAAGCGCCTCACAACCACCCTGCGGTATCGTAGCGCCTCCAGCTGACTCCTCAGCGCGACCTCCCCCGCAATACTTCCGCTGCCTGCATAATTTACTGTGTATTATTTGAAGTGCTATTTGTGCATTGTCCCTGTATGCATCTTTGTGCTGCGCTGTTAGGATACGCATCGTAGTAGCGCTTTAAACCGATAGTTCTCCATTGTACTGTGTTTGCACCCAGGCTCGCCGAGTTTCGTTTTCCCCCAGCAGCAACCATTTTGTCCATTTTGTGGCTTGTTGTGACCCCCAGGATGTAGCTCCACCCCGCGCCCGCCTCCCAGCTGACCCTGCCTCGCCCCTTCCCTTACGCCATTTATGACCAATGATCCAACGTGCAGCGTTCACGCGCAGTGATCGCACCCCAGACGCGCCAAAGGTGCGCCAAAGGTAAGCCCGTCTATGCCCGTCCGCGCCTGGACCGCGCCCAGCGCCAGACCCCCTGGTCCCCGCAATGCCCAGCCCACTCGCATCACTTACGATGCCACCACCCTCCTAGCCCTTAACCCCGGCCGTTCCCCCAACTCCGTCCAAGCCGCTCCTGGACACACCCATGGACCCTTCTCTTGCAACTCCTGCAAGTTCGACGGCACCAAAACCAACTCCTCATCCACCAACACCAAACAGAGACCTGACACCAACCACCTGAAATGCATCCTGCTCAACACCCGCTCGGTCCACAGACACGCCCTCGACCTCTGGAATCTACTAGACACCATTTCACCGGACGTCGCCTTCCTAACAGAAACATGGATGAATGCCTCTTCAGCCCCAGACATCACCATTGCCATCCCGGAAGGATACAAGATCATCCGTAAGGACCGCATCAAGCAAACAGGAGGAGGCATCGCTATCGTCCATAAGAACTCCATCCGCATCTCAACCAGCTCAGACGTCAACCTTGCCAGCGCCGAACACCTTCACTTCCAGATCCACACTGACCCCAAGATCACACTCAGAGGCACCCTCCTCTACCGGCCCCCAGGACCCCGTGCACAATTCAGTGACGATATCACTGACTTTATCACCCTACACGCCCTCCCCTCCGAGGACTACATTCTATTGGGAGACCTCAATTTTCACCTGGAAAAGAGCAATGACAGCAGCGCTACCACCCTTCTGGACAATCTCGCCAACCTCGGACTCAAACAACTCGTCACTACCCCCACCCACATTGCAGGTCACACACTCGACCCTATCTTCACCTCCAGAAAACATGTCTCATTCAGTCACACCACAGCTCTTCATTGGACGGACCACAACTGCGTTCACTTTATCTACAATAAGACCACAATCCACATCCATCCTCAACCCACCCTGTGAAGAAATTGGAGCAAAATCACCATCGACCAGATCTCCTCATCGCTGCTTCTAAACCCCCCCGCCCACTCCTCAAACCCCGACCAAGCAGCCATTAACCTCACCCAATGGCTATCTAACAGCGCCGACATCCTAGCACCGTTGAAAAAACGTCAAATCAAACTAGGCAGCAAAAACGCCTCCTGGTTCAACGATGATCTTAAGAAATCGAAGAAACTCTGTCGCTCCCTCGAGAAGGCCTGGAATAAAGACCCAAACACCAGCACCAGGGACGCCTTCAAAAACGCCACTCGCACACACCACCAACTAATCCGGTCTGCCAAGAAAGCCGCCTTCAAAGACCGACTAGACAACAACGCCCACAACAGCAAGGAATTATTCAACATCGTCAAAGAATTCACCAACCCATCAGCCAACTCCAACGACATCACCCCCTCCCAAGCCCTCTGCGACTCCCTAGCTTCCTTCTTCCACAACAAAATAGCAGACATCCACAACAGCTTCGACAACCGAACCGGAGACCAACCCACCCAACCTTCTGCAGAACCTTCACCCCCCTTGAACATCCTTAACAACTGGAACCCAATCTCCACTGAGGACACCATCCGCCTGATGAACTCCATCCACTCAGGATCCCCAACTGACCCATGCCCTCATCACATCTTCAACAAAGCAGACTCCATCATAGCACCACACCTCCGAGATGTCATCAACTGCTCCCTCAACTCCGCCACCTTCCCAGAAAGCTGGAAACACGCAGAACTCAGCGCCCTTCTGAAAAAACCCACAGCTGACCCCACCGAACTCAAAAACTACCGCCCCATCTCGCTTCTCCCATTCCCGGCCAAAGTCATCGAGAAAGCTGTCAACAACCAGCTCGCCACCTTCCTCGAAACAAACAAATCCCTCGACTCCTCACAGTCCCGCTTCAGAGCAAAACACAGTACTGAGACCGCACTTATCGCAGCAACTGACGACATCCGAACCCTGCTGGACAATGGAGACAAAGTCGCCCTCATCCTCCTCGACCTTTCCGCTGCCTTCGACACAGTCTGTCATAGCACCCTTATACAGCGCCTCAGAAACGTCGGAATCCAAGGAAAAGCACTGAAATGGATCACCTCGTTCCTCACCGGAAGAACGCAGAGAGTCCGCCTCCCACCATTCAAGTCAGAGGCCCCTGAAGTCATCTGCGGCATGCCACAAGGATCGTCACTCAGCCCCACCCTCTTTAACGTATACATGAGCCCCCTTGCGGCCATCGCTCGCCAACACAATCTCAACATCATCTCCTACGCTGATGACACCCAACTGATCCTCTCACTCACCAAAGACCCTAACACCGCCAAAACCAACTTACACGAAGGAATGAAAGAAGTAGCCGAGTGGATGAAGCACAGCCGTCTGAAACTGAACTCAGACAAAACAGAAGTCCTCATCTTAAGCACCTCCCCCTCCCCCTGGGACGACTCTTGGTGGCCAGATGCCCTTGGAAAAGCACCCATCCCGACGGACCACGCTCGGAACCTGGGCGTCATCCTGGACTCCTCACTCTCGATGACCAGACAAGTCAACGCAGTTTCATCATCTTGCTTCAACATTCTTCGCATGCTTAAAAAAACATTTCGCTGGATCCCCACCGAAACTAGAAAAACGGTCACCCACGCACTGGTCACGAGCCGCCTAGACTACGGAAACACCCTATACGCCGGTACCACCGCAAAACTCCAGAAAAAAATCCAACGCATCCAGAACGCTTCAGCCAGGCTCATACTAGACATCCCGCGCAGAGAACACATCTCCGGTCACCTGAAAAACCTCCACTGGCTCCCCGTGAATAAGAGGATTACTTTCCGCCTCCTAACCCACGCACACAAAGCACTTTACGAACTTGGACCCGAATGCCTCAACACACGTCTGTCCTTCTACGCCCCCTCCCGTCAGCTGCGATCCTCCGACCAAGCCATTGCCACTGTACCTCGCTTCAACAAAACCACCATGGGAGGTAGATCCTTCTCCTACCTAGCAGCTAAAACTTGGAACTCACTTCCCACTCACCTTCCCTTACTCAGAACCACTTAGTATTCAGAAAGCAACTTAAAACTTGGATATTCGACAAGTAATTCCCCACCCTTCCTTAAGCGCCTTGAGACCCTACTGGTATGTAGCGCGCTATATAAATCTCTTGACTTGACTTGACTTGAAGATCTGCCATCTCATGTCTTTCTCAGTATGACCATATTGCAAGAAATGTGGTACCATGGGAGCATTTGTTTTCTGTGTTCTTACTGCAGACTTATGTTCTGAGAATCTCGTCCGAAATTCCCCAGATGTTTCTCCTATGTACCCTATGTGACAAGCTCCATCTGCTTCTCTTCAGGGGCTTTAACGGAAGCGGTGTGCGCACCCGCTGACACACTTCTCCAATTTCCATATGACACACCCGCCGATGGGAGGTTCCGATGAGACTGTGCATTATGGAAAGTGTGGTGCGGAAAGCACACAATCAAGTCCTGTATGGACCCCACAAGTGGGCCCGTCCTCGATCCCATGTACAGCTGCTGTTTTACTTCCGTGACCCCCAAGGATAACGGGGTGGTGCATACTCCACGGCTGGACTGCCGCGTGTAAATTGTCGCTCCAGGTTGTCCACCTCTTGAGTAGCACACGAGCAGCAGCTTGATTTATGTGTAGGTGAGGATGGGGATCCGCTTGTGGATGCCGCTCCGTAATGGATCTGCCCGACGCGTTTTCGAAGCTCCATCTGCTTCTCTTCAGGGGCTTTAACGGAAGCGGTGTGCGCACCCGCTGACACACTTCTCCAATTTCCATATGACACACCCGCCGATGGGAGGCTCCGATGAGACTGTGCATTATGGGAAGTGTGGTGCGGAAATCACACAATCAAGTCCTGTATGGACCCCACAAGTGGGCCCGTCCTCGATCCCATGTACAGCTGCTGTTTCACTTCCGTGACCCCCAAGGATAACGGGGTGGTGCATACTCCGCGGCTGGACTGCCGCGTGTAAATTGTCGCTCCAGGTTGTCCACCTCTTGAGTAGCACACGAGCAGCAGCTTGATTCATGTGTAGGTGAGGACGGGGATCCGCTTGTAGATGCCGCTCCGTAATGGATTTGCCCGACGCGTTTCAAGCTCCATCTGCTTCTCTTCAGGGGCTTTAACGGAAGCGGTGTGCGCACCCGCTGACACACTTCTCCAATGTCCATATGACACACCCGCCGATGGGAGGCTCCGATGAGACTGTGCATTATGGGAAGTGTGGTGCAGAAAGCACCCAATCAAGTCCTGTATGGACCCCACAAGTGGGCCCGTCCTCGATCCCATGTACGGCTGCTGTTTCACTTCCGTGACCCCCAAGGATAACGGGGTGGTGCATACTCCACGTCTGGACTGCCGCGTGTAAATTGTCGCTCCAGGTTGTCCACCTCTTGAGTAGCACACGAGCAGCAGCTTGATTCATGTGTAGGTGAGGACGGGGATCGGCTTGTAGATGCCGCTCCGTAATGGATCTGCCTGACGCGTTTCGAAGCTCCATCTGCTTCTCTTCAGGGGCTTTAACGGAAGCGGTGTGCGCACCCGCTGACACACTTCTCCAATTTCCATATGACACACCCGCCGATGGGAGGCTCCGATGAGACTGTGCATTATGGGAAGTGTGGTGGGGAAAGCACACAATCAAGTCCTGTTTGGACCCCACAAGTGGGCCCATCCTCGATCCCATGTACGGCTGCTGTTTCACTTCCGTGACCCCCAAGGATAACGGGGTGGTGCATACTCCGCGGCTGGACTGCTGCGTGTAAATTGACGCTCCAGGTTGTCCACCTCTTGAGTAGCACACGAGCAGCAGCTTGATTCATGTGTAGGTGAGGACGGGGATCCTCTTGTAGATGCCGCTCCGTAATGGATCTGCCTGACGTGTTTCGAAGCTCCATCTGCTTCTCTTCAGGGGCTTTAACGGAAGCGGTGTGCGCACCCGCTGACACACTTCTCCAATTTCCATATGACACACCCGCCGATGGGAGGCTCCGATGAGACTGTGCATTATGGGAAGTGTGGTGGGGAAAGCACAAAATCAAGTCCTGTTTGGACACCACAAGTGGGCCCGTCCTCGATCCCATGTACGGCTGCTGTTTCACTTCCGTGACCCCCAAGGATAACGGGGTGGTGCATACTCCGCAGCTGGACTGCCGCGTGTAAATTGACGCTCCAGGTTGTCCACCTCTTGAGTAGCACACGAGCAGCAGCTTGATTCATGTGTAGGTGAGGACGGGGATCCTCTTGTAGATGCCGCTCCGTAATGGATCTGCCTGACGTGTTTCGAAGCTCCATCTGCTTCTCTTCAGGGGCTTTAACGGAAGCGGTGTGCGCACCCGCTGACACACTTCTCCAATTTCCATATGACACACCCGCCGATGGGAGGCTCCGATGAGACTGTGCATTATGGGAAGTGTGGTGCGGAAAGCACACAATCAAGTCCTGTTTGGACCCCACAAGTGGGCCCGTCCTCGATCCCATGTACGGCTGCTGTTTCACTTTCGTGACCCCCAAGGATAACGGGGTGGTGCATACTCCGCGGCTGGACTGCCACGTATAAATTGTCGCTCCAGGTTGTCCACCTCTTGAGTAGCACACGAGCAGCAGCTTGATTCATGTGTAGGTGAGGACGGGGATCCGCTTGTAGATGCCGCTCCGTAATGGATCTGCCCGACGCGTTTCGAAGCTCCATCTGCTGTGATCAAGTCCGGGGAACCCGGACTTGATCACATGACATACCCAGAGACACGGGTGATTCAAATACTGTGCACATCTTTCGTGGCTCCACCTACTAACCCTCATAGAAATTGAGAACATACTTATTTGATTTAACCACAGTCTGTTTTTCATACATAAATGCATATCTTCAGAAAATTCTTTTAAAATGATAAAATACATTATAATTCTGGCAATTAATCTTACTGCTACTTCAGAAACATTTTAACATTTATCTCAGTTGCAACAATAAATATATATATACTCCAAACAAAAGCTCTTACTGGACTCCACAAGACCCGTGGAAGGTCGGTGAAGAATTGGCTTGGTAGTTTAGTCTGCCCTGTTCCCATGATGCACTGGGCCAGGGACAGACTGATTTGCATATAGGCAGGTTCTGAACTGGGATGGTGCAGTGAGATAAATAACGGTGATGGATCAAGCCCTGATCTTTGGACTGGGTAAGAGTGGTCTGCTTAATTCAGACACTCTGTTCATCACCACCCCCTTTTCTGAATCGTTTATGGCCACTATAGGTGTGGCAGGGTATACTCAGACATGAGTCCCTTTCTCACTGCACCATCAGGATTCAAGCAAGCCGGGCCGACGACGGCTGAAATGCCAGAAACCGGTCCCCGGTAGCTTGTCTCCTTTCTGGTGAAGAATTGGCTTGGTAGTTTAGTCTGCCCTGTTCCCATGATGCACTGGGCCAGGGACCGACTGATTTGCATATAGCCAGGTTCTGAACTGGGATGGTGCAGTGAGATAAATAACGGTATGGATCAAGCCCTGATCTTTGGACTGGGTAAGAGTGGTCTGCTTAATTCAGACACTCTGTTCATCACCACCCCCTTTTCTGAATCGTTTTTGGCCACTATAGGTGTGGCAGGGTATACTCAGATATGAGTCCCTTTCTCACTGCACCATCAGGATTCAAGCAAGCCGGGCCGATGACGGCTGAAATGCCAGAAACCGGTCCCCGGTAGCTTGTCTCCTTTCTGGTGAAGAATTGGCTTGGTAGTTTAGTCTGCCCTGTTCCCATGATGCACTGGGCCAGGGACAGACTGGTTTGCATATAGCCAGGTTCTGAACTGGGATGGTGCAGTGAGATAAATAACGGTGATGGATCAAGCCCTGATCTTTGGACAGGGTAAGAGTGGTCTGCTTAATTCAGACACTCTGTTCATCACCACCCCTTTTTCTGAATCGTTTTTGGCCACTATAGGTGTGGCAGGGTATACTCAGACATGAGTCCCTTTCTCACTGCACCATCAGGATTCAAGCAAGCCGGGCCGACGACGGCTGAAATGCCAGAAACCGGTCCCTGGTAGCTTGTCTCCTTTCTGGTGAAGAATTGGCTTGGTAGTTTAGTCTGCCCTGTTCCCATGATGCACTGGGCCAGGGACAGACTGATTTGCATATAGCCAGGTTATGAACTGGGATGGTGCAGTGAGATAAATAACGGTGATGGATCAAGCCCTGATCTTTGGACTGGGTAAGAGTGGTCTGCTTAATTCAGACACTCTGTTCATCACCACCCCCTTTTCTGAATCGCGCATGCCGGTAGAGCACCCGACGAATGAATCGTAACACCAATCCACAAAATGTGCGTGCTCTCAAGAAAGAAACAGACACAAAACCATCGAGGTGTCTGTTGTTTACTCCACAACGTGTTTCACCTCATTCGAGGCTTGTTCACGTGAAACGAACAGCCAGTATTGCACAGCGTAAATAGTATTCAAAGCTATAATGATCACAATCAACATAGGACTAACATTGCAAAAATAGCGGACATATTGAAATGTTGTACATTGGTGCTAAGACACAATGAAATGGCATGTAATTCCTTAGTTTACAGAAACAAATAGCCCGTATCACACATTAATCAATAAAATAAACACATGTCTTGAGCGGAATTAAAAATTTCATGAAATACAGCTCGTATTCAGTTGTTACTTGAAAGTGTTACAATCACGTTATTACTGTCATCGTGCATAGTAAATATAAAAAGATGATAAATCTTAGAGAATGAGTATCACACATCCCCTCAAAGCAAAGTGTATAATCTGCACCGTCTGAAACGCGCCACCCTCTTGAGGTAATTTGAATTTTTATGGTCAAGAAATGTCCCCTAACGTGAACCCTACCGTCTCCATGTACGAGCTTAAAGTGCATGTAACTTCCCTCCTCGACCAGCTATGAAGACGCAAATACATTTGCGTCCAACGTTAACATGTCCTCTTTCAGATCCACCATGAATGGATTGATAATTCAGTTCCTAAGTATGCCTTGCCAACGTCTTTTCATGGTGCACTTTCACGTTTTCCTAGCCCTGCAGAGCTAGGCCCTGATTTCTGCCATCGAGCCCTTTCTGCTCTCTGCCTCCTGAAAGCTGCAACGTGGGATACATCCCTGACCTCTGTCCTACTCCCTGCGTGGCGAGCGGTGCCCGGCTCGGCCTGCTTGCCTGCCAAAGACAGTATTGTGCCTTCAAGTTATCAGTATAGCCGAGCTCAGCTCCTCAAAAACACATTCCAGTCTAGCAGAGTAGATAAACAATCCCCGGCTGCAGAGCAAAGGGCCCGGCCTTTCTGTCTCCATGCAAGTAATTCATTGCTCCCGTTACCATGGTAGGCCCATGGCCCCTCGCATTACACGCAGACACGTAGTCACATATGCACGCATTAATAGTCAGTATAGAGTAGCCTCTGCCCAAGAGACCTTTTCCTTCTAGATAATATAGTTCCCCAAACACAAGATATCAGATATGATTTAGGAACGAGTCGATCTGACATGCCAGACTTCTGTCTCTTCCTCTAGTGCTAAATGTCAAGTCCCCTGCACCCTCCAGCCTCACGTCAGTCACACGTCATGCTGCTGCGCGCGCATCCTTGCTACAGATTTCTGCTGACACTGCAAGATTCCTCTATGTATCCACCCACTTGTGACACTTTCATGTGACGTTTCTAGCACACACCTCTGTGTACGCCCTCGTGCACGCCTTCTGTTACGCACATGTGTTCTTATCTCGTTTCTCTCAGCTGTTACGCCTTCTGTATCCATCACCACTATATGCATTGACTATATATATTGTACTCTGTTAATAAAGTATTGTCTATCCCTTCCTGAACCTTAGCGGTGAAAGTAACATGATACCATGGTTCGAACCATTCCATTTTATGGAATAAAACCCTTATAACTCAGATACCACGGACTCTGCCTCTCATTTCCGAGTGAGTTATTTTATTGAACTTTACCGCATAGAAATTCCGACGGGAAATATTTATTTACCACACTCTCACACAAGGAGGACTACTCTGGACTCACGCAAAATACGTGAGTCGCGTTCAGGTCGTTTGTCAATAGAGTTAAATAGACACAACAAAACTCTCCTCTTGCAGATATTTTACCACTGCTGGACCAATCATGTTCAAGAGGCCAATACAAATTAATACAGTATGGAGAGTGCAAAGGGTGCTTATGCCAGGATCGTGTGACCCCCCCGGTGGTAATATACCAACCAAGCGATCACCAGGATTCTTCTCAACATAATGCACACATGTTTAACACAAAGGGTCAAACCTCCTGCTACGGTATTGGCAAGTGACAGAAAAAACATGTGTTGTCCCGAAATTGAAATGCGTAACACACATGGAAGAGGAAGTGTAAAGGGAGACAAAGAGGGGGAGGGTGGCTAACCAAACACATCACTGGAGAACAAATGTCAAAGTGCGATATCCTAGCACACACTGAGGAACAAAGTAGAAGTCCTGCTGTATAGTCCATATACGAAAAAGGGCATACTTTACTGTGTCAATACTACAAACTAGCCGTACTCTCATACAAACTTGTGTCGCAGTGCTCTTAGAAAAAACAGGAAAGGGAAAAAGGGTAGGAAGCCCTTGTGAGGTGAGTGCTGGTGACTGGTGACTTGGGCCCCTTCCTTTCCTCCTGTAAAATAAAGAAAAGAAAAAACAGAATGCAGGTCAAAAGATCTTGCTAGCCAACCTAGCAAGATCATTTGGGTTTACACCAGTGTCGTACGCTGACGACACCCAACTCCTCTTTCCCTACAAAGATTTGACACCTGCGATAAAAAAATCCTTCGCAGAAGGAATGAGAGCAATTTCTGCTTGGATGTCAGCAAACTGCCTCCAATGCAATATAGGAAAAACGGAGGTCATGTTGTTTGGGCAAGCAACAACACACTGGACACCGGACTGGTGGCCCCTGGAATTAGGCCCCGTTCCCAGCCCTAAAAACACAGTGAGAAATCTAGGAGTGTTAATAGATCAAACACTTACCTACAAGGACCACGTAAACCAGGTGGCAAGCACCTGTTTCCGAGCCATCGGTATGCTAAGGAGAGTGTTTCCCTACCTGCCAGACTGCCATAGAAAAACACTAGTGCAGGCATTAATCATCAGCAGAGTGGATCACTGCAACGGCCTTCTTTTGGGAGCAAATGAAGGGCAGATCAAAAAACTGCAAGTAATCCAAAATACGGCAGCTAGGATAGTCCTCAACGCCCCCCCCCAGGACTCCCTCCCTTCCCCTGCTGACCAAACTTCATTGGTTACCAGTGGGGAAACGAGTGCAATTTAAGACCCTATGCACAATTCACAAAAGTGTGATAGGCAAAGGCCCCAAATATCTGGCCAACATCTTCCTGCCTTATGCCCCTGGGCGAACCCTGCGCTCTGTGAACCAACAACTTCTGCAGGTGCCCAGAATAAAAAAGGCCAGACAAGGGGGGCGAGCCCTGGCCCACCTTGGACCAAAGCTTTGGAACTCTCTGCCTCTTGAGATAAGGACATTGACCAATCATCTGACCTTTCGTAAGGTCTTGAAAACACATCTATTTCCCATTAACTGATCTCTCTCTCTAAATGCACCATTCTCCTCTTCTTTTAACATCTGAGGACTTACTTACTGGCAAAGCGCGGAGATACCCCTCCGGGGGTCTATTCTTGCGCTATAAAAGAATATAAAATAAATATAAAAGAATATAAAATAAAATCACAGTATCATATGACCCTATATAGTGCCATAATGGCATAGTACATTTTAACATCTTGGGCACACAACATTGCATGGATTACAGAAAAAGAACTAGAGCAACAGGGTGGGAACAACAGTAACTTAAAGAATAGTACTCCTTAAGATGTACAGATAATTCTTCTTCCTGGTTCAAACCCTTGGATGTCTTGGTTTGGAAATCACTAATGAGCCTAGACTCCCACTAGCATAATTTCAGTACCCTGTTTCCCCCTCCGGGATTTTTTTGTACTTCTTCTAAAATGATGTAGCTAAGTTCCTTAGTATTAGAGAAGTGGTTCTTCCTAAAAATGCGGGGCCACCGGATACTTTGGATCAAAGTTGGAAATCGCAAGACTGTGCTCAAAAATTCGCTTATTGGCCATGCATGTAGTGCTTCCTATATGCCATAGTTTGCAGGGGCAAACTATGGCATACACAATAAAAACAGAACTGCAAGTCACAAATTGGGTGATATTCTTGGTGACTCCATTGTGTTCCACTTTATTGTGGCATTTACTGTGTGCACAGGCCTTACAATGGCCACAAGGGTAAACACCCTTGAGGCCCTCCATGCTGGTAGCAGGATAGGTGGTAATGTCACTCCGTACCAGCATGTCTCTGATGTTTCTCCCCCTGCGGTATGTAATGCTGGGTCAGGAATCCTATCACCAATGGCTGTGTCATTTTTGAGAATTTCCCAGAGCTTGATGATAATCCTTTTGATGGCTTGTGCATCAGAACTATATGTGAAAATCATCCCAGTCTTATCACCTAGCTCATTGTCAGAGGTTTGTCTGAGATGGTCTGTGCACTATTTATTTCTCCTGCTCTTTTGAGCGCATTTCTAAGCACCCAATTAGTGTAACCCCTTCCCCTGAATCTTTCAACAATGATTTCACTTTCAAGTTTATACGCCTATTCTGTGTTACAGTTTCTTTTTGCCCTCAGCAGCTCACCATATGGAATGCTCCACTTGAGCTTCTCCGGATGGCTGCTGAGGGCATGAAGTACACTGTTTCCAGCTGTGGATTTGCGATGCAGAGTAGTGAGATCCCTGTTGCCCTTGACCTGGAGTTTGACATCAAGATTGTCACGTTCCTCCTCACGAATCCTCAGGGCTGTGTTGATGCTATAAAGTGGCCCACCTCCGGACAACCCCAAGTCTGGCTTTGGAGAAAATCTCAGACTTTTGGGGTAATCGAGCGGGGGAAGGAAAGGGTAGGGACTGCGGGGAGGGAGATCTGAGGAGATAAACAACACAGTATAACCACTGGTTCATTGAAGTAAATCTACATAAACATTGAGTGCTACAACATGTATTGAATGTCTCTCCCCTTCCCTCACCTGAAAGAAAAATAATTGGAACTCGGTACATAGAAGAGAGCAGAGGGCAGCGGCAATATCACCTCAACATCTAGGATTGTAAAAGAACAGGAAATTATGTGGAGGAATTAGAAGGGTAATATTCATATAACAACGTATACTTTCTATACTACTATTCACCTACCATAGTGTATGAAGTGTTGTCTAGCACCTAGCCTAGCTGGCACATACCCTCTCAGTCTCTCTCTCCTATAAAGAAGTAAAAAAACAAAAGCCAATAGTACGTGATGATTGACTTAAAATGAATAATTTTCTCTTGTTTCAGTCTTGGTCAAGCAAATATGAATAAAGAAAGAGCATAAGCATCACAAACTGATATACTTAGATATCGCCAATGGATCTAATTCCAGTAAATCTCCTCTTTACTGGACCCATAGGCATAGTATGCAAATGTTCTTTTCTTTTTTATCCATCCATTGCACCAAAGCATATATACAAACAAGGGTTCCTCTGCGTGAGACTCAGTGTAATCGATCCCATCCAACAGAGGGGTCAACAAACCTTGGAACCACAGCCAACAATAGAACACCTCTGCATGAGTTCGTAAAAGAAGTCTCTTCCAACAGAGGGGCTCAGGACTGCCTTAACTTGTTCAGCAATTCAGCCTTGTTGCCTCAGAGAAGACCGGAGTGGAGCAGCACTTGCCAACACGGAATAACAAAGAACGAGGGAATCTCCTCTGAAACGGAGTTCTCCCAAGAATATAGGTGATAACAGAGAGTTGTGCCTTATGCACTCTTACAGCCTTCACAAGTTGAGGAAGCTGTAATGATGCTGACCGCATCAGGGAACAAACCTGGATTATCGGCACTGCAGCCATTGGGAACCGCCGCTATGTTCTGTTTCCGGGTTTGCGTGCGTGTCATGTACTATGTGAACTGCAAGTGCTGCCGGGAACTGTAGTTCTCATCCTAGATCGTCCTGATCATCGGCCGAAAAGCAGGCAGTGACTACCGGCAAAGAAATCGTGACAAAGATATTCAATCTCAGTCCTACTCATTTTACCACTAAGTACAATGTTCAATTGATTGTTATTGAGTTTAGCAATGAAATTTGTTGCATCACTCTCAGAACCCCTCCAGGCAATGAACAGGTCGTCGATGTAGCGAAGCCACATCGACACATGTTCAAAATCGGATAGGAGTCTAGGATCTGTTCTAATGCTCTCCTCCCAGCTTTCCATGAAAAGATTTGCGAAGCTGGGAGCAAAGCATGATCCCAAGGCTGTAGCGTTGACCTGGCATAATAAAGCACCATTGAACAAAAAGATGTTATTGGGAATCCAGAACATGTTCTCCGCCGCCTCCTCTCGTTCCCGCAACATATTTGCGGACATTACGGCACTATGGCTGTGAGCAACACTTGCTCGACACCTCAATGTGGCCTCTGACAAGCAGCAAATCTCCCCCATCAGACTGCCTGCACCCTCCTTACCGGGTACTCTGACCTGTGCTCCACTACAGCTTAATTACCAGTCTTCGAGCCTGACAGGAGAAACGGACAATGTTGGTATCAGCAATCCAGCGAAACCATTCGGCGGTATGCGGGGGTTATTGCGGCTTGCTCCTCACCGGAGTTTGTAGATCCTTTTCCAGGTAAACAGAAAAGGCTGCACTTCCTGCCGCTTTGCCCAAAAACAAAGGAGGGGTTCTGCTTGTACCTAGGAAGTTTTTTCGGTACTCAAATATACACGTAACTCGTCAACAAAACCAGGCAGCAGCCAAAGTCTTTCCACAAATGACGAAAAGCAGACCCAAATTCTGTGCTTTTTCAAGGTGTTTTATTTCTCCAGCAAGCCAGCCGCCATTACGCGTTTCGCTTCCAACGAAGCTTGATCACATGGTAAGTTGCGATAGGCAGTGCCCAGTATTTAAAGTGCCAGTGCATGGATAATTCAGAGTATCAGGTGAACAACATAGACAAAATACTACTCAACGGCTGTGCACATTTACAAAACTAATGCAATTACCACATTTGAATAATTCTAAAATGAATAAATATGGTAAAATCATATAAAATTCATAATATTATTTTCAGAATTTCTTTCCTATTTTTAAAAAAAACCTGATTTTAGATTTTTGAAAAAAAACCACACATATTTACATCTGCAGAAATAAATTCATTGCCAGTGCACAATTTGATTCTTTGCTGCAGATAATATGATTGTAAACATCTCCATTCAACTCAATAGCCATTTGTTTTGTTAGTTAATTCTGCCCAAGTGGGCCCTAGTCCAACTGGTTGTTCTACTCTGACCACAAATCACATAAGTGTCCTACTGGTCCCTAGGAGTCATATTCAGTGCAAATAACTAGAAAAGTGCTTGTGCTAGTGCAAAAAAAGCTAAAATACCAAGATCAATCTCGGTTTGATCCCCCCACCTATTAAAAATTACTCACTTCAGGCGCGAGACTCATCATTATCATCTAACCAAATTAATTCCACAATTCATTAATATACATTACAGGCGATGCTTAAAACAATATAGCAAGATATTATATAAATAGCATAAACGTGACCCTACACATATCGAATAAATGACTTTCAGAATTAGTGTGCATTCCCACAGTTAAGGCCTAATTATTGTAAACAAGTGTGCAAATCCTCAGTGGCATTCAAACCATTTGGTTGTTTACTATCTAACTCCAGAATATATCTCGTTTCGAGAAGTCGAAGCCTCGCTTCTCTGTCACCTCCTCTTTTCAGAGGCCACACTGAATCAATGACATAGTACTGGAGCTCAGATGGATTAGACTTGTGTCATTCCTCGAAATGTCTGGCTACCGGATAGGCCTGATCTTTACCAATATTAGCCATTATGTGCTCGAGTATTCGTTTGTGGGCCGGTAATTTGGTGCTCCCCACGTACCTAAGCCCACATGAACACTCCAGCACATAAACCGCAAAGTCTGTTTTACACGTTAATCGTTTTGTAATCTCATGCGGATGTTATGTAAACGGGCTGATGTAATTGCTCTTGTTACATCCGTACCGGCAGGCCTTGCATTGAGTATATTTTTTAAAACCTTTACTGAGGGCCCCCCAAGTACTAAACATCTGTGGCTCGAAAGTGTTCTTAACCAAAGATTTAGCCATAGAGGTACATCTCATAGCATAGGTTTATTTGGAACCCTCTGACCTATCACTGGATCCCCTTTAATGAGGTTTCAATTCCGCTACAAGATTTTCCTTATGTCAGAGTGTTGTCTGCTATTCGTCACAATCATGCGCAATTGTATCTTATCATCTTGTGAGGCAGTAGCTACAGCCCTTGGTTTGGAGATTAATGCCACATCACAGGACATCTGTTGAGTCCTTCTTACAGCTGACTCAACAATGTTCTTATAGTATCCCCTTTCAGGAATCTTTGTCTGCTAGCCTTTTGTACAACCACACATTTATTCTCAACGCTACTTATACGTCTGATCTGCAGCATTTCCCCATAAGGGATGCTGCGGATCAGATGGCGTGGATGGTGACTCGTCGCGTGTAGAATGGTGTTGCCAGCTGTTGGCTTTCTGTAAAGTTTAGTGGCTAAAGTATTGTTATGCACATAAACTTGCATGTCCAGAAAGCAGATGGAAGTCGCATGAATGTGAGATGTAAATCTAAGGTTCAAACCATTGTTATTTAACTCATTGACAAATTCACTTGCTGCTTTCTCCGTTCTCCACCAAACAATGAACAAATCGTCAATGTAGCGGAGATACAAAACAATATTTTGCTCCATGATATCCCGGAGCTGTCCCGACAGGACCTGTTCCTTCCACAGTCCCATGCGCAGACATGCGTAACTGGGGGAGAAACAGGCCCCCATCGCGACACCCCTGTTTTTTTTTATAAATTTGGTTATTGAAAACAAAATAATTCTGCTCTAAACACATTTTTATCATTTAAAGCAACATTCTATTGTGAATTGCACAATGCATCGGGCATTTGCTCAGAAAATATTCTATATTTTTAATTCGGCTCGAGACATGTGTTTATTTTTTTGATTAATGTGCGATACAGGCTATTTATTTCTGTAAAATAATGAATTACATGCCATTTTATTGTGTCTTAGCACCAATGTACAACATTTCAATATGTCCGCTATTTCTGCAATGTTAGTCCTATGTTGATTGTGATCATTATGGCTTTGAACACTATTTACGCCGTGCAATACTGGCTGTTCGTTTCAGGTGAACAAGCCTTGAATGAGGGGAAACTTGATGGTTTTGTGTCTGTTTCTTTCCTGAGAGCACGTACATTTTGTGGATTGGTGTTCCGATATATATATATATATATATATATATATATATATATATATATATATATATATATATATATATATATATATATACAAACATATATATACAAACATATATATATATATATATATATATATATATATATATATATATATATATATATTTATATTACCTAGGTAGGTAGTTATAGTCAGGACCTAGTTACCATAGGAAAAGTGTTTTTTATTTTCCCAGTAACTTTTGCGCCGGTTGAAGAATCTTCACCAAATTTTCAAAACTCGTAGGGCGCTCCGGTCAGCTCCTATCCTCAAAGTTTCGGGGTGTTTTGGCAAGCGGGGGTAGAGCAAAAAGGAGGGGTTTCAAAACGTGTTTTCTACATGTTCATTTCCATAGGCAACTTTAGACACGGCTAAAGCCCGAACTGCTGAACGGAATTACACCTGGCAAAAAGGTAGCCCTTGTTTCAGAAATAACTCTTTTTGTTAAATGGTGTAAATCCGTTCAGTAGTTCCTGAGAAAGTGGTTGAAAAATGAAATTCCCATAGGAAACTTTCGACACGTCTACAGCTGGAACTGCTGAACTGAATTTCGCCAAATTTGGCAAAAAGGTAGTGCTTGCTTCAGAAAGCGTCCTTTTTTTAAATGGTGTAAATCCGCTCAGTAGTTGCTGAGAAAATAAAAAAATAAGAGTTTCAATATATAGATGTGCGGTGGATCCGCGCACCCTCCCGACCACAACCTTTATTCTAAATGGCTGTCAGCACTCCAAACCAGGAATTTTTGGTCAGCCATCTTGTGACTCGGTGGAACCAAGTCACAAGAAAAGAGAAAAATAAACACAAAAAACAAGAAAAAGGGGCAGGGTAGAAACACCCTGACCCCCTAGGGCTGCTGAGGGCCCAAAAAAGCATTACAAAAAAAATTGGCTGAATTAGCGCTGGGTGCGCGAATCCGGCCAAGATTTTTTTTTTAAAATGAAGCGTGGGCTCTCATGTTTCGTTATTATTTAGCCCCCGGGTGGGCCAAGTCCCTGAAGCATTGTGAAATTTAACTGCGGGAGCCCAGGGAGACCCCTGCAGCCCCGGAGACCGCCACCCCTGGGGCTTGTTTTATTAATGTTTGGGGGGCCGCCAAGGCCCCCCAAGCCCCGGGGACCACCACCCCCGGGGCTTTTATCAAACATTTGCAGGGGCACACACCCCCCCACAGCCCCGGGGCTTGTTTTTTTTTTTTTTAAAAACCTGTGTGGGGCCGCAGGGCTCCCCTCCTGGAGACACTAATGGCCCTAGGGACCGCCACCCCCCCAGTCCAGCTCCGGCAGTGTCCTGGGTTGCCCACACCTGGGACACTGCTGTTTGCTATGGCAGGACGGGAGCCGGCTGGGACCATGGGGGGATTGGGGCTCCCCCATGGTCCCCAATGAAGAGGCCAGGCCAGAGACCAGAGGTCGCCCCAATAATAAATTAAAAAAATAAATAAAAAAAACACACAAAGGCCGGCACTGGGAGATGGGGTCCCCAGGGCCATAAATGGCCTGAGGAGGGGGCCACGCAGCCCCCCTCCAAATATATATACATTTTTAAAAAACACTGGCCATCCCCCAGGGGATGGGGTCCCTGGGGCCTGAATATGGCCTTGGGAGGGGGGCCATGCGGCCCTCTTCCATTTTTTAAATAAAATAGGGGTATGGCCCTGGGGGACGGAGTCCCCAGGTCCCATAAAATAGGAAGGGAAGGGGGCCACACAGCTCCCCTTTCTTTAAAAAAAACTGTTTGCAGAGTGTTGCTGGGCTTGAGCCGGGAATTATTTCCCCTTCAAAACTGGGGGTCCCTGGGGGCCTACTAGCCCACCAGGTACCACCAGTAAGCGCCACAGGGCTGTGTTGCAGAGAGGTAGACCAGGCCACGCCCTTTATTACACCTCTCTGCAACGCAGCTCTGTGGCGCTTACAATTCAAGGACTTTATCCCTCAACTTAAAACATGCCACTGGGAGCGTTTGCACAGTGGCGAATTGAGGGTGCAGGTCCTGAGGTGACATGTGTGCAAACATGCCCTGTGGCTTGTTTTCAGTTGGTAAATTAATTCCTCTGCAATCCTGAGGGCCCCTGGGGGCCAACTAGCCCACCAGGTACCTCCAGTAAGTGCTACAGGCCTGCGTTGCAGAAAGGTGCCCCAGGTCATGCCCCTTTTTACACCTCTCTGCAACGCAGCTCTCTGGCGCTTACTGGAGGTACCTCATAGGCTAGTTGGACCCCAGAGACCCTCAGAATTCAAGGAACTTAATCCCCCAACTTACAACGCGCCAGGGGGCACATTTGCAGAGTGGTGGAGAAAGGGGGCATAGCCTTTGCCTAACTCTCACCAATCTCACTGCTTGGGGCTTACTGGAGGTAAAAGGTAGGCTAGTTGGCCCCTAAAGAACCTCCAGCAGTGAAGGGGACTTCAATCCCCATCCAAGAGTGCTCCAGGGAGCGCGTTTGTAGAGTGGTAGGCAAAGTGTACGTGGTGTGGCACGAGTACTTACCAGTGCTGCTGTGTGGGACTGACTGGAGGTAATAGTTTGGGAAGTTGGCCCCCAAGGATGTCCTTGGGGGCCAACTACCCCTCTTGTTAGCTCCAGTAAGTCCCACACAGTGGGATTGCTAAGACGTCTTCGGAGGCCATGGCCCCCTTTCTCTACCACTCTGCAAACATGCCTCGTGGCAAACTATGGGATGGGGATGAAGTCCAATTTAGTCCTGAGGGAGTTTGGGGTCAAGAATCCCTCCTGATACCTGAAGTCCTACGCAGCAGAATTACTAGGCATTGGTTGGACGCCCAGCACCCTTTCTCCACCACTGCAAATGCGACTACTGGTTATAGTAGCAAATTTCTGCACCTCTGACTTAAAGGTAGTTTATATCCCCCTGCCCTATTATGTACTAGGGCCTTAAAGAGGAGGTCATGCTAATCACAGGAGTATCCCAACGCATAGTGTTCCCTAGTGTATGTAGGTGTTTTCACTGTATTATAAGTGTCTTTTAGCATAACACTGGCTCTAGGCCTGGTTAGTCAGAGTCAGCTGCCACCATTACCTGTCTAAAAACGTTGCAGACACAGGATATTTTTGCAACAAGGCGTTTTTCTGCTCCTCTGTTGTTCTTTCAGCACAAGTCTTGCTTCTTCCTGCACTTTTCTTCATTTTCGTGGACTTCTGTTACTTCTTTTTGCATTTCTTTTGCTTCTTTCCGTGCATTTTTTCTTCTTTCTTCACATATCCTACCCCTGTAGGCATAGTTAGAAAGTAGCATTTAAAAAACCTTTGAAATTCACTTAAAAAACCATACGTTTCAGGCATGTTATAGTTAGAAATTAGCATTTAAAAAACCTCTGAAAATCACTGAAAAAAACATAGGTTTCAGGCACGTTATAGTTAGAAATTAGCTTTTAAAAAACCTTAAAATTCACTGAAAAAACCATAGGTTTTAGGGAATTTTATAGTTAGTTGGACATTTCACTCGTACAAAACCAGAGCAATTCCCCCGTTATAGTTAGTTCAGCTAACTATAACTAGCGCCCCAGCAATGCACTGCTGATGATGTCACATATTACATCACTCATGACATGGTCAGTGACATCACTGGGAATATAGCTCATCTGTGGGAGCGGAAGAAGCACAATGTCTTAAAGACTGGGAAAGGGACAAAGGGCCTGATTTCTAGTGTGGCAGTGGTCTGCTTACATTCCAGATTTGAGCTGCTGGCTGCACCAAGGAACTGTCATTTCTGGCAGTGACGCTGCACAGGGGCAATACAATATGCTGAATGGGACTGGCGTAGTCCCGCAGAGCATATTTCAAGTTCCTCCACCGCCAGCCTTTTCATGGTGGTGAGTCCACAACAAAAAGGCTGGCAGTGGGGAAAAAAGTCGGCCTTACAGGATCCCCATGCCCCCCTGCCATAGGGATGCATGCAGGGTAGAAAACATGTGCCACACTGTCTGCTTGCACCCCCATTTCCAGGACGGCATGCACTTCGCAGTCCATGCTGTGCTGGAACATTTTTGACTTACCCATTGTGGTTCCCTTTTTCAGGGCACCACGGAGGGAAAGGCTAAAGGACAGTCCACCTGCATGAGTTCAACTTGTAATCAGGCGGGCGGTTTTTGCACGGCTTTGGCAGTGCTGGTGCAGCACCACCAAAGTCAAAACCAGGTCCTTAGACAGGTGCATGGTGGCAGAAACCATAACATATACAAGCAGGGGCTACCCTAAAAAATGGGAGCTGATAAGTGGGAAATGGAACATCTACTGGGGAATCCCATGTGCCGGTCCCATAGTATTGAATAACATCACCCTCACTGAAATGATTGATAATTGTGATATTGTAGGAGGCAAAAACCTGCTGCACTGTAAATATGATTCCTGTCTGTAACTATGATGGTGCTCATGTTGCTTATTGTAACATTCAGTTCCTAATAAAAAAGATGTAGCAAAAAAAAGAAAGTGCATCAACCGAAGCTATAAACTGGAAATGTACCTAATATTATTTGAAAGCATGCAATGGGAGGGCAACTACAAAAGATAATTAACCCCTTAAGTGCTGCTGACGGCCAATGGTCGTCAGCAGCGCTACCTCCCCAGTGCTGCGCACGACCATTGAACGTCCATTCAGCACTAGTTCTAATGGACAGCGCAGCACTGGGGAGAAATGTTTACACGCAGCTAAGGTGTTAATGTAAAAGAGCACAATCATCCCCCAAATGTGACAAAAATAGAAGTTAGAGAAATCTTACAAGATATAGAAGAGGTGAGCACTAACTTCTAGGAACCTACAAGCAAAATCCTTAAATACATACTTCCCAAAGTCACCATACATATAACAGTCCAACTTCCATCTATCCCCACTTTAAAACATGTAAATACATGCACTAAAAAGCCACCAGCAATACCCCACCTGCCCCTAGAACATACCAAGACATACACAAACCTGCCCATTTCAAAATTGCACATAATGAGGAACCCTTCCTTTTACATGACAATCTAAATATTGAAAAAACAGTCCTAATTTTCGCTACAGGAAACAAATTAATGAAACGTACCCAATGTCAAACCTGGATAATGGATGGGACCTTCAAAATGTGACCAAAACAATTTACTCAGAAATACATCGTACACAGTGAATATCAAAACACCAATATCCCTTTCATATGTGCTTTACTACCAAGCAAACAAAGCAGCATCTACTATGATCTCCTAAATTATATAAAACAACAAACAAATAACTATTACCCCCCAAAAATATTTATAAACTTTGAACAAGCTATGATTCAAACATTTAAAAAAATATAACCACATACTGCCATACAAGGCTGTTACTGTCACTTTAATGAAAGTACATGGCAACACTTCCAAAAACCTACACTAAGGGCTTATGTACAAGCCACTTGCATAGCCTGTGCATCATTTTTTATGACGGTCTGGCAGCGCAGGGTGCAGACCCATATTTACTAGGATGTGCAAAGCCACTTTGCGTGTTTTTTATGGCCTCGTAGATATGGTGTAAGGCAACGCAGATCAAGTTTGTGGTCTTGAACTTACACTACTTCTTGGAGGCATTCCATGGGCGTTGTAGTGGATGATCCCACACAACACCCTTGGGTTTTGATGCATTCCATGATTTAGAAGGACATGTGGATTTGTGAATAGATCAAAATTGTATGCCTAACCAGGGCAGGCATAACGTGGAGAAATATCATTATTTCTCCCTATTTATTCTGCAGCACCATTAGAAAGAGGAAAATGCCTCCAAGGATAATTTTTGTGCAGGAAGGTGTCCATTCACGTAAAAAACAAACCTGCCAGCAACGCAGACACCCTTGAACTAGGCTGTAAGAGTGCCTGCATTATCGCTAGGCACCAACTTGTGTGCCTGCTCTGGCTGAAAGGACAGGAATGCACTGTATCTCATAAATACTGTGCATCCCTGCTCTTTCGATTTGGCATAGGGCAGCACAGCAAAAAGACTTGTGGCGCACCCCTACTCCAAATCATGGTAAATAAGGCCCTAAGTGTAGAATACTTCACTAACAGTCAATTTGTTTTCAAAATCAAAAAATGAAAGCACTAGCTACATCCCTGTCACGGAGGAAGTCAACTACTATGACTTACTAATAGAAAGCCCTTTCCTACTAACAAAATAAAGAAAAACGTAGTCCCCTAGTGGATTATTTCGAAGATACTTGGGTTTGCAAAATACATTGGTCAGAACGCCGATGCCAAAACAAATACCAGATACCATAGTGAAATGTCTATGACAGCAGTTTGGCACAGGAAGCTAAAACAAACAACACAGTGGAATGATGGTAAAATGGCTTCCTATCCTCACTAATCAGAAGTCAACCTACATTAAACAAATTTATCGAAGCATTGCATAAAGAGCAAAACTACTAGGAACTAAGAATAGAGCAATCGGTTACCCAAATTGGCCCTAAAATTAGCAAACAAATTAAAAGACTGTAAGAAAAGCTGCAATTTAAAGTCAAACTCTTCATAAATAACAAAGGACTACATTAATTAGAAATGATAGTCAAAAGCATATTTCAAATTAAATATCAACCTACCAAAAATCTCAAAACCACAACAAACTCCAAAGAAGTAACCACATCCTTTTTCTTTTTTCAAATATCAATGTAAAGTCATTACAACAGTGAAACAATTATGTAAAATCACAAAGTTAACAAACACTGATATAATAAAATATACATTAATTATTTTTAGAAAATGTAACAATAATCAACTAACCAATTTACAAATACATTTAATACATAACATCATTTAAATACAACACATAATCCAAACAATTCCATATAATGATAAGATACACATAGCATAAACAAAATCATTTCAAATTTCCTACCCACAAAAAAGTAAGAAATATAACTTACTGTTTTGTAAATGCAGATCTTTTGCTATCTCCACGTAACAAAAAATATTAATCCACAAAAAAGATAAGACACTGAATCCAAAAAGCAATTAAAAAATGCAAACATATAAACAATCCAATCTGAATCCTTCAAAGCACTCCAAAGTCTGTAGATTTTATTTAAAAAAAACTAAAAAGAACTGCTCCAGGAAACCCCAAAAAAAGTAAATCTAAGTAAAAACTCCTGGTTTCTAATAAACCAAAACTGATCAAAAAAGTAAACTCCAAACTCCGATAGAAATCGTTCATAAACAAAAACCTGTAAAAGAAATGTCAAAGACCCTCCCACAAAATACATTACAATCCCAAAGATACAAACACATAACATTTAATAAATAAAATATAAATAACATCATTTAAGTTAACATAACATTTATACATTAATATAAAAAATGTAAACGCAAAATGACAAAACAGTGCAAAACACAATAAAAAACACATCTAAATATACCAAAAAGTCTAAAACACTACTATACCGAACTATTAAAAATGCATCCTAAATTCCCCCTACCCTCAAAACCCTTAGAAAATCCTTACCTGTTCCAACCAACAGCAGCACCTAACCGCAACAGGGGTATCGATTAGCAAATGAACCGTCCTCATGTACTGTGGCAAAACCGGCGGTCCGATTAGGATTAACTGCCAGAAAAATCTGACCGCGGCAGAACGATGCGCAAAAAACCACCAGTAGCGTGTGGAGCAGGTGAAAATGAATCAGTGGCGATCAGATTCATGGCAGAAAAATCCAAAACCGCCACCCGGCCAGCGGATTGACAGCACGTGAAATTAGGATATCATTGAGGTGACAGCGGAATTATCCGCTGTTTCCGATTGTCGCGATCGCAACCAGTGATGAATGGGCGAGCCGGCAGGAGGGTAATTGTATACCCACCGCAGCAGCCGCACTGGAACAATTATGGTGGTCAACCAAAACAACACTCAACAAGGCCACCAAGTGTACCCATTAACCTGGCCCAGCCTCAAAAAACACCTAACACACCCCAATGATACATACCCATGGCAACTAAAACAATACAAATCCCAGGTCAACCCATACAACACACCTGACAGCAATACTCCATTTTGACACACCCACAAAGCTGAGTATAAAACCAGCCCCTTCGCTGACCATAATACTTTGCACAACTCCACCACTGAAGGAACCAACCCTACAGCACAAAGAAGAGGGAAACCACCACACATTTCACCAGCACAACAACACACACACACCACTTACATCACCACCACCACTCTCACACCTGCACCTTTAACCCATTTGCAAATCACACACAATGGCACAGAAGATAATGCCCAAATTCACTGACAATGAGTTGTCAGTCATGGTAGATGAGGTAATCAGAGTAGAACCACAGCTGTTTGGAAACCTGGTCCACAAGACAGCATTAGCCACCACATCACAAATGTGAGGAAGGATAGTCAGCAAGGTCAATGCAGTAGGGACTGTCCCACGCACCAAGAGGGAGATCGTGAATCGGTGGCATGACCTCAAGAGCAAGGTGAAATAGAAGAACAACAAGAACCGTTAGCTGGATCAAAGGACTGGCAGTGGCCCTCCCATTCCAGAACATTCACCGCATGGGAGGAGAAGGTGCTTGGCATACTGCATCCAGAGAGTCTCACTGGAATACCCAGGGGAGTGGAGGCTGGTAAGTACCAACAAATGTCTACCATTACACTGCTATGTACTGTCTTGCACAACTACAAAGCTACACCTCCTAGGCCCAAATGCATTCATGTGCACCACACACTCCCCAACAGATGTCTCACAGATCCAACATTCACTCCCTCTGATTCACCCCAAAGGTAACTAGCAACATTACTATGGGGGCATGTATAAAGGCAACCAGCAGTACAACTCCCACCAGGCCCCCTTGTTCCAAAGCAGAGAAGGATGGAGCTCTCCCCCCTACACCCAGAAGCTTGCGACAGACATTGTATTTCACTAACCAAACTTACAGGTAGGTAGCCATCTTGACAGGGAGGGATGTTTGTGGATGGCAAGTTAGCACTACAACTCCCACTAGGCCCTCTTGTCCCACAGCACAGCAGAGCAGTATGGAACATTCCCCTCCACAGCAATGTGGCAGCTATTGCATTACTCCCCTTCACCTAACAGGTAAGTAGACATCTTAACAGGGAGCGGTGTGTGTGTTTGGCTACAGCTCCCACCAGGTTCCCTTGTCCTACATCTGAGCAAAATGGAGCACTCCACAAACCCACAACCATGTGCCAGCCATTCTATTGCTCACCTTCACCTATTAGGTAAGTAGCCATCTTAATAGTGAGGGGTGTTTGTGGGTAGAAAGCAAGCACTACAACTCCCACCAGGCACCCTTGTCCCACAGTTGAACAGGATCGAACTCTCCCCCCACCCACAACCATGTGGCAGCCATTGCATTGCTGTCTTCAAACTTACAGGTAATTAGCTATCTTAACAGGGAGGGATGTTTGTGGGGAGGACGCCAGCACTACAACTCCCACCAAGCCCCCTTGTCCCATAGCTCAGCAGGATGGAGCACTCCCCCCACACCAACAAACATGTTGCAGCCATTGTATTTCACTTACCAAACTTACAGGCAGGCAGCCATCTTCACATGGAGGGGTGGTTGTGGGTGGAAAGCCAGCACTACAACTCCAACCAGGCTCTCTTGTCCCACAGCAGAGCAGTATGGAACACTCTCTACACCCACAACCATGTGGCAGACATTACATTGCTCTCTTCAAACTCACAGGTAGGTAGCCATCTTAACAGGGAGGGGTGATTGTGGGTGGGATGCCAGCAGCCCAACTCCCACTAGACCCCTGTGGTCCGAAAGCGGAGCAGGATGGAGCACTCCCCCCATACCAAGAAGCATGTGGCATCCATTGTATTTCACTAACCAAATGTACAGGTAGGTACCCATCTTCAAAGGGGGGGTGTTTGTGGGTGGCAAGCCAGCACTACAAATCCTACAAGGCCCCCTTGTCCCACAGCTCAGCAGGATGAAACATTCCCCACACTTACAACCATGTGACAGATATTGCATTCCTCAACTTCACCTAACAGGTAGATAGCCATCTTCACAGGGAGGGGTGTTTCTGGGTGGCAAGTCAGTACTACAACTCCCACCAGGCCCCCTTGTCCCATAGCTGAGCAAGATGGAGCACTCCAAACACCCACAACGATGTGGCAGCCATTCCATTGCTCACCTTCACCTAACAGGTAGGTAGCCAGCTTAACAGAGGGCGGTGTCTCTGGATGGTAAGCCACCAGCCCAGCTCCCAGCAGGCCCCCTCATCCCACAGCTCAGCAGGATGGAGCACTCCCCTCACAGCCAGAATCATGAGTCAGCAATTCCCTGCAACTGTGCCACAGAAAAGGTAGGTAGACAGTGCATGCACCCTGCCATTCCTCTCAAAAATCATGGAGCCATATGCCCACACCAGCCCTCACACTCTACCCAACTTGGCATAGATCCAATAGCTACGTCCAGTGTAAAGACAGCTAAGCATATGTAACCATCACAGAAATTAAAGTTTGACTCACCAAATCACATGTTGAAGAAATTCAGGGCACAATCATGCGCAGCAGGGAATGCTATCTGTAAGTGCCATGGGGGCAGAACATCAAGGCCCATACTAAAACAAAACAAGCATGGTCAGTTGTAAAAAGAAAGCAAAGTGCATGAAATGAAAGAGCGATGCATGAGATAACAATGTCTAGTACATGCTCAGAATGAATGTCTTACATACAGAGTAAACAACAAAGGCGCTACACATAAAGTTGTTGTGCTGCTAGTCATTAGATGACGTAATGTCCTTGTAATCATACAGTCTGTACGTGGAGCATGGTATCTATTGACATGTCACATTATAGACAAGTAATGTATGTACTTCCACATCATGTCATGATGCTCAGTACCGTTCAGCCATACTAAGTGATCTCAATGTAAACTGTGTGGTGTAGAACATGTAACATCCAAACATCTAACAGCAAGCTTGTGGGGTGTACTTCAATGACCATTTCATCTCAACAGGTGACCAAGAATTGACTGCAGCAGATGACAACACAAACCTGCAGAGCCAGTCTCCCCCCCGCCCCCCAGAACATGGACTCTCGGATGCAGACTCCCTAAATTCCTCGGATGCCGACCCAGAACCTGGCCAATCAGGCTTGCCAGGGCGCACCAGGTCCCAGGCCCCTACTGTCCCCACCACCACCTCAGCAACAATTGTGCTGACCCCTGCTGTAACACTCTATTTTACTCTCCATAGTCTATTAGAACCCATATGAACAAAACATACTGGTCTGTTTAGTATGACGTCACTAGTTTATTCATTTATTTGTTCCACTAGTCCAAAGTTATTTTTTAGGTTTTTTCAAAAAAGATTTTTTATGTGCATATACAGAACAGAACAAATACATGCAATCTATAAAAATAACAGAAAATAACTGTACATATTTACAACTCATCCGCTCCAACCTTTCTGTCCCAGTCATTCATTCTGCAGTCATACCAGCCCTTTCACACACAGAGAATCAAAAAAATCAAAAAAATGTGGCCCTATGTCAAAATGCAAACGTTTTGTTAATACACTTAATGTGCCCTAAAGGCTGTTTCAATGCAACAGTGTTACAAACAGAGTTCAATTGGAACCATATCCTATATTTTTTTAAACAGAATTTCGTCCTTCTAATCCTTTAATAATGACATTAGGCCAACTACTGTCGACGCGTTTCGAACTCCCTGGTTATGGAGTTCTCGTCAGGACAAAATAGTTCTACAAAACAAGAAACAAACGCGTCAAATTAGGTCACCTATTCCCAAATGTACTCATACATAAAAAGACAAACATGCTGCCACCAGCCAGCAAGGCGCTGCCTACCTTAATCCTAGCAAGATGTGAATCCCTAGGAGGGGGTTGTGTAGAAAGACCACAGTATTCACAGTATTCTAAACAGAAAGAAGACGTAGATGTACACACAACATTTTATGCCTCTGGTCTATGCATTGCTTCAGAGGAAATCGATCACTAGTAGTGTCGAAGACCCGGATATTTGGACATGTTTTGGATAAAACTTAAAAACTGACCTTTAGTCAATTGGTGGGGCCGAAGTGCCTGCAAAAACAAACCATGGGGCGGGAATTAGTTTAAACTACCGCCGCTGTGGAGACTTGTTTGGTCGAGGGAGGGAGTTTCGGCACTTACCCGGTATCGTTCGTGAGCCATCCCGTCCGGGCGGAAAGATTGCTGACTGCCGTCTTTTTTATTGCTTGTTCCTGTGGGGTCAAAAACGGAACAATCTGTTACTCCCTTGGTATAGTACGAGGATAAATTCCCTGAATAATGCAGTTTAGACCTCTGTTCTCCTTACATTCTCCCACAATTTCAGCTCCGTAACAGTTCCAAGTGTTTGGCGGTGCGAAGTCCCTTCTTCCATTTCAACTTCTCTAAGCGATCACTTGATCGTCTTTTTCTCCAAGGGACCCGTCATTGTTGTAAAACTTTATTGGCCTCAAGGGGTAGCAGTACAAACACAAAGTTGACTGTACAACAGATGGTGACGTATTTTAGTGGTGTCAAGAGACTACTTATCTGATTCACCAAGGTCTTGCGCGGGAACAGAGATGCTAGAACCCAAATCCCTTTGGGCAATGTCGGTGGGTCAGATCTCTGAACCCTCCCTTCATTACTCCCAGGGAAGGGGGTGTGGATAAAATAACAAACAAAGAAGAGAGTGATCCTGCGAGGGTTCCCTCTGGTCTCTGCCTTCTGGTAGTTGGGTAGATGTGAGGAACCTAAAAACAGTAACATGACATTACACTCCTACTCACTATTCATTACTAGTCTATTCTTATGTGCATGCCTTTTTTCTCTGCTCACCCACCCTAGTGCGGCAGGACCTTGCTTCTCTTCGTGTATATGGCTTGAATTCTGCTCGGCTACCAGTTGACACTAATATAACAACAAACACCAATGGATTAGTCTAGCTTCTTTAACTGGGGTTGAGTCTTACCTAATTAGTTGGATGGGAAAAGAGCACTTACTTCACTGGTAATCGAGCATTCTGTAAAAATGGGGTTCTTTTTTAATTGTCTTTTCCTTTCGTTATCTTTGATAGTTTGACTGATGAATAACTCTGTCCCTTATTCTCCTTTGCGGTTTTACTGGGTCCTTAGAGCTTATCTCAGTCAATTTGGTAAGTACTCTCTTTCTTTATTTTATACATGTGTTTAGTCTTTCACGTATTCAGGCTTGTTAAACTTCTGGAGTCTTTTGAATTGAGTAAATATATATATATATATATTCATTTGCATTGATACATCATTGATAGAAAAAGATTTCGGCTTGTCACTTAGCTTGCTTTCTTTTGATGACTTGCGCTGCAGGCGCCTCTCGCCCGGAGTTAATCTCGGAAATGAGCTTGGACTCTCTGACAGGATACCGGTGAAATTTCCTCAGCAGTTTTCTGTCAGCGGCGGGACTCTAGCTTCAGGATAGTCGCTTCGCAATTGTTAAACGAGGAGGACTGGAACTTACACAGGGAAAGCGCACCTCCGGCAGTAGACGGCTGTCAAGGTTTCCTGACTAGCGAGGTGGCGCTCACAATTCTCTACAGACTCGCGCTTGACTAGTTGCGCCGAGTCTGCTTCAGCGTCTCTGCTTACTCTTGAGTTACTGCAATACTCTGACTATGGACTGTGACTAAACTTCTCTACAACTTGACACGACGAACTTCCTCAGCTTGGGTCTTCAGTGAAGTGCGCGTTTTTCGTGACGCTCGCGCTTCACATAGGAATCTCAGCAGCTAGGATCTGGCAGACTAGAACGTTCATTGTCCTTTGCGCTGGCCACGGCGGCGGCCATCTTACATCTCCAGAATCGTACTCTATCTGCCCAAGTGTCTGGAAGGCATTCTGATCTTTTCCCTAATGCAGTTGGATTGACGATGACTGAACCCACAGCTTGAGTCCTGACAGTACCCCCCAACAAGGTAGGTCCTTCCCTTCTTGGCTTGGTAGGGAATCTCTGATGAAAAGATTTTACCAATCTTGGCGCATGAACATCCTCTTCCTGCTCCCAAGATCGCTCTTCTGGACCATAGCCTTTCCAGTCTATCAAATAATACAGTTTGCCTTTGGAGCATTTTGAATCCAAGATTTCTTTGACTTCAAACTCTGTTCCGGTTTCCAACTGGATCGGCTTTGGCGGTAGATGGCTCCTCAGACCTGGGGAAACCTTTTTTAACAGAGACATGGAAAACTGGGTGTATTTTCAACTTAGGTGGCAGTTCCAATTTGTAAGTGACCTGATTGATTTGTTCTTTAATCGGGTACGGACCAATAAATCGAGGTTGAAACTTTCTGTTTCCTTTGAGTCTCAGATTTTTTGTACTTAACCAGACCCGGTCACCTTTCACCAAAAGAGGTCCTGCTTTTCTCTTCCGATCGGCATATTCCTTGTACTTTTCTTTTGCCGATCGCAGATTGTTTATTACGTCTTGCTGAATTCGTGACAAATGTGACATGACTTCTTTCACTGCTGGAACTGCCGTTTCCATTTGTCGAATGGTTGCATTTGGATGTCTACCATAATTTACAAAGAAAGGAGAGAATCCTGTCGAGACGTTCTTGGCATTGTTATGAGCAAATTCTGCTGCCCACAAATATTCCGACCAGTTCCCTTCTTCTTTTAAGAGGAAGAGTCGTAAATATTGTTCCAATTCCTGGTTTACCCTCTCTGTCTGCCCATCTGTTTCTGGGTGGTAACTAGTGGAAAACCTAACTTCCGTTCCCAACCCTTCCATAAAGGCCTTCTAAAAACGGGACACAAATTGAGGACCTCTATCTGAAATGATTATTTTAGGGATTCCATGCATCTTAACGATCTGGGCACTAAAGTGTTCAGCTAACTGTCTGGCTGTAGGTACCCCTTTTAAAGCTGTGAAATGGGCCATCTTTGAGAAAGCATCCACTACCACTAGTATGGTATCGAACCCCTGGCTTACCGGCAAATCTGTAATAAGATCTAATGTAACTGTGTGCCATGGATGAGGGGGTGTGGGTAGTGGTTGTAATAACCCCTTTGGTGCCTGCCGCTCCGACTTCCCCAGCGCGCAAATCTCACATGACTTCACATACGTCTCAATATCTGACGCCATTTTAGGCCACCAATAGTGTCTCTTAACCAATTCCTCTGTTTTAGCTTCTCCTTTATGGCCAGCCAGTTTGTCGTCATGACACTCTTGCATTACTTGTTGACGTAACTCGATTGTGGGTAGGTATAAGGCATCTTGATGATAGGGCAAATCTTGGACTATTTTTCTGTTGCTGTCTTCTTCCATCCATAGTTGCATGGCCTCTTCGCTCATGACATCTGCAATTGACTCTTGTAGTTGAATGGTGGTTAAGGCTCCAATAATCTTTTCACTGGGGATGATCGGCTGGATGTCGTTGGGAGTTCTCTGAGTCTCAGTGCCAATTCTGGATAACGCATCTGCTTTTCCATTTTGGGCTCCAGGACGAAAAGTGATGACAAAGTCGTAGTCAGCGAAATACAACGACCACCTCAGCTGTCGTGGCGTAAGTGTTCGGGCCGTTTTCAAGAATTTCAAATTACGATGATCCGTAAACACCGTTACTTGGTGTTGAGCTCCCATCAAATAGTGCCGCCACTCCTTGAAGGCGTCTTTGATAGCCAACAGCTCTTTCTCCGTGATGGTATAGTTCACTTCGGCTGGTGATAACTTTCTGGATCTGTAGGCCACCGGGTGCAACTGGCCTGTGGTTTTGTGTCTTTGTGACAGCACTCCTCCTACAGCTTGATCGGACGCGTCAGTTTCTACATAAAAAGGCTCAGAGGGGTCAGCATGCAATAAAATTGGCGCTGTGGTGAAATCCTTCTTCAATGACTGAAAGGCCCTTTCTGCTTCTTCCGACCACTCAAACTTGGCCCCTTTTTTCAGTAACTTGGTGAGGGGAAGGATCTTCCTGGAGAACTCACTAATAAATCTCCGATAAAAGTTAGCGAATCCTATGAAGCCTTGAACTTCCTTCACGCTTCTCGGGGATTTCCAATTTGTCACCGCTTCCACTTTGCGTTGATCCATTACTATTCCGGAAGGTGACAATACGAAGCCCAAGAACTCCACTTCGGTTACGTCAAAGGCGCATTTTTCTAACTTCACAAACAACTTATTTTCCTGCAATTTCCGTAGCACTCCTCTCACTTGCTTGTGATGTCTTGCCACATCAGAAGAATAAATCAGGATATCATCAATGTACACAATTGCACACTGATCGATAAATTCTTTCAAGACGTCGTTGATGAAGTGCTGAAAAGCGGCCGGGGAATTGCACAATCCATATGGCATCACCTGGTATTCAAAAAGCCCAAATCTTGTCCGAAATGCCGTCTTCCACTCGTCTCCTTCCTGCATCCGGACTAGATGATAGGCCCCTCTTAGGTCAAGCTTAGTATAGATTTGAGCCCCCTTGACTTGGTCTAGAAGCACTGAGATCAAGGGTAGAGGATATCTGTTCTTCTTGGTTATTTTGTTTATGGCTCTATAGTCTTAACGCCAAGTCCGCAGTTTCTTTTCTGGCACTAATCACTTCTTGCCTCAAATTCCGATTCTCCTCCCTCACCGCTCCCAGTTCCTTCTGTATTGCATCTAAGATTGTACCTAAGGACTGGACATTAATTCCTTCCGCCATCTCTGTTCAGGTGCAAAGGTTACTTGGGCACTTCACTCTGTCAAGAGACTACTTATCTGATTCACCAAGGTCTTGCGCGGGAACAGAGATGCTAGAACCCAAATCCCTTTGGGCAATGTCGGTGGGTCAGATCTCTGAACCCTCCCTTCATTACTCCCAGGGAAGGGGGTGTGGATAAAATAACAAACAAAGAAGAGAGTGATCCTGCGAGGGTTCCCTCTGGTCTCTGCCTTCTGGTAGTTGGGTAGATGTGAGGAACCTAAAAACAGTAACATAACATTACACTCCTACTCACTATTCATTACTAGTCTATTCTTATGTGCATGCCTTTTTTCTCTGCTCACCCACCCTAGTGCGGCAGGACCTTGCTTCTCTTCGTGTATATGGCTTGAATTCTGCTCGGCTACCAGTTGACACTAATATAACAACAAACACCAATGGATTAGTCTAGCTTCTTTAACTGGGGTTGAGTCTTACCTAATTAGTTGGATGGGAAAAGAGCACTTACTTCACTGGTAATCGAGCATTCTGTAAAAATGGGGTTCTTTTTTAATTGTCTTTTCCTTTCGTTATCTTTGATAGTTTGACTGATGAATAACTCTGTCCCTTATTCTCCTTTGCGGTTTTACTGGGTCCTTAGAGCTTATCTCAGTCAATTTGGTAAGTACTCTCTTTCTTTATTTTATACATGTGTTTAGTCTTTCACGTATTCAGGCTTGTTAAACTTCTGGAGTCTTTTGAATTGAGTAAATATATATATATATATATTCATTTGCATTGATACATCATTGATAGAAAAAGATTTCGGCTTGTCACTTAGCTTGCTTTCTTTTGATGACTTGCGCTGCAGGCGCCTCTCGCCCGGAGTTAATCTCGGAAATGAGCTTGGACTCTCTGACAGGATACCGGTGAAATTTCCTCAGCAGTTTTCTGTCAGCGGCGGGACTCTAGCTTCAGGATAGTCGCTTCGCAATTGTTAAACGAGGAGGACTGGAACTTACACAGGGAAAGCGCACCTCCGGCAGTAGACGGCTGTCAAGGTTTCCTGACTAGCGAGGTGGCGCTCACAATTCTCTACAGACTCGCGCTTGACTAGTTGCGCCGAGTCTGCTTCAGCGTCTCTGCTTACTCTTGAGTTACTGCAATACTCTGACTATGGACTGTGACTAAACTTCTCTACAACTTGACACGACGAACTTCCTCAGCTTGGGTCTTCAGTGAAGTGCGCGTTTTTCGTGACGCTCGCGCTTCACATAGGAATCTCAGCAGCTAGGATCTGGCAGACTAGAACGTTCATTGTCCTTTGCGCTGGCCACGGCGGCGGCCATCTTACATCTACAGAATCGTACTCTATCTGCCCAAGTGTCTGGAAGGCATTCTGATCTTTTCCCTAATGCAGTTGGATTGACGATGACTGAACCCACAGCTTGAGTCCTGACAAGTGGCCCGCTGGGTGACAGTTCTACCACCTCACCTGCGGCCACAGAGGAGGGTGAGCTGGAACAGGATGAGTCCTCAGACATCCCTGGCACAGACGTGGTAGATTATCATATCCGCTTAGCATACCACTTTCACATAGAGGAATGGAAATGCTTCCTGTTCCTATAGATGTGTTTACGTGCCTGTGGTGGAACCAGGCCAACATGTGTGCAGTCAATGGCACCAACAACATTAGGGATGTGGCCAAGGTCATACAATTTACCCTTCACAGCTGCCAATTCATGCCTCCTAGAGAAATGGATGTAGCTGTCCTTGTAGGTCATTGTAGCGGACAGGACATCACGTAGCAACATGCTGAACATTTGTTGAGATATCCCACCTGCGTTGTTGTGGTTGGACGTGACGTGACGTGACGCGAGTGTCGACGCTGCAGGGGCGTGGCTAGCTGTTGGTGCGCGAGTGAGCCGTATGAGCGAGCGAGCGTCGCACGCGTGGGGCGAGTCGCGGAGACCCTTCTGAGCGACGGAGCAGATAAGGTAACCGGGGGGTAATGGTCATGGTCACGGCAGTGCAGCAGTTGCGGTGGCGGTAGAGGACCCCAAGTAAGTCGGGAGAGGGAGCGCGGGAGTGTGGCGCTTCACAGCGCTGGTACTACACAGCCGTGGGCAGGTAGTCACAAGCCCCGGTTGTGCACTTACCAAACGTGCTCTGCCCTGGCCTGCCCGTGTGGTGTGTCAGGTCAGTTCAGCTCAGCTCAACTCCTGCAACCCCGCCAAAAATCACTGCCTAAACGACCAGCTCCACCCAAAAGGATCATTGACCCTGTCTGCAACCTTCATCTGCAAGCCCCAGGTGGTCCTTCCACCTACCCGGCTCTGCTCGGTAACGCTCGCTCCGCCTGTGGTGTGCCGCCCCCCCTGCTGGGTTGACTACTCTGGGCATTTTCCCTCGCTCGCCTTTGCCCCCTGGCCCATTGACCCCCCCCCGCCCTCTCCTTGCCCTGCGTTCACTCGCCTGGCGTCCGCCACCTTCCTGAGACCGGGCTGTGAGGGCACACGTACCCCTTCCCTTTACGTGGCTGAAGCCTTGCATCAGGGGAGGGTGTACCCCTGTGTCAGGCACAGTTTCTTGGTCGCCGGGGTGGTGGGTCCAGTTACTGGGTGGCTTCAAGCTGCCGGAGGGGCGGCTGGGGGGGGAGAGGTGTGACCGGGGGGTAGTTGGTAGCAGCCTCACGCACGTCTCACACCACAAACAGCAGCAGCAACAGCAGAAACAGCAGCTACCTTGGCAGTTTGACCCCCCTGACATGAGATAGACAAGTAAATTCTTGAAATCCTGCCAGAGAGGCAAAAGGGGAACATGCCTTCCATTGCTCCACACATGTCTATACGTTCAACTTAGGAGCCAGCGGCCAGTATAATCTCCTTAGGGAAGACCGGAAAGCCCGGAAGAAGACACCATCTCATTGGCCCCGTCACCAGCGGGCCCTTGTGATCTGACCACCTAACAGAAGCAATGAGATCGGGAGAGTAAGAAAAACCACCACTTCAGCAACAAAAAGGAAGAGGGCCAAACCGGAGATAGCCCTCGAAACCCCTCTCCAGACCACCCTCACAAGCTCTCTGGATTCACCGAAGCCCCAAAACCTGCCCGCACCTGGGATGCAACACCTTAGCAAGAACAAGAAGTTCCTTGGCCAGGCACCTGCCTCGAGTGGCTCAAAAGCCCAGTCGCTACTTGACTACTTTAAAAAAGCGCCGGCCCCACCAATGGCCACTTCCCCCCCGGACTCGGGGAGCCTATGAACTCCGACACTACAGGATATACAGGATATCCGGGAAAACCGGCAAAGTTAAACATGCTCTCACCGCAAATGCTGTTTTCAACAACTACCAAAACGTCGGCCTCTAACCAAGAAGTTTTCATCTTCGGGTCTGCATTTAACGACCAGAGACCAGTCCTAGAGGGTGGCGAGAGAACGGCGGAAGACTTGTCATCAGGTAACCAGCCCCCATTAAGACAGCCTCACCGACCACTTGCCTTCAACAAGCAAGAGATAGGTTGCAGCCCACCCCCCTCTGGGTCACCACCCTCTGACATACTCTCCCAAGTAAGCCAGTCAGTGACCTCACCACCTCAGTTATCTCAATATTTTAACATCCCAAAGGAGGTTATCTCAGCTTCTCACAGCCGATTAATTTTCCCACAAATCCATAAGTATTCCAACCAGGCATCCAACAACGTCATTGTCAACGCCCCACTGCTGGACATTAATAGCCCTCCAAAGGGAAGCCCGGCCCTGCCCAATCAACAACAATGTTTGCATTCACCACTAACAGCAACAATAACCTCCTCCAAATCACCCCACAATCCTAATACAAATGATCTCTTCCTAGTGGACCTGTCCCCTTTTTTGAAATCATGCCCCATTCCAAGTCCAAAAGTAATCAAACAGCAAGAAGCACTTACTACACATAGCCCATGGCCCCAACTACTTCAAACATTCTAATCGACAGTTACAGAATTAAACTACCATTCAGATAAACTGGAGATGCAGGTTGACCTACTGAACAAGCTAGCAGTATTTACGGCAGGGATCGACAATAAACTAGACAAACTGAATAATTTAATAATTCAAGCAAAATCATCCTCTAAACTAGTTCAATCGGTTTGCTGCTGCTCTCCAATTATTGATTCACTTTCTTCACTGCCAGATGTTCTCTCCACTGCTATAGACGAGGTTAAGCAGCTGAAAGAAGGCGGCCCGCAAAAAAACCCATACAAGAAATCCCAATCCACCTCAAACCCGTGTTCAGATGCTGACAACATCCAGTTACCCTTGGAACCTGCTCCCCAGTTAAGTGGGGATCAAGACCTCCAAATAGGCGATAGCAATAACCAAACAAAACCACCTTCACACCGAATGCCCTTCAGGACACAAGCATCGGTCCCAACTGGGCTAGTAAACGACACCAGCCCTAACAGGGGAGAGAAGCAAGGTAGCCTGGTGACCTCTGAATCCCCCAACTCAGAAATGCAGTCCGCCACTATGCCTCTCCTCTCCAAGAGAGAGCGCAAACGCCAACGCAAACATAGAAATAAACTTAAAGTCAAAGAAACATCTGCGCCCCAGAAATTATTACCCGTCTTCACAACGACATCAAAGAAGGCAGGTGTAAGCATTTCATCACCACCTTCAACCCTTAAAAATGCAGCGCTCAATGACTTAAAAGGGGGCGTATTTTTAAGTCCCAGTCAAAATCCCTCCTCTTGCGGTCGGGCCCCAAGTATCCCATCTGGTCCTACAGGGGCTTCTACACAAACAGTGGGACCAGATTCGCAGCTAGATACAGAAACACTAAGGGCCCAACTCAATGACCCCCCCACCCTGAGGCACATAGGCACTGAATTACATCCTCAATTAGCCCCTCAATCCCCTCTGGTTGAGCAGGTAAAACTTAATACCGATATTGTTCCCTTAAAAACAATCTTCATTCACAAATTAACAAATCTGCAAACCAGGCAGGTAACGCTGCTAGGACCTCAACATCAGTCTCTTGTCCATCAAAGAGAAGACCTAGGGGTCCCTACCAAAAAAGCCCCCTGTGCAACCCAAACCCATGGCCCCACAGGGATCAAAAGTGACTTAAAACATTCTTCGATCCTATTAGGCCCCGAATATAAATCAAGGGGGAGGCACGACACCCTTAACAGGTCAAACATATTAAAACTAGTAAATGACACCCCTGGGTTTGAAGCACTATTATCGGACGACATAGACTCAATTGAATTCCTTCCCCCAAGGGGCTCACAACACTCGGAGGCAACCCTGGTGTCATTCAGATCACCCTCCTGGGTAGGAGTGTTCATAGATCACAAAGCCACCTTCCGGGACTGGGGCATCAGAATTCACCCCTACTCCACTCCGGGCTATCCCTCAGCGTTATTAAATCGGCCAGGCGCAGGAACAAAAGCAGAAAGTCTCCCAGCTGGCAACAAAACAAAGCCCTACTCAATTCTGAAAAACGCCCTGGGGATCACAGAAACACAGACATCCCTCACTACTTGAGAACATGGCCCCGACAACATCCAAGGATGGGGATGGCTCCCGGCCATCCTGTCATGCGGGACATCAGTCTGACCCCAGGATGTGCCTTCGGTGGATCAAAACCACACAGCATCGGCACAACTTCACCATCAAAAATCTGAGACTAAGACAAAGACAGACTCCATTTTCACAGTGTGTTCATGGAACATCAGTGGTCTCCAGCACAAAATAAACAATCTAGAGACACACGCTTTCATATATGGGCATGCACTAATTGCCCTGCAAGAAACATGGGCCATCCAAAGTTCACCAGTCTCAGGGTTTATTGAATTATGGAAGCCAGGAATCAGTCTGCCGCTATGGCCACCCAAAAGGGGGTTTGTCAATCTATGTTTCAAATACTCTAAAAGGCCCGATTGTTTCGCTAAACTTTGAGGAAGACTGGCTACTTGGGGTTAAAATCAAATCATGGTCAAAGCAACGCTCACTTCTTCTCCTCAATGTGTATATCAACCCAAGCACGCGGACAAAAAAGGGTCATCTGGCACGCTTATCCTCAATCATGAGCGACTTGGCCGAGGACCACCCCGATTCAGACTGCATATTGATGGGGGATTTCAACACTAATCTCTTCCAGGGCAAATCTACAGACCGTGACGGACTTTCTCCATTCATTCTATCAGAGGTACCAGACCAATCTAAGCCTCCAAATCAAGCCCATTGTGCCCTGGGTGAGCTCCTCGTTTTACAATCCTACAGCGCTGGATACCTGGTAATGAACGGAAGGACACCCAATGACACCCCCCCCCCAAATTGGACCTGGACAAACGGGCACAAGAAAACTTTTCTGGACTTCTCCATTTGCAATTCAGACCTGTTCCGTCACCTGGCCAGCTTCAGCGTCCAACCACGACGGGAAAGTGATCACCGTCCACAGGTCATCACCCTTAACGTAAAGCCGGTGTATCACACGTCTGCATTAGCCACCTGTACTGGGATCTACACCGAGAACTCTGAGGCGCCTAAAATGGAGCGACGATATAAGTCCCATCATCATGAATACATGTTTGGCTCTTATCAATGGAGACATAAATCAAATGGCCTCCCTGACTGTCGTATGGACGACCCTCTGCTTACAACTGGTCACGCTTTTTCCTGTTAAACAGCACCAACACAATGCTAGCTCTTTCCGCCAGTTCTCACTCTCAATCCAGTCGAGGGTGCTGAAGAAAGCTAGAAACAATGCCCTGCGGGCACTTAGAAAGTCCCCAAGAAATAATGATCTCATTCATGTGTACAAATTAGCGCAAAAAACATTCAGGACGGCCTCACAAAAAGACAAAAGACTATATCAAAACCAACTATGGGCCAAGCTCCTTTGAGAAAGCAAAAACCGAAATGCGAGAACATTTTGGGCCTTGATCAACCGCTCCAACTCTGGGCCATCAAAAGTTGGGTCGGCAAATATACACGAAGCAGACTGGGTCGGCTTCCTGACCGACCACTTCAGGTCCCGGGAAAGCACAGCGACAACAGGAAGCAGCTCCCCCAAAGTGGTAGAAGCATCCCAAAGCATCTGCAGGCGCAAGGACTTTAACTACGTAGGTCATTGTACGGACGACATCAAGATCAATGAAGAAATGGTCGCCAATGTTGTGTCAAAAGCAAGGCCGGACGGGGCCCAGGGCCCAAACGGCTTGCCTCAGAGACTGTTTAAATCCAACATAGCTCTTTGGTCGGGGCACTTAACCACCCTGTTTAACTTTGTGCTTAGGTCTTCAACTGTTCCGGATTCCTGGCGTGGGGCAATAATCCACCCAATCCATAAATCAGGCTCCCGTGCCACCCCGTGCCACCCCAAGCAACTACAGACTAATTGCCCTCCTTGACATCGAGGCAAAGCACTACGCAGGCATTCTTCTGAAGGAGCTGAAGGCATGGGTGGAACGGCGTGATCTGCTACCAATGAACCAAACAGGCTTTTACTGCCAACTCAGGGACCCAGACTAACTTGCTTACATTGTCTATAATCATCGACAAAACGCTTTTATCATCAAGATCTGTGCACTGTTGTTTTGTTGATTTCAAAGCAGCGTTTGATCGGGTCCCAAGGGCAGCACTATGGGGTAAACTGAAAAACTGGGGGATTCCTGAAAAACTATTGGACGCGATAATCCAACTTCCCTCACACACCTGGGTCCAGGTGAAGCTGGGGTCTGGCACGCACCTCTCACGGAAAACCGCGACAACCAGAGGAGTCAAACAGGGGTGCGTGCTGTCCCCCTCCTTTTTAACCTGTTCATAGCAGATTTGCCGGTCACACTCGATGTCACTCGATGAAATAAACAGTCACCCCCCTAAGGTAGGAGGCGTAGCAATAAGTAATCTTCTTTACGCCGACGATCTGGTCAATTTCAGCCTTACTCGGGTTGGGCTTCAAAGGCTTTTGGACAGGCTACACAGTTACACAATTAAGAATCAACTTGAGGTTAACTTAAAGAAAACCCAAGTTGTGTCCTTTGGAAGGGAACGCAATGGCGGCGGTGTGTGGTCATATTACAATAATAATCTAACAACAGGTCACTCATACAAATACTTAGGGGTCCACTTTGATTCAAGGGGTAACTTCTCCAAACAGAGCAACGAAATTGTAGCAAAAGCCACGATCCTTCAGGTTTCTTTATCCAAGCTTGCTAAAGAGCTGTCTGGTCCAACCCTCTCATTCCAACTGGAAATTCTGAGAGCAGGATGCACACCGCATCTTTACAGCAAATGCGGAAGAAGCAGTATTCCCCCAGTTTGTCCCGCCCAGAGGCCCAACCTAAGCTGCATCTTAGCACTTAGTTTTAAGACAAAGGGAAAAATAAAATGATGAGTTTTAGCTGTCGAATGTCAGTACATCAAATTCTTCTGCTCTTTTACCAAGTGTTATCGTGCCTATCACACAATTGTTTTAAATTTCAAGGTGCTATTTGAGTAACAGGTGTTGATCAATTTTTACTGTTCAATTGTGGTGAAATACGTTTTGAAATATTTTAATTACAATGTACCGAGTTGTGAATTCAATTTGTAATGCTTTTAAGGATATTTTCTTTTATCCAAATAAAGATTTTTACACAGCCACCTGCGCTGGACACCGTGTACTGGAATGATCTTGTTGCAAAGAACTGCAGGGCCGCCATCACCTTACACGTTGGTGTCAAAGCAGTCGTATAGGTTCTGTGAGGCCTCAGATGTGGCTCCAACTGACCATATAGGTCTTGAAGGTAGGTTGATCCAAACGGAATTTATGTATGATGTCCTCATCCTCCATGTCTGCAAGCAATGTGAATGGACGATGCACATTTGGTTGCCTCCTAGGTGAGATGAAAGGGGCCACATGTCAATTCAATTCTCCTCTGAGATACGTCCAACATCTTACATTTTGACTGATACAGCACCAACAATAAATGGCATGAAACTACAGCTTAAGGCACAACATGTAGGGACACCTTGATCTAAACTAGTTGTACACTTGTCCAGTATTCACACAGTGAGTACCCCAAAAAACAGATTCAGACTATGTGAATGCCAAAAGGTACATTTCAACACCTTGTGTCACCAGCACTGAGAGTAGTTGACCCAGCACATGTGTGAAACAGCAAAACTGCTGGCTTCTACGTAGCTGCTGCACCTGCCACACCTTCTTGCATAAGTCAGACAGTGCACACATTAACAACGCAATGAGCACAGTGTGTGCATAAAGATCAAGTATGTACATGAGCTCAGCAATGTACACAGTGACATGTGAGGGAGTACATGCCAATGCATGTAATCCTGTGCACTGACATGGCATGTGTACTCATCAGTGAGTTAAATGTTATACCAGCATTGGTTTGAAAGATCTGGTGGCATGATTCATAGCAAGTGTCTTCTGTTCAATGTTGAGAACTGGCCATTGCCATTGCTACAGCATGATGTGCCCTGGGGTGCCGTAAGAGTGCACCGCCACCGCAATCACAGCCATAGGCACCAATGTCAAGCTGCTAAATCGTTGTAGCGACCGCCTGGGCCCCGCTAATGCCCATGCCCATTCAATCAATGGGAACCGCAATCATGGTAGTTATATACACATTGGAAACTGGCGGTTGTCGTGCTACGTTGTGACACCGCCAATGCCCATGCTCTTCGAGGTAGGCATGCTCCGCTAATGCGGGGCTGGTCATTGGATGCAATTGAAAGATGCACAATCACGGTAGCGACGGCCCGGTTCCTGCGGTGTGTCATCACCAATGCCAATGCCCTTACAGCCAATGGGAACCACAATCGTGGTAGACAAATGCACTTTTGAAAATCGCGGGATGCGTGCTTCGCTACTGTGGGGCCGGTCATTGGTCGCATTTGAAAATAGCTGACCTGGAACACCAATTGCAGTAGCTGAGTACCACTGAAACAACCCCAGGGGGCTATGTATGTGTGGGAGAGAGCCACACTTTTCCACTGCTTCCAGACACTGCTGACTGACAAATTCACCACCAACTGCTGCTGTTCCTGTCGCCTAGACCCAGTGACGTCGAGAACTGAGAACATCAGGGCCCGTCCCTTTAACACAGAGGAGCTGGAGGTTCTTGTGGACGAGCTGTTCTCACAGTATGGGAGGCTATATGGTGCTCCAGATGTCATGGTAAGTGTTTCAGATTGGAAGTGAGAGTGCAGGGAGTGCACACATGAATTTGATCTGCTGCAGTTTGTGCCTGAGAGTATAGAGTGAAGCTGGGACAGGAGGGCACTGTGGGGGGTTCACCTGGTCAACAGGGGATGGAGGGGAAAAGGCAAGGCTAGGTCAAGCGTACTGCCAGATCCAGCAGATCCCCAGAGGGAGAGCCACCACCTGCACCCGATGCACCTTTGTTGGAGAGTGTGCCTGTTGTGCCCGCCCCATTTCCCAGTGCTACCAAGACGTTTCTGGGCTATCAAATCACCAACAAGTGGAGAAGCAGCCCTTCACATTCACCCTCACACACAGTGTCTCGCGGCAGCATGTCTCCGATTCCACGTGCCACCACGCCACCCAGTCCAAGCAACCCTCCGACTCCCAAAGCCACTAATGCCTCAACCTCAGCTGGTCCTCTCTCTCCCAGGTCCAGTCCTCCAACTGGCCCCAACAATCAGCCACCTCCCAGTTCGACGGACAGCCAAGTCTGAGGCAAAGTCCCCCTCCCAAACTTATCCCTCCCACAGTGGTGCCTGGACTGCCCATTGTTATCCCCCTAGTTGTGTTGCTTACCATGGAGGTGTACGGTGTCACCTATTCCCTATGCAGCGTCTCATGCACATATGTCTCTCCCTTGAAATATGGACTCACCACTGGGCTTGCTGTCTGTAACTTTGGATGCCCATTCCCTGTGCAGGTTCTCATGCACACATGTACCTCCTTTGAACTATGGACTGGCCACTGGCCTTGCTGTTGTCTACTTTGGATGCCTATCTTGGTGATATGTGATAAATACAGTTACTCCTGTTGTCTGATTTTTCAGTGTTGTTGCTAAATAAAAGTGTTTTCGTATTGGTATGGTTGCGTGTGACAAATGCTCTGTATGCCACTTTAACAATGCCAATTGCTTGTTTTATTTTTCAGAGTTTGCCAGTGTTGAAAGGCACTTTAGTTCTTCTTGATTCTGAGGCTTGAGGGTGCAATGATGGGTGTTTGTGATGATCTACTATTATCATACTCATCATATGGTCATATTTGCTAAATTGTATACATGTCATGTTATGATGCAATACCACAACAGAGGTGAATTCTATCCAAAGGATTACTTGCCGGCTGGCCAGGGTCCATCATACCTGTGTGATCTTTATTGATGTGTGAACAGCAGTGTTGATGTATGGTCATCTTGTGACGGCCTGTCTTCCTAGTCACATGGGTACATTTGAATGTGTGCACTTGAGTGGTCCTAACGTGTGAAGGGGTGATTTTGTCAGTAGTGTTGATGTGTGTGTGCCCCTGCAATGCCAACTGCACACATGGATGACTCAGAAGATGAGTGGCTGTTTGTTTCAATTGTCTGCCATGAGCTTCATATTGTGGGCACATGTAGGAATTGTAGGTTGGGCACTGTGCAGTATGTGGCAATCAAGTCTGTGTTTTGTTGATCAGCCATGTTTCTTGTTTCTGTTTGTGCACACTGTGCAGACCTGCTCAGCCACACTGGCATTATTTGTGAGTTTTCTCATGCATTGCTGTCACTTGACCCATTTTTGGCTCCAGCATGGTATGTGGTATGTGGAGTCATGCCATCCCCTATATGTGATTCTGATGCCTGCACATTGTGAGTAACTTCTCTATGTGTTTGTGTACTGTACACTCCTCACCTGTATACTGCTGAAATACACACCACTTCAATCTCATGCCTTCCACCCCAGGGCTTGCCTGTGTGCGAGCCTCTCCACCACTTCATAGAGTGACACTATGCTGTGTGGGGCTGATCTGTGTACAGGACCAAGGTGCTACTCAGGACAGTTTCCCAATTAGTTATGTATTATTTTCTTGTACTGGTTTGCTGTCATGGTTGCTCATGTACAGTGCAAATGTTTGCACAGCACAGTCCTCTGCTCAAGTTGTTTGCATCTGGGTGTCACTGAGTTGTGCATCTGTGGGTGATGGCTAAGCTGTATGTGTGTTTGCTGAGGTACTGCTACCCTTCCTCAGTGTGATGTTCTCTGTGTGCTGTGATGATTTATGTTGTGGGAGTACATGGTATGGCACTCAGACATGTGTGCTACTGATTTGGTTGGTGTGCACACCCTGCTTGGTGTGCACACAGTGCTGTCAGTGTATGTTGCCTTGTACTTGCTTGTTGTGCATCCACCTGAGGTCCAGCTGAGCTTGCAATGCGATGGACTGGTATGTGCATCTGTTGTGTTTTTGTTGTGGATGTATGCAGTGTTTGGCATGTGTTGGCTCTTTTTCGTGGCAGCTGCTATGTGTGTGTGATGTTCTATTTGCATGAAGTTGTGTGAGTAGTTGTTGCTGTGTGATACATTCAGATATGGGTTGCAGATGTGGTGTGCATTACTTCTGTGTCTGTCAAATGCAGCACAGTGGATTCTTGTTGCGGGGCTTGTTTTGAGTGCACATTGGTGGTTCTCATCCTATTTCTGACCTGCCACATTTCAGGATTGTGCATGTGCATGCTTGTGGTACAATATGGGACCTTGTCCACTGTATGAGTGGTGTGGTGTCTCTGTCTGTGTTGGCTGATTGTCCCATAGATCCCAGTTGATGTTCATGGTTAATTATTCAGGATGCACTTCTTGTTTGTGTTGAGATATAGTATCTGTGCATTGGCCCTGAGTGACAATGTTGTGCAATCCTGTTTTGTCTAGGGTCATATTTCCTTTCCACTGTTTGCTGCCCATGTGTGGGCATGTTGGACTTATGTGTATGTTGTTTGTGAGCTTTGTTTTTGACTGTTGTTTTTGTGTCTGCAATGGTTCAGGCATCCCTGAGTATGTGTGTGATGTTTGTGGATATACCCCAGGGTGTGTGATTGGTTGTCAGTGAACTCACAGGACATCATTTGCATCATTCTATGTGTTTCACACTGGTGTTGAATGTTGCAGGTGTGAGGTGGGTAGAGGAGGGGCATTTGTGAAGGTCCTACTTGTGTTTTACAGTCAGGGAGTGTGACAGTGTGCCATGTGTGTTGTGCTGATGACATACACATGTCAAATAAGTTGACACAGATGTGTGGCTGATCACTGTTTTACTTCAGTCACTTCCTATCATTCCTGTGCCTATGCATGGCTTTCCTTGATGTCTCCCTGAGTTGTTGCATGGAGGTCACTTTGGTTTAATTTCACTCACTGTGCCACCCATGTCTGATTTGATGGCCTAAGGGTGGTGTGATATGTTCTGTCTCTTGTATGTGATGTACACATGCTATGTGGCTTTCTCCATGGCTTTCTAGCACTGTCCACTTCACTTTTGGTTGGCCAATTTCTTATCCTCCATTGCTGCTGACCTATGGTATGAGTATGTGGCAGAGTGACAGTGTGGGGTGTTTGTGAGTGACTTGACAGGCAGCGTGAACAGATCAGCAGTGTGAGTCTTCATTTTGTAATTACACTCAGTCTGCTTCAAATGAGTGGAAGGTAGGTGTGAGGAGGAGGCTTGTCCAGCCGATGAGTTTCTGTGCAGGGTGTTCCTCTTCACCTCTTCACTTCCCAGACAGGCTCCCTTGTCTTTTGGTGTGTGAGGTGCAAGGTCTGGCTACACCTGGCATATGAATTGTGTAGAGGGGCACAGGAAGAGCACACAACATGTTCCCAAATCGGTATGGGAAGCCTAGTGTGTGAAGGGTGGAGGTTGAGCCCTGTTAATCTTTGTGGACTGCCTACTATATTATGCGCAGGTTTTCCTGCATCTTGACTGCTGCGGTGACATGATCGGGACATTGCAGTGATTTTACGGTTGATGGGTGACCCGGATGTAGAGGGGTGAGTTTCTGACAGGTAGGACATGTGTGGGTGCACTTGGGGGTGTGTTCCTGTCCCCACCAGAGTGTCTGATGTAAACAGGAACCGTATATCAGCACAGGAGTTGTGTGTTGTGGTTGTGTGCGGAGTAGTGTATTTGCATTCCTGCGGCGTTGTCCACGATGGTGCATTATTTGCTGGTAGTGGATGAGCTACAGCAGTGGAAAGGCTTGAAGAACTGGATCCACTGTGGTCCAGACTGGGTGGAGGGAACCGGGAGTCTAGTTTTGCACTCCACTGTTGTGTTTCCGCCATCTCCGGGTGGGTGGATTCTCCGCTGCGGTGTGATGGGCTATTTGGGGCATTGTGATTTGTACGGCGGATGAGATGTCATTCTGCACGGTGGTGGGTCTCTATTGGCTCCTTCCGCAGCGTTGGCGGGTGCAAATTTCTGGCAGTTCATGTTGCTCCGCAGCGGACAGAAAATGGGCTATGTTTGCCCATTGTAATATGGCGGGCGCAAAGACCACTGCTGGAGTGTGGAAAAGGTAATTTTCTGCCAGCACTGCGGTTGTGCCTCCACCCGCCATCGTAGTTAGCCCCTTTGTTCCTGGAAAAATTACCCAAAGTAACACCAATAGACTACAAAATAGATGATAGCAATAAAAAAAAGCCGCCATATTAAACAAAAAAAACTAGCTCCCCATAGAATTCAAATAGAAAGATAGTAAAAATGTTTAATAAAAGTGAAAAAAGTAATAAATTATTAAAAATGTAAACAAGTCAAAACAATGTTGTATATAATGTTTTAAAACATTGCAAAGTATACATTAAATAATAGAATACAATATATACAATTATGTAATATATTTTAAATAATAAATATGTTAAAATAATGCAAAAAAATGTATTTACAAACTGTGACTCTATGGGAGTTCCCATTCATCCAGACATATTGTCAGGGGATAGGAGGGATTATGACCAGCATAGTAGGTCAGCTGGTCCCAATTGACCCTAAATGGTTCCTATTACATGTCACAGGAGAGGAAACATGGCCTCGATACATGAAAAAGTGTCTATTCCTTGTGGCGGTAGTAGCAAAACGAAGCATTGCAAGATGTTGGAGGGTGGCGGCTCCACCAAAAAAAAATAATATTGGAAGTCTGATATGGATTGGTGTAGCTTCACTGAGAAAAATGCATACGCAAGCAGGGGCTGCCCCAAAAAGTGGAAAAAAGTCTGGAGTAAATTTCAAACAGTTATAGGGCTATAAACGAACAGGGAACCCCCAACACAACATCGTCAATTCATCACTCACAGGCTCTCAGGGGTAGAGTAGTGTGTGCACATTGTAATACTGCAACAACCCAGTGACTAGTTGTTTTACGGGATTGGGGAAGGGGGATTGGTTTGAATGTGGAAGACCAAATGTTGATTATACTTCACAGTTATCTTGTATGCTGATTTGTTAACAAAATGTAAGGCCAGAATCTCCGAGCCATAATACTCCATAAATGTACAATGTGTTGAGCACGTTTCAATAAAAAGAGTTTAAAAAAAAGGGAATCAATGTTTAAAAATTGTAATCATTGAAAAATAACATTATAAATGTTACATTATGCCAGGACCAGGCAGAGGGGCGACTAGAGTTTTTGGTCATCTACTGGAAACAAGTGGACTGTAGGATACTGTTTCAACTATTGTCTAAAACCACAACACTTAGAGAAAGCCCTGAAGATGTCCCATGAGGGGAAAAAACATGTCGGCTGTTTACTTTGTATTAAACTGTTATCAAGCTGACTGAAGGCAATATGCGTATTGAAATAAAAAGAAAATCATCATACAGTACTCATCTGGAAGATTGTTATTGATTGTTGATTTTTGTCTGTGATGTTTTGATTTGATATATGATATTGATTATTATAATTGACACGCTGCTTCCTTATTTTGATTTATTTAATAGTTGTAGAGGTCATTGACGATGCCTCTCATAGGAAGTTGAGCGTGATTTGATAATTTAACGATCACAACATACGTCACAGCAAGCGCACTGATTGGTTCACGTGACCAAAACGAGCTGTTAGCTGATTGGTCCTTTCTGAAAACAGGATTCTCATTGGTTGAGGAAGGTAGTGACGTGGCTTAACCTGATTGCCTTGTTGGTGAATTTTGCGCACAGATTTGCTAGAGTAGCGGAACAACAAGGAAATACTTACGATCTTTTCTAAACTAAACGGAATAGTTTTTAAAAATGAGTTATTGGTATAACAGTGCAATTAATTAGCGGAGTGTTACAGCTGAGGCGGTGGTGCATCTCGGGGGAGCTGCTGGGCTGGCAGTAATTATCACACTGACCTACAAGGTGTTGATTGCGCTCCCACCCCATGTAATGCTGGCTATGCGATTGTGGACCCCCCAGAGGTCCCATACTGCATTCAGAGGAGATCTGACCACTGTGGCACAGGAGATCTGTGGCCTGTCACGCGATTCTCCATACGAACTATACTGCTCAGCCTTGGGACGTTTGACCTCACACATTTCCTTGATATATTAGAGACTGTTGGACCAATCTACTGCTATTGTAAGCCTTGAGCAGGGACATATAAAGTAGGCGGAAGTGCTGGGGGACACTGCACACCATGGATAAGCCGGATACCCAACAACCCAAGCTGAATTTCAAAACTGCAAAGCGAAGTGCACGGAACCCGCAGGACAATCACGATGCAGACAGTTGCGCTGAGAATCAGGGCGGTGTACCCACGCAGATAGCTGATGTACAGAGCATATTGCAGTAGTATGGCAGGGATTTGCCACCATTATGGACAACCATTATAATAATGGGGTAACCCAGTAAACCTCAGAACCTGGGTGGGTAATTGAACAAAAAACAATGGCTCTGTCGGGAATACAATTACTTTGAAACATGTACTAAATATGTGTAAGAAAAACAATATATCAGTGTAGGATATATCAGAGGAAAAGACACTGACCACAAAGGGAGAGAAAAGATCATTTTTTGTGTTCAATCCTTATACATATTGAATTCCAAATGACTTTAGACAAGCTGTCCAAAAACAAACACAACATTGAACTAAAAAGCATACAGTGAGTGAGTCGTGACTGGTGACTGGGTGTTCAAAATATTTAACCAAACATACAGTGAATCATGAACATAAACAAAAACAATACATCAGAACATATCATCTGTAAAGTACAGTCTCAGGTAGATGAATTAATTGTTTGGTTCTGTAGGACTCTGTACAGATGAATATATAGACAGAATGTCGACGTTTCGGCCCTATGTAAGATGCGCTGACTTATGTGCATCGGAGGCGGGTCTTTATCAGGACTGCGGAAGTGTTAGGACAGCCTCAGTATTCGTAGGTGTATTATTTGTCTGTTCTCCAACTTGGGAAGGGGTTTTGTCAGCCGACAAACTCCTGTGGTGTGGTTGACAGTATGTCTCTCTTATTGATATATATTCCTTACATATTTCTTCTAATAAACAAAACAATTACCGATACTGTTTTCCTTGTTGCTTGTGATGAAGCGGACTTCAGAAATAAGTTTAGAATTTGTTCGCAGATTTAAACTCCCATAATTTATAATACATTAACGAGTGTTGCATGTTTTTGTATTAATTCAACCTAGAATAATGTGCACCCTCACGAACACGTGGGTCTAATAATATGTGCTCTTGTTGCATTTGTCACTACGTTTAAATAATATATTAACTTTGTCTTTTGTTTTGTCAAACATTAACTGCAGCTGTTTAAAATATTAGCATGTGCATTTTCTTAAATGTGCTCTTGTTTATGTTGTGTCTTTTATGTGACAGTGTTTTGTTTGTCTTTTGTGCATAAAGCTAGGTAACATAGACTAATGGGTTAACATTACTGAAGGGAGTGGGTAACAGAATAATTATCAGTACTTGATTTAATTGATGTCTTGTGTTTCCTTGCATACTAGAGTCTTGCTAAAAAGAGGCCTGTGGCCTATTTCTAAAATGGATGTCCGAAGTCGTGTTGGGCCTTGCACAGCAGAGAATGAAAGAAAACATTTTCTTCATGATTCTTTGAAAAACACATGCGAAAGCGGAGCTGTGCTGATGGTTGAGATACTCATTGTATAACTTTCAATGCCAAGGACAGGACATAGCGGCGGAAAAACTTGAGTAGAGGAAGCAACAAACTGTTTCTTAAATGTTGCGAGCCTCCGAAGAGCTTGTGACACACGTAGGCAAAGGACAATGCCGCTCTTAAGGAATATGTTTTTTGCAATGTGAAAGGCGAATGACTTCATGGACTGACATTTTTCGACCATTCACGTTTCGAGTTGGTCTTCTTTTTGTATTCTTTTAGTTAGTCTTAGAGAGAGAAAAGGTATAAAAATTGCCCCCTTGGAAAGAGCTCTGTTGGCTTGTTCCTGTGCTCCAGAGATGCTGTCGGACTTTTGACTCACGTAAGATCTTTTGAACTTATGTTTTTCCCTTTAGGTTTCTTTAGTTAAGTTAGGGAAATAGGGTTTAGGGAATGAGGGGCATATTATCAAGGGGGTTTATCTCCGCTTTTTTGGCTTTAAAAGCCAAGAAAGCGGAAATAAAATTATCTCCCTATTACCTAGCTGCCGCTAACACCAGTTAGCGACAGCTAGTAGGAGATAATGACCATCTTGTGCCCCACTTTGCATGTCAGTGATATTTATCACTAATGAGATGCAAAGTGGGCGTGCCAAGATGTTAGGGACTGAAAACAGTCGCTAACATCGCTATCTCCTATTACCAACTTTTGGAGATATTCGCGCTAAGCGGGAATATCTCCAAAAGCTAACACCTGCCCTGAGCAGTTTTTAGCCATGTTATCCAATGGGAGGTGGATAACATGGCTAAGAGCATTAGCTCGCTAATGCATGAATATCGCTGACTTTTCAGCGATATTCATGCTTTGCGGCGATTTTTACCGCATTTGCGTTAAACCTTGGTAATACCAAGGTTTATTTGCGGTAAAAATCGCCGCAGCGCTGCGCTAAATTTTTGTCTCTAACCAAGCAATAGCGATAATTATCGCTATTGCTTGGTAATATGCCCTGAGTTCTTAAATATTTAAGCATTTCTCATACTGATTTAATTTAAACTGACAGTCTAATGTGCCTTTCTAATAAAATAATGCTGCTTAATAAAATGCTAATATAAGAATAAAATTCTTAAAATGCTTTTTGCTCAATAAATAAAGTTAATAAAATAGATTTTGAAATGACAAGCTGGTCTTGTTTGTTTCGTTTGAGTTACCATTAGTTAATCCATTGCCTATGATTTTGACTTAATTAAATGTTTATGAAAGTGTTTGATTAATTAGGTCATATGATTCAGTTGGTCAATCCATGTCTCAGTCATCTATGAGCCTAGTGATAGATTTATGAATAATGGTTAGTATTGTGGTGTAGAGTTGTACATATGAGACTGAATTTCCTTTGGCCCGCTGGATCAAATCTCTGGTAGCAGAGTTCGGTTACTATGGTAACTGACATGTTACATGGTAATTACATAGGATACATGTTTAACACATTTTAAGTTTTGTCTAGTTGCTATATGTTGTCGAAAGGTTTTTTCCAGCAGTGAGAAAAATCCTATGTGCCGGCAGAGTAGTGTGACAGGTGAAGTTAGACAGTTCATTTGTTCTGTTTTCAAGTTAGTGGTACTGAAATATCACTAAGTGTTGTGGACGTACAACACAAGTTTAGGGATTTTTAGGTATGACAGGTTGTATGTATAGTGAGGTTTGCCTATGAAATCGTAGCTCTGAGTATAGGGACTAAGGGCCCATTTTAAAACTCGTTGTGAAAAGAGTAGTAGGATTTTTCCGAGCTTGTGTGAAGGGTAGGGTGGCGTTGTCTAATCTTACTGGAGTTTGTGGATTTCTATTGGTTGGTTAGAGTCCTACCAAAGATTTCATGTGTACATGAATAGGTTTTCCTGTATGAATGCGTAAAACTGTTTTTGTGAAAATAGCGTCGTCTATTTCACGAGAGTGAAATCTTGAATGTCTGGTAAAACTATCACTTTGTTTAGTGAAACGGACAACTGGTTTGTTTTTCCGAAGTAATTAACTGAAATCCATTGAAAAGGATTGTTTTAAAATGGCGCTGTGAAAATATGTTGTAAAGGAGTGGTGAGTTTACGGAGTGACACTGACACACGCAGCTTCACTGCAGCGGCAGTATACGTCACAGGGTTTGCGCTGCGATTGGTATCTTCTAAGCCTTGTGCGAGGGCAGCCCTGTGGGTCCATTCCATGAGTGTTGTTGTTGGGCTTTCATGCCAGCCATCTTCAGGGTCTTGCCTCGGCTGTCCCAGCTTGTCACCTTCTCTCAGTCAAGTTGCACCAGAGCCCAGAGGGTAGATCACAAACTCACTACTGTCTTCGTTCACTGAATTCTCTCAAACTGGAATTTCGCTCCCAATTCTGCACTGCCTTTTCAGGCTGAAGTTGCTGCCTTCATTCACTGGTGGAAATTGATGGGTTGAAGAGGCCACGAATTGGTGCATCGGTAAAATGTGGATACCATATTAGCATTGGCCAGGCCTATGCCCTATAACAGTTTTGAATTGGTACTCTATGGTATTAATGAAAAGACTGTCAGATCAATGAGGAGTCTTAACAAGTGTTTTAATAGTGTAAGATAACACTGGGTTAAAGGCAACGCAATGGGAACGCTAAAGCCCATTCCTCCACGGCCTGGACTGGTACAGTTCATGCCGTGCAGGAACAGGGTGCATACAGACACGGGGGTACACCATGCCCCCCCCTGCATACACCCCATGGCCCTGAGGCAACAGGGGCCTCTTTAGTTTCCTCACTACCACGGTTTTCAAGACAGGCTCACTGCCATGAAAACTGTGGTGGTGAGGAAAGTAATAATATGCTTGGAGGTGGCGCAGCAACACCATCAGCATATTGCAGGCCTCAGACCACTGCAAGGCTGCCAGGGATTGCGGATCCCTGGCGGTAGCAGCAATTCCATGGCAGCCCGACCGTCCAACTCAAAATACGGTGGTCGGACTGCCGGTGTGTCAGTAGCCACACTGCCACTGTGGGTTTGATGGTCATAATCAGGCCTCCCAATGTTTTACAGTAAATTACATGTAATATTTTAAAGGATTTGTTCTTGTCTGCAATTCTCCTTTGAAGCTTGGAAATATACCAGTTTGGCATTTGATAATAATAATCCTAACCTGTCAGAGAGCTTCCCTTTAAACAGGCCAATGCAGGGTTACACCAGGTGTCATGATATTGGATTAGCTTATTCATTCTGTTCATTTAAAATCATTTTTGAAGCTAAAGTTGCAGTTCAAGATCCCCAGTAATTTCTAGCTAAAGTTGCAGCAATGAAGTTTGTGAGGTACTATACATTAATAAGTCTTCACAATACTTGATACTACTCAGTGTCCCACCTCTGTCTGTCTGATAGGCCGAGGTCAAATCTTGAACTCTCATATAAAAGGGTTGTCCATAAATGATTTAGGCATCTTAGTTTCTCCCCATGAATGGCCTGCCAGTAATCCCTTACAGTAGGTGTGTCATACAGTGCGCCTTTGATGGGAACTGGGTGTGCCAGCCAGTGTTCTGCCGCCACCTGCTGCATATATTGGGGCTGGTGTACCCAGTAGTAAGCATAGTGGGCCTGTGCGCTGTGGTAATACAGTTCAAAGTTAGGAACCCCGAACCCACCCTGGGAGACGGGCCGAATAAGAACATTTCATTGAGGTCTCAGTTGTTTGCCTCCCCATACCAAGCGCAGCAATTCAGCTTTAAAAAAATGGGCCCTTGAATGGATAGATTCCTAAATATTCATAAATAGATAAAGCAATTGGGGTAGTATCACCATTTTGATTAGGGATGCTCGCCCGGCCATGGAAAGTGGGAGCGTGACCCAGCGAGAAATGATCTCCGTTATGCGCATCAATGTCGTTCCGTAACTCAGTCGCATCAACTCATCCTTATTCTTTGTGATACGAATACCCAAATACCTCAACTCATCCTCGCACCATTCTAATGGACAATCTAATGGAAAGCGAGCCATTGCAGCTGTCAAGGGGAAAATACAGGACTTTCCCCATTTGATGTGAACCCCAGACAGCTTCCCAAACACAATGAACTCTCGAAGGATTGGGTTCAGGTTGTGTTGTGGATCTCGGACATACAGTGTAATATCTTCCGCATATAAAGAGATTAGTATCTGCCTCATGTTGCACCACAGTGCCCTGTCCCGATGGTGTTGCCGTAGCTTTGCCGCCAATGGCACGACTACAAGAGCAAAAAGTAAAGGTGATAGCGGGTACCCCTGCCGGGTGCCTCTCGTGACCGGGAACGCCGGGGACATCCTACAATTGATAGGTACTTTGGCGACTGGCGAGCTATAAAGAAGCTGGATCCAAGATGGAAAGAGGGGAGGAAAAACCATCCGCAGCATTACCCCAAATATATAATCCCATTCTATTGAATTGAACGCCTTCGTGGCGTCCAAAAAGACAGCCGCCAGAGGCAGTACTGAGGACACATTGTTCAACACAGTAAAGAGTGTCCGCAAATTGTGAGACGTGGCCTTTCCAGGAACAAAACCGTACTGCTCGGGCCAAATTAAATTCTCCACCAATAAGCTAAGCAGAGTAGCAATGAGTTTGGCCAGTATCTTCACAACACTATTAAGGAGAGACAGTGGTCTACAAGAGTCGCACTCTTGGGGCGAATTACCGGGCTTCAGAAGTGAAGTGATAAGGGCCTCTCTCATGGAGGGAGGGAGATGGCCAACATCTAGAGCGTCTTCATAGACCTCACAGAGTATGGGGGCCATCTGGTCAATGTATGTCTTGTAGAATTCAATGGCAATGCCATCCGTCCCAGTGGCCTTCCCGGATTGCATATGCATGATTGCCTCCCTTACTTCATCCAGTTCAAACGGGGCACATAGAAACTTTCGTTGTACATCACTCAGCTACCCTAAGGTCACGTCCCCCAAATAACGAACCAGGTCTAGCTCATCCACTCTCTGTGTGGTGTACAGTTTGGCGTAGTGTGTGATAAAGACATTAATTTTATTTGTAGTGTCTCTATACATTATCTCCCCCGGCCACTCAAGCTCCAGCACGTAGTTTGTGTAGCGTGGCCTTCTAATCATGTCTGCTAGAGCCTTGCCCAGTCTCTCCCCTTCTCCATGTCACCTAGCCATCCAAAAGCGACCCCTAAACCTTGACTCCCTGTGGGCTGAATCCATATATTGCGTGAGCGTCTCTCTGAATTTCGATTGTGTTGAGCTATCCGGGTGCGCAGCAAGGGTAAGTTCAAGCGCCTTGAGCTCTGTTTATAGCTTGTGCAATGTGTTCATAATATCTCTGAGTACCCCCGCTCCCTTAGATATGCCATAACCCCGAAGCGTGACTTAAAAATCCTCCCATATAATCTCCACACTTTCCACTGAGTCTTTATTTCGTACAACAAATTCACATATTTCCTCCCTCAATTCCTCCTGAAAGACCGAGTCTAATAAAATAGTGGCTTGCACTCTCCAACTGTTACGCGGTGGGCCATAATCTGTTGAGGATAACGTAAGCCTGACAGGTGCATGATCCGAGTATGTTTGAGCTAAGTGTGGCACTTGGGAGATGGCTGGGTCCAATCCCCTGGATAAAAACAAATAGTTGAGCTGTGCCCATGATGCTGCCTGTGCAGTCTAATGTGTTCCCTCTGATTTATGGGGGTGTATATGAAATGAAATGAAATGAAAGAAATCTTATAATGCACAACTAAGCCTGAAGGCATCAAGGCGCCTAACAGAAAACCATAAACTCCAGGCATCTTGTAAGTGGTACTCAACTAGGGTATCATGTAAGACAGCAGGTGCCTTAGTATAGTGATGGGGAGCAGGGTGAGACCTGTCCACGTCCGGACTGTGTGCAATGTTGAAATCACCTCCCCAAGTGATGTTGTTGGAGCCTATGCCCATTATTTTTGCCCACAATGCAGTGTAGAAATCCGGGTCATCTATGTTCGGACCATAGCAGCCCGCTAGAGTAACCAAATCAGTCCCCAGTCTACCCCAAGCCAAACAATACCTTCCCTGGATGCCCCAGGTGGCACCTGCCACTGTAAATGGTGTTCGCTTCTTTACGAGTATGTTCTTTCTGGGGAAGCGATGCCCGTACCAATTTATTTGCAATGCTTTGATTCTTTCTAAAAGCAAACAATGGTACTTTGTTTAGTGACTAATCCAGGTTTTTAACCAAGTGCCAGTTACTGCGTATCACTTTTTTCAAAAGATTTGAATTAGGGCAATATGTAGACACACAGAAAATACTGTCCATTTCTTTCCTGATCTTTTTGTCTAACAAATATTCCCGATGGGTCCACCATGCTCATTTGAGAGATAGCATTTATTGGACTTTCACACAGGATCCTGTGATTTTTCACTCATTCAATCAAAGAACTGCTTTCGTTTCACCTGAGTATCCTCACCCAGTGTGTAGCATGTGGTTTGTGAGAGAGGTGCTTGGGTGAATATTGCGGTTAAATAATGGTGGCTTGTTTATTTTGCCACAGTGTCCCTCGTTGGATTAAGTTTTGAGACTCTTCTTCAAAAAGGAGGTAAGAGGTAGCAGCATTCTGTAGGGGGTGTCTAATGATTCATCATTAAGAGATGGTTGTAAACAGACTTTTCTGTTTTTTCCACAGTCATGAGGTCCTGATGAGAACTCCCAACCCATTTGGAGTTCGGAACGCGTAGACCGCTAGTTTATACGCCATAGGATCTCAAAATATTCGCAATTTTTGTTCAAAATCACAAATATATAAAAAATATTATTTATGGTGTGATGAATGGTTTATGTAAATGGTTAACAACTTTTCCACGAGTATGAAAGTGACTGGATGAATGTGGAATGCTTGGATTGATTGGGAAATAATGTATGCTTTGTAATGTTTTTGAATTGTATTTATTATTCATTGTATATAATATTTCTGATCGCAGGGATGTAAAGATATGTAAAAATTGTATAAAATAATTGATGTATGCATTTAAAGTGAATAAACGAAATGATGATTCAATCCGAATGAATAATTAGTCTTAGAACCCACTTTTGTTTGATTCCATTGTTCTGTGACAAATAAGATTTGATCCAGCGGGCCAAAGGAAATTCAGTCTCATATGTACAACTCTACACCACAATACTCACCATTATTCATAAATCTATCACTAGGCCCATAGAAGACTGAGACATGAATTGACCAACTGAATCATATGACCTAATTAATCAAACACTTTCATAAACATTTAATTAAGTCAAAATCATAGGCAATGGATTAACTAATGGTAACTCAAACGAAACAAACAAGACCAGCTTGTCATTTCAAAATCTATTTTATTAACTCTATTTATTGAGCAAAAAGCATTTTAAGAATTTAATTCTTATATTAGCATTTTATTAAGCAGCATTATTTTATTAGAAAGGCACATTAGACTGTCAGTTTAAATTAAATCAGCATGAGAAATGCTTAAACATTTAAGAACTCATTCCCTAAACCCTATTACCCTAACTTAACTAAAGAAACCTAAAGGGAAAAACATAAGTTCAAAAGATCTTACGTGAGTCAAAAGTCCGACAGCATCTCTGGAGCACAGGAACAAGCCAATTGAGCTCTTTCCAAGGGGGCAATTTTTATACCTTTTCTCTATCTAAGACTAACTAAAAGAATACAAAAAGAAGACCAACTCGAAACGTGATTGGTCGAGAAATGTCAGTCCATGAAGTCATTCGCCTTTCACATTGCAAAAACCATATTCCTTAAGAGCAGCATTGTCCTTTGTCTACGTGTGTCACAAGCTCTTCCGAGGCTCGCAACATTTAAGAAACAGTTCGTTGCTTCCTCTGCTCAAGCTTTTCCGCCGCTATGTCCTGTCTTTGGCATTGAAAGTTATACAATGATTATCTCAACGGTCAGCACAGCTCCGCTTCCGCGTGTGTTTTTCAAAGAATCATGAAGAAAATGTTTTCTTTCATTCTCTGCTGTGCAAGGCCCAACTCGACAGGACTTCGGACATCCATTTTAGAAATAGGCCACAGGCCTCTTTTTAGCAAGACTCTAATATGCAAGGAAACACAAGACATCAATTAATTCAAATAATGATAATTATTTTGTTAACCACCCCTTCACTAATGTTAACCCATTAGTCTATGTTACCTAGCTTTATGCACAAAAGACAAACAAAACACTGTCACATAAAAAACACAACATAAACAAGAGCACATTTAAGAAAACGCACATGCTACTATTTAAACAGCCGCAGTTAATGTTTGACAAAACAAAAGACAAAGTTAATATATTATTTCAATGTAGTGACAAATGCGACAAGAGCACATATTATTAGACCCACGTGTTTGTGAGGGTGCACATAATTCTAGGTTGAATTAATACAAAAACATGCAACACTCATTAATGTATTATAAATTATGGGAGTTTAAATCTGCGAACAAATTCTAAACTTATTTCTGAAGTCCGCTTCATCAACTCCCTCATCTGGTGATTTCTAAATCACCAAACAAAACCCAAAATTGCATCCAAAAATGTTACTTTTTAGAAATGTCATATAATGATCATTCTCTGTGTTAGTAAATCTAAACTCCTGTTTCATCAGTTTGTCTGGAGCTCTCATATTGAGCCCTGCGAAATTCTTCCATTTCTATCTCCTTCTCCTGAGCTTTTCTGAGTTTGTAAACCCTCTTCTTTTCCCTCACATGCTTCTTTCTCTTGTGAATAATGCAACTGATTTTTAACAAAAGTGTCACTATAACAATGATTATTACGGATAAAGCACTTTGCCAATGATTGAACTGCCAATTTCAGCAAACCATTCCCTGATTGCCCCAAATCTTTTAGCCAAACGTTCTGAGAAATTGTCACTTTCCATGGGTTCTATTTCTGAGTGAAATTCAGTGATATTCTGGTACAACAGGACCAATTGTAACTGGTACTGTTACCGCTTCCATACCTTTTGTTAATTGCTGAATTAATTCTCCCTTCACTTTTAAATATTCTGAAATGTTTGGTATATTTTCAGGTAGCTCTGCTTTTTTGTCATTTTTCGAGAAATTATTTCTGGAATCTGAAATCTCTTGATAATTTCTGCTTTCTCTCTGAGTATTTGATTTACTTCTTGATCTTGCCCTTTCAGGTAATCTCAAAAATCTGGGTGAATTTTCATCAATCTCACTAGGAGGTGCACTAGGAGAAATTCTTGAAAACCTTCTCGGGGTAGACTGTGAACAACTTGGCTGATAAGGTGGTGGATTAATAAAAATTTCTTCTAAAACTGCATCATCTAACTCTTCATCAAGATGACCTTTTTTCCGAGAATTCTTTTGTCCTGATGTTTCAACAATCATTTCTATAACCGGGTACAAACCATCATGCATGTCCCCTTTTCTCCAACGACGCACTCTATCCTGGTGGGTTTCTCTATTTATATCTAATTTTGGAGCTCTTGATGTTCCCCAATTTTCTCGTTCGAGTTTCATCATTTCAATTTCCCATTCAACTAAAGCTTCATATTGAGTAGGTCTGGGCCTTGGCGAAAGAGCCATCATTTTATCTCTTAAGTTTCTTAAAACTTTAATATTAAACGATCCATCTTCTGGCCAGGCTAAAACACCATCATCTTTGGTATATTGCATCCAATCTTCAAACCAGAGAACCGTATGATAACCATATTCTCCTTCCATATATGCTGCGGGTGTTTTGTACTTATGAAGTAATTTTCCACCACGCGCTTCAATTTTCTTGTCAGGATTGAATAAATTTTTAATTTTCTGAAACCATGAAGGCTTCTAGAAGCCGACTACTGTTACTTGTACTGTCGCAGCATGGGCACACAAAAGTCGGTTACTGAGTACCCTAATGATATACTCTCCGCTGCTCCACTAGTGTATCACCCCACTATGCCCGTGCTCCAAGAAGCGGTGTTTCACAAGTTCAAGGAACTGACACACATTAAAACTTAGGGGGACATGTATCATGAAAGACGGTTCCGGAAAATAGAACATATATTCCAGGGCCTGCTCCAGACACCACTTGATGTTTTCTTATATGTACGGCTGAGACAGGGAGTTTGGGCCCTCACCCCGGACTTTCCAACTGAGCCCACATTCCTTGAGCCACTGCAGCTAACTCTTCAAAACGCGACGGCCAAGCGCCTTGTCTCGTTGATATATCACACAGTACACACAAAGAGAGAAGAGCCACCCCCATTGGCTAGAGAGCGCTCGGACTCGAAGCTGGGCTTCATTTTGCCGGATGACCAGTTCGAATACTGCTCGTCACAGACGGAGCAGGTTTCAGCCAGTAGCAGGCTTCATATCATCCACTATAAATTTCTACATATATTATATTATACCCCTGCCCGGATGCATCGTTATAAACTCAGGGATACAGACAGATGTGATAGATGTGGAGCCCCGGGGCCAGATTTTTTACACCTAGCTTGGGAATGGCGCAGCATACATGAATATTGGACGCTGGTTTTTAAAGTTCTGGAACGTGCATATTGAACCTACACCTCTGTTGGCCCTGTTGGGTTATGTTAAACCGTTGCAAGAAACGCACCGCAAATACGTAGCCCTCACTCTACTAATGGCCAAAAGACAGGTGGCATGCCGCTAGGGCAGGGGGAGGGCGCCCAAGTTCAAGATATGGATTAACGATCTGGTGCACTGTCAGGAGCAACTCACTATATATGCGGAACTATTACTGAGTGCCTCCAGGCCTAAAGACATCTGGGCCCCCCTGAACTGTTACTTATTGGAGCACCCGCAAGAGAAACCTGCAATAAATGGATCGTAGTTGTTGCCCGCACACATCACATGTACCTAAATGTCCCATTTCAGAGTAAGGTGTGGCTAAGTTGATATGGCTGTGTTGCAATCTGAACTGTGTGGCATGCAGAGCTATATAAGGAATTTGACATGGAAAGGCTCGTTAGTACTGTATACAATTATAGGGGTACAATGTTGACAATAATTGGTTAATGCTTACATTCTTGTAACACGCGAGGTGCCGTATCGTACTGATGACTAAAATGCCCTCCAATCTTTATGATGAAACATGTAAGAGTACTGTTCATATCCCATGTATGATGATATCATTGCAAATGACGCTCATGTAGTACTGTTTGTTGTTTTTTATTTTGCACTATGAAATAATAATCAGAAGTTTAAAAAAAAAAAAGTCATTTACAGTCAAAAGGTTAAACATTAAAAAAAAAACACCATTACTGACCATGTGGAGAAAGTTCGTAATGTCCTTCGGTCATCATTTTTCATCAGATAAGTGATTTTTTTGACTGTACAAAAATGATTCAAAATGTCAAATGGATCGTGCCTCAAGTCAAAAACTTACATTTTAAAGCCTCAGAGTGACTGAAATTACAATTTTTGCAAACTTTTCCTTCTGCTCAGAAACTTCTATATTGACCGATTTCGGGCAGGAAAATTACTCTAAACATATTAATTTTATTTCCAAAAGCGATAATTCATATCCAACAGTCAATTACAGTCAAAAGATCACACATTAAAAAAATCACCATTCCTTACCAACTTGGGAAAGTTAACAAGGTCCAGGGTCATCGTTTTTCATCTGAAAATTGATTTTTTTGGACTGTACAAAAAATAATTCAAAAAGTCAATTGGATAGTGCCTAATGTTGAAAAAAACCTTTTTAAAGCCTCACAGTGAGCACAATTTCCATTTTTACAGATTTATCCTCCTATTCAGATGCTGCTATTTTGACTAATTTCGGAAAAGAAAATGACTTGAAAAACACTTATTTTAGGTCCAATACTGATAATTCACTTTCAACTGTCATTTACAGTCAAAAGACTAAACTATCAAAAAATCACCATTTCTGACCATCTGGTGGAAGTACGCAAGGTCTGGGGGTCAACGTTTTTCATCAGAAAATAGATTTTTTGGGATACTACAAAAAAAGATTTAAAAAGGCAATTGGTTTGTGCCTCATGTTGAATAACCTCTGTTTAAAGCCTCACTGTGGCAAAAATTCCCATTTTTACAGATTTTTCCTCCTGTTCAGAAGCTTCTATATTTTACACAGGAAAATTACTCTAAACACACTTATTTTATGTTCCAAAAGCAATAATTCACATTCAACAGGCATTTACAGTCAAAAGATTAAACATTCGAAAATCACCATTAGTTACCATCTGGAGAAAGTTCGTAATGTCCGGGGTCATCGTTTTTCAGCAGAAAATTGAATTAATTTGACTGTACACAAAATTATTCAAAGTGTCAATTGGATTGTGCCACATGTTGAAAAGACACTTTTTAAGGCCTCACAGTGACCAAGAGTGCCATTTTTATAGTCTTTTCCTCCAACTGAGAAGCGTTTTGTGCGATTTTGGGCATGAAAATGACTCTAAACAAATGTATTTCAGTTCCAAAAGTCACAATTCACATCCAAGAGTCATTTCCAGTCAAAAGATTAAACATTAAAAAAAATCGTGATTACTGACCATCTGAAGGATTTTCGTAATGTCCGGGGTCATTGTTTTTCATCAGAAAAGTGATATTTTTCACTGTACGAAAAATTATTCAAAATATAAATTGGATTGTACCTCATGTTGAGTAACCACTTTTTAAAGCCTCAAAGTGACCAAAATTGCCATTTTTACAGTCTTTTCCTCCTTCTCAGAATTTTCTATTCTGACTGATTTCAGGCAGGAAAATGACTGTAAACACACTTATTTCAGTTCCAAAAGTGATCATTCACATCCAACAGTAATTTACAGTCAAAAGATGTAACATTCAAAATTCACCCTTACTGACCATCTGGTGAGAGTTTGTGAGGTCTGGGGTCATCGTTTTTCATCAGAAAAATGATGTTGTCAACTGTCCAAAACATTATTCCAAATGTTAATTGGATTGTGCCGCATGTTGAATAATCACTTTTTAAAGCCTCACAGTGACCAAAATTGTCATTTTTATATTCCTTTTCTCAAGTTGAGAAGTTTTTTTTTTTCTCGATTTCGGACCTGAAAATAACTCTAAACAAAACTGATAATTCACATTCGAAAGTCATTTACGGTCAAAAGATTAAACATTAAAAAAATCACCATTACTGACCATCTGGAGAAAGTTTGTAATGTCCCTCGTCATCGTATTTCATCAGAAAATGGATTTTTTTGACTGTACAAAAATGATTCAAAATGTTAAATGGATTGTGCCTCATGTTGAATAACCACTTTTCAAAGCCTCACAGTGACCAAAATTACAATTTTTGCATACTTTTCCTCCTACTCAGGAGCTTTTCATGTGACTGATTCGGGCAGGAAAATTATTCTAAACATACTTATGGTAGTTCCAAAAGTGATAATTCACATCCAACAGTCATTTACGGTCAAAAGATGAAACATTCAAAAAATCACCATTATTGACTATCTGCAGAAGGTTTGTAAGGTCCAAGATCATTGTTTTTCATCAGAAAATTAATTTTTTGACTGTACAAAAAATTATTCAAAATGTCAAATGGATCTTGCCTCATGTTGAATAACCACTTTTAAAGCCTCACAGTGCGCAAAATTGCCATTTATACAGACTTTTCCTCCTATTCAGAAGCTGCTATTTTTACGGATTTCAGAAAAGATAATGACTTAAAAAAACACACTTACTTTAGTTCCAAAAGCAATAATTCACATCCAACAATCATTTACAGTCAAAAGGTTATACAATCAAATCACCATTTCTGACCATCTGGAGGAAGTTCGCAAGTTCTGGGGTCAACAGAATTTTTTTTTGGGGCACACTACAAAAAAAGATTCAAAAAGTCTATTGGTTTTTGCCTCATGTTGAATAACCTCCTATTAAAGCCTCACTGTGGTGAAAATTCCCATTTTTACAGACTTTTCCTCCAGTTCAGAAGCTTCTATATTCACAGATTTCGCACAGGCAAATTACTCTAAACACACTTATTTTAGTTCCAAAAGCAATAATTCACATTCAACAGGCATTTACAGTCAAAAGATTAAACATTCGGAAATCACCATTACTTACCATGTGGAGAAAGTTCATAATGTTTGGAGTCATCGTTTTTTCAGCAGAAAATTGATTTTTTTGACTATACACAAAATTATTCAAAATGTCAATTGGATTGTGCCACATGTTGAAATACCACTTTTAAAGGCCTCTCAGTGACCAAGATTGCCATTTTTATAGTCTTTTCCTCCAATTAAAATGTGTGTATTTTGTGACATTTCGGGCAGGAAAATGACTCTAAACACACTTATTTCAGTTTCAAAAGTGATAATTCACATCCAACAGTAATTTACTGTCAAAAGATTAAACATTCAAAAATCACCATTACTGACCATCTGGTGAAGGTTCGTAAGGTCTGGGGTCATCGTTTTTCATCAGAAAAGTGATGTTGTCGACTGTACAAAACATTATTCCATTTGTCAATTGGATTGTGCCACATGTGTGCTGCGTCGCGTTTTCATGTACGCTCCATTTGCTGGTTCTGCCCCTCTTCTCTTCTGAACCTCTTACCTTGGTTCAGCTGCTCTCTCCTTTACATGCACCTCTCCTCTTCCACCCTCCCACACTCTGAAATGCTCTTACATGTAAACATGGATTCGGCCACTCTTAACATTTCCCTCTTTTGCATTCCATCAGAGGTGGGCAAGTCACTGAAAGCTTGAGCCACAGGCCTGACGCTGGCTTAGCTCAAGGTCCTCTTGGAACCAGCCACGGCCGGTGGTGGGAGTACTTGCAGGGCGGTGACGTGGGGAGGGGGAGGGGCAGGGTAGGGGGTAGTAATGTATGGATTACGAAGTTTAACAGGTAAGTAAACATATAAATAAATAAAACGAATTTTGTTGCGTGCACTGCATTACCAAATGCGATGCAGTGCACGCAACGAAATTTGCTTTATTTATTTATATGTTCACTTACCTGTTAAACTCCGTAATCCATACATTACTACCCCCCACCCTGCCCCTTCCCCTCCCACATCACTGCCCGGCAGGTACTCCCACCACCGGCCGCGGCTGCTTGGAACCTCGAGCCTAACACTAGCTGAAATGTCCTGGAAGGTGATGTGCCCTAGTGACTATAGCTGCCATTTATCATGGGAGGCCAGACTTGTATCCCGGCCTCGGGTCAGTATCCTGTAATCTGGGCAAATTTCCCTGTGCCAAAAAAAATGTATAGGATAGTTTGTGTCTGCTGTGAAGTACTCTTATCTCAATGGACAAGGTTTGCCTTATATCAGTTTGCCAAAAAGACAATGTAGGCCCTGCCTGTCATACATGTTCTAGGCTCATCCTCCAAGAAAACAAGACGGAGCATTAAGCTCTACTGTCATAAAGAGATACCCATCTAGTGGCTAACTAGCAAAGCGAGAAACTGAAATTTGGTTACCTTAACTTTCCACATTTGTGTAAACTGTGCTACTTTAGTACAGCGGCGGCTCCTCCACAATGGCGGAGTGGTGTCGCCGCTGCCAGGCTCAGAGACAGCAAATGAAAAATAAAACATTTTCTAACATCGTTTTATTATTTATTTGCTGGTTCTGAGCAAGTGCTGTAGGAAAGGTCCGGCTGAGGCATGGGAGGAGGGAGGAAGTGCTATGTGCACTCCCCAAGTGTGCATTTGTGTTTGGCCGGTCATCCCAGGCCAGCCAAAACACACATGCGCCTTTAGTTTCTCCAGCCTGGCTGCAATGAACAGCCGGGCTGGAGAAACCCCACAGACTCCCTGGTCTGAGCGGAGCGTCTTTCTAATTCGCTTAGGCCAATCCTCATGCTGCTCAGCCACTGCTATAGTAAGTCCCTCTTGTTTTGTTGCTTAAATATACAACTTGCCTCTTAAGTGAATGGCTTCCAGTGTAGATATTGGACATGAACTGTTGTCCCTTTTTAGCGATATCTTCTGTAGATCTTTAAGTTAGTTGAGATCTCTGCATCTCTTAAAATGTAGTTTAACTGTAATTGCTGTCTTTAGGCGCTCAGTGTGCAGTCATGGTCCAGCCTGTGGTGCTTCTTCTGCCAATGTATGAGCCACTTTGACTGTGTATATGTGTGCTGTCTCCTTGTCTTATACTTGCAATCTATGCTTTCTGTTGTTTGCTTCAGCATTTGTAGGTCACTCACGTGATCTAGCATCAGAAAATTTGTCCAGGGCCCTCATCAGAAGGCCATTGCAGCATCCAACACACACTGCCCCTGCCAGCGCCGCCACTAACAGTGTCAACACAACTACTAACCAGCACACTCCTACAAGAGTGATAATTTGGAGAATTTCAGGCCCCCAAAGCTTTAAGAATGGCTTGGGCAGCAGATAATAGTTATTTTTGATGTATATTGATTAAATACTTAAATGTTGTTTTAGTTATCTACAAATTAGCCAGACAGCGCCACCTTGTGGCAGAATTTCACAATGCCCGGTGTTGACAATTAAGTTCCAGTGCCGATGTCTAGCATGTATCCTTATCTTGAACTTTACTGTCATAAAGGGAGGGCTGGGGATTCACTTGAAGACCCGCCGCATAGCTCTTGGGCCAATCTATTTTGGAATTGTGACCATGCACTAATCTGGAAACAATTAGTGAATATCTAAGTAATCATATCCTTTTTGGAGAGACCTAGATATAGCTTTTTCACATTGACTAATGGTATGTATCTCCACTTAATGCAGCTTTAACATATATGTACCTATTTGTATTATGGTTATTATTTAATTTTTTATAAGTTTAATTATATTCTCTCTAGGTAAGTATCGTCTTGCAAAGCTGCTTCCACATTGACAGAAAACTAATGGTCAATTAATGCCACTTCCTGTGACGTGGCATCTTAGAGGAGCCTCGCATGTTCCTATTCTGCCTTGGGCCCCACAAATACTAGAACCGTTCCTGATCGCACCACTGCTAGTTTTGTAGTTCGTAAGAGGTTCAGCGGTTTGTATACATATTTCTGCATGTTTTATCTTTTCTCAAACTGTTTCTCTGGGAACAGTTGGCAAGCTTCTAGTGAAATGTGAACAAGGAACATTTTAATAATTTGCAGGTATTCCCACACAACGCATAATTTCAATTCGGCCGTGTATGCCCATTTGCAGCCGAATCGGGATTTTCAGCACCTTCATGATGTTTAAAGTATATGTTCTAACTTATTTACCAGACATTTATGCAGTTTAGAAATGAGGTGGAACGTCTCAAATACAAAACTGCTCTCAAACGATTACAAAACAAAAAAATCACTTAGGGCTTTCCATTGGTTGGCTTTACTTTCACCATCATTTGCTTGCCTTTTGATTTGTTAGTTTGTGTGGGCTTGTCTTCCTCTTCTTATGTGTGTTCCTCTGTGGGAGCATGGACCTCCTTCCCAATTTACATCAGAGAAGGCTCGAAAGAGGAATCCACTTCTCACATGCCCCAGTCCCCCACTCTGATTGATTTTTCAATCATCTCCGAAGCCGACTCTATGGCAGAACTACTCAAATGTAAGTCTGGTTCGCCTAATGATCCTTGGCCAGCCAAACAATACAAGAAATTGGCTCCCCTGCTCAATCCCTACTTGAACCACATCTGGAACGAATCCTTGAGAATGGGCTGCTTTCCCGCCAAATGGAAACATGCCTCTCTGATCCCAATTTTGAAAAAACCCAATCTGGACCCTGACAACCCCAGTAACTACAGGCCTATTTCTCTCCTGCCTGCCCCAGCTAAGATCCTCGATAAACTGGTACACTCCCAGCTGGCGAATTACATCGAATCCAATGGGCTCCTACATGACTCTCAGCACGGCTTTCGGTCGGGCCACAGCACGGAGTCAGCCCTTGTTGAAATGGCTGACTCGGTGAGATGGTCGCTGGACCGGGGGTCGAGGGCGGTGCTAGTGCTGCTGGATCTTTCAGCGCCATTTGACACCATCTCTCATAAGATCCTGCTGAGAAGGCTGGGGGACCTAGGCATTGGCGGAACGGTTCTGAAGTGGCTCCCTTCTTACCTATGTGACCGCACTCAGCAGGTATATACCTCTCCATATACCTCCTCCGCAAGACCACTCAAATGGGGAGTCCCCCAGGGTTCATCCCTGAGCCCGCTTTTGTTTAATGTTTATTTCACCCCCCTGGCTAAACTGATTGCGCGAACTGGGATTAAATCCACCTACTATGCTAATGACATTCAGTTACTTTTTACCTTTGAGACTCCTCCGCCTCTGCCTTCGATCCGCTGAAATCCTGTCTTAGAGACATCTCTAGTTGGATCGACTCTAACTCCCTCCGACTCAATGCAGAAAAGACGAAGATCCTGTTTTTTAACTCACCTTCCCCTTTGGATTCCAATCTGTGGTGGCCAGCTGACTTGAGCCAAGCCCCCACTCCCAAACACTCGGTGAGAAACCTGGGAGTGCGCTGGGACAATCGGCTTAGTTTTAACGCTCAGGTCCAAACAGTAGCAGCATCTTGTTTTGCAAAGATCAAGACGATTAACCAGCTTATCAACTATCTGCCGGCAGACTGCCGTAAGACTGTGGTACAAGCACTGATAACATCTCACCTTGACTACGCCAACACACTCTATCTTGGTATCACAGCAGGCCTCTGCCATAAACTACAGACTGTCCAAAATGCTGCAGCTCTGCTGGTCGAGAGAATCCCTGTTAGACATCACATCTCTCCTCTCCTCCGAAAACTGCATTGGCTACCGATAGCCAAGAGATGTGTATTCAAGGCCATGACTTTGGCTTTTCGTGCTTCTAAGGGCAATGGCTCGGCCCACTTGAAAAGCACTCTGAGGCTGTATGTCAAGGCCAGGACATTACGTTCTAACTCTCTTCTTCTCCTGGAAACCCCAAGATTCAAACGCTCTCCCACCGGAGGGAAAACATTTGAGGTTTGCGCCACTCAGTGCTGGAACAAGCTTCCGATTACTCTACGCACATGTCAAACTGAAGCGGCATTCCGAAAGTCACTAAAGACCCACCTTTTTTCCTCGTAATGCTCTCCTCTTTTCCTACCCTCACTGTTTCCAGTTTTACCAGCGCCGGGACGCCCCGTTGGGGCAGCTGTGCGCTTTATAAAACACACAAAATAAATAAATAAATGGACATATTACCTGTGTCCTTCCACTGCTTGCTTTTCAAGCACAACTTCATTTGGTCTTTGTTTTGGGCCCAGCTGGAAGTTAAATTAGCAAAAAACCCTCACCTGCATGTTGCTGCTAAGCACAAAGCAATCTACATGCAGGCGCTGCTGAATGTGTCCTGGTGTCTGAACATTTTGCTGAGTGAGTTCATTTCAGTGGGGCCCAACTTCTTGGCAGGAAAGACGGCCTCCACCCTGTGTAAATAGTAGGTAGACACTGTCTTCCCGCGTGTACCACCAGCTTGTGCACTGAATATAACACCCCCATTTAAAGGCTCTTGACTATTGCTCAGCAATTCTTTGCTCACCAGCTTGGTTTGGGGTATGTAAGTACAGTATACACATGCTTTTATACAAAGACACTGCAGTTAATCTGACAATAATTTACCAGTGTTCCACAGCTTAAATCATTTAACTGCGGGTATGATTCATTATCACATTGTCAACTACCTAACTGCCTATGTGGTGATCAAAACATCTAATGTAGCCAGGCACTCTTTTCAATTTCCAATTACACTTTATAGGGCTCTGCCATCTCTGACCTGTTAGTCAAATAGCAGTCTTTAATAACCCTTGGCATAGTGTGCGTAGCGGGGCTACGTGGAGTTCCACGGAGTTGGCAACAAACTCTGTGGAACTTCGCATGCAGATGCGCTGGCTTGCGCACATGCGCTGTTTTCTTAAGCAGTATTTCTAATGGCGAGGAAGAGGAGGAGGGCAGCCCGGGGACGCCGCAGTTAAAAGGTAAGTGTTTTTTTATTGTTTTAAGTTAGTGTTAAGGTATATCTTAATAGGGGGTAGAGGCGGGCGGCGGGCCTACTCCGCTCTGCGGCGGAGTGTGTGGAGTTATGCCTACACCGCGTTCTCTGGGGAAAGCGGAATAGGCAAAAGTCCGCACACTTCGCGGGCAGAGCAGAATTCTCCACCCACAGTTAATCCTCAAGTGACGGGGGCAGCATGTTTTAGACCATATACCCTGGAATCTATTGTCCTCCATGACTGTAGAACCCACTGCACAGTTTTAATCTAATATATGTGGTACATTTCCTGACTCTCTTATGTGACGTCTTATCCCGAAACCTGACAGTTGCCATCAACCAAAGACCACTCCTTCTTAGGCCTGTACTTGTGATCAACTTTCTATGAAATGGTTTTACTACTCTCAGGGCATTGACAATTCCTCTACTTCATACACACTTGTGCTATCTACTAAAGTAAGAAGGGACGCTACATGAGTAGAGGAGGTATCCTTATTTATCCCCAGAGTATGAACTACCAAGTGTATCTTCCAAGGATCTGGGAGCCTTAATGCTAGTGTGAACATTGCTATTAACCTAACAATGGAAATTGTAGTGCAAAGTTTTGATGGGATCCTAGAATGGACAATTAATCAGTAAATAACCAAACAATTTAATGTTTTAACAATGGACCTGCATGGTGTTCCCAGCCAGGAAAGTTCTTGCACTGAGGTTTAGCCATTTGTAGATGAACTAATACTGTGGGAGAGGTGTGGCGCCGCGGCCAGGGTCACTGACTCTGGAATCTGGGGATCACGGTTCGATCCCCAGGGCCGGCTGCAGATTAGCCCAGCACCATGTGACTCTGGGCAATAGCTTGCTTAATCTTCCCGACGGCCCCCAGCGCCTAGAGACCCTTACTGGTGATTATGAGCTTTACAAATGTGGATTATTATTATTATTAATACTGATTCTTGAATCTTATGTATGTCTCAGAGTAGAGTCTGAACAGAAGGAACTATGAACGAGGAAAAGATAGTTGGCCAAATGTTGGCATTAAACCATGTGGAATAGAAAAACTGGGAATATCCCAGTGTGGGGTTGGCTCCCTCCTGTATTCATCTCCAGTGTGAGCTACATGGGGTTAGCTGTGTCTGGGTGGATTGGTCACAGGGCCTGGCTGCCGACCATGTTGGCAACTTTCTGCCATGCTCTAATTAGACTAAAGCTGTACAATGCAAGTCGCATAATTAAAAATATATATATATATATATATATGTGTGTATGTATATATATATATATATATTTGCTGAAAAAACAAATGTTAAAGTGACATCGCTATTGTTAGATGAATAGTCAAAGATAACATTAATGTTTTGAATTAAAAAAACTAAGAAATTCACCAGATATAGCTGTGACAGGTGGTGACCCTCAACAGTTGAGAGTCACCAAACAGCACCAAACCCAGTGGCAGGCACCATGATAAATCAAAATGCCTTTGGGCTCACTTTCCAAAGCTCTCGATCATGGCTCGTTAGCAGATTTTTTATAAGGGGCCGCAACTGGGGACTCTAGAATTAAGGCTGAAGGCAATGCGAGTTTCTCACAGTGCCGGTCAGTGAACAAAAATAAAATGTAATACATACTTACCCACGCTTCCTAGCTTCCTCGTCTTGAGTGCAGTCAGCTTGAATCCTCCTGAAGCCTCAGCCAATTCTCCCCAAATTCCACTGTGCTCTCATGCTGTAGATGAGCAGCATGACAGCAGCACCAGGAGTGACTGAAGCGGGCTGCCTTGATGCACCAGCAGGCACAGGGGCCAGCGCCTGCTCTCCACCCAGTTGCCTAAGACAGCTAGGTGAAGAGGCTAGCACTGCGCATGTCAGACTTGCCATTAACATACAGACGGCCAAAGTGACATGCGCAGTGTACACTGGTGGCATGAGCACCACTCCCTTACTGAAAGTCAGCAGCAATGCCCCCCAAACACGGCTTAGGCTTGGAGCAGTGAAAAATTAAATGGTAATTCATTTTATTACCATTTTGTGTTTTACTTTTGCAGCACTGGCAGCAGGTGGGGTGAGGCTCCCCTGCCCCAATTTTTACATAACATAGAAGACGGGGTACTCCAGGTACTAACCTATGTACTTTTGTTTTGCTTCAGAAGATGGTGTACCTGTAAGTTTTTCACCACAGTATAATTGCTGCAGGTAGTATGATCTTTAGAACATTCAGACCGTGGTTATTTTAAATGAACAGTCGGTCTTTGAAGACGTTTTGCATAGAGTGCACACTGTTCTTAGTGGATACTTTGTAATACTCTGTGGTCCATGTTTCATGAGTGTTTCACTGTCTGCAAACAGTGTGGTACTGAGTAAACTCACTTCATAGAGAAATCAGTGTTAACAGTACCCACTTTTCTACTTATATCCACTTCATTTCTCAATGTAGGTTCAGTGACAGTCAAGACTGTCTGTAGTAGGGCACAAGTTATGTAACATGGCTTCAGTATCAGGAGGAACCTGTTTTTCTCTGAACAGTTGTGTACAGACTGAGCACTGTGTGCAGGATAGGTTACCCTTTCATCTGTGGATCATAGTCAAGATGAGCTCGGCTACCCATAAAGTGCATGGATTAGGGTCAACTTTGCATATAACACACGCTTGCTTTACCTATAGAGGTCGTATGCATGATAGCAGTAATGATTCTTCATATTATTCTGAGCTATTTTGTACTTACTAGGCTCTGATGGCATACCCATTTATAGAGCAATGTGATGTCATTAACTATGTCATTTGAGATGTCAAAAGTAATACTTTACTATCATATGGAATGTCTACCCCACACAGAAAGCCGTGCAGAGGGTTTGCCACAAGACTTTATGTTTTTTAAATGGGTGGGGCCACGTGGCCCCCTCCCAGAGCCTTATTAGGCTCTGGGGAACCCAAACCCCATGGGCATTTTATTTCTATTAAAGGGGAGGGTGGCCATGTGGCCATCTCTCACCCAGCCTTATTACCCCATCCCCATGAGCTGTTTATTTTAATGAAAGAGGAGGTGGACCACTTGGCCCCCCTCCCTGAGCGTTATTAGGCCCAGAGGACTCCATTCCAAGGGTCTTTTTTGTATGAAAGGGGAGAGAAGCTGGCATTGCTCCCACCCGAGGAAGCAGCTACTAATGCTGCCCCCTCTGGGTTTTCCTGCCCACATTAGTGTGGACATGGAAACAGATCAAAAGTCTGCTTCCTGCTGACAGGACCATTTTCAAAGCTCTCGCCAGCTGGGAGCACAATTTGTGTTTGCTCTTGCTTGGCGGGAGATTAAAAAATGCTGCTACCAACCCCTAGCAAATACAAGTTTCCCCGCGCATGCCCGTGGGGGTAGGGAAACCACTATGTGCCGGGTGGGTTCTCCGGAGCATAGCTCATGAGTCAGCCATAGGGGAAAGGGTCCGTAGGGCCATTACCGGCTTGAGGAAGAGGGGCCCCTCTTCATTTTTAGAAGTTTCAGCTCGGGTGGGCGCCCTGGGGCCTCTGATAGCTTGGAGAGCGGGCCGCACACACCTTTCCCATTAATAGAGCAAAGCGGCCCTTGCCACCATTATTTTTAACGATCCTGCAGGGTCTCGAGGGATTGCAGCAATTTTGCTGATTTTTTTGTTGACTCTATAGGTCCACCGTGGGGCCTAGGAAATCAAGGTATCCCTACTGTGTCCCTTGCATATTTGTTTTTACTTATACAGGTCAGGGGACTAAGGGGCATATGTATCAAGCTAATTACCGGTCGCAAACGGGCTGATTGCAGAATCGGACCCTTGGCGACTAGTGGGATGCATCAAGCTCAAAGATATTCCCAAAATAGGTCATTACAAAATTTGCCATTACCTATTTTGTGAATGCAGTTAGGGAATCGCAATTTGCGATTCCCTAAATGCAATGCAAGAAGCATTCTCAGTATGCGACTTTGCATTAAGGAATCGTAAATTACCATCAACTTCAAGTTGATGGTAATTTGCAAATCCTTAGAAAAATGCACAATATTGCATTTTTCTAAGTGCCATGTGGCGCACACACATGCCCTTAGGGCATGTGTGTGCGCCACAGGTGCACACAAACCGATTTTGGAGGTGCATCAAGGTGGCCTTTTGGCCCCCTGGCACTTATGAAATTACATTTGCAATTTACGATTACCTATTTGGTAATCACATATTGCGAATGGTTTCCCATTCATTCTTATGAATGGGAAAGCATTCCCTAATAGCAAATCGCATTTTGCGATTCGCTATTAGGAAATGTGTAGGAATCACTATTTTTTCTGTGAAACCTACATGTATAGGCAATTGCGATTCCTTAATAGCGATTCCTTAATAATCGCTATTAAGGAATCGCAATTGCTTAGCTGGATGCATGTGGCAGTAAGTCCTGGAGTCTGGTAATGGCTGGCAGCAAAATCTTTCTAAAGTTGCTGGTAGGCAATCAGAGCACAAGCTCCTCCTGGAGTCTGACTCCGGTGGGACCGAATTGGCCCAAGGAAAAAAAGCTCCATCGGCCAATCAGAATGTTCTTTTTAGGTCTCGCTCTCGAGACCTATTGTCGTCAAGATGCCTCTCAAGGGAGACAGACTGGGGCACGCGTGGCGATTCGGGTCTCTGGACGCGCACGTACAGGCACACGCGCACACCCACACACACACACAGGCACACACACCCTTTTATTGAACAGGACAGAGCGCCTCTGGGATCAGTGACCTCCCGACCAGTAATGTTCCACTTTTAAATAAAACAACCACACGCGTACTCTTACACGCTTTCAGGAGGATACCTTTTGAATTCTTCCATTTTCCATATTCAATTCAACTCATTTAGAGCATACCAGGACTACGCCGCACATCAAACTGAATTCTCTGAACTTGTTTTAACAGCATTAACAGATATACTTCGTCAGCCCTAAATTGAGAATGTGAACAAAAACTCACACTGACTTTGTTCTGTAAAATTGGATCTTAAAAGACCGCGCAGATCTTTGGATTGAGTACATGCGCCCTGATGAAGGACTTTCTTAAAATATTCTCTTTTTCCGAAACGCACGTCGGCGCTTCTTTCTTACTGTATGACGTTTTGTTATTCTGATTGAGTATGAATATATGGTCTGTGTGATAGAGAGTTTGTGGATGAATGATAGAATGACTGAACTGTGTGTCATGCCTTTTAGTGTTTTATTAGTGTTTGGGCTGATGTTTATCTATGACTGCACAATTTAATGAATTTTCATGTACAAGAAGTTGACCTAAATTAATGTTGGTCTTGAGAATCTTATCAAAAAAATGACTATTTAAAAATACATTTTTCTAAAATTATTTCAGCTGTTCTTCGGGTGTCTTTGGTTGATTTCATCAGCTTGGTTTTTCATGTATTGGGGATGCCCCTTTTCATGTTTTTGTAATAGCAAACTTGTACTCGGAACACTTTAGCCAATAAAATGTCCATATTGTTCCGCAGAGGAGGAGGGAATGGCTGCCAACACTTCTACTTTTAATGCTTCACAGCCAATGAACATTAAGCTTGGGAAGGTCCCGCTTGGAACACCTTACCCAATGAAGTGTCCCTAATACTCCGCGGAGGGGGAAGGAATCGCTGACACCACTTCTATTTTCAATAGTTTACAGCCAATCAACATTAAGCTTGGGAAACGCCTCCTTGGAACACGTCAGCCAATAAGATGTTCCTCCTTATCCAAGGAGGGAAAGTGAGTGGCTGGCAACACTTCTACTTTCAATAGTTCCCAACCAATCAACATGAAGCTCTGGAAGCTCCTCCTTAGAACACGTCAGCCAATCACATGTCCCTCCTACTCCGCGGAGGAGAAGAGAGTACCTAGCAACACTTCTACTTTTAATAGTTCGCAACCAATCAACATTAAGCTCTGGAAGGTCCTTCTTACAACATGTGAGCCAATTAGATGTCCTTGCTACTTTGCAGAGGGGAAGTGAATGGCAGGAAACACTTCTACTTTCGATGGTTCGCAGCCAGTGAACATTAAGCTTGTTGTTGGAACACCTCAGCCAATTAAACGTTAATTTTGTTCCGCGCACAGATACAGAACACTCCCTCCCACATATTAATACATCTGCTGTAACAAAGAGACTCTATCCGCAATAAAAGTGAACACTGCATAAGAAGTAAACATTATTCTGCATTATATTAAAGGAAGGCCGCAATATGGCGCATTCTTGTTTTCCCGATATAGGGCCAGATGTAGGAAGGGTATTACCGGTCGGTAACGGCCGAAATAGGCCGTTACCGAACTGTAATAGGCATTTGTGATGTAGGGGGGCAATTTACAGATTCGGTAAATACCGAATCGGTATTTACCGAATCTTAATTTACCGATTCGTTATTTACCGAATTGGTAAATGACATGTAGAAAGCACTTTAAACAGTGCTCATGTGCTTTAAGGATTCGTTATTTACCACCAACTATTAGCTGGTGGTGAATAAGGAATACCTTTGAAAATGCAAATCAATGCATTTTCAACTGTGCCATGTGTCAGACATACATGCCCTTAATCAGGGGTGCAACAGGGTGTCAAAGTGACACCCTGCCACCCTTGACTCTTTCCCTATTTTACCGAATCAGTATTTACCAATTCGGTAATTGACATTCATTCCTATGGGCCTCCAGGCCCATAGGAATGAATGGCAATTACCGAATTGGTAAAAACCGATTCGGTAATTACCAAATCTTAACGATTCGGTCATTTTTACCGATTTTTTATCTACATAGCAATTACTGATTCGAAAATACTGAATCAGTAAAATTCGGTATTGTCGAATCGGTAATTTATAATTACCTACATCTAGCCCATAATTTCCACAGCCTACTGAACCCCCCTCCCAACATAAGTGGAGCCCCTGGACTACGGGGGCCCCAGTGAGCCCCCGCTTTTATTTTTCTAAGACATACCCCTGGGACCTAGCCCACCCAGGGGCCTCATTAAAATAAAACGCGAGACCCTGAGACCCCAGCACGAATTGAGCTGATTATTTCTTTTTTAATGCTTTTTTTGGCCCTAGCGGTCCTTCTGGGACCCCCTAAGCAGGCCTAGGGGGTCAGGGTGTTTTTACCCTGACCCCTTCTCTTGTTTTATATCTTTGTTTCTCAGTTTTCTGGTGACTTGCCTCTACCGAGTCACAAGATGGCTGCCAACAATTCCTGGTTTGGAGTGTTGATAGCCAATCACAGTGACGCTCGTGCTCGAGACTCTCTACAAATATTGAATGGATTTACACCATTTAAAAAAAAGTTGCTTTCTGATCCAAGCACTACTTTTCTGCCAAATATGGGGTAATTCCGTTCAGTAGTTTCAGCTGTAGCCTTGCACAAAGTTTCCTATGGGAAATAGATGTTTTTACTCTTATTTTTTGAATTTCTTACCAGCTACTGAACAGATTTACACCAGTTTTAAAAAAAGTTTGCTTTCTGAACCACGCTCTTCAGAATTAATTTGGAAATTAACATGGGGAAAACGCGTTCTGGGACCCCTCTTTTTTCTCAGCCCCCACTTGGCGAATCTCCCCCAAAGAGCTGACCTGGATAGACTTTTTTGGGGGGAAACTTTTGCAAAGGTTCGTCAAATGAAGCCAACGTAATCAGCAAATCAAAAAATGCTTGTAACTATAACTACCTACTGGTGACCGCCGGTGGGTAATATTTATATATGAAACGCGTCTGTCGAGGGGGCAGGGGGTCTGCCAATAAATAAATATTCGAAACACGACCTTTGAGTGCTGTCTACTTTCGTTGAACCTCGGATGTGTTGAAACAATATATATATATATATATATATATATATATATATATATATATATATATATATATATATATATATACCAACGTAATCCAGTTTATGGATCAATAAATGAATCCACTGGAGCCATGGCCACAATTCATAAACGGTCTTTTATTTTCGGCTTCGGGCAGACCCGACGCGTTTCGCAGTTACCTCACTGCTTTGTCAAGGGTGGTTCAATAAAGTGCAATACACACATTTAAAGGTGCAGGGTTCCACTTAGTAAACATAGTAAAAATACTTCCGTTTTTTGTTTTCAGCAGAGTAAACACAAATAATTTTCACATTGCCCTTAAATGCATTTAAGCCATTCATAATACTTAGATACAGCCCCAGTGGGCTAATATAAGTTCTAATGATACCATATCAAAAAAACATTCATTGTAGCACCATTTCAAAAATTTATATTTATAACAATTAAGCTTGTAAAATCTCTTTGTGATGTAGCTCTAGTGAGCAAATATTCCCAGCCTCTGGGCAAAGCATCTTTGGAAGTTACATCTTCTATCTGCAAAGAAAACAAACGGAAAAACTGACTTTAATAACTAGTGTGAACCCTCAGTGTCCAAAAAATAAACTGAAGACTTAAAATCAAACAAAGATATGCAGTAAGCATATATATAAGGATATATATAATCGATTTTTGTATTTTACTATGATATTCTTTTAGAAGAAATTTGACTTATAATTGTAATCACACCTGTTACTGAATATACATGAAATATTGTAAATACGATTTGATTATAAATGTATTTCACATCTATTTAGAAACTTGAAATGTAAAACGGAGTAGGGTGCATTACAGAGTATTTTTTCTATGTTCACTAGCTAGTTTGCACAGGTGATTTGAGTTGACCACTTGCTTTCACTTTAAAAGGTGTACCTTGACTAGAAAACGCTGTCATGTGATCAAGGCTCCGTTGAGCCGAAACGTCGGTGACTCTTTCTGCTTAATAAAGATCTTTCATGCACCTCGAGGTCCGTGTACGGAGTCTGCTTGCTGGCTGTTCGAGCGCACGAGCTAGGGGACAAACGGAGTACAGGATATATATATATATATATATATATATATATATATATATATATATATATATATATATATATATATATATATATATATATATATATATATATATATCCACAAAACACATGCTACTCTTCGCAACATGAAACAGGCCACTCCTGCATGCTGTAGCATCATTTCAGATTTTATTTGGAGACAGAAGCAGCATGACGCGTTTCACCTCCCACAAGGCTTAATCATATACACAGTTTTCTCTTGATGGGTTTGTTAGCATTTTAAAACGTAGCTAAAAACATTGAAGCAGGACTGATGTCCACCATTTCAATTAAAGCGGCACTGGGTGTTTAAACATGTATGCAAGTAGCTTTCTCTTTCGTGCAGTCACAGTAAGTACTTTTTTTAAATTTATATAAGGAAAGCCCTTTGAGAATCAAGTATTTTAATTATAATCATGTCCCATCACTGCACAGTTTCCCAATTGTCTTACATTGTAGCACTCGGACCACAATGCCCAGAATCCATCATCACTGCTTTTTTTCACCTACTTGGTACTTCAATGTTGTTTTTGGCTAAATTACAACCTTGTTGTCACGGCAGCCCTCGTACATAGCGTAGCTTTTACCAGAAATAGTTCCATTCTGTGGCTCATGTTGAACAGGTTGCAGGTTCACTCAAGGTTAATTCCGCTACCATCCAGACATTAAAACCTTCTCTTTGTCTTCCTTAAAGAAACATAGATCAGCATGCAGTGCACAGGGAAATTCCCTCCAAACTCTAACTGTATCCATGTTTTATCTTCCAAGTCGAGGCGGGTAAGTTTGGGGGTGGGGGTCTCTCCCCACAAACACATTATATGTTACTCAATCCTAAAACAAGAGATGAGGATAATGAAAATAAAATCAGATTCATCACTACGTATTCCAGTCAGGCCTTTCAGGTTCGCAAATTTTAAATAAGAATTGGCATATATTAAAAACTGATGCCACACTGGATAAATGTCTACATGAAACCCCCCAAATAACATTCAGAAGAGGGAAGTCACTTAAGGATGAATTGAGCAATAATGTGCCAGTCAAAACCACTAGAGAACTGAACAGGGCTATGTCAGGGTTTTCTTGCTGCATGCACTGCAAAGCTTGTGCATACAGCAAAAATTGCACTAAACTCAAGATTCCAAACTGCGATAGGGACTTTGAGATAAGAGGAAACTTTGACTGCAACACAGAGATGTGTGTTTATTGTTTAATTTGTCTGTGTAACAAATGGTATATTGGCAGCACAAAGAAAAAGGCAAAACTAAGCGTGCTAGAGCACAAAAGAGCACAAAAGAGCAATCAGGAATAATAACGAACTATATCCGGTTGCTCGCCATTTTAAGAGTTGCCATAATCAGAACGATAAACTCTTAGCCTTTGTGGTCTTGGATGCTATTAAACCTCAGACACGCGGGGTGATAGAGAACATCAGCTTAGAGTGTTGGAGTCTAAATTTATTATAGACTTCGAAACTTTAATGCCTATAGGCTTGAACTCCAGTGAAGAACTAGCAGTCCATTTGTGAAGAACAAGAAAAGTTGAAATAGAATAACAAACTTCTTGTATATAATTTGCTGAAAAGAATTTTAATTGTATATAGATTTGTGTATATTTTTTTTATCTTTTGCAACTACATGTGAGCACCATTTTGTTTGTATTTTCTAGGACCATGCAGTCTGTCGAAAATTCTTGAATTGATTAAAACCGCCAGGCAAGATCATCATTGTAATGCCCACTGGGGCGGGACTTTGAACAAATTAATGAATTATTGTATGCATATATTGTATTCTAGCCCAATCGAATAGTAATGTTAGATTGCATTGGTATTAGCAATTCGGTAATAGACGGAAGTACTAACAATGATGGGTTAACAGTGTGAAAGTATGTAAATTAATACTTTATGCATACATTGAGAACCAGCCCATTGGGGCGAGAGGGTAAAACATCTTGGTGATCACAAAAAAATTGCAAGATGGAGCCAAATCAAGGTTGTGAGAACGGCATAGTCCTATGTTGATTGTGACCACTGGGTGTATGTAAATGGGAAGAAACAGTGCAAACATTACCGTGACCAAGCCTTACGGCGAAACGCGTCGGCTTTTGCTAACCATTGTTGGTGAATAAAAGATTTTGAGCATCCTGGAGTGTCCCGACCTTTTTCTGTGCCCGGGAGGGTAGACAGGAAATTTGCTGTCACATATATATATATATATATATATATATATATATATATATATATATATATATATATATATATATATATATATATATATATATATATATATATATATATATATATATATATATATATATATATATATATATATATATATATATATATATATATATATATATATATATATATATATATATATATATATATATATATATATATATATATATATATATATATATATATATATATATATATATATATATATATATATATATATATATATGTATATATATATATATATATATATATGTATATATATATATAGTTAGGATTTTTTCCCTATGGGATTTTTGAAAATTCTATGTCTAATAACTTTGGCGTTTGTGGACGGAATCGGCTGAAATTTTCAGGAAAATGGCACATTTTGTTTCTGAGCAGCCCTTGAAAATTTGGGGGGGTTTTGTCAAGGGGGGGCCGAGAAAAAAGGGGGGTCCCAAAACACGTTTTTCCCATGTTAATTTCCATAGGGCGGTTGGACTCACTTTTAGCTCGAACGGCTGAATGGATTTGCACGAACCTTGGCAAAATTGTAGGGACTGTTAGCCCGATGTGCCTTTGCTAGGTCTCAATATATGTGCTCCAGTAGTTTTTGAGAAATTAACGTTTAAAACAAGATATATATCTGTAACAGCGCTCCAGGCTGCGCTCCGGTTCGCTTACTTTTCGCGAAACGGAACTTTGAGCGCAGAAAGCTGATTGGCTCTCCGGTGTCTGTCAACATTCTAAACAGTCCGGAGCGGCCGCCATCTTATCTCTCGGTAGGATCGAGAGAGAAGAAGAGGTGAAAAACGAAGGGGGAATTTAATGAAAGGGGGCAAGGTATACCCCTCTTGACCCCCTAGGAATGTTGTTGGGGTTATTAAAGGGTCCCGTGGGGAAAATAAAAAAAAAATGATTTTTCACAGTAGAAGCGCTTCACAGGCCGCGAACTGGGCCGCAAACTGGTAGCGAAACGGGAATTCGCCATTTTGTGCTTCGTTAATTAAATTACTAGGTATAAGGGGGTGCGGGAGACGTATCCTAATCCCCTATGTTTCCTGAGGGTGGCTGAGGAGGCTCATATATGTTGATACATCTCTTCCAGCGGCTGTGCGTGAGCTTTTTTTTTTTTGCTGCGTGACAGTCCGGAGCGGCCGCCATCTTATCTCTCGGTAGGATCGAGAGAGAAGAAGAGGTGAAAAACGAAGGGGGAATTTAATGAAAGGGGGCAAGGTATACCCCTCTTGACCTCCTAGGAATGTTGTTGGGGTTATTAAAGGGTCCCGTGGGGAAAATAAAAAAAAAATGATTTTTCACGGTAGAAGCGCTTCACGGGCCGCGAACTGGGCCGCAAACTGGTAGCGAAACGGGAATTCACCATTTTGTGCTTCGTGTTAATTAAATTACTAGGTATAAGAGGGTGCGGGAGACGTATCCTAATCCCCTATGTTTCCTGAGGGTGGCTGAGGAGGCTCATATATGTTGATACATCTCTTCCAGCGGCTGTGCGTGAGCTTTTTTTTTTTTTGCTGCGTGACGTCTGTTAACGTTCGATTCGATGGAAATCAGGAAGTGTTGACCGCCAATTTGTCACTGCAATAAAATATTTTGTTATAAATGAATCCTTATTGATAAACATTGTCTGCGCCATCTTGCCTTTTTTCCAATGCCACAATTTTGTCGTGCACGGCAGCCATTTTAGATGCCAGGCTGGTCCCAGGCTATCACCTACCCCTGCGGATGTAGTTTATGGCCCCAGCTGTAGAGAATCCAGACATGCCAACCCTCCCGATTCAGGCGTGAGACTACTGATTTCAGTGCTAGTCTCCCGCCTCCCGATTTCTGCAAGCAAAAACCCGGGGGCATATTACGAACAACTAGCGATAATTTTTGTCTCTAACTTGTTTAGAGACAAAAATTATCGCAGCTATTTACATAACTATTTTATACTTTTTATTGCCCGATCCGGCTAGCTCAATCGATCGAGCATGAAACTCATGCACTCTGATAGCAAGCGTTGCTACTGATGCTATGCGGACCAAAACTGGTTTTCAGTTTGTACATTTTTCTAGATTTTTCAATCCAAGGTTGGTTGACTTTGTAGAACGATGGCTTCAGATTTTCAACATACGGTGTGGTGGCGCGGACTGGGAGGGGGCGCTTCGCTCCTGCCCCCTCCCCAAGTAAGATTTTCATACGTGAAAGTACGTTAATGGTTTTGGTCCCTGAGTTGCTTCAATGTCACTGCCATTCTCAAATGGCATAAGTTCTGGATGTTGGGTGCCATAGTTCAGAGTCCTGAGCAGCGCTTGTAACACTGTCTGAAGCTTATTTCCACCTACTGCAGCTTCACTATTCTCAAAGTAAGTGAGTGTCGTTTGTGGACCTGACTGCATTTGAAAACAATGTGATATGAAACCTTCCTAAACAGCTTGACGGAGGCCCCCGAGGGGCGGTGTGATGGCCATGGACTCGGAGAAGACACTTGGCTCCGACCCCCTCCCCAAGTCTTATAGCACCGGTGTAGCCTGAGATCGCCCCCGACATAGGCGGCCGGCTCTCGGGGTCCGGCGGAACTTTTTGCCTTTTGATGACTCTTCTATTCTGGACCTTGTCCCACAATCCGTTTGACCTGAAGACACGCTGTAGTGGGGCGCCCCTTTACCGTTTCAGTTGCCATTCCGCCCGCTTTTGCTACACTGTGCCTCTTCCGCCATTCAGCTGTTTACCGCCCGCTCTTGCGACTACAGCGTCTCGCTCACCATGTAGTTGAGTTGCTCCCGCTCTTGCGGTGCAGCGATAGGCGGCTGCCACAGGACTCTCAAAATGGCGGCCGGCTCTTCGGTTTTGGGCCTGGTCCACTAAAATGGCCCTGGGACACCTTTGAACTCGGACGCTTCCCTGATAGGGCTTGGGTCCCATTCTCGAAAGCGTCCCCTCAGCCGTGAAGATTCTACAAAAGTCTTGGGGGCCCCCGACTCCCGCAAGCTTCTGGTGGGGAGCGGCTGCCATGTCTGCTCGTGGAATGGCCACGACGGAGCTACGAGATGGTAGTGCTCTCATGCTGACGCCAGCTTTAGTCTGAAACATCCAGAAACACTGTAGACTACCAATTCGATCAGTTCCGGTAGCGCCCCAACATGACCCGGAAGAGAAGAACTTGCCCTCCCCTCTTTGACTGATGGTTCTTGTTGCCTGTCCCCTCTGTTGTCATTTAACAGAACTTTTTGGTCTGCTGAAAGGGGTTGTGTTCCGAACGCTGGTTGGTGGAGACATTTTGACTATATTCTTGACCTACGTTGTCGCGTAATGCGTTAAATGACACGCCGCGTTAGCGCACCCGGAAGTGATCCGAGGCGCGGCGCGCAGCGCGTAACGTAATCATAACAGGTCATGTGACTTGTTAATAAAACTTTTCATTGGTTCATTTTACTTTTGTTATTTTAATGATGAAAAGCTTGGTCATATGACCTAAAAATTACGCTTTTTATTGTTTTCGAACATTATTTTTTTTTAAACATATGTTATAATATTCCAGGCTAATGTACTTTCCCGGAAAATTTACAACTGTCCTGCAAGTAAAATATATTCCTTTTTCGAGAAAAAGGGCGTTTCTTCGTTCCATGACGGAGCCGTTGAGTAAAAGAGACTCGGCCTGCTGTCTTAGTCGCCGATACGCCTGATTATCAGATTCTTATCGATCACTTTATGTTGCAGAAATGAAAAACACAACTGCCCTTGACCATTTATCTTTACTGCGTTCCTACATATTATACCTTTTATCCGTCATGTAATTGGACTGCTTTATTTCACTTGCCTTTTACTGATTCGAAAACAGTGACTAAAAGTAAAAACTTTACCAATGTAAATACTACTACCGTGTTTTGTTTTAAAAACCTTTATTGTGAAAATGTCAGTATACAAATACGGGCCTATAACCACGTGGGCCGGCCACGGAGCAAACTGAAATCGTATATGATGAGGAGACATTTACACTGTAGATGAACGTAACGAGCGGGCCATTAGGTTGGAAGAACTAAGGTGTCTAACAGTTGCGGAATCGGTGGACGTACATTTTGTAATTAAAATAAGACAGGGCCACTTACAATAAAATTTTCTAGATATACATTTGCGGGCAAGGAGTTACGAGTCCCATTTATACCGGCGCCATTTTGGGCGAGGCCGGGCAGGTCCAAGATATAGTCAAAATGTCTCCACCAACCATCGGCCAGACCAGAACCCCTTTCGGCCCTGTATGCTACAAGATGGTGTCTTCCATTCAGAAAATATTGTTGGCAGCATTTTGAAAGGAAACATAAACAGCCGTTCTCCTAGTGAGTCTCACATTGTTACATTTAGGAAGAATGTTGAAGAGTAGTATGTGGAAAATCTGAAGCCATTTTTCTACAAACTCTCAATCAGCCTTGGATGGAAAAAAAATCCTGAAGAATGTACAAACTGAAAACCAATTTTTGTCTGTATAGCATCAACAGCAACGCTTGAGTCAGCTTTGTGTCAAGCCGCCATTTTCATTCAATCAATAGCGTCCCCCTGCACACATTCAGGGACCTGGTTGTGTCTTCAGATGAAACGGATTGTAGGAAAAGAAGCAGAAAGGAAAAGGAAAAAAGTTCCGCCGGACCTCGGGAGCCGGCCGCCTATGTCATGTGCGACCTTTGGCCACACCAGGGCAATAGTGAAGCTGCAACAGGTGCAAATAAGCTTCAGACAGTCTTACAAGCACTGCTCAGAACTCTCAACTATGGCACTCAACATCCAGGACTTGCCATTCGGATCTTGGCGCCTTGTGCTGGTTCCGACCTATTCACACATCGGTCCACTACTGACATCACCTCATAAGCCAACGGGGCACCCCACGCCGACTTTCGGCGCAGCATTGTAGGATGGCCACACCAGTGCGGCAACTTGCTGGACACCACCTCGGTGCCATCCGGATCTCGGCGCGTTCGAGTCACTGTACCACAAAACTGACCGGAACTCAGCTGGACACGCCGTCTTTCGGCGCAGCATTGTAGGATGGCCACACCAGTGCGGCAACTTGCTGGACACCACCTCGGTGCCATCCGGATCTCGGCGCGTTCGAGTCACTGTACCGCAAGAGTGACCGCAACTCAGCTGGACACGCCGTCTTTCGGCGCAGCATTGTAGGATGGCCACACCAGTGCGGCAATTTGCTGGACACCACCTCGGTGCCATCCGGATCTCGACGCGTTGTGCTGCCTTCGGCCTATTCGCACATCGGTCCGCTACTGACGCCGCCTCACGTGCCAACGGATTTTCTACGCTTTTTGTAGCCCTATGCCGCATAACAGGTCATGTGACTTGTTTATAAAACTTTTCATTGGTTCATTTTACTTTTGGTTTCCTAAAGATGGAAGGCTTGGTCATATGACCTAAAAATAACACTTTTCATTGGTTTAGAACATTTTTTTTTCCCAAACGATGAAAGCCCCACCTTGTTTCTGGATCATTCAGACTGAAGCTGGCGTCAGCATGAGAGCACCACCATCTCGTGGCTCCGTCGTGGTCATTCCGCGAGCAATCATGGCAGCCGCTCCCCACCGGAAGCCTGCGGGAGTCGGGGGCCCCCAAGACTTTTGTAGAATCTTCACGGCTGAGGGGACGCTTTTCGAGAATGGAGCCCAAGCCCTAGCAGGCAAGCGTCCGAGTTCCAAGGTGTCCCAGGGCCATTTCAGTGGACCAGGCCCAAAACCGAAGAGCCGTCCGCCATTTTAAGAGTCATGTGGCAGCCGCCTATCGCTGCACTGCAAGAGTGGGAGCAACTCAACAACATGGTGAGCGAGACGCTGTAGCCGCAAGAGCGGGCGCAACTCAGCTGGATGGCCGCCACCTGGGGAGGCCCGTTCACGCCGCCTCCCCCACGCCCCCCCCCCCCCCGGGCCGCCCCACGCCAATTTTCGGAGCAGCATTGTAGGATACCAAAACCAGTGCGGCAGTTTACTGGACATCACCTGGGTGCCATCAACATCTCAGCGCGTTCTGCTGCCTTGGGACTATTCGCACAACAGACCGCTACTGACGAGGCCTCCCCCCGCACCACCCGGGACGCCCCACACCAATTTTCGGAGCAGCATTGTAGGATCCCAAAACCAGTGCGGCACCCAGGCGACATCACCTGGGTGCCGTCCAGAACTCTGCACGTTGTGCTGCCTTGGGACTATTCGCACAAAAGACAGCTTCTGACCATTGTTGCTTTTTTGGGTGAAAAATGTTTAAATGTTTTTACAGTTTTTGTTACGTTCATTATATTTAAAAGTTAATAAAGTTTTATAATCTTACTTTGTTGGAGTGTTATATATTTTTTTTAAAACGGGTGAATGGGGCCTTGAATCGGGTTATTGTCATGTGTGGGCTTTGGAAGTGTGCTTGGAAGTGTGCTGCTGCAGGATCGGACATTTCAAACTCAAATGCACGTTCTTTTTCTTACCTTTCCGAAGCATGGAGCGCAATAGCAGGCAGAGAAAGGGTGATGCACGTGTTGAACACTACCTGACCTGGCAAGTTGCTGGCAGTGCCCCCCCGCCCGCTCTTGAAAGAGGGCACACACACACCGCCGCCCCGAGTACTTCACAAATCTTTAAAAGACCATGCGCTTGTTCATGAGGCTTAAATGGTTTATCACCTCTTCTAGAACCCCTGCATCGACCCTCTGACGTTTCCTGGAAAAATTACCACGTAACACAATACCAAGCCCTGTCAGCTGAAACCACCGAGGAATCGTGGGGCATATTATCAAGGGGGTTTATCTCCGCTTTTTTGGCTTTAAAAGCCATGAAAGCGGAGATAAAATTATCTCCCTATTACCAAGCTGTCGCTAACACCAGTTAGTGACAGCTAAAAGGAGATAGCGACCATCTTGGGCCCCGCTTTGCATGTCAGTGATACTTATCACTAATGACATGCAAAGTGGGCGTGCCAAGATGTTAGCGACTGGAAACAGTCCCTAACATCGCTATCTCCTATTACCAACTTTTGGAGATATTCGCGCTAAGCGCGAATATCTCCAAAAGCTAACACCTGCCCTGAGCAGTTCTTAGTCATGTTATCCAATGGGAGGTGGATAACATGGCTAAGAGCATTTGCTCGATAATACATGAATATCGCTGACTTTTCTGCGATAATAGCAAGGTTTATCTGCGATAAAAATCGCCGATGTGCGGCGATAATTTTTGTCTCTAAACAAGTTAGAGACAAAAATTATCGCTAGTTGTTCGTAATATGCCCAGGGTTTTTGCTTGCAGAAATCGGGAGGCGGGAGACTAGCACTGAAATCAGTAGTCTCACGCCTGAATCGGGAGGGTTGGCATGTCTGGATTCTCTACAGCTGGGGCCATAAACTACATCCGCAGGGGTAGGTGATAGCCTGGGACCAGCCTGGCATCTAAAATGGCTGCCGTGCACGACAAAATTGTGGCATTGGAAAAAAGGCAAGATGGCGCAGACAATGTTTATCAATAAGGATTCATTTATAACAAAATATTTTATCGCAGTGACAAATTGGCGGTCAACACTTCCTGATTTCCATCGAATCGAACGTTAACAGACGTCACGCAGCAAAAAAAAAAAAAGCTCACGCACAGCCGCTGGAAGAGATGTATCAACATATATGAGCCTCCTCAGCCACCCTCAGGAAACATAGGGGATTAGGATACGTCTCCCGCACCCTCTTATACCTAGTAATTTAATTAAAACGAAGCACAAAATGGCGAATTCCCGTTTCGCTACCAGTTTGCGGCCCAGTTCGCGGCCCGTGAAGCGCTTCTACCGTGAAAAATCATTTTTTTTTTTATTTTCCCCACGGGACCCTTTAATAACCCCAACAACATTCCTAGGGGGTCAAGAGGGGTATACCTTGCCCCCTTTCATTAAATTCCCCCTTCGTTTTTCACCTCTTCTTCTCTCTCGATCCTACCGAGAGATAAGATGGCGGCCGCTCCAGACTGTTTAGAATGTTGACAGACACCGGAGAGCCAATCAGCTTTCTGCGCTCAAAGTTCTGTTTCGCGAAAAGTAAGCGAACCGGAGCGCAGCCTGGAGCGCTGTTACAGATATATATCTTGTTTTAAACGTTAATTTCTCAAAAACTACTGGAGCACATATATTGAGACCTAGCAAAGGCACATCGGGCTAACAGTCCCTACAATTTTGCCAAGTTTCGTGCAAATCCATTCAGCCGTTCGAGCTAAAAGTGAGTCCAACCGCCCTATGGAAATTAACATGGGAAAAACGTGTTTTGGGACCCCCCTTTTTTCTCGGCCCCCCCTTGACAAAACCCCCCCAATTTTCAAGGGCTGCTCAGAAATAAAACGTGCCATTTTCCTGAAAATTTCAGCCGATTCCGTCCACAAACGCCAAAGTTATTAGACATAGAATTTTCAAAAATCCCATAGGGAAAAAATCCTAACTATATATACCTACTGGCGATAGCCAGTAGGTAATATATATGTATATATTATATATATATGTATATATATATACATATATATATATATATTCACTGAAAAAAACATAGGTTTCACACCAGTTATAAGTAGCTGAACATTTTACTCATACAAAACCATTGAAATTCCCACGTTATAGTTAGTTGGACTCACTATAACTCTCGCGCCCGCAATCCACTGCTGATGATGTCACATATTACACCATTCATGACATGGTCAGTAACATCACTGATGACATCACTGATGACATCTCAAATAACATCACTGATGACATCACTGATGACATCTCAAATCCAGTGAAGTTGTGTTTCTGTAAAGTTAAAATACTTTTTACATATTGAAGAATGAGTGTATGTATGAGTGTCTGGATGAAGGATTTTGTAGGTGCGTGACTGACTGTATGAGTGAGTGATTAAATGTGTCTTACTGAATGCATGGGTTAGTGACTAAAGTGTCTGAATATGTGCATCATTATGTCTGTTGTTGTTGTGTAAGGTGCTGCATGTGTTGATCAGTAGCTATATGAGTGGCTATATGTGTTATTGATTGGTTGCCCAAGTATTTGTATGTGAGGGTGAATGTGTGTGGAGGTGGCTGGGAGGTGGGTGACACTGTGCATAGATGTGTGAGCAGTTGATTCCCTTGGTGTATGGGTTCAAGAGTGCATGTGGAAACAGCTGTATGGGCGGTTGACTGTGTGCATGGGTATGTTGGTGAGGGAATGGATATCTCAGTGCTACATGTTCAAGTAAGTACATATGTAAGACACAGTGCATGTGAGAGTTGGGATATATAAATGACTAAACATGACAGCCTGTGATTGCATAAGTGACAGTTTCTATCAATGTGTACTTGTATCAGTGATTGTAAAAGAGAGTAAGTATGTGTTAGTCTATGTTTAAATAAGTAAGGTTTTGTGTGTATAACTGTATAGATGAGGAAATGGGAGTGTGATTGATTCTTTGCATGACAGACTAGGTGTGTGAGTAACTCCATGGATGAGTGGCAGTGTGTGAGTGTCTGTATAGGTGTATGAGTGCATATGATAGTGTTGTATTGATGAGTGACTGTATGTAGGAGTGATTGTATGGGTGAATGAGTGGATGTGTGTATACACCTAGGAATCAGTGAGTGCGTATGTAGTAACTGGTATTGGTGTGTCAATAATTTCAGGAATGGTAGTTTGTATTTAATACTGGGTGTATCAAAGGTTAGATTAGAGTGTGAGGAGGTGCATCGTATTATCACATGGATGATGTCATCAGTGATGTCATCAGTGTTGTCATTTGAGATGTCATCAGTGATGTTACTGACCATGTCATGAATGATGTAATATGTGACATCATCAGCAGTGGATTGCGAGTGCGCGAGTTATAGTGAGTCCAACTAACTATAACGCTACAATTTCAATGGTTTTGTATGAGTAAAATGTTCAGCTAACTATAACTCGTGTGAAACCTATGGTTTTTTCAGTGAATTTCAAAGGTTTTTTAAATGCTAATTCCTAACTATAACGAGTGTGAAAACTATGTTTTTTTTAGTGAATTTCAAAGGTTTTTTAAATGCTAATTCCTAACTATAACGTTTGTGAAACCTATGGTTTTTTCAGTGAATTTCTAAGGTTTTTTAAAAGTTAATTCCTTGCAATTTTGAGTTTGTAAACTACGATTTTTAAAGTGAATTATTAAGTTTTTTTGTTGTTTTTTTATAACTATTAATTATTATATTTTTTATATATTTATTTTTTCTAAAATTAATTTTCCAAAGTATTTTTCATGTTTTTTTTAATCTTTTTACCCCGGAGCGCTCAAGGTGCGCGCACCGGTGAGTGCACCCGGTAGCGTAGCGAGAGCACTATTCCCACGTGCGGAAAAAAAAGTATGTATTTAAAGTAAATAACAATGCAAGACATTCAGTGGCATACTTATAAAAGTAGTATTTTTGATTTTAAATAACCATATTTTAACTTTAAACGCATTTCCCTAAATGTAACAAATCGTCATTTAGGCACGCCGCGTAAGCGCCCCCGGAAGCGCCTACGTACGTGCCGCGTAAGCGCCCCCGGAAGCGCTTCGGTGCACGCAGCGTAAGCGAGTCAAGTCATGTGACCTTAAAATAACACTTTTTATTGGATGTTAACAGTTTTTTTTTCGACTAATGAAAACCCCACCCATTTCCTTCACTATCACTTTCACTTTGGAGAGAGCAAGACCTATTATCTTCTTGTCTTCAATTCTTTCCAAAGATTGGCTGGAAGACCACCAAGCAGGAGTGATGAGTCTGATGGGTTTCTTGAGGAGGACCCTCCTCAGCCAAAGGTGAAGGAGCACTTCATATGGAAATTTTTTACAATTCCAGAAGGGGAGAAAAAGGTCAATACACCTAAAGTGGAGTGCAAGATTTGCCAAACTGTTCTTTCTCATGGTGACCGTACCAAAAAATATAGTTTTGGGAACTCCACGATGATTTGGGATGTTCAAAGGAGGCACCCCCAGAACTATGTCCGGGAGAGTGTCAGAGACCTGGCACGGAATGCCCCAAGAGATGGTGCTTCAACTTCCACCGGAGGACAAACATAATCGGGGAGAGGAAGATCAGTGGAGCTGATACCCAATATTCAGCCTGTTTTCAGTGACATCAACATAAGGTGTAAGCAGTGTAATGAACTGCTTTGTGTTGGAGAGCAGAGTATCCTCCTGATTGTTCGCAAAAGGGAAAAACACCGCTGCCCTCCCCAGCCCTAAATGTTCCCCTTTTTTTTGCTCCTGTTGAGCAGTTTGGCATTCCCTATTTTTGTTTTTGTTCTGATAAAAATACCAAAAAGAGCTATATTCTTTATATATTGTAGAGGAGTGAGTGAAGTGGTGCGCTCAGTGTGCGCGTACCGGTGAGCGTACATGGGAACGCACACAGCGCTTACCCCGCGTAAATTGCAACAAATAAAAACTTTTTTTGTCCTTCAGGGTCCTTCTAGGCCCCCCTCAGAAAACCTAGGGGGTCAGGGGTGTGTACCCTGCCCCCTTTTAAATATTTCCCCCTTTTTATTTTCACCTCTTGTGTCTCGATTCTTCTATTTTCTTTTATTTTCACCTCTTGAGTCTCGATTCTACCGAGACGCAAGATGGCGAACTCTCCGGACTGTTTAGAAGGTTGGCAGCCATCCGACAGCCAATCAGCTTTCCGCTCGCGCACTCCGGTAGTGCGCCGGGTGCGCTCCCCGGTACGCATACAGTGAGCGCTGGAAGCGCGCCTATAGATATATATGTGTTTTTGAAGTAAATTTTCAAAAAATCACCGGAGCAAATTTCACCAAATATAGCAAAGGCACATCTGCGTACCAGCCCCTACAATTTTGCAAAGTTTGGCGTGATTCCGTTCAGAGGTTCGGGCTGTAGCTGTGTCAGAACGTCCTATGGAAAATTGCATGGGGAACCACGTTTTGTGGACCCCCCTTTTTTCTCAGCCCCCACTTCACGAATCCCCCTTTCAGGGAAGAAGCGGAGCAGAGCTGGCAAAAATTTGGGAAAATTACACGCAAATTCCTCAACAGGCGCCAAAGTTATTCCCAATATAATGTTACGGATATCCTATGGTAGCTAGGTCCTAACTGCAACTACCTACTGGCGACCCCCACCCCCAAACTTACCTTAAAGGCATGGTAAATGCCTGCCTTGTAAAGACATACACTATGTAAATGAATACATGGAGAAAGAAATGTGTGGTGAAGGCACAACATGGTAAAATCCTTGTTGTAAAGGCTGTTTCCCATATAGAGGCTCCAGGAGGCAGGAGCTAAATCACTCCAGTTTGTTCAAATGCCCATGGACCCTTAGCACCTTTCCCAAAAATGTATAGGTGCTGCCCTCTGCCCCATCGTTTCTCTCCTCACCCACAGTGGCAGCTCCTCAACTAAGGACGGAGGAGCATCGCCTCACTGCTTTAGGAGCAGTGCAACAGAAAAATAAAATGATAATTACCTGGTTATTATGATTTTATTTTCCACCACAGGCTAGGTTAGGGAGGTGTGGTGATGTGTATAAAGGAATGCATCTATGTCATGGAATGCCTGTTTGTCACCACAGCAATCCCGACAAAGCAGTTGGTATCTGGCCCCTGTTGAGAAAGGCACATCTTCCTATTCTGTAAGTAAACATCTTTAGCCCTACATCAGTGTTCATCTCTACTTCAAGATTCTGGCAACTACTTGAACTCTAATGTGCGACATACTTCGCGGAAGAAACATGGGCCATCACAACTATTGAGGACTGCCAGCACAACCGCCGAAGACACCCTCTGAAATCCTTACCTCTCTCTATCCTGTCAGCGCTCATTTCAACAAGAAGAACTGCTGCTTTGACCCACTCTGCTTCGCTGTCTTTGCGGATTTCAGTCCAGACTTTGATTTTCGGGGGTGTCCAATCAGGTTTGCTAGAACTCAACGGCTCAAGATCCTGCACGAGTGCGGTTGCCTGGAGTGCCTGGCTGACGAGTCTTCATTTCCTGACACCTCATTGACGCAAAGCGATGTGCGTGCCCACGTACAGCAGCCATATTTTATTGGGCCGTTGCTGCTTTCAAAGCGCTGTCGCTGATGCGCACAGATGTTCAAAGGATGTTCAAAGACCGATACTTGCTTTTGAAGGCACCCGACACGGCACAGCAGCCATCGTCACAGTGCTTATCACCTTTCTCGCTGATGCGCACAGCTACTTAAAGGCAATTCTATTTTTCTTTTTAACAGCCATATTACAGTGTACAACTGCTTCCCAGTGCTCATTGTGCTCCTCGTTGATGCGCACAGCTGTAAACCTATTCTCTTGATATAGGGGTGAACATCACATTTTTCACTGACGCGCACAGCTATTATTGGAAAAGAACTACCATGGAAAGAAAACGCAACACAATTTCCAGACTTTCGTGGTAAAGCACTAGAGTTATAAATATCCTTTCACTTGTGAAAATATGAAAATAAACATAAAAAAGAAAAAAAATTCTTATTCCTAATCACACCATGCAGAGTGTACAACCACCACACCCTTTCTTACAAGACCCCGGTTAGACACCACTAGAATGGAACTTGTGGCTACGATTTTTCATAGCTTATACTTATGCGATTGACGGTCAAAAGATCAAACCTGAGAGACAAAAGAGTCTGATGTACTACTACTTGGGGGCTGAAGGACAAAACGTGTTTGATCACTTACCTGAGCATGTTCCTGCTAAAGAGGAAGATCTAGACGAATTTGACACAGCAGTAGCCCAACTCAAAAAGCATTTCATGAAGTCTGAAAATATGGTAGTCCATAGGTACACATTTTTCACTGGAACTCAACAACCCAATGAAACCATAGACACATACATTACAGCATTAACAATGTTGGCTGCTAAACGTGAGTTTTATTCCTTCATGGTAGAGTTAACCAGAGATCAATTAGCAGCTAGGAGGTTTTTTAAAAATACAAACAACGTCTTTTGGCTTGCAAAAATCCTTCACTAGATGATGTAATAGACATAGCCAAAAGCAATGAAGGCTCTTCTAGGGATGCATAGTTGCTGGAAGAATCTCTAGCCAAGACTACTGTTTTTGGAGCTGTAGGTAGTAGATCAGTCCCAAAAAGAGTCCCCATTTACATTAAACCGAAAGCCACATTTAAAACTAACAGAGCAAAAAATTCTTTTGGTCATTGCTTCAGATGTGGGTCCTCGTCTCATGTTTAATCTTTTAGGTTTTGTCCTGCACAGAGTCAACAAAGTAAAGAATGTGGAAAAAATTGGCATTTTTTCAGAGTCTGTAGGAGTGGTAAGAACAATAGTGTTTGTTGCGTTCTCAATGAGGAAAGTGATGTGAGTTTACAAGACAGCTACAAAACATGTCAAGAGTTACTTTTCAACTGGATGATGTCACGCACTGCGCAGATCATGATGTTGATGTCATCATCGATGGGCATGTTATCAAACTTCTAGTAGATACGGGTGCTCGCATCACCATAATTTCTCAAGAAAAATTTGATAAATCTTGGTCTGATAAAATGCTACTTCCCCAGATATCCTAACAGAATCATTTGAAGGGAGCAGAGTGGACTAAATTAGTTTCTTTTGGGCTGACATCAGTGTCCTAGGTGAATCAATCAAGAGGAAAGTTTACGTAGCCAGAAAGGGTATCATTGCTCTTGGATGCGTCCACCAAGCTGAAATTGCCATCACCATTAGACAATGCTTAGATAAACCTGTGTCTATTACTAAACATTGGTTAGGATCCATCTGTGATTACAAAGAAGCCTGGGTGAGGAAGTTTAGTAATGTCTCCCAAGACAAGTTAGGTAAAATTTCTGATTTCATTTACACTATTGAAGTTAAGCAAGATGCATCTCCAGTGAAACACAAAGTACTCAATATAGCTCTTAGTGTGAGAAAGGATCTTTCCACAATGCTGAGAGATATTTGAGCCCAGGGTATTATTGAAAAGAACGGTCCTACCCTGTGGTTATCTCCCATCATTTTAGCAAAGAATGTCAGGCGAACTTCATATGTGTGTGGACTTAAGAAGCGTCAACAGCTCCATATGGGTGGACAATTAACTTTTACCCAGAATTGAGAATTTAGTTATGAAAATTGGCCTGGCCAGTTGGTTTAGCAAGCTGGATTTCAGATTAGCCTACCACCAAGGTAAACTTGATGGATGATGTCGCCATTTAACTGCGTTTGTAACTCCAGGTGGGGTGTTTCAATTCTGCAGGATGCCTTTCGGCATAGCCTCCACAGCGACAGTCTTTCAAAGGTTAATGTCTGACATGTTTTCAGGTATAGCAAATGTTGCAATTTTCCAAGATGACATTTAAATTTTCTTAAACACCGAAGAGGAACACAACTGTACCTTAAATGATGTCCTCAGTATTTTGGGTAGAAGGGGTGAAACCTTGGGGGAAAATAAATGCACTCTAAAAACCAGGGAAATTGAATACCTTGGACTTGTGTTCTCAGATTGTGGATGCTCCAGCACCAAAAAACAATGCTTTTGACCAAGCTGGGTTTGTGACACCACAAAGACCAATTGTTGTCCTTCCTAGGTCTATGTGAATGTTATGCTAAATGTATGTGTAATTTTGCCAATGTCACAGAATGTTTCATAGTCTTGCTGAAAAAGGGGGCAGAGATTTTCTGGTTCAAACAATGTCAGAGTACATTTGAACATGTCAAACAACAACAAATATTCTCAGCACCTGCCCTGTAATCCTTTGTAGAAGGGATAAAAACAGTTCTCAGAGTGGATGCATGTAATTATGGGTTGGGAGCAGTACTGACGCAATTGAATGGTAATTGTGAGAGCACCATAGTCTTTGCCTCTAGGACTTTGCTTCAACCAGAACGCATATATTCCGTTATTGAAAAGGAATTGTTGACGTGTGTGTGGAATGTGTAGAAATTTCAAGCTTACCTGTGGGGAAGGCCTTTTGTTTTGTGAACTGATCATCGTCCCCTGGTCGATATTCATTCGGGAGAAAATTGGAACGTTATACTGCTAGAATTGCCAGGTTGTCTGCCAGACTACTGGAATTCTCGTTTTCGATAAAATACATACCTGGTGGTCGTAACAGTAGGGCGGATTGTCTTTCAAGGCTCCCCATTGAAGACTCTGGTGAGTACGAATGTGAGTCCGAAGTTGAGGAATGTTTTATGGCCCATCTTGGTGACGTTTGTATTTGCAAGAGTGATGAGGAATGTATAAAAGCTGTTGATGAAGATCAGGTGTTGAAAGAAGTCATACACTGGGTCTAGTCTGGTTGGCCAAAAGAGTTAAGTTTATCCAAGGGTTTGCAAGCGTTTTAGAAAGCCTTTGACAAATTATCTGTAGAAGTGAGTATGTTGATACGAGGTGGTAAAATGATCCCACCTTTGTGCTTTCACCAAAGAATTTTGGAACTGGCACATTCAGGTCACTTAGGTTCAACTGTGACTGAGAGGAATGTAAGGAAGGAATTTTGGTGCCCAAAGATGGATAGTGAAATTGAAGTGTTTTTGAGACGGTGCACCAAATGTGTTCTGAGGGACAAAGTCTTGAAGATCGATGGTTTGACTGACTCGATTACACCGTGCACAAGAAGACCATGGCAGCGCATAGGGGTGGACTTCCTGGGACCCTACCACATCCTACCCAATCATTTAAGAAATTTAATTTTCATGTTAGATCATTTGTCCAGGTGGGTTGAAGTGAAACCGGTTATCAAACCTACTAACAAGTGGTTATCAATTTTTTTCAGGAAGTCTTTATTAGAGAGGGAATACCTTGTGAAGTCTTAACTGATAATGGGGCTCAATTTACCTCAGTTGAGATGACATAATTTTTGGACAGGTGTGCCATCAAGCACATTAGGACACCCTTATATCATCCCCAAAACAACCGAAAAGTTGAGCACTTTAACAGAGTTTTGGTGAAGTGTGTTCAATCTACGTATGAATACAACATGAATGTGGGTGCGACTATTGAAGAATTAATTTGGTCTTAACGCACAACTCCACATGGGGTTACTGGGAAAAGTCTTTTTGAGCTGATGCATGGAAGAAAATCTTCAACTGGGATGTTTCCCTTTTGGATGGTCAAACTATTTGGCTCTAATGCTGATGCTTGTAAGAGTTGGATGTCTGTGCAACACAAGTCTGACTTGAACTTGACTAACATTGGTAAGAAAGATATTGGGAGAGAAAAAGTTAGCAAGGTGAAAGTAGGTGATTGGGTGCGTGTCAAAAATCCTAATTTTGTGAGAAAAGGGTTTTCGACATTTAGAGAGCAAAGGCAAGTGTGTGAATTGAGGAAAAATTCTGTCAGACTGACAGATGGAAGTTGGTGGAGAACTGCTTGCATCGCCCTGGATCCCAGCTACCATGGGGATGGTGGTTCACAGAGAAATGGACCTGGCCAGAATTCTAGGGGGACCACAAATGGTAATGCAAGAAGAAGTGTTTGCTTAAGGTATGCTCCCAAGAAACTGCAAGATGTTGTCTGCTGGTAAACCTTGCTGTTATTGTGCAGTGTCAAACCTTTTACTTTAAGCTTCTTTTGTGCAATGTTCATGCATATAGTTTTTTGTTATAAGGGACAAGGATGTTCCGTTAAGTGTATTGTTTCATCTTTTAGTAGTTGTAACTGCTATGTTTTTGAAATGGGGTAGAAGTGTGGTGATGTGTATAATGGAATGCAGCTATGTCATGGAATGCCTATTTGTCACCACTTGCATATAATGGGAAACCCAATCTACCCTTGAGGGCCTGGACAAATTCAAATGAACTGGTAAAAGTGCCTTCAAGGGATTTACTTACAATACTAACTTATATTGCTTTAGTGTATTATTGGCCACAACTTGCCAATTAATTTCTTTTCAGAACCTTTTATATAATATAATTCTAGAATTCTCAGGTGCTTATACAAAATAAGAAGCTGTGACCATATCACAACAAAGAAAAATATACATAAACACGGGTGTATATAAAAAGTAAGGGTATCTTTTAAAGTTTATAAAGGGTACTACAAATTAAGACACACAATGTAACAAGAGGAAAACAGATGCAGTTATTAAGTCCTTTAATGTCACAATTGTATACACTTTTTTTCTATCATGAATTGTTTTCCAGACAAAAGTGTTAAAGTTGACGTTTCGGTCTCTAAGCATTCGTCCATGAGACCATCTTCAGGACTATAGTGTATAAAACAGTTGACCCCTGAAAAATACATCAAGCGATCCAGAAGTTCAACACAATTTTTGTTATCGACTTCTATGTATGGGCAGAAGCAATCACTGTTCAGTAACTCTGCTGTATTTTATCTGAAGGATCGCCACGGATAAGGATGTCTGAATCCTGATACCTCTCGAATAGAGTCTCACAGTTAATTCTCCAAGGAGGATTCTCAATTATATAAATTGAATCTGATATTTCATAATTTACGGAGAGAATTAGCAGTCTTTCGTAGGATCTGCATCAACCTTGTCAAGGGCTGATCTCCTATTTATACTTTGTTTGGAGCGCGAAAGAGGACTTGGTTAATGCGCATCTGTAGCGATCTATCCTAAAGTGGTGAAGTATATTTCAGGGGTCAACTATTTTATACAATAGTCCTGAAGATGGTCTCATGGACGAATGCTTAGAGACCGAAACGTCGTCTTTAACACTTTTTTCTGGAAAACAATTCATGATAGAGAAAAAGTATATACAATTGTGACATTGAAGGACCTAAGACCTGCATCTGTTTTCCTCTTGTTACATTGTGTGTCTAAATTTGTAGAACCCTTTATGAACTTTAAAAGATAAAATTATTTTTCGTATACACCTGTGTTTATGTATATTTTTCTTTGCTGTGATATGGTCATGGGTTATTATTTTGTATAAGAAACTGAGAATTCTAGAATTATACTATATAAAGGGTTCTGAAAAGAAATTTATTGGCAAGTTGATGAAACACTCTTGCACCCAATAATACACTAAAGCAATATAACTTAGTATTGTAAATAAATCCCTTGAAGGCACATTTACCCGTATATTTGTCACCACGGCATTCCAGACATAGCAGTTGGTATCTGGCCCCTGTTGAGAGCGGTACATCTTCCTTCTCTGTAAATAAACATCTTTAGCCCTACATCGGTGTTCATCTCTAATTCAAGATAAATAAAATGTTAATAATATGGTTATTATGATTTTCTTTTTTTACCACAGGCTGGGTTAGGGAGGGGTTATGGGGGAGGAGCGGTTTGCCCACTCTTAGTGTGCATGACTCCTTGGCCGGTCCTCTCGGGCCGGACAAACAATCCTGCACACTTTGCAGCTTCTTCACCAGGCTTGCTTTACACAACCTGGTGAGGAACATGCAAAGCCTCTCAGTCCCCGTCTGAGTGCCGAACCACCACGCTCAGATCAATAACAACACTGCATTGTGGCATTATGATTGGCTATGGGGAAGGAGCCTGCGCCCGTCCTGCTTCTTTCTGCTAACAGAAACAGAGGAGAAGGCAGCTGAAGAGACTGAAGAGGAGAGACGGTCGACAACATGGTAAATGGATATTTCTTTGGCTCCCTGCCCCCCCCTCCCTGCCCTCCGCCACCCCCGCCCCCCGGCTGCTGCCACTTCCCAACCAACCCCTTGTCGCAGGTGAGCTTGGTTCACGCACAGCTTCAAAGAGGTCAGATGGGCACTGACTTTAGTTTTCTTTAAGACTTCACAAGACTAAGGTACAAGTGCCAAAGTTGGTCATGTGGGATTTAGGGGCAATCATGGCCTTATGTTGTGAAAGCCCAAGCGATTGTTCCAAACGACAGAGTGCCGGTGCTAGATCGTCTGAAAAGATCAGGGTTACTGGTTGGGGTCACAGCCAGAATGACTCAACCTTTCCTTTCCGAAAGGGGACCGAATTCTATTGGTTTATAATAGCTCCATGTAAAATATTCACTAACATTGCTATGTATGAACTGGATTGTCATTGCATGTCAGTGTCCCACTGGATAAAAATACCACGCTCCTCCGTGACAAATGCCTAAAGTATATTATTTAAAACCAACAGCTGTGAAGAACAACTAGAAACTGCAACAACAGCAGCCGCCCATGGACTGTCACTTTACAGGGTAATTAGAAGGTGGGATGGAAAGGGCGCAGTGTGCTTCGACAAAGATAGCAAGCGAAAGACAAAAGAAGGGAACAAAATAGCAACCAAATCAGTGTTATGAAAATCACTGTTTTTATTTGCCTTAAAGTTCACATTACCAATTAGAATTATTATGTTTGCGCCCAGCTGAGTATAATTCAGCAGGGCCCATCTCACTTTCATCCCCAGCAACCTCACCATAGGCGCTTAGGTCTTTGACATTCCCAAAAAAACAGCTGACATTGAAAAAAAATAAAATTAACCAGAGAACGAACAGAGTCGGGGTCTTCTCATCTTTTATAAATCTTATATTACATCACTTCATATTTGCAAAATAGTCTCGGCAACAAAACATCTATACAAATAGTTTTCTTTTTTTTTCTTTTTTGAAGCGTGTCCTGTTAAGTAAGTACTGAGCTGTAAATTCAGCGCACTGGAGCCCGGCACACGAGCACAGATCCTTCTCTTTGATTTTCGCTACTCTACGAGAGAGTGTGGCCCGAGTGAGCCAAACTTGTCCATCCTTGTGTTGTGGATAGCACAGTGTGGGCTACTGCTATATAACGAATTTGTTTGGTTTCAACAGCCAGCGATGACTTGCCACAGACCGTTCTTTACATTAATAGCAACAATCTTCAGAAAATGCCATATATTCAAGCACCTGAGCTTGTCATCTAAGATTCAGACGCATAGATTTGCGTCTCTGGGCCATTACCATAAGATTTTAAATGAGTGATTGGGTGACCAGAAGATATTGGAACTGTGTATTCATTCTTCTTGTGAGTTCAGTCTAGGAGCAGAGCTTTATGAGCAGTCTAGGTTGATGAGCAGAGTGGTAAATGCTCAGGGCTTGCCTGTAATAGACCTAAGGTTCATAGTCAACCGACTGCTCATGGGAGGAGAGAAAACATCAGCTTCTACAACGTAGAGATTGTATTGGGAAATATTTCTGATCAGTAAACTCGGCTATATCTCAGCAACATGAGCAGGAGAAGCCCAGACTGAATGGATACAGTGTGAACTACCATTACAAACACACCTGGATCCACTGCAGGACCTCGGTACATGTTAACCAGAGAGGGTATGAATGAATCTATGAGGCAAAGTCAATTTTTTCATTCAGCCTTCAAGAGATTATCAGCTGCTATCTCGCTCTTGGGTTGTCAGTTGGAAGAGAGAGGCAGAGGATCAGGGGATGTAACAGCCTATTTAATAAGCTGTGAAGGGATTGTGAATGTCTGGAAATCTATCAACCCAAAGAACATGGAAATGGCGAAAATTAATTGACATGGAGAAACCACTTGGGAAGGAAAATGGAATTGGGAAAACTGGATACTGCCTTTGTGCATCAAAAATGCAGAAAAGGAAGCATTTGTATGGTGTGAATTGGGGATAGTACTCCTGCATCTTATTCAGGGTCAACTTAAATAAATGGGAATAAAATTGGAATTAAATGAAAATATAATTATGGTATTTGGTGAACAGGCAATCATTTGTACTAATAGTCAATGGCTATCACCAAAGCAAAGCCAGGCCATGAAGCAGCCTAATGACTTGCATGAGGTACCATTCATGTGACAAATTTTGGTTGAGTTATCAGTCTGTTCATTAGCTAACCTAAAAGGAGTCTGTTAGTTTTGTAATACTTCTCCTTCAGTGTTTATTAAGCTCTAGTTTCTGCTCTAGCATTTTGAGGACTGCAGTGTTAACATGTTTACGGGCAAACTAAAGACTGAGCATCGCTAGCTGTTGTATATCCTTGTTCTAGCGCATCTAGGTTTCTAGGGTGACCTGCGACTCTAGTGAAGACTGCAATAAAATCTGGAGAATGCCCTTCCTCGGTGAGACAGGAGGCAGGAAGATGGGACTATGCTACGGCAACAGAGTTGGATCTCACATCAAGAAATAGAGAGCATAGTGCATGTAACATAGTACTCACTTAACAGGCCACAGAGTTTCAAGAACACAGTTTACTGTACAAGAATAAATCAATATTGAGTCACTGTTACAGGTCTAAATCTTACACTGTTACAATTACTATCCAAGAGAGAGAGGGCAAATGATGCTAGAAAGCACACAATTAGACACACCTCCACGTCCCAGTCAACAACTAAGAGCTCTTTAGCATCAGTTGAGATTGTAGAAAGCAGAGCACACTGCTGCTTAGCGGATTCACGATTTTTCCACATAGCATTTGACATATTTAACAGGTAGTACCTTTTACATTCAGAATGCAATGTTCTCTGTGTACAGTACAGGTGAGTACCACAACACCACCTTCCATTAACAAAACCACCTTTCATGTGACAGCTCCTAAATCAGACTGGGATAGCTGTCAATTTTTACCTAGTTTGAATCTCTGGGGAAAAAGGTTATAACTATTTTTCAGTTGGGGTGTATTCTTCTATACATTAATTGGTCATTGAACCAGGTGTGAAATTTCTTTAAAAAGAGTGATTTCTGATAGCAAAGTATTAATCAACAACTGTTTACTGATAACCGAGCAAGGAATGGAATTTCCCACATTACTGACGTGTTACATATGATCGGACTAGCTTTTGTACGAATCTTGAAGGATCCCTGTTTCATTGTCATTTGTTTATATCCCAAAAATACCTTGCAGAAGTTATACCTGCATTTGATCACCAGTTATAAGCCACAATGATGAAGTACGAAAATGTAGCTCCAGCTGTCAGTATCAGGAACGTAAATCTTACACATATGTGTGATCAGCAGAGACGTCAATAAAATTGCAAGCAAGTGTCATCACAAAAAGAATTATAATAATAATCTGTAACATCGACACAGGAGAGGAGTCGGTGATAGTTGATCATTTACTGTTGGTGGAGGACGAGCTGCAGTATATTTTCAATCACTGAGAATTTTGCAGATTACAAAATTGAAAGAATGTAGCTAACATCTTCAACACACTGAGCAGATTATCCAGAAAGGAGTCACTAAAGAATAACCCACTATGGCTATCTAACGAGGGCTATGTGTGAGAGAGATAATTTGGGGATCCTGATATTTGACTATTATGGAGATCTAATCACTGGCATGTGGAAATGAATCTGCAATAGAATAGCAACTTCAGAAGAGGCAACGGAAACACATTACCCAATGCAGAAATCTTACATACTTGGAAACAAATAACTGACTTAAGTTGTTACAGAAAGAACGATGATGGTTATTCTACCAGAATATTGTGTTTTCATGATCATCCTACAAAAATATCATAGCCAGAATATCAGCGCCCACAATATTTTGAAGGGTAATGTTGGACTTGCCCCTTTTTGCAGGGTCATCCCTAAACTTTTTGCCTTTCTCCTAGCCTTTTTTTCTGACATGGTGTTAGTGGTTTTAGGACTCTGGGCACTTTCGCACTGCTGTCCAATGTAAAGTATGTGTGCTCTCTGTGTTAAATATGGTAAGATTGGTACACAGGTAAATATAGACTTACTTTTCATAACTTCACAGCTTTGTACATTGAAAGCATAAATTCCGAGGACAGAATAAATTAATTTAACAATAATGGTCTAAAAGATTCTTTTGTGCTGTTTCTTCAGCGGCTTGATTAGAGTGCTGCGTTTTGCTACGAAAATATAAAACTGAGACCATTAACAACTACAATGTCCTGAAGGATACTCTATATAGGGAAGTAAAAAGGTACTAGTCTTCAATTTATGTAGATATGGAGTTAAAAGGAAATCTATACTTGCCATTGTATACTTCTCTTAATGAAATTGTGGTCAATTTTCTAGCTGCAATATTTTTCTACTCAATATTCTGATGGGAAACTCTATGATGGGCGCCTAAATTAAGGATATTAGAAAGGGAATCTATATGGTCTGTCATAAGAAAAAGTATGAGAGAGTAAGAAATTCTCATGATTACAAATGATTTTTGCATCACTCCCATTAAATTCAGTGAACTGATAGGTATCCTGTGATCATGATGATGTTAATTGGGGGGGAGACGGTCTTTACCAAATACTCCAATAAAGCTGTTGCCTGTCTGTTTCTGATCTTACTTTTGAAATAGAGGATATTTTGAATCTAACTACGAAACGTATGACAATACGCCTGCTGTTCTACAATTACAACTTTACTTCTGCAAAAACAAAAGCCAAAATTTCTACTGAACACCACACTGTAGGCCACACATGTTCAAGACAAATCACCAAAACCAAACATGATTTCGTACAACTTGTATAATTTAGCCGTCAACCTGAATGGCAGAACAAAACAAGGACAGACTTCTGAGAAGGCCTTGTGGAGCAACAAATGAAACCATAAAATCCAAGAATGGTATAAATCAATTACATGATAATTAAGTGCTTCTTCTGTGCTTGTACTTCACTTCAGGCATCAGCTTGGCTAAAGTGCCACACTGCTGTGTTTATGCTAAGAAGATGATACCACTTCAGGTATTGCAACAAGCCTGGTCTAAAGGTGAGGGGCTCTCATAACAAGCTGGAATCAAGAGATCAAAGCTCTCTGTTGTTAGGTGTTCTCGCTGATGTAGGACAGGCACTTCATCCCACCGACAAACACTTTACCTTTTTCTCCAGCGCCCACCACAGCCTATCACGTATTGACTACTTCCTTACACATCTGTCATCAGTGGGTAACTTTGGACAATGTAAAATCCTACCTAGAGGGATTTCGGATCACTCCCCGGTTTGGACGGAGTATACGCAATGGGAACACCAACCTCCCGCCACGCTAGTGATTAACCCATGGCTACTACGTAACCCAGACATTAGAGACGAACTCCGTACACAAACTGGGAATTATTTTACCCAAAATGTGGGTTCTGTGGATCCTGCACAAATAGTCTGGGAAGCCTTCAAAGTGATTGTCAAGGGCTTAGCCCGGTTATTTAAGACGGGTTACATTGCTAAACAACGTGAACTCTTGGTTAACGTGGAAACTGAACTCCTGGAACGGGAGCGAGAGCACTCGCAGAATCCCTCGTCCGACACTATCCATCGGCTTCTCCTGAAACAGGAGGAGTTCCAGATAAAAGCTAGGGAGCATGCAGTAGCCAAGCAGCGTGCGATACAAAATAGACTATACGAGCTTGGGGATAGGACAGGCAGGACATTGGCGTGGCTGGAGAGACGAGAGCGGGGCTCCAGATGGGTCCATGGGCTGACGAGCCTGGATGGGGACACAGTAACACACCCAAAGGAAGTGGAGGAATAATTTGCCAACCGTTTTGAGAGGTTATATTCCCCCTCTACAAGCTATACAGCGGACGACTCTCATCAACTCCTCAAAGACAGCAATGTTCCATGTCCCTTGGACACAGATAGGGACGCTATGGATGCAGACCTTTCAACTGAAGAAATTTGCAAGGCCCTGGGACAACTTAAATCGGGAAAGGCTATGGGACCTAATGGAGTGCCAGTGGAGTTTTCGAAGGCTACAACCTCCTTGACAGTGCTACATCTGAAAGTCATGTATGAAGAGATCTTAGAGGTGGGTCAACTACCCCTAGATCAGTGCCTGGCCACTATTGTAGTTATTTATAAACAAGGTAAACCGAAGGACGATTGCAGCTCAAATAGACCGATCTCACTAATAAATGTGGAGACGGAGATATTAGCAAAAGTCTTGGCAAATAGGTTAACATCAGTTATTACATCATTGGTTTATTCGGATCAGTACGGCTTTATGCCAGGGCAAACATGGCTCTCAACTTGCGTTGGGTACACAATGTGATGGCGGGAAGGCCATACATAGAGGAAGATGCAGCGATCCTTTCCCTTGACGCCTCCATGGCATTTGACTCCATAGAATGGCCATATCTATTCGAGGTGCTGCAAAGGGCAGGGCTAGGCCCCAAATATGTGGCCTGGGTGAGATTCCTATATAGTGGGGTATTGGGACAGGTGAAGGTTAACGGTTTTACTTCCGGAACGTTCCAACTCCACAGGGGCACGAGGCAGGGATGCCCGTTGTCCCTGCTGATCTTTGCCCTCGTACTGGAGCCTCTTGCGGCCTGGACACGAAGAGACGTGTGATGGTGCATGGCCTGCGCTGGGCAGATGAGGTAGAAGATAGATCGTATATTGCTCTACACAGACGATATCCTACTTTATCTGGCATCCCCATACAAATCAATTAGTGTTGTTTTGGATAAATTCACAAATTTTGGTAAATATTCGGGCTATGCAATTAATTGGCGCAAATCAGTCGTGTTCATGCTGAAAGGAGAGGTGCCACGCCTTCTGACACAATGTGCGATAATGGTAGCAGCTGATGGCTTTCGATACCTGGGTATCTTTATTACCTCGGACCCAGCCTGTTTCTATGATTCAAATTTGGCCCCGCCTCTGGCTAAACTGCGTGCAAAAGTGAAGCATTGGAGGACCCTGCCCCTAACGTTGGTGGGGAGAGCGGCGTTTTTTAAGATGTTGGCCCTTCCTCGTTTTCTTTATGTCCTCCAGAACTGCCCCCACAAAAAGTCCCAGATTCATACTTTAAAGCGGTCTAGGGTGAGACCACTACATTACTGTGGGATGGAAGAGCCCCTAGAATTGCTAGGCAAAAACTGACGAAAAGGCGGGTACGAAGGGGGCATAGCCCTTCCGGACCTGCAACGGTACTACTGGGCGTCGCAATTGGTAACTGTTAACCATTGGTTGTATTGCCCCCCGGATGACCCAGCATATGCCCTTGATAGATACCAGACTGACCGCTCGGGATATCTGGGAGCTCTCTACACCACAGATAAGAAAAATAAAGGGAAATTCTTTGGACCGACTAAACATACGTTGGACCCATCTCGACTAGGTTGGGCTGGCACTCTCTCGCTGGACACGCCATTGTGGTTTGCTCAGAAACTGGGAAGATTGGGGTACCATCCTGGATTTGATAAGTGGGACCTCGCAGGGATATCCACAGTGGGAGATCTGGTCAAAAAATGGGCGATATTAACCTTTAGCAAGCTCCAGGAAAAATACCAGCTAGCTCAGGGAGAAATATACAGATACTTACAAATCAAACATGTGTTACAAGCAGCCTTTCCGTCCCTTGCAGAAATACCAGAGTTGTCACCTCTAGAAGATTACCTACTTCATGGACCCCTCAGATCTAAGGCGATATCCCTAATTTATAAGAAAGTGAGCAATAACCTTCTGGATACCTGTGCGAAACTCAGGGAACGCTGGCAAGAGGATATGGGCCCTCTAGCGGACAAGGATTGGCAGACGGCACTTATGTCCCCACGTGAGGCAGCTATACCTCAGAGGTTCTGCCTGATCCAACTCAGAATACTCCACTAATCCTATATTACTGGGATAATGTTGGCCAAAATAGGGTCCAAACCTGATGACGGATGTGTAAAAGGCTGTGGTCAACAGGCCAAGTACTACCATACTCTATGGACATGCCTCAAGATGCACCCACTTTGGGACGGAGCCACAACTCACATGTTTAAGGACCTAAGAAAAGAAATAACACTAACTACCCAACTCGGGCTACTGAACATCTGGGAGGCCACTGACTTAACGGAGATCGAACAACTGTTCACAGCACCGGGGTACACGCTGGTGAAGAGGGAGGTGGCTAGGGGCTGGGGGGATAAAAACCCAACTTGTGTTACTCTATGGGTCAGGGAAATGGACAGATGCAAGTTGGCAGAGACAGAGGTCTATAAGGCGAGAGGCTGCCCGAAGAAATGGGACAGGAAATGGTCACACTGGAACAAACACAGAGGAGACCTGTGTATATCACCCACGGTTGAAATGGAGATGCGTAGGCAAGAGAGACTGGTAGGAGATGCGCCCTGAATAACCTTGAATGATGTTGAACTGGAATTTCCAATGGTAATATGCAATATGTTGTTCAATCATGTAATGTACTTCTGATTTTTCAATCAATCAATAAACAAAGTTTAAAAATAAAAATTAAAAAAATAAAAATAAAGTGTTTATAAATTAAGTAGCTAAATGTACAATTGAAAATGTTAGAACTTGCACATAGGTGTTCTACTACGAGTCTAGGTTTACATCTTTCTTTTTTTGAGTGAATCCAGCCCAGAATGTCCTGCACCCTGGTAGTCGTCGTTTGAGATGTAGATAGTAGGAACTGGGACTAGAGGCATACACCAGTTTGTAAGATTTAAGAAGAAAGAAATTAAAAATAATTGGTCGTCGACAGTAACTTGTGTTTGCCACCAGACAAAAGCATGAAGCAACTGGAACATGTTATTTTGACCTCTCTTGCGGGGCATAAATATTGCACCAACAGGGACAGGCAAATAGTAGAAATTATGTAAGAAACGCAAGGTTGCCTATTCTAGAAATGGTTTTCTCGTTAATACTATTGATACATATAGGGACTTTATGCCACAAATCAGTAACTGATTATTTAAATGAAAGATATAAAGAGAATAGAATGTGTTTACTTTCTGAATCTGTGCAACATTCACCTTGTTTTATCCAGTACTAATGCTTGCAATATTGCCTTTTCTCTGATTGAGGAACCTACATACTCTGGTTCTAATCTTGATTTGTATAAAGGTATAGGAATGGGCAAGAGAATTTAGAGGTGTTCTTTTTGTGACAGCAGTCCTTCTCATTAAGCACTGCCGTACCCACCCATCAAAGAATTAACACTATGGGCAGTGAGCAAACTTTACAAGCATGGCTGAAAACTAGAAGTTGCATAATTAGAGCTGGGCCTCCCCTTAGTAGAGAGGTTCATTATAATTCATCTGGCAGATTGATGATCACTGATATGTGAAGGAATCGATTAGAATAACATGACGTGTGTTAAATGTACAGACCAGGCCCCCAGAAAAGATGGGAACATTTGCTGTGTAATAACATGTCGCCGGTGTGGGGGGAAGCTAAAGATGAACTGACATTTTCCCCAACCATTCAGTGTATAGGATCAGCGAGGGATCTACTTCCTAGTGTAATAGGGTGGTTTGTACTGCAATACAAAATATAAAATTTAAGGATATTTTACAACTATGGCACAAACATAGTTACATACAAGGCTTGGAAAACTGGGAACGGATGCCCAGTTTCGGCCCTGCTTATCCGCGTTAAATCACTGTCCACTTACTCCACTGGTCACCACATGTGAATCTTACAATACTGGTCCTTATACAAAACCGAAACACTGGCAGAGAGAGAAAGAAAAATAATGACAATAGCAACCAGGAATCCACATACAATATGGAAGAACTTCCCACTGTCCAACAGATTGCTTGAAAGTGACAGTCATTACTAAGCTCAGCACAGCAGAGGGCTACTCACTTCTTCTATGATCCCTCAGCGCGTAACTAATTTGATATTTAGCACATTCTTTTACCTATATGTACTTCATAAAATAGACTTATTTACCTATACATGAATTACTGCAAACAGTCATTGTTTTGTAGGCCTATACATAACAATGTCAGTTTATGGGATAATATTTTAACACCTAACCCATCGCCCACAAAGTTTAATAAGCATCCACTTGTTTAAAATTCTTAACTTTGATTTGAGTTTTAAACGCAGAAAGGAATTCACTTTTAAAATATTAACTCAAAATATATCAAAATACTTTATGGCTGAGGTCTGCATTACCTCTAATTATATCATATCATATATCTCAAGACCTGGATCTTCAGATGACCCCAGCACTCAATGGAGCCGTTCCCGCCTAGCGCCTTGAGTACCTCGCGGGTAAGTAGCTGCACTTTACAAATCCCTGATTGAAATTGATTCAGTGATTATGATACTTTGATTCTCACGACTCCAGTGTTCTACTGAGGAAGGACCATTGCCGCTGCCAGTAAATTGGCACCAAAACTAGCGCAGAACAAACCACTGTGTGTCGATCTAAACATTCTTCACATGAAGTGCAAGAGCGTCGCTAGTACTGAGGTTTGAAAATCATTAGACGTATCTGTCCGTCCAGGGCGTGCCTGGTAAACTTCCGCCAGCCTGCCTGACTTCCTCATACAAATGACGCCAGCCTGCCTGACTTCCTCTTGCAAAATCAGGCCTGCAGCTGCTTACAAGGCCAAGATCTAGTTGAAAGTCAGAAATGGAAGAGGATTGTTGAGTCGCTTATTGACCTTGTCTCTGTTTTTATTTTATTTTTAATCGGACTCTCTCACACCAGTATAGTTTAGGTTTGCCGAAGGTGCCAGTAACATAACAATAAAAAAAAACGTGCAAACCCTACTCGGCTTTTTCTCCATCCTAGCCAAAATTCCAGAAAAGTTCAGGCCCTTTTTCTGTTTAGGAAAATAAATCTATTTTTCGTCAATCTAAGCATTCAGAGGAGATTCATTTTATAAATTGTTTGCCATAGTGCTGTGCCAACGACCAAGCAGCAGCAGCCATGTGTGGCACACGACTTGCTCTATAATTCCAACGCCTGGGGTGGTGATAACCAGAGATCCTCTACCATCAGTCCTTCGAACAGCACCTCATGAAGCACAGGCCTGGCTCCTCTGAAGGTAAGAGTAAGGTGTACACCGTCTAAATGAGGTGAAAACGTGGTATGTGACAAGCAGCTTATTATTAATGGGACAGGGCTCTTTAAACCGAGAATTCTGAAGAAGCTGCTTTTCAAGAGCACAAAACTAATAGCCAGATTTAGTTTGATCACAGGATGGGGTTAGGAGATTGTCATTTCTTGATTCTGAACTATTATACTGCTCGAACGAAAAGAAAACCGCAATACTTCAAATAACTTTGGATGCCAACATCCACAGCAACTTAATAAAAAAAAACACAAAAAAGGAGGTTACAGACTCAGAGATTCACTTTGATGAGGAAGGCAGTGTTAGGAGTTCGGAGACATGATGAGTGGGAGTGTTCTGTGCACAGCGGTTCTAACCTCAAATACCTCTAGCTTTCAAAACAGCGCTAAGAGGGACAAGGAAAAAACTTTTCAGATACGCAGTTAAAGTGCCGAGATAATTCCGTCTGATCTGCTTCCCTCGGGCCCTCCTACCTGGGAGGGGGTCCAATCTCAGTGCGGATCTGGCAGCTCAGAGACCAAGATGCTGATTCAGCCAAGTGCATGTGCGGCAGAAGCCACACCTCGCAGGATATGAGGACCTCAATGAACACTCACGTGCTCTGTTGAGTCCCCTGCCTGTTGGGGCACTTAATTAACAAGCAAAGTAGGTGGAATGTTACAAACTATCGCTTAGCCAGCAAGACTTTCTCTGTACCTTGCCCAACGTCCTCGCCTATAGGTTTCTCTCTCTAAACCATGAACTTCTCAACTGGGAGTAAAGAACTGGGCGCGTGCCCTGGGGTGACCAAGCTTGACAGATGCCCCCATGCCACGCGGAAGAGAGGAAAGTGTCCGAAGGCTGGTTTATACCAGTGCAGTCCGACTGTCCGTCAGTCCCATACTTGTGGTGCTGCTCTTCCTCCTGAGGGTGGGAGTGGCAACAGTGCTGAAGCCGTCGCTGGGGCATCCATGTTGCAAGAGAATGTCCACGCACTCCTGGCTTCCGGCTTGCTTGGCGTGATACAGTGCTGTGTGTCCAAAGGCGTCTCGAGCCTTTATGTCAGCGCCATACTGCAAAATGAAAAATGGAGAAAGGACAGTGAGTTAAGTTGGTTATATTTCAGGACTGTAATGGTTACCTAATGATATTCTAAAGGGCTACAGTTGATAATTTATAGATGGTTTATAGTGGATCAAAATTCACCTATTGGGTGTGTAGACATTGGACTATATATGTCTACAGAAACAAATAAGGGAAAGTCTACTGGTAAAATAAAAATTGAGGCATAATAGAAATGGGAACCAGCAACTGCTCCCAGGATGCAAATGACATTTTCTCCAAGGATTCTCTCAGTGGCTATCTGGAAACCCATATGCAAGTAACTAGTTACAGTTTCTGTTGGACCCAGTCAGCTCGAACTTTCACAAGGTTATACAAATCAAATAATTATAACTTCACTGACATGCCTTTGGGCTTTGCTCTGCCTAAGAGATAGAGCTCCAATCTCTGGTCTACAGCACTGGCATTCATAGAACCCCTTTGGTCAGAACTCCTTTCAGAGGGCCATGGGGAAAGCAGGAGTTACTGGTCTCAACCATAGGGGTTAAGGCCTTTTACTCATGTAGATACAGAATGCAGCAAGGAGGGACAAAGGGGCTCTAACTACCCCCTAAACCATCTCCATTTTTATAGTTTTTTTAATCCTATCCAAGGAACCCAAGATTAAAGATTTTTTAAACATATTCTTGAGGTAGGTTTATACTTTTCCTATCATAGTCTGTCTATATTTGTTGTACTTCATGGATCCCAACACATATGTTTGTATTGTCTTCCCCCTCCCTTTGCTCCATCCCAGGGGTTGGTCTGCGCAATGATGTCCTAGCAGCCCTATGATGAAGCATGCCACGATCTAGTGGGTGAGGGCAGTTTTAAAGAACTTTTTGCTTTTTCCAGAGGGGGTTTGTCTCTATATACACTTACCTCTTCCGCCTTTTCCTCATTTTGCATAAATTGAAGTGTTAGTCATACACAGGCTCAAGACTCAAAAAGCCTCAAAGTGTGCAAGGTATTTGATTGTCCAGCCAAATACTTGCTTATATGAAAAAAGTAGTATTTTAAAGTGATCGCATAAAACATAGAATTGAAACACTAAGTAATCCCCAAAGCCTCTTAAGGTCAGTGTGCGAGCGCTGTCCAGTGTGGAATCCCCGATCCCCTCTGTCCCATCTAGTGGGGCTGGTGTTTCGCTTTAAGATGCAATGCTAATCGCATTCAGGTGGTAAGTTTGTTCAAGTACCAAGCAAGTCCTACGGCATGGAACAATCTTACCGTACCTGATGGCAGCTGGCAATCCCAGGATGCCGGGTGCTCCCTCAAGAGCTCCAGTGTCACAATAATGAGGGCCCGCCACGTCTTGCGGTCTTTCCCCATTAATGAGCTGGCTTCTTCAGTCATCAGAGGGCCTACGTTATTGTTGGATGTCCTCAACTGGTACCTTTGGCGATCTGTAAGTGTTCCACGTGGCTTACTCGGCAAAACGAACCAGGGCAATGGCCCTGGCCCGTGGTAGTGCCCTTCCTGGTCACACAGTGTGTCACCAATCTCGGCCCACACACAGGCCATAAGCTTGTCTTCACAGTGGCTCGCTTCCTGGTAACATGGGAGTAGCTGGCTGTCAGAGCCTGTTTAGAGGGCCAGGGGGCAAGCAGGGGCTACTGGGCCCAGCCGTGGAGCTTGAGGCCTTTTACTCATGATGTGCAGGGATTTCACTTACTATGGGTCTTGAGCTACTGGGCCAAGTACCTCTTTTGAACTTGACTCTCAGTGGTAGCCAGGTCAAGTAGTCTAAGGTTTCTCAGTGGGAGGTAGACAAAGGGGGTGAACACAGCCCTCACAACTCAAAATACGCACAGCACTGAATGACTGTGGTGGTAATGCTCCTTTTTAGATAAAAGCAAAGTAAATGGCTACATTTGCAAACAATACCCACTGTCCCCTGAGGTCAGTGCTCTAGTGTTTCATAGGCAGATCCCTGAGTCCCACTCCCCTTTAGCTAACAGTAGTATTTTTTCTCCATTCACTAAAGATGACATTCTGATTACGCTCCACTCATAGTCTGAGTCTCAGAAGTCCAACTCTGAATCTTGATTAAAGTCAAAAGTGTTTCAGCATCGCAGCGCTATCTGACAAGCAAGCTTCCTGGGGTCGCCTGGCCTGAAATAAAGTTGCACATGGACAAGCAGGATTTGAACAACTGGAGTCTCTGTGCACTTCTCCTTCTTGTAAGTCTTTCAAATGCAGCTCAGGAGGGCAGCAGTCGGATGTCCCCGAGGTCTTCACACCGGTATCTGCAGTTGTTGGGGTTTTTTCAACGCTCCTTGATGCTTGGTAAGTTCCTCAGGTTTGTTTCCATGAATTAGTGGATGGGGTGGAGGAGCACGAAGATCCTCATGCTGGTCCTCAGTCACGGCTTGGGCCCGCCCGGGTCTCCAAGGCGGCCTCCTTCCTCTGTGGATGGTCTCCACCAGACCACTCGACTTGCTTTGTCCTGGTGCCCGTTTCTCCTCTGTGCACAGCTAAGGCTCGATTGGCACTGCAGCAAACTTCATGGTGCCCCCACCTGGCATACAGGATGTCTGGCTTGGTACTGCACAAGGGCAATGCTTCGCTCGGTGCAGCAATGGTCATGGCTCACATCACAGCGGCCCTCCTGTGGTATACAGGGTTCATCGACTTTTCCCTGCACACAGGCAATGACCTGAGCAGTCCGGCAGCTGTCTCTTCACATCTTGCTATGGGATCCACTCGCCATTATCCCTCCACCGGAACTCGCTCCCTCCAATGCTCTCCTCTCCGTCATGGGGCACAATGGTCTAGGCAAACAGGCATGCACTGGTGTTCCCAGTCCTGGTCACAGGCATGTCTTCCAGAGCTTCTCCTCCTTGCACAGCCCAACTGGCTTCTTGACAGGTGATAATTTTTGGGGTCTCAAGCTTCTCTTCTTATAGTCCATTTCCAGACACCAAATGTGATTCAGAGTCTGTGAAGTTTATGTTGGAGGTCTGCTTCTTTTTGAAGAGCCCTCTCCTCTGTTCTCCTTTCTTTCCGAAAGCAGTATGTCATAGCAGGAGCAACTCCAAATCAGAAAGCCCCACACCCAGGCCATTGGAGTGACTATATGTTCACATCTGGATTTCAGCCACAGTGATATAGGTATCATAAGGTTCCTTCAGGACATCAGGCATACTCTTTGTGATTCTCATATCGGCTCCATCTCCTGAGAAGTGCGCAGGCCACTTCCCAGTGACCTCTCTCCGAATCAAAGAGCACCCTTTAAATTGTTTGAAGCTCTGGGCTCTCCTTTCCTCCAGTGTATCCCACCCAGCTTACAGAAATACATCAATACCCAAATCTGTCATGTCCATCCATTCAGCCTGGATCTACTAAAATGAAACCCAGAGTATTCCATGTTTTGTGTCCTTCACAGGTGCACATACAACCAGCACATGCATACAGCAACACACACTGCACAGCACATTATCCCTGTATTTTATGAATGGCACACATACACCCAGCACTTGCATTCCACACAGGCCCTGTGCAGCACTACACACAAAACCAATGTAGGCAACAAATGGCACACAACAGTGGAGCTTTAAATGAGTGAGCCTGTAGGCTCACTCCACTGACATAGGTAAAAAGGAGCTGTTCACTCTTCCCAATCACTACATGGTATGCAGCCACCACCCTGCTCATGTTTATTAACTCCTGGCAAAGGCAGTAGCCATTCACCACTGTGAGGATAGCATTTTGGACACCCCTATCTGCGCAAAAAGACCACAGTCTGTGATAAAGGCCTATATCATGACACACACACAAGCATGATCTGTGTTCGCCCATTGGGGCACTGAGGGCAGGGGTGAATATTTATCACCATGCAAAGGACTTTTCTGTCCTAACACCGACCTTGGCACCTACAAGGAGGCGGGCGCCCTTCACTGTGGAGCACTTTCTGTTGACACAGGAGTCACCAACTTTGGCACTCACACGGGCGATGTCTGCACTTCAGGGTGGTCCCCTCCACGGTGACACAGGGGGCCACTGACTTTGGAAAGTTCAGATGGGCATCGCGCTTCTGCAGAGGTCCCACTGTAGTCACCGGGTTCCACTCTCCAGGATCCCTGCTGTGCCTTGCTCCCTGCCAACGCTCTCCTGCTCCTTGGTAGGCAGGCAGGCTGAAGACTGGTGCCGTAGGCTCCAGGTAAGTGGTCTTCACTTCCTGGGTGATGACCCCTTAACCAGCAGGCAGAGTAGCAGACTTCAGTTCATAGTCTTGGTTCCAGCAGCTAGAAGTCCTAGTGATCTTCTTTCTGCTGATGAACAGCGCTGTTGAGCACTTTGTGGATCTCATGTCCCCACCTTTATGTTCCAACTCCAGACACAAATGTGATTAGTGTCTGATCCTTTGAAATTGGGTGTCCGCTTCTCTGAAGTGCTCTTCTCTGCACTAGCCTTTGTCTAAAGGACATTCTGCCACAGCAGGACTGGCTTCAATTCTGATTGACACACAACACAGGTCAAGGGAGTAACCACGGATCACACCTGGCTGTCAGCCTTTACTGAAATATACCCCATGAAGGTGCAAAGGCCTAAGCCTTCCTCCCTATCATATTCTCTTGCCCACAATGCCACTCATATCAGTCCCACTATCTCCTTGACCACGAACCATGCCCCACTGATGAGTAATGCTTCCTGGAATCAAAGAGACCTTTGATGTGCACAGAGGATGCTCTGATCCCCTTCCTTCAGTGTGTGCTCCCACCCCAGCCCTCATGAATGTCAGCAATATATACCTATGGTCAGGGGGTTTCAGTGCTCTCCTCTTTTAGCCTCTCCACACTCTTTAGTTCTAAAATGGAGCCTACAGGCCTCCATGTTATGTATCATACATAGGCAAACTCACATTCCAGCATGCATACACAAATACCATGTGCTGCCCGGCGCCACACAAAATCCATGCAGGTCAAGGGTGAGTTAAGTACATAGCCACAGAACTTTACATGAGTGGGCCAGCAAGCACCACTCCTGTGATACAGCTAAAAAGACCTGCTCGCTCTACTGTTTACTATGAAACATAAAACAGTGATCGTGTCACTTAACTCCTGGTGGGGGCAATAACCCTCTACCCTTCACAAGGTTAGCGCTTGGTCTGCTCCTCCAGGTCCAACAAGACCCCATTACCATGCGACAGGCCTAAGTCATGGCGCACATGCATCATCCCTGTCCACCATGTCCAAAAATAATTACTAGGGGTTCAGATATCCATGCTATTGGGGCACGTAGGCTCAAGGTAAGTGGTCTTCACTTCCTGGGTGATGACCCCTTAACCCGCAGGCAGAGTAACAGAGGGTGCATTTCCCTCATTATGCCGATGCTCACACATCTATGCACAGAGTCACACACCTCCCAGCCACCCATACACACACTCAGTCTCCCATACAAATACTTGGGCAACCAATCAATAACCCATATAGCCACTCATATAGCTACTGACCAACACATGCAGCAGCTTACACAACAACAGACATACTGATGCACACATTCAGAGAGTTTAGTCACTAACCCATGCATTCAGTAAGACAAAATTAATCACTCACTCATACAGTCAGTCACGCACCTACTAAATCCTTCATCCAGACACTTATACATCCACTCATTCTTCAATATGTAAAACATATTTAAACTTTACAGAAACATACAGTCACTCGATGATGTCATCAGTGATGTCATCAGTGATGTCATTTGAGATGTCATCAGTGATGTCATCAGTGATGTCACTGACCATGTCATAAATGATGTAATATGTGACATCATCATCAGTGGATTGCGGGTGCGCGAAATATAGTTAGTACAACTATCTATATAGGAACAATTTCAATAGTTTTTTAAATGCTAATTCCTAACTATATAAGGACTGAAACCTATGTTTTTTCAGTGATTTTCAAAGGTTTTTTATATGTTAATTCTTAACTATATAAGGCCTGAAACCTATGGTTTTTTCAGTGAATTTCCAAGGTTTTTTAAATGCTAATTCCTAACTATATAAGGCCTGAAACCTATGTTTTTTTCAGTGTATTTGCAAGGTTTTTGAAATGCTAATTCTAGTAGCGGGTAACGTTTAAATATGTTAATATCCTTGTGGGACCACCTGAGCAGCCCTAGGGGGTCAGGGTGCTTCTACCCTGCCCCCTTTTTGCATTCTACATGTTTGTTTTTCTGCTTCTTTTGTGCCTCGGTCTTCCTAGCACAAGATGAATGCCAACACTTCCTGGTTAGAAGTGTTGACAGCCAATGAGCATGCTGCTTTCCTGTGAAAGGTATGCTGATTGGCTGCCACTGTCTGTCAACACTCCAAACCAGGAAGTGTTGGCAGCCATCTTGTGCCTCGGTAAAACCACGGCACAAGAAAGCAGTGAAAAAAAGGTGCACAACATGCAAAGGGTGCAGGGTAGAAGCACCCTGACCCCCTAAGCCTGCTCAGGGGGTCCCACAAGGCGCCCCAGGCCCAAAAAAATTGTTTTTTTCTTCGGAAAATCACGGGGGTACGCGCACCGTACAGAGTACAGTAAGCTTACAGTAAGTTACTGTAAGCTTACGGTACTCTGTACGGTGCACATACCCGCGATTTTCCGAAGAATTATTATTATTTTTTTGGGCCTGGGGGGGGCCTTGTGGGACCCCCTGAGCAGGCCTAGGGGGTCAGGGTGCTTCTACCCTGCCCCCTTTTTGAGCTCTACACGTTTGTTTTTCTGCTTTCCTGTGCCTCAGTCTATTGAGGCACAAGATGGCTGCCAACAATTTCTGTTTTGGAGTGTTCACAGACAGTGGCAGCCAATCAGCATGCAGCTCATACTCGGGAAGGTACAGAGTACGGTAAGCTTACGTGCACTCACGGTGTCCCACTCAAAGATATATAATTTGGGAAAATTCAATTTTCTCAACAACTACTGGAGCGATTTTCACCAAATATAAAAAAGGCACTATTGCATACCAGTCCCTACCATTTTGCCAAGGTTGGTGTAATTCCATTCAACCGTTCGGGCTGTAGCCGTGTCTAAAGGTCCTATGGAAAATTGCATTGGGCTACATTTCACATTCAATTTTTTCAATAACTACTGGAGGGATTTACACCAAACATACAAAAGGCACTGCTGCATACCAGTCCCTACCATTTTGCCAAATCTGGTGTAATTCCGTTCAGCCGTTCGAGCTGTAGCCTTGTCAGAATGTCCATATGGAAATTAACATGGGGAAAACATGTTTTGAGACCCCCTTTTTTCTCGACCCCCGCTTGACGAATCCCCCCGAAACTTTCAGGGAAGGAGTGGAGCGCAGCAAGGCAAATTTAAGGAAAATTACAGGCAGATCCCTCAATCGGCGCCAAAGTTATTCCCAATAGAATGTTCGGAATTTCCTATGGTAACTAGGTCCTAACTATATATACCTACTGGCGACCGCCAGTAGGTAATACATATATATATATATATATATCTCCAACAAACCACTCCACTCCTGAGTAATTCAGAGGACACAGCGGAGAATTTCAAGGAGCTCTTTAATCACAGGCTTTAGGCATAATGCATTTCGGCGTACAACGCCTTCCTCAGATGCCGCTTGCATGGGGTTCCACTTTTGCCCTCCTGAAAAACAATCACAGGCTCTCCCATTGGTGGAAATTCAGGCGGGCCTGGTGTTAGACACTACTGGTACCAGCATGCACTGTTCCGGTAAGTACCTTCAAGGGGGCAAAATTATGCTTGTGGTGAGCGCCGTTGTGCCTGAAGCAGGAGGGGGCACAATGTTTGCTGAGTGGCCCCAAAATTCCAGTGTCATGAACTCCTCAAGTCCCCAGACGCCCCAACCCCCGTTGCAGCGCAGACATGGCCACAAAACAGCAATGAAGTCATCCTGCTTTCCCGTGTAGTTCACGGACTGCCAATGCATGAGATATATATATCCAGAAAAAAACACCTTCTCCAAGGACAAAGTGTAGAGGCCACAGCAGGGGAACAAGTGGAAACATCTTTATTCCTTCACACAGGTAAGAAGTAGTCATGCATCACCCACTTTCGGCGAATGCATTTCGGCGTATTCTGTTGCCTTCATCAGCGCCAGGGGTGTGAATGAATCAGGAGATGGGCGTGCATCCCAGATAAAGTATCTTGCCCTCTCCCGATTGGTCGTGCATTATTCCGCCCCCCGAAAGGTGAATACCTATCGCATGCATCCCTAGCAGGTCGCTCCTGGAACTGTGCCTACCAGTCCCAGCATGCAATATTCGTGTTCTTGTCCGGTGGATGCTGCGTGGGGCGGACTAGCACTGCATGGATAGGAAACCCTCCAAATCTGATGCTCCTGGAATTCGCTGTCTCCTCCAGTCCCCAACCGTTTCACCCTGCATACTATGGGGATCCATTAGACGGGGGCAAGGATGAGAATCGTACCACGCCTGATGTGAAGCCAAATGGCCTCAGCACCGCCCCATCTCTTCCCGGGCTAGCAGGTGGGCTCTGGTAATTCCGGTAACCCAGATCCAAAAAGTCCACCGAAGTAGAAGCCAGTAGACCAGAGCCTACTTAACGAAACGGGAGCCTCTATGCGCGATACTGGAACCCGCGCTGTAGGAAATCCAGAAAAAAAACACCTTCTCCAAGGACAAAGTGTAGAGGCCACAGCAGGGGAACAAGTGGAAACATCTTTTTTCGTTCACACAGGTAAGAAGTAGTCCCGCATCACCCACTTTCGGCGAATGCATTTCGGCGTATTCTGTTGCCTTCATCAGAGCCACGGGTGTGAATGAATTAGGAGATGGGCGTGCATCCCAGATAAAGTATCTTGCCCTCTCCTGATTGGTCATGCATTATTCCGCCCCCGAAAGGTGAATACCTATCGCATCCATCCCTAGCAGGTCGCTCCTGGAACTGCGCCTACCAGTCCCAGGAGCTAAATAAAGTAGTTCCGGCAAAACTAAGTGTATTTTTGCACAATTGAGTGGCTACTTCCTTTAGTACATCAGATTAGATGATCTTACAGGTCAAGAACCAAGAAACAACTAAAGAATACATACCTATTCTGTGTTTCTAAATTTGCTGATGGGGAGTTTATCTTTACGTCTAGCATGAATGGCCACAGCACTATCTAGAGAATAATTCAAGAACATGAGCCCTGAAGTGTTGTGGAAACTGTTATCCCTCCACTTGGGGATCACATACCCAAATAAGCAGCTGCGTGATGACAACGTGTGGCAGTTGGCATGCCACGTGCAAGGTGGAACGCTTGTCTTTGTCTCCAGTGCTGAGGTTGATCTGCTCCTTTGCGCTGTGAGCCAGCAGCAGCAGGACAGTCACCACGTCTTTCTCCAGCACTGCCTTGTACAGCTGATTTCCCAGTGGAACATCTGAGTTCTTAAGCGGTGCAAGGAAAAGTCGTTGTTCATACTTGGCACGGATCCAGGATTCCCTCTCTTCTCTGAAATTGAATAAAAAGAATACACTTTAAACAAAAGTAGTGCATACGGTCCAGCAAAAAGCAAACATCTAAAAAAAATAAGTTGAATCTTTACTTTTTAAAACTCTTTTTATTGGTATTCAAACAAAGTCATAGGAAATAAAAAATAAAGAAGAGGAAAGCATTTCTAGCACACCAAAGGTCATGCACCCGCATATAGTATTGCAGCATAAAAGGTATATGGTTTAGCCTCCTTCCAGCCCTTCATCCCTTTCATTTTTAAAAAGTATAATTATAAATTGATACATGTTATATCGGCCATATAGGGGGCTTAATATAGTGGGGGCCTATCATTTGTGCCAGCAAGCAGTCCAGTTGTCAAAGTCTTCAGTTCGTTTCTTGTATGTTCTCCAAGGTTTCATATGTGGTTCATCTGCTGTAGCTCATTCCAGCAAGGCTTGTTTCCACTGATAGACTTTTGGTCCAATCGGGCTGACCAAAAGCTATTTGCGCTTTCAAAAGGCTGTGTCCAATGATCTTTGTCTTATTTTCATTGTGTAAGTTTTCTTTATGGGAAATATTCCCAACAAAGATTGATCTTGTGAGTAATGACCCTGTCGCTGCACAGAGACTCTCTACCCACTCTATCACAAATCTCATCTACTTTGGAGCAGTTCTACACCATTTGGATACAGTCAGCCCTTGTTAATCTACACCTCCCTCCTGAAAGCAGATGTCTTATCTGGCTAGATTAATGCTAGGCTTTGGGTAATGTATGTTGTATGTACATAGTGAAAGTGAGTCTGGTCAAATCATGCACTGGAAGAAATGTTTTGACTTGTTCACAGGTTTTCCTACAGACAGAGTCTGTCAAGGGGCCTGGGCATATCGGTGGCCACCTTTCTCTGGCATTTTCAGCATCCCTTTTCCCATCTAGTCTTAGTGCTAGGTAGAGATTAGAAATTAATCTCCTACCAGATTCAGGTTTTTCCAGCATTTTATTTGTTTCTGGGGTCAACTCCTGAGGTATGTGCCAATCTGGTAAACTGAATTAATTGACAAGAACCCACTGCAAACGTTTCATATGCCTTATTAAATCTCAGAAACCTTTTGCTTAGGTAAAAGTCTCCCACATTTTGATAGCCACTTCTCCCCATTTTACTGTGGATATGTACTGGATTTACTGCCCGATTCATCAAAGAAAATTGCGCTTGCAAAGGGCCAGATTCTGAGAATCTGGCCCTTTGCGAGTGCGATTTTTGCATTTGGGATTCAGCATCCCAAATGCAAAAATCTCTAATTGCGATCTCGCAATTTTGCGAGGAATTACATTTAAGGAATCTCTATTTGAGATTCCTTAAATGCAATTCATCATCCAATTTTATTTTGCGAATTCGCAATTTCTGGCCGCAATTTACCGTGAGGTCAGACCTCGTGGTAAATTGCGAAAACTCAGAAAAATGCATTTAAATGCATTTTTCTGAGTTGCATGTTACACACACACATGTCCTTTGGACATGTGTGTGTGCAACACCTGTGTAAAATTTCATTTGAGGGGTGCTACAGGGTGTCCTTTGGACACCCCTGGCACCCTTCAAATCGCTATCTTATTTGCGATTAGCAAATTGCTAATCGCAAATAAGGAATACTCCCCATTCATTCTTATGGGCCTTTCGGCCCATAGGAATGAATGGCGAGTTATTCCTTATTTGCGATTAGCAATTTGCTAATCGCAAATAAGGAATATGTAGGAATCGCATTTCTTTATGCAATTCCTACATGAATCCCGTTTTGCGAGTCCTTAATAGTGATTCGCTATGAATCGCTATTAGGGGCTCGCAAAACGGGAGAATGAAGAATCAGGCTGTTAGTCTCTAAAAGACTTAATGGACTAAGAGAGAATATCAGACGCACATGGAGTTTTTCAAATCTCTCAACTTAACATAAATATTTGCATTAAGAAGAAATGCCACTTTTTTTAATTGAGAGTGAGGCAAGATGGTGACCGGCTGGACAGCACCTTCGTGATGCTCCGCTGAGAATCTCCTGCAAACATTGAATTCTACCTTTTAACAAGAGAAAAAACCATACCGCGAATATTTGCCTTCATTATGCCACAGAAATGCCGCACCAGGTTTCTGGTGTTGGTGGTGATTTGACAGCAACCGGAGGGCGAGAGGCATCCGTCGGACCGTGAGGACTTGGTGCGGGCTCCGACATCCAGGATCGACTCTTCCCTGCGCATCACAAGGACAGACCTGCGAGAGCAGAGCAGGCGGCACCGGACAGAGAGGATCGTCGAGACGCGCAAAGCACGCGAAGGATTCTACTGCTGGCAACCTGTGCTGAGGAAAGCTCAAGGGATCGGAGCTCTCGTGGACACCCCCCCCCCCCAAAGGGCATAACAGGGAGAGGGTGCACAAGCGGGGGCACCTTAATCGGCACTCCAAACTACACTTTAAAGCCCGAAGAGCGCAGAGGAGAAATCGGGAGCAGACCGCGTCGAGACATCGGCAGATCGAGCAGGCAGTTTTTCGGTCTAATTCTCCAGTGGTGCAGCACAAACGGATCCTCCAGGACCTACAAGTAAGCATGGCTAACAGGGGGGGCGCGGCGCTGAAGTAAAAACCACAATGAATATTATTCAGGGTAACACGACCCTGGCATCTCAGCGCCAAAAAAAGCCCGAATTGAATGGGGTCAAGGACAGAAATGGAAGCGCCAAAAGTGGGGGGAAATCAGAAGTGCCAGAAGGCCCGGAAAAAAATGATCCGGCTGCCATTCCTTTGGTTAGGAAAACACCTGCACGCTTAATTAAAGAGAAAGGCAGTACCCAACCGCTAATTACAAGCAGCTTTGATTCAGTGGCAGGCTCGAGTGGAGAGCCAAGCAACCCTAATATAACTGAGAGACATGAGAGACATGAGAACGACACAGTGGCGGCCACCAAATCAAAAAAGGGGGAGAATACAGGACACCTTACATCTGGCCTTGCCAACACACCTCTACAACTTGACCCCCCTACCCCCCCTGTTCTGGCCACAATTTGTGAGACAGCACCCTGTGCTCCGCTAGCCAGTACGCCCTTGGATAACAGAAGCAGTATCTCGAATAGGCCTCTATCATGGGATCAACCGAATGACACGGGGAAGGAATGCCTTGCCAAATCAAATGCCACGCAGCAAGAACGCAGACCAAAGACACCTGAGAGCCAAGATCAATTTTATTCACTTACAGATGACTCTGAACTTACGGATGAGAGTATCTCTCTGTCTAGCGGCGAGGAGGAAAAGCAGTGGTGCAACAGCTCTTACTCTGAGGCCCAGAACCACAAACAACACGCCCAAAAAATACAGAAGAAAAAGAAGAGGGGCCAACACAGGAGGATAAATGATTTCTCTGACAAGGAGGACACTGAGCTCAAAAGGGACTACAATGATACTCCTCTGATGATCTGCGCCAATTCCTCTGGACCCATCAGGGACGACCGAAATCCTTTCAACACTGGCCGCGCCGTTGAGGAGGCACAAAAGAGCGAGCCTGCGTTAGTAGATATGCTAAAATCAAAAAAGGACTTTCAGGCGGAGGACAAATCAGACAGCTGCAGATCTCGACTGGCAGCTAAAAAAATTGCAAGGAGCGGTCAGAAAGGTGGGCAAGACCTGTAGCGAAATCGCAGACCGTATGACTGTGGTGGAAGAAAGGACTGAACATTTGGAATAGGATGTCACAGCACTTAAGGCAAAAATGGAGGAGCATGAGGGGGCGATAAAAGATTACTTATGGAAAATGGAGGAGCAGGAAAATCGACAAAGGAGGAACAACCTGCGCTTCCTAGGGATTCCGGAAGGTGTCGAGAAGGATGATCCCAGAAAATTCATGGTCTCTTTCCTAAGGGGAGCATTCCCCGAGTTACAAACCTGGGACTGGGACAAAGAAATTCAAAGATCACACAGATTTCCTCTAACCCCAGGGAAACATAACACATCAAATCTGTCACACCCCCGTGCAATGCAATTGTTTTTTGGAAACTTTCTGCTCCGGCCAGCCCTGTATGATCTTGCTAGGCCTAAAAATAAGAGAACCTTCAAAGGAATTGCGTTCTTTACAAGGCCTGATTTTGCACACGCCACCGTGGAGTGCAGGTGGAGACTGAGACAGCTGTTCGACCCCTTGCAAAAACTTGGAGCTACAGTAGACCTTCAGAACCCAGCAAGATTGAAAATTGTTTACCAGGGGAACACACATAGTTTTATTTCAGAAATACAGGCCAAACAGTATCTAGATGACCTTTCGGGTCATATGCAAAAAATTCAGATAATGGAAGACAGGGATGTTATCAACTAATTGTGTGGGCTTGAGCTAGTGGGGCGCTGTGGAAAACAAACTAAAAGAACAATAGGACGGGGGATTATGCACTTTTTGGTTTTATGGTCTTTGGTTTTTTTTTCTCTTTCTTCTTTAAAGCACCAAATGCAGGGGGATAGTCTCAGCGGACTCACTGGGGTATTGCATGACGGACGCCACAACCCTGGCCCCCGGTGGCCAGGGAACCTCTAGTGTAGGTGGAGGGTGGGGGTGGCAGGGGGGAGGGAAGGGGGGGTGGAGTGGGGGTCAGGCAGGAATCTAAGACAGATTTGAATCTAGAACAATTCAAGCAGGGATATTGGTGCACATTGAAGTGTCACAGACAGGCCAAAAATGGGGGCGGTGGCAGATATAAAGGTTATGGATTGGGTGAACGGAAGCTTAAAAAATAGGGGGTTTAAAGGTGGTATCATTAAATATTTGCAGGTTAAATGATATAAAAAAGCGGCAAAATGTCTCTATAGGTCTACAATCAATGAGTGCGAATATAGTCTGCCTGCAGGAAACCCATACAGAGGGCTCTCAAACATTTCTCTTAATAACTCTGGGGTATAAATTGGTGTGTGCAACAACACAAGGGGCGCAGGTACGGGGGTGGCTATTCTAGCCAAAGGTACAGGTCATAACTTTTCCTGCAGTAAGACAGATAAATATGGGCGATGGGCAATTACAGAGTGCCAGGATGGGCAGGGGCAAAAAATAACGATCTGTGCCATCTATGGTAACAACAGTGATGACCCCTCCATTTTTAATGATATCTCTAATGAGCTTTCACACTGGCCGCTACCACTGGTGATTTGTGGGGATTTTAATATAAACCTCCCTTGTGATTGGTCTATTAAGGATGATTGATCGTACAAAGGTCGCAAACCCAAGGTGTTTAAGGCAATAAAACATCTGTGCTGTACGCATGGGCTTATAGATGGGTGGCAAAGCTCTAATTTTAACGATCCTGGTTATACCTTCTTTTCCAATCCTCATCGTACACATTTTAGAATAGATTGTTTTTGCTGTCTAACTCACTGAAAAGTAAGAGCAAAGTTAACAAGCTTCCCAGAGTCCTATCGGATCACAACCCCCTAGTATGCTCAGTTGATACAGGTCAAAAATAGGTTACACCTAGATCATGGACATTCGAGAAATCCCTGCTATCTGATCACACGTATTGTACACATATGCGGGAATGGATTCCTAGCTTTTTAAAAGACAACTTGGGAAGTGTCTCTATCGATGTAATGTGGGATGCTCTAAAGGCAGGGATTCGCGGGGAAACACTGCAATTCTCGTTAAAGGCAAACAGTACTGCTAAAAAAAAGATGAGCGAGTTACAGGAGGGACTTAGACAAGCCGAGAAAGGATTAATACGGGCCACTAGTGGGGATCAAGGGGCAGAGGAAGTTGAGAGAAAACAGAACCAAGTGGCCATTGCAAGGGCAGCTATTACAGATATCTTTACCGCCAAAGCTGTAGAAAAAGCCAGAGCAAATAGCGAGATGGTATATGAGGTTAATGAATCGGTTGGCCACCAACTAGCAGTTCGTATGCGTCAACAGGTGTCAGCTAATGTGATTCGTGAGATAGTAGATCCAGAGAAAGGCCAAGTTACCGACCCAGAGCTTATTAGAGAAGCGTTTTTGCTATTTTATAGCTCTCTCTATACAGAGGAGGGGGGAGGAAACATCGAAGAGATACAAGAGTATCTAGATAATGACAGCCCTGTTAGGTTCTGTGAATCAGATCAAGCAATTTTAGAAGAAAGCCCCAACGTAGAGGAAATAGTAACAACAATTAAAAATTTACCGAAAGGGAAAGCAACGGGGTTGGACAGTTTACCATCTGAATTTTTTTAGTTTTTTTAGACCAACTGAAAGACACATTACCAGAGGTATTTAGACATATCTTTAAAGGGGGACATCCCCCCAACTCTTGGTCCCGATCTAAATAGTAATATTTCCCCCAAAAAATAAACCACCATATCAATTAGGTTCTTATAGACCCATCACCCTTATAAACGCAGATTCAAAAATATATTCTAAACTATTAGCAAATCGTATTGCTCCCATCATCCACAAGGTTATTGCTAACTACCAACACGGCTTTGTGCCGGGAAGATCAACGGTTAACCATATCCATAGAGTAATCACATTATTCGATTATTCAAAAAATTGCAGGAGACCCTATGGCGCTGGTGCTTCTAGATGCCGAGAAGGCCTTTGATAGGGTCTCCTGGCAGTTTTTATGGTCTGCCATGAATCAGGTAGGCATTCCTCGAGGGTACTTCCAAGCAATACAACAGCTATATGTAAACCCTTTGGCTATGGTATATGTGAACGGTAGTCTTACCAAGGAATTTCGTATAACTCGAGGAACTAGGCAGGGGTGCCCATGCTTCCCCCTGCTTTTTGCTCTATATCTTGACCCGTTTATTCAGAGACTAGAAAGGAACCGAGAGATAGAGCCAATTATATCACAGGAATATGCCACTAAGACCTTGGCTTACGCCGACGATATAGCTACTGTTACCACCAATCCATAAGTAGCTATGATCGCTATTACTAGGGAGGCTATAAAATTTGGTAAAATATCAGGATATGCACTCAACCAGGGAAATACTCAGATAGTAGTGAATGAGAAAATTGAGCTAGAAGACCCTCGGGTGATAAACAACGCAACCTATTTAGGGATATCTATCACCTCCAAACTATGAGGCCTGGTGGAATCTAATGTAAAGCCAATTCTGGATTCTATGAAAAAAGATCTGCGCAGGCTTGATAACTTACACCTTTCCTTAATAGGTAGGGCCAACACCCTGAAGATGGCCTTCTTTCCTAAGATTCTCTATCTATTTAGAGCCATCTGTTTGGAATTTCCCGACCACTGCCTTAAAACTATGGAACGTACATTCTCCAGCTTCATGTGGGCTTACGCTCAACCTCGGAGAGCCTATACATTTCTTACTCTACCAAAGGACAGGGGCGGGCTTGCCCTTCCAAATTTAAAAGCTTATTATTGGGCCACTGCTACAAATTGGAAGGGATGAGGGGAGCCCCAGGAATGGCCAGTCGTCTATATACCAACTAATTATAGGTAATCAAAATATAGGATATCTTTGGCGTCATCTCTATGATAATTATCATAAGAGAGTTCAATTCAAGACATTACTTAGAGGATATAAGACTTTGAAAACAATCAGAAGAATGATGGGCATTGGAAGTGTTTCATATTATACCCTCTTTAAAGATAACCTTGATCTGCCAGATATATTTAGAGACAACTGCATGAAGAAATGGGAGGCGGCTGGGATAACACATTTTGGGAGTATGGGCTCCTCCACAGGGCTGCTATCGTTTGAAGAACTAAGAGAGAAATTTCAGATAGATAGGCGGGATTTCTTTAAATATCTTCAAATCCGTGACTACATTAATAGAAGTGCTGCGGGAGGGATTATCGCCAAGAAATATGAACTAGCTGAAAAACTAGCCTACAGCAAGAAAAACACCATGGAAAGAATATATGCTCTTGTAAATTTAATATTCCCCGATGATTTAGAAAAAAACGCCCAAAAATGGCATGGGAAAATACGTATATCCCCAGAAGAGTTTAATAAACCCTATGAAATGTCCCAAACGTGCCTTATGTCTACCAAATTGCAGGCTCAATTTTATAAAACGTGTTTTATGTTATACTATACACCGGATAAAATTGCCAAGTGGGGATCCGGTAAAGGGACCTGCTGCCCTAGATGTCAAATTTTTAAAGCTGACTGTGTACATATCTTCGCTACCTGCAACGGTTTGATTTTTTTGAAACATGAGATTGAGAGATTTTTATCTACTGTATTAAAAAAAACTATCCTTTTAGGGGCCACAGATCCTAGCTTCTCTGGGGTAGGTGCAGAATTTATGTTTATTGCCATGGCTGTCCTAAGGATCTGTATAACCTCAGCATGGCTGGATCCGATGGCACCTTCATTCCAACAATGGCTAGCGAGGCTATTGACTACCTATAAGCTTGAAATTGCTATTTATAAGGAGAAGGGCAAGAGAAGACGTAAGCAGGAGATGAAAATCTGGGCCCGCTATTGGATTGGTGTCAGTGTCAATATATATAGTAGTGTTTAGGTGATATGATATCGTTGGCACTATTTTAATTTTTAATTGTTCATATCGTTAGCCTGCTTAGATAAAATGGGTGATAGCGGCTCAAACTCCATGGATGTAGCCTCTAGTACTTGCTAAGACTTGCTAAGACATCTCAATGCGCAATGTTACAGAGAATGTTTTTTATCACAGGGCACGTAAGCAACACCATTGACACGAGAGTGAAAATAATAAGGAGGATAGAAGTTTGTGGACTTCATATTTAGTAAAAAGGTAACTGTCCTGTTCCATAATATCACAACGGAGGTTCTTTACAGCCTACATTAGATAATACTGGTATACTGTGAGTGATTAAGACGATGCAACCTTTTTTATCTGTAGGATTGACGATTTTTCATCATATATATATATGTATACCATGTGGCCTACGCTACATAGGCAGCACCATCAAGGAACTCAAACTGAGGATCCTGGAACATCAATGGGCAATCGAGAAAGTAGACATCGCGTATCCGGTTGCCCGGCACTTTGCAGAAGAACATAATAAAGACCGCACTAAACTCCGATTCTTTGATTGGACATTGTCCCACCCAATGTAAGAGGAGGTGACCGGTATAGGAGACTCCGTAGACTGGAATCTAGATATATTGTAGACCTGTCTACTAAACATCCGGGAGGACTGAATAGTGGCGAAGAATTGTCATGTCATCTGGGAAAGTAAGACCACAGTAATGACAAATTCCCTCTTTGAGGCCTGTCCTGCAAACTGTCTACCTAGGAACAACCTGTATATAGTGTATATATTGTATTTCTGAAACACTAAAGCTTTCATCATTCAATGTTGGAATGAACTAGAGAATATACCTGTGTATGAATTAACCTTCCTTTCAAACCCTTCTTGTTTTAATCTTTTCCTAAACTCTTCTAGTTTTCTTTCTTTGCTTGAACTATATTCTAACCCTTTTGTTTTTGTTTTTTGTCTTTGACTCTCCTTTCTTTCTTCTTCTCTTTTCTTTCTAACCCCTCTGCATATCCTGACGTGCTACGGAAGAGATGTTATTATGTAGATATGTATATGATAAATTTGTGTATATACGAACAGGAATTGCCAATATGAGACTATGATCTGATGGGAAATGTTTTTCCATATTGGGTACTCTATTGTGGGGGTCACAAAACTATAGTGAAAATTAACCCTGAGTAGCCCTATGATGAGATGTAGCATCCCTATGAGCTTTTCTTGCTTTTTTAGTTTCTTGGCCTTTCTGATTAATTTGGATATACTACAGATGTATGCCACACGTCATGACTTACCCCCTCCTCCTTTCCCCCTCCTCCCACACCCCCCCCTTCTTTCCTCCCCTTTATTCTTTTTTAGGATGGTTATCCCGCGGATAGAGTAAATTTTTGATAAATTTTTGATAAATTTCTGATATATTCTGGATGAATATTTCTAAGAAATGAATCCTCCTCATGCCTAATTTTGACGAATCTCTATGATAATTCTCTTAATGAATTTCGTATGAAATGTTATATTACTCTTACTCTGTGTTTCTGGGCCGTTATTGTTTATTTGATTATTTGTTTGTATGTATGGCATTGTACAATTTAACATAGGACACTAGCTGATCCACTGCTTTATTTTAATGTGAGAATATACGGATGTATTAGACCATATCCCTGATTGGATAGAACACCTTTCCAAGATGGCGCCCATTGTGGCACACAGGGGTGAAGTCCTATGTTTATGTGAATGCTCACCTACTTTCACATTTAATGGGATGTTTGTAAACGACAAGTGACACACTGACGAAGGCTAACGCCGAAACGCATCTGTGCTTTTTGTTCCCAAAAGATTAAATCACCTGGACAAACTTTTAGTCTATGAGTGCTGCCTCTTTCTTGCTAAACTGAGGGTTTTTCGAGCGTCATATATGTATATATATATATATATATATATATATATATATATATATATATATATATATATATATATATATATATATCCCCTTTGGAACCAACTCTAATAAAATTCAACATAGGTTTCTTGTAAATGTGCCAGTCCTCTTGCAGTGGTAAAACAATGACAAGACTGCCAAGAAACTGTACAGTGTATGTTGCGTTTTTTAAATGCCTTTCACATCACATCACATCACATCACAGACTATGGACAATACCAAACCAGTTCAGAAGCAGTGGTGGTTGCGAGAAGACACACTGCAAAAGAAATGAGTGGCCTTGATAACAATGTTTCGGGACTCTGCGGGCAGGTAAAAAAAGAACACAAAATGGAGGAGGACTGATATTAAGGGGACCTATACAAGGCAAAAAATTGAATATTTAAGGATTAGACCACTAGCTATGGCACTTAAGCGCTTTTAATTTCAGATTGATGTGCACATGTGATCTGATGGAGACATCTAGCCACAGATTCCTTACTTTAGAATCCTACCCCAGGCGCGATACTGGATCTGGAATCCTTTTCCACAGCACATCTGCACGCTGGAAGAGGGCGCCGCTTAACTACGTATCGACATTACTACACAATGTGACATTGACGGAGTCCATATAAACCCCTCACAGACAAGCTGACGTCAGTTCCTTCTTTTCCACACTTGCAACGCAAATCCGGTGCGATTAGGGGGCTGTTTTTCAGGTGCAGTGAGCTAAAAAACGGTGTTGGATCTAGCCCTGATCTCTTGACTGGGTGAGAGTATTCTGTTTAATTCAGAGACTCTGTCCCTCACCACCCCTTGTTGTAAATATTTTTGTCCACCCTAAGCGTGGAAGGGTATACTCAGATGTGAGTCCCTTGCTCATTGCACCATCAGGATTCAAGCAAGCCGGGCCGAAGAGGCTGAAATGCCAGAAACCGGTCCCCGGTAGCTTGTTTCCTTCCCAGTGTAAGAATTGGCTTTTGTAGTTTGGTTTGCCCTGTTCCCATCATGCACTGGGACAGGAACAGACTAATTTGCATACAGCCAGGTTCTGAAACTGGGATGGTGCAGTGAGCTAAAAAACGGTGTTGGATCTAGCCCTGATCTCTTGACTGGGTGAGAGTATTCTGTTTAATTCAGAGACTCTGTCCCTCACCACCCCCTGTTGTAAATATTTTTGTCCACCCTAAGCGTGGAAGGGTATACTCAGATGTGAGTCCCTTGCTCATTGCACCATCAGGATTCAAGCAAGCCGGGCCGAAGAGGCTGAAATGCCAGAAACCGGTCCCCGGTAGCTTGTTTCCTTCCCAGTGTAAGAATTGGCTTTTGTAGTTTGGTTTGCCCTGTTCCCATCATGCACTGGGACAGGAACAGACTAATTTGCATACAGCCAGGTTCTGAAACTGGGATGGTGCAGTGAGCTAAAAAACGGTGTTGGATCTAGCCCTGATCTCTTGACTGGGTGAGAGTATTCTGTTTAATTCAGAGACTCTGTCCCTCACCACCCCTTGTTGTAAATATTTTTGTCCACCCTAAGCGTGGAAGGGTATACTCAGATGTGAGTCCCTTGCTCATTGCACCATCAGGATTCAAGCAAGCCGGGCCGAAGAGGCTGAAATGCCAGAAACCGGTCCCCGGTAGCTTGTTTCCTTCCCAGTGTAAGAATTGGCTTTTGTAGTTTGGTTTGCCCTGTTCCCATCATGCACTGGGACAGGAACAGACTAATTTGCATACAGCCAGGTTCTGAAACTGGGATGGTGCAGTGAGCTAAAAAACGGTGTTGGATCTAGCCCTGATCTCTTGACTGGGTGAGAGTATTCTGTTTAATTCAGAGACTCTGTCCCTCACCACCCCTTGTTGTAAATATTTTTGTCCACCCTAAGCGTGGAAGGGTATACTCAGATGTGAGTCCCTTGCTCATTGCACCATCAGGATTCAAGCAAGCCGGGCCGAAGAGGCTGAAATGCCAGAAACCGGTCCCCGGTAGCTTGTTTCCTTCCCAGTGTAAGAATTGGCTTTTGTAGTTTGGTTTGCCCTGTTCCCATCATGCACTGGGACAGGAACAGACTAATTTGCATACAGCCAGGTTCTGAAACTGGGATGGTGCAGTGAGCTAAAAAACGGTGTTGGATCTAGCCCTGATCTCTTGACTGGGTGAGAGTATTCTGTTTAATTCAGAGACTCTGTCCCTCACCACCCCTTGTTGTAAATGTTTTTCAGACCCAGCTCACATTTGTTGAGAGAAAAGAGCGCTTTTTTGCAATGTAGTCCGGGTCTAAACCCAGTGGATCTTGTAACAGACAGATGTCGGTCACGAATCGGCATACCATCTGTTTGTGGTGCTTTGGAGAACACCCTGACTCCGAGGAGTTTGTTTGCTGTCAGCAGCTTCAGCCAAAGGTTTTGAGAGAGCGTCAAATGAAACTTCTGGCAGCACATTTATCAGAGAAACCGTGTCTTCATCAGTCCTCACCGAAGTCCAGAGACCGGTCAAGGAGCCATTTGGGTGAGGGGCTGCCTCCGTTGACTTTGAGGGATGCTCCAAAGCACAAACGGGCAGTACATATGTCCTTTTATGATGCTGTCACCTAACCTTCGAATGCAGAGCATTCACAAAAGTCCACCCCTTGCCTCCCTAAATATCCTAGAGCCAGGGTGACTATAGCCCAAATGCGGGAATATTACCTTTCCCTGCTTAAGGTTTTTGGGCCTCAGTCTTACTCTGGTGCGCTTTCTGGCCCCAAGATGTAGGTGGTGCCCTGATTGGATCCTCACCGGCAGGTTCACCCTTGGTGACAGTTGGGCCCCCTGAATCTGTTATTGGATTTGAGGCAGCACTGGTGCACAACCCTTCAGGGTTCCCACCTTTGGCGATGGGGTCGAGTCAGCCATTGACATTGGCGGTGTCTGTCCACACAATCACATTACTCTTTCTGATGTCGATACAACACCACAAATTAATGGACAGCACCGATGGAGCTGTCTGTTTTGGGCAACTCTACACCTGGCCTTATTCAACCTGTTCCTATTTTTCCTTTGGAAAATTGAATGACTGAACTGGGGGAGGCTTGTGGACTGCAGCCCTCTCCAGTTTCAGATTTACTTTCTCCATCTGGTATGTCAACAGTAGAAAGTTCATCTTTTGTGGAGGTATTGAGGAGGGCAGCTGTAGTCCTGGACTACCAGCTTCCCTCGGTGGAAACGTCCACATACCCTTTGCTGAATGTTCTTCATGAAGCTGAGATGGAAGTGGAGCCTTTACTCCCTTATTATGAGTCTCCGTTTGACCTTTTGTTATGCCTGGGCAAGACCTGTTGAAGAGGTCAAATTGCCATAGGCCTCAACCCACCCCTGGGGATCCACTTTGTCTCCTATGACATCCCACCACAAAAGGGATGGTGGTTCAAGCTCCTACAGCTTCGCTGAACCCTAGTGTCCTTCCCTTGGTTGCACCAAATATAGAGTCCAGATGGCTAGAACATGGCTGGAGGAATATATTCTCTTTATTCAGTTTGGCATTGAGGTAGTTAAATAAGGCATGGGTTTTGGGCAGATTTTCTCATGCTTTATGGGACTTTGTGACACAGCGACTGCCTTCTCTTTCAGAGAAAGCCAAAAGTGAACTCCTGCAGGTGGTGCAAGATGGGGGGATGCAGCAAAAGTCCCCCAAAAATGTGGTATGGACACCACCGATTCTGTGGGCAGACCAATGGCTCAGTCAGTTGCACTGCGCAGACATGCACGGCTGCATCAGTCCGGGTTTTCAGTTCCTTTACAGGGAAGCCTCCAAGATGTGCCTTTCGATGGTGTTTATCTATTTGGTGAACATGCTGATTCTGCTTTAAGGCGCTTCAGAGCTGGTCGATATGATGAGACCACCTGATTTGTCTTTGACAACTTTGGTTGTATTCTTTTTTCTGACCTGTGTAGAATGAAGTGTTTCTGCATTACGGAGTTACTATATATAATTCGTCTGGTTCTGACCAGTGTAGTGTTTCTGCTTAATGAAAGGGTTTGTTTGTTTCAATACCCTGTGGTCATTTCCTGTGTTTTCTTTTCCCTTAATCTCGGTCAGATGGGATTGCAGAAACGTATTCCACGATTAGTGGTTTTCTTGCTTCTTCTGCTGGTGCAAATGTGGTGCCTTTATCCTTCAGCTCTGCCCATGACAGCTTCACAGCTCTTCATCTCTGTTTGTGTTTTTTTTCATTGATACCTGATATGCAGGTTTTATGGTTTGCTTTACTCTGAAGAAGAGCTCAGGCTCAAGAGTGGATGCCTTTTTGGTATGTACCTTACTCTATGTCGAGTATCTTTTGAATGCTAACGTAGCATTTCTCACCATATATGTGCTGATCTGGGGTTGCTCAGCTACGGCACTATTAAACTCCTTTTAGAGGGTGCAGATTCCCACCCTCTGTGTCGGATTATTCCTCTGTTTGAGATCATAAATTATGCTTAATTATATGATCCTCTTATTGGTCTTGGTAACAACCTGTTTTCTATAGACTGGACCCAAAAAGAGCAATGTCGTTCTACCTTGACCGCAAAAAAGAGTACCGGGTGGATGACCAACTCTTTGTGGGGTAAATTGGAGCAGAAAAGGGTATGGCAGTGCATAAAAGGACCATCTCTCGCTGGGTCGTTCCCTGCATCAAAATCTGTTTTGCCTAGGCAAAGAAGCAGCTCCCTGAGGGATTAAGAGCCTATTCCACTAGGGGAAAGGCTGCAACTACGGCCTTGGCTCGGGGTGTACCAGTCCAAGACTTCTGTCAGGCAGCGAAGTTGGCTTCCTTGCGCACGTTCGCAAAACATTACTACCTTGATGGTCAAGTACAAAGGGACTGACATTTTGCTCTGTCAGTCCTGGAAAGACTTTTTAGTTTAGGGTGTGAGTCCGCAACCCACCGCAGTGATGGTATGGCTCGATATCTAAATCAAAGGTAAGGAATCTGCAGTTAGAAGTCTCTAACAAGTTACTTACCTTAGGTAACGCATTATCTGCTGGAGACTCTAGCTTTCTCCAGATTTCTTACAGTCCCACCCCATGCCTCCCCGCTTTGCGTACTGATATTATAGGACCAGGATTGTTTCCCATTTTTTAGGGTCCTAGTTTTGGACACGACTACGTCAGTTACTTCGTGGCTCTGAGCTTCAGGTGTAGAAATACGGAAAGTACTCAGGCCCCAACGCCTGGGTGGCGCCTGTATAGGCACCATGATGTCATAACCACCGCTAATCACGCGGACGACGTCATGCAGAGCCTAATGGAGCCACCCAACGTCGCGTGCAATTGGTATTGCTCAGCAAAAGTTTCCAGATCCAGCATGACACCTGGGAAATTAAAAGGTAAGGAATCTGCAGCTAGATAAAGTCTACCAGATAATGTGTTACAGCAGGTTAGTAACTTGTTCATTAATAAACCCAGAGCTAAATACTATGCATCAAATTACAAATATATACAAAATTATGGCTGGCAAAACAATGCAATAAAACAATATGCAACCCCTTCCAAGAGAGCTCAGCAAGATTTATTACACTACAAATTGTTTATGACCATAGTTTGTCAGAGGAGGCAACCAACATCAAGACTATTGTAATCTGTGAGATTTTGTGTAACATAATGGTTATCTACATGCTTATATGTAGTATAATAACAATCCACCTATAAAGGCCTATTGGCGGTAACATACATGTTTTACTGTAAGTTAGCCCAACTGTCTTTGCCATAATTTACCATAATAGGAAGATTAGACCTATGCCATCTGACATTACGTTTTAAAAAGAAGCAATACATCCTATAACCTTTATTGGCTAGTCCCTAAAGCACCCTCAAACCTATTTTATTCAGCACAGCTGCTTTCACAAGACAATCATCTGGCATACAGTCCTACATTTACAAACATCTGCAAAATACATTTGGGTTACTATTAATTGCCCTCTTGATGATGGCCTAAAAAGAGTTCTCACATTGAAAACGTTCTACCCCTAAGGGTTGTTAGAGTGGTAAACATCACCAAACCTGCCTACAGGCTATATAACATCATGTTAATAATCTTCTTGTCAAGATCTATTTTCTAAAACATATGGTTTCGACAATAAATATGTAAGGCCTACAGCTGTTGTCATAACTTTTCATAATAACCAGATAAAACATCTGCTGCCTTCTTTTTCCCAAGCTGATCAGGTTTCTCACCTTTACCTTCAGTGAGTAAGTATGCAAAGTAAGTACTTACCTACTTTATCTTGTGTTTATCACTGTATAGAAATACCTCTTTTTACATGATCACCCCCAAAATTGTAGACTGATGCTGGAGGTTTTCCAACTATGGGAGTGCACTCAGACCTTCTAACCAGACCTCAATGACAGTGCTCTGACGTTTAAAAGTGTATTTTAATTGTCTTATATCCAATTGGCATACATTAAATTATGTATAAATACCTATTTTATGGTACCAGGGGTACCCAGGGCCTTTAAAGTAAAGTGTCCCTCATGGGTTGCAGCATTTATTTGAATCAATGTTTTTAGATTTATCAGAAAGCTTAAGCTAACAAATTATTTTGCCACAAAAAAAACAATGGGCGATCAACTCCAAAGAATACCCCCTGGGAATTTTAACATCGAAGACCTTCAAGTATCGGATGTAACAACACTACAAAGATTTGACGATCTGCTGAAAGATAATAGTAATGATGTTACGACAATGTCCTCTCAGACCTTTTTACACAATGCAGGCATCAATCCTTCTGCTCCCACTACCAGTCCATTCAAACCTATTTCGTACGGTGGAAGAACTGAAGAAATTAAATCATAAAACTCAACGGACATTTAGAAAACAAAAATACAGAGAAAAAGAATATAGTGATCTAATGAATAAACTGCAATACAATAATAAGGTAGTGATCAAAAAATCAGATAAAGGAGGAAACATAGTCCTGTGGCCCAAAAGTGGCTATTTAAAAGAAGCCTACAAACATCTTAATGACACGTTGTACTATAAGAGGTCTAGCCTGCAACAGACCAAATCAGGCAAAGATGCGCTTAAACAAGACCTGACAAAATGGAAAAGTGACGGACTCATCTCTAAAGATGAGTATCAATTTCTACACTATGAATTCCCTGTGTTGCCTGTCATCCCAAATATCCACAAAAAACTTTTCCCGATTCCGGGTAGACCCATCATATCAGCAAACAATGGTCTTCTGGAAAAAATTTCACAATATGTTGATTTTTTTCCTTCAACAATTTGTGTTGACACTGCCATCCTACAATTGAGACACTGGTGATTTCCTTAAGAAATTAAATCATGTACATTAGTCTGAGGATTACATTCTAATAACCTTAGACATTACGTCTCTATATGCTAGCATTGACCTCAAGGACGGTTTGAAGGCAGTGGAGCATTATCTGTGCAAAATATATATTAATATGTACAATCACAATGCTATGTTGTAGGAGATGATCAGTTGGTGTTTTTATAATAACTATTTTTTATTTGAAAAGGAAGTGTTCCAACAACTAAGGGGCGTGGGAATGGGAGCCTGCTTCTCCCCAAGTTATGCATGTTTACACGTAGGCTCGTAGGAGGAGCAGGCCTTCCGGATGACCCACAAAACAAAATGGGAGGCTCATGTTATTAGTTGGATGCAATACATCCACAGGGCCGGTCCTAGCCATGGGCGGCATGGGCAGCTGCCCAGGGCCTCGCGCTCAGGGGGGCCCCGCCGCCGGCCCCGCAGTTGCGAGCAGCGGGAATAAAAAAATTATAATAATGGGAAAAGTGTTGCGCAGTGCGCACAGCACTCTCGTGCAGGGGCCCGGGCCGTGCCGCAGGCAGTAAAAGTAAAGCAGGGAAGGAGGCCGGGAACTAAACACTGTCTGCGCGAGCACCGCACGCACCGTGATGCACGCACCCCACCACCTAGCTTGGTGGTGGTGCCTTAGTGGTGGTGACGTGATGCCGGCCTTGCTCATGATGCGGGTGACAGTGGGTCCCAGGGCCGTCAATCTGGTAGCGCGCCAAAGCGCTACCAATGACGGCCCTGGACATGATTTTATGGCCATCCCCCACTCAGTGTGACGCACTCAGCATGCGCACACGCCATTCGTGAGCAGTCAGTCACTACTTGGATCGGGCCGCGTGGGTAGGGCTGCAGGCAGGTGTCGGTCGGGCCCCGGCCTCCTCTTTGAGTAGCCGTTGAGCAGTTAAGGTAAAAGACCAGCTTCGTATTTATATTATAATACTTAGAATGTTTCAGACATATGATTCAAGATGCTTAGTTTCTTTTGGCACAACATTAGCAGGAACCTGGAGAGATTAAGTGCAAAAATGCATTTAGGTGCAAAAAACAGAGTTAGGAGACTAGTCACCTTTGAACTAGTCAACTAGAATATGGGGACTCTTTAAGGTACAAAAACATATACAGGAGTAAAAAATCAATACAGGTACACAGACACATGTGCATGCAAAATTAGCAGAATCGTGCTGTAATATTTAGGGGGGAAAGCACAATTTGGAGCAAAAATCACTTCTAGGAACAGAAGCACGTTTAGACATAAAAGATGCAGAAGTGTGGTATCCAATTTAGGTGCAAATGAAAATCATGCACAGTCCCGATCAGTCCGAAACCACCAAGATGTGAATTACACTGTCTTAAAAAAAGGTCCAAAGCAACCAATATCCGAAGAAGGCTGACCCAAAAGCCCTCTCTGTGTCATTTGTCACAAACAAAAGGGCTTCACGGTGTCTCACCTAAAAGAAGTTTGGAGGAGCTGTTCTTCCCTGACATGGGAGGACTCGGACGCCAACATGAACCCACCTGCTTCTTACATCAGTGTGACCTTATAGTACATTTCCATAGGCCACTACTTTACATAACTCTTTGCCCTCTGGTTCACATCATTGTAGGCCCTCCTTAGTCAAATAGCTTTTTATCCCTCAAATGTACATTATCCTACTTCCCAGATGCGCAGTAGCGAGTGTCCTATGGAGGCGCATCAATTAGTGGTGGCCTGAGTTGCATCACTCAGTACCACCCCGAGGCACATCACCCTGAGCCTTCAGCTGTATAGTGTTATGTGTGACTGTTGGGGTGTGTGCATTAGTGAATGTGTGTCTTTAGGCTCTTGAGAAAAATTCTGTGTGTGTGTGTTTTGGCGTGTCTGTGCATATATGTGTGCTTTATGTGTGCATGTGCCAATAACTGCGTGCTTTATGTGTGCTTGTGCCAATATTTTTCATGTTTTATGTGTGCATGTGCCAATATTTGCGTGCTTTATTTGTGCAGTGCCAATATGCAAGCCTACTTGGTTTGTCAATTCTTAGTTTCTTTATCATGATATTTAAAATGTTTGGGGTTTTTTTTGATAGACATATGTATTCTGGTGCCAGAGCCTCCCGGGGAACTCATGTGCCCTTTCAAAAGTGGAAAACAAACTCTCACAATCTGTTGGTCCATGGGCTACAACGCAGGGATCAGTGTACGTTTATGTGCTGGTAATCTTTGGAAAACTGCATGACTTGGGCAGGGATATACAGATTCTATCCAGTTCTTTACTGGCAAAAGTACCATTTATTTTGCAATGCTAGCTACTTGGGACAGTAATTGCTAGCTGTTTGGCACAGTGATTTATATACAATAGCACACGCGGGTTGCATTTATCAGGACGCAGAGCGTTTCATAAAGCTCGCACCTGAGCCATACTGTGCTGAAATGTTGCTACGAGAAGCACGTATGCTGAGAGCCAAGAGTATAGTTAATTATGGTAGTTGGTGATTTGCCGTACGTTCTCACCAATTAATTTGCGAAGTCACTTTCTGTGATGTCACTTAGAGGGGCCTCACATCTTCCCTTTCGCCCAGGGCCTCAGAAGGCCTAGGACCGGCACTGTACATCCATGATGTATTTGTGGTTTAGAAAGGATCCAGGGATAGCGCTATGGAATTTGTGGATAGTATTAATGCTAACAAATTGAATTTGGAATTCAATGCACAAATGAATCAATATGCAATTGATTTCCTATATGTACATGTATATGTTGCTAATAACAAATTGGAATCCACCTTGCAACGTAAAAGCACTGCAGGAAACTCCACACTACATGCCTCTAGTTTCCATCCCAAACACTTAACACCTTGGGTGCGAAGCTGATCCCCCTCCTGTGCTGATATTTACTGAATCCCCTTTTACATGACGAGCTCAGCTCGTCATGAGCACACGAGAGGTGTACCTCATGACGAGCTGAGCTCGTCATGAGCATCGAAGGGGTTAAAAAAAAGTATCCCCTATGGAGAGTTCTTAAAACTGCTAGAGATCTGCAGTTCAGACAATGACTTATTTCGATGCCAAAAAGAAACTAAAAAGATATTTTATGATAGGGGTTATGACATCAAAACCATGGAACATGCTGGAGCTTTCTGGCCCCCAAAGCTGAATCGTCTATGCTGCTTACCTCGAACGCTTGGTGTGAGAAGCTCTCGGAATTCTTTATGGATAAGATTAGCTAGATTCAGGCGTCATTCATCATATGCGATACGGCCTCTGGCAGGATCCCGCCTTCGGTGGACCCACCTGATCCACCTCCTTCTCTGGTGGCCTTTGCATCTATTAATCTGGATGACTCACTCAAGGTCCTAAAATCAGACTCCCCTTCTGACCCTTGCGCTGCCTGTCTTCTGGCTTCGGTCGCTGAGACAATTAACCCAGAAGTTTACAGGCTCATCAATCTGTCCCTTCAAGAAGCCCTTCCCCCGGCTGTGTGAAAACAGGCTAAGATCCTACCACTGCTAAAAAAAGCTGTTGTTAGACCCATTGAACCCGGCAAGCTACCGCCCCATCTCAGTCTTACCTAGCAGGGTGAAAGTCTGTGTAAAAGTTGTCAATAAACAACTCACTGACTTCATTGAATGTTCAGGCTTACTTCACCAGCCCAATCTGGCTATGGAGCCTCCTATAGCACAGAGTCAGCTCTTGTGGAAGTCTCGGAGGCCATTCAGAAGTGTCTGGATGCTGGCGGATGGGCAGTGTTGATCTTGCTAGACCTTTCGGCAGCATTTAATACTGTTCCGCACTCTCTGCTGTTTGCTCGACTTGCAGATATAGGAATCACGAGCACAGATTGGTGCTGGCTGAATCATTTTTGGAGGATCGCTTGCAACAGATATGGCTCTCCCCGTTCGCCTCTTCCCCGCAGAGGGTGGCCACTGGGGTGCCTCAGGGGTCCTCACTGAGTCCCCTCCGATTTAACATGTATGTGACTCCTCTAATTCAGCTTGCAGAAGACCTTGGTGCAAAAATTATTGCCTATGCTCACGACACGCAGCTTCTGTTTACCTGGAAAAAAGCTGAGTGCTCTAGCTCATCTGCAGTAAACTGTCTGTCAGCTGTCTTTCATTGGCTTTCCACTGCTCAACTCAAACGTAATGAGGACAAATCAGAAATCCTCCTTTATGGTAGCTTCCGACCTCAATTAAGGAAAGTACTTTGGCCTGATGACTATCCTCTACCAGCCTCAACAAGGCAACCCGCCAAGAATCTTGGTGTCTGGTTTGAAAATAATTTGTCCTTCTCTACCCAGATTAAGAGACTTGCTGGTAGCTGTTTTGGGGTCCTTAAATCCCTTAGGAAATTTCTCCCACTCCTCCCTAGGGCCGCCAAGGAGACGGTCACTCGAGCCTTGATACTTTCGCATATCGATTATGCCAATGCTCTGTATGTTGGCCTACCAGGGCACTTTCTTAACAGACTACAGATAGTTCAGAATGCAGCAGCCACGCTTCTTCTCAACGTCCCTATCAGAAGCAGAGTTAGGCAGCATTTGCGCACTCTTCACTGGCTGCCTGTGTCCGAATGAGTAAAATTCAAAGCCCTAGTCTAGGTGCATCGTGCTTTGCTGGATGCCTACCCAATGTATTTAAGAAAATGCTTTATGTTCTACGCGCCAGCTAGACAGCTTTGTTCAGCCTCCCAGCTTCTAGCACCCATTCCTTGCTTTTGTCTACGTCTACAGAGGATGAGTGGCAGCTCTCCTGCTTTTAGGGTTGCAACCGCATGGAATCTCTTTTCATTTGATCTGCGCAGCATCCAGGACCCCAATCATTTTTAAAAAAAAGTTTGAACGCACTCCTTTTTATTGAATTATTCTCTTTCACTCCTCAAGGTTCATGCCATGACACTACTTGGAGTATCCGTGTGCACTATAAGCTTGAATAACATAACATATAGATAACATATAGATAGTTATAGTTGGGACCTAGTTTCCATAGGAAAAGCGTTTTTTGTTTTCCCAATAACTTTGGCGCCCGTTGACGAATCTTCGAGAAATGTTCAAAACTTGTGGCCCGCTCAGGTCAGCTCCTATGCTGAAAGTTTTGGGTTGATTCGCTAAGCAGGGGCTGAGAGAAAAGGGGGTCCCAAAACATGTTTTTCCATGCTATTTTCTATAGGAACCTTTAGAAACAGCTACAGCCCGAACTGCTGAATAGAATTACACCAAATTTGGCAAAAAGGTAGCCCTTGTTTCAGAAAGAACTGTTTTTGTTAAATAGTGTAAATCCGTTCAGTAGTTACTGAGAAATAAAAAAAAAGAGGTTAAAAAATGCATTTCCCATTGGAAACTTTAGACACAGCTACAGCTCGAACTTCTGAATGGAATTACACCAAATTTGGCGAAAAGGTAGTGCTTGGTTCCGAAAGTGCCCTTTTTTTAAATGCTGTAAATTCATTCAGTAGTTGCTGAGAAAATCTAAAAATAAAAGTTTCGATATATAGAGGCACGGAGGATCCGCGCACCCTCCCGACCACAAGTTTTATTCTAATTGGCAGTCAACACTCCAAACTCTTGTGCCTTGGTAACCGAGGCACAAGAAAAGAGAAAAACAAAGGGGGCAGGGTAGAAACACCCTGACCCCCTAGGCCTGCTCAGGAGGTCCCACAAATACCCCCAGAGCCAAAAAAAGCATTTTTTTTAAAAACAATAATTGGTGAGATTTGCGCACCCAGCCAAATTTTGTCAGAAAAAAATGAGGTGCGTTATTAGTTAGCCCCCAGGTAGGCCCCGCAGCCCGGCGACGCCACCCCGGGGCTTTCATTAAATATTTGCGGGGGCTTACGCCCCCCCCCCGCAGCCCCAGGGACCGCCACCCCCCGGGGCTTTGTTTTTTTATGTGTGGGCCCAGGTGACCGCCACTCCCCGGGTCAATTGGTATGGCTCAGCAAAAGTTTCCAGATCCAGCATGACACCTGGGAAATTAAAAGGTAAGGAATCTGCAGCTAGATAAAGTCTACCAGATAATGTGTTACAGCAGGTTAGTAACTTGTTCTTTAATAAACCCAGAGCTAAATACTATGCATCAAATTACAAATATATACAAAATTATGGCTGGCAAAACAACGCAATAAAACAATATGCAACCCCTTCCAAGAGAGCTCAGCAAGATTTATTACACTACAAATTGTTTATGACCATAGTTTGTCAGAGGAGGCAACCAACACCAAGACTATTGAAATCTGTGAGATTTTGTGTAACATAATGGTTATCTACATGCTTATATGTAGCATAATAACAATCCACCTATAAAGGCCTATTGGCGGTAACATACATGTTTTACTGTAAGTTAGCCCAACTGTCTTTGCCATAATTTACCATAATAGGAAGATTAGACCTATGCCATCTGACATTACGTTTTAAAAAGAAGCAATACATCCTATAACCTTTATTGGCTAGTCCCTAAAGCACCCTCAAACCTATTTTATTCAGCACAGCTGCTTTCACAAGACAATCATCTGGCATACAGTCCTACATTTACAAATATCTGCAAAATACATTTGGGTTACTATTAATTGCCCTCTTGATGATGGCCTAAAAAGAGTTCTCACATTGAAAACGTTCTACCCCTAAGGGTTGTTAGAGTGGTAAACATCACCAAACCTGCCTACAGGCTATATAACATCATGTTAATAATCTTCTTGTCAAGATCTATTTTCTAAAACATATGGTTTCGACAATAAATATGTAGGGCCTACAGCTTTTCTCATAACTTTTCATAATAACCAGATCAAACATCTGCTGCTTTCTTTTTCCCAAGCTGATCAGGTTTCTCACCTTTACCTTCAGTGAGTAAGTATGCAAAGTAAGTACTTACCTACTTTATCTTGTGTTTATCACTGTATAGAAATACCTCTTTTTACATGATCACCCCCAAAATTGTAGACTGATGCTGGAGGTTTTTTAACTATGGGAGTGCACTCAGACCTTCTAACCAGACCTCAATGACAGTGCTCTGACGTTTAAAAGGGTATTTTAATTGTCTTATATCCAATTGGCATACATTAAATTATGTATAAATACCTATTTTATGGTACCAGGGGTACCCAGGGCCTTTAAAGTAAAGTGTCCCTCATGGGTTGCAGCATTTATTTGAATCAATGTTTTTAGATTTATCAGAAAGCTTAAGCTAACAAATTATTTTGCCATAAAAAAAACAATGGGCAATCAACTCCAGAGAATACCCCCTGGGAATTTTAACATCGAAGACCTTCAAGTATCAGATGTAACAACACTACAAAGATTGGACGATCTGCTGAAAGATAATAGTAATGATGATACGACAATGTCCTCTCAGACCTTTTTACACAATGCAGGCATCAATCCTTCTGCTCCCACTACCAGTCCATTCAAACCTATTTCGTACGGTGGAAGAACTGAAGAAAATAAATCATAAAACTCAACGGACATTTAGAAAACAAAAATACAGAGAAAAAGAATATAGTGATCTAATGAATAAACTGCAATCCAATAATAAGTTAGTGATCAAAAAATCAGATAAAGGAGGAAACATAGACCTGTGGCCCAAAAGTGGCTATTTAAAAGAAGCCTACACACATCTTAATGCCACGTTGCACTATAAGAGGTCTAGTCTGCAACAGACCAAATCAGGCAAAGTTGCGCTTAAACAAGACCTGACAAAATGGAAAAGTGACAGACTCATCTCTAAAGATGAGTATCAATTTCTACACTATGAATTCCCTGTGTTGCCTGTCATCCCAAATATCCACAAAAAACTTTTCCCGATTCCGGGTAGACCCATCATATCAGCTAACAATGGTCTCCTGGAAAAAATTTCACAATATGTTGATTTTTTTCCTTCAACAATTTGTGTTGACACTGCCATCCTACAATTGAGACACTGGTGATTTCTTTAAGAAATTAAATCATGTACATTAGTCTGAGGATTACATTCTAATAACCTTAGACATTACGTCTCTATATGCTAGCATTGGCCTCAAGGACGGTTTGAAAGCAGTAGAGCATTATCTGTGCAAAATATATATTAATATGTACAATCACAATGCTATGTTGTAGGAGATGATCAGTTGGTGTTTTTATAATAACTATTTTTTATTTGAAAAGGAAGTGTTCCAACAACTAAGGGGTGTGGGAATGGGAGCCTGCTTCTCCCCAAGTTATGCATGTTTACACGTAGGCTCGTGGGAGGAGCAGGCCTTCCGGATGACCCACAAAACAAAATGGGAGGCTCATGTTATTAGTTGGATGCAATACATACATGATGTATTTGTGGTTTAGAAAGGATCCAGGGATAGCGCTATGGAATTTGTGGATAGTATTAATGCTAAAAAATAGAATTTGGAATTCAATGCACAAATGAATCAATATGCCATTGATTTCCTATATGTACATGTTGCTAATAACAAATTGGAATCCACCTTGCAACGTAAAAGCACTGCAGGAAACTCCACACTACATGCCTCTAGTTTCCATCCCAAACACTTAACACCTTGGGTGCTAAGCTGATCCCCCTCCTGTGCTGATATTTACTGAATCCCCTTTTACATGACGAGCTCAGCTCGTCATGAGCACACGAGAGGTGTACCTCATGACGAGCTGAGCTCGTCATGAGCATTGAAGGGGTTAAAAAAAATATCCCCTATGGAGAGTTCTTAAAACTGCTAGAGATCTGCAGTTCAGACAATGACTTATTTTGATGCCAAAAAGAAACTAAAAAGATATTTTATGATAGGGGTAATGACATCAAAACCATGGAACATGCTGGAGCTTTCTGGCCCCCAAAGCTGAATCGACTATGCTGCTTACCTCGAATGCTTGGTGTGAGAAGCTCTCGGAATTCTTTATGGATAAGATTAGCTCTATTCAGGCGTCATTCATCATATGCTATATGGCCTCTGGCAGGATCCCGCCCTCGGTGGACCCACCTGATCCACCTCCTTCTCTGGTGGCCTTTGCATCTATTAATCTGGATGACTCACTCAAGGTCCTGAAATCAGACTCCCCTTCTGACCCTTGCGCTGCCTGACTTCTGGCTTCGGTCGCTGAGACAATTAACCCAGAAGTTAACAGGCTCATCAATCTGTCCCTTCAAGAAGCCCTACCCCCGGCTGTGTGAAAATAGGCTAAGATCCTACCACTGCTAAAAAAAGCTGTTGTTAGACCCATTGAACCCGGCAAGCTACCGCCCCATCTCAGTCTTACCTAGCAGGGTGAAAGTCTGTGTAAAAGTTGTCAATAAACAACTCACTGACTTCATTGAATGTTCAGGCTTACTTCACCCAGCCCAATCTGGCTATGGAGCCTCCTATAGCACAGAGTCAGCTTTTGTGGAAGTCTCGGAGGCCATTCAGAAGTGTCTGGATGCTGACGGATGGGCAGTGTTGATCTTGCTAGACCTTTCGGCAGCATTTAATACTGTTCCGCACTCTCTGCTGTTTGCTCGACTTGCAGATATAGGAATCACGAGCACAGCTTGGTGCTGGCTGAATCATTTTTGGAGGATCGCTTGCAACAGATATGGCTCTCCCCGTTCGCCTCTTCCCCACAGAGGGTGGCCACTGGGGTGCCTCAGGGGTCCTCACTGAGTCCCCTCCGATTTAACATTTATGTGACTCCTCTAATTGAGCTTGCAGAAGACCTTGGTGCAAAAAGTATTGCCTATGCTCACAACACGCAGTTTTTATTTACCTGGTAAAAAGCTGAGTGCTCTAGCTCATCTGCAATAAACTGTCTGTCAGCTGTCTTTCATTGGCTTTCCACTGCTCAACTCAAACGTAATGAGGACAAATCAGAAATCCTCCTTTATGTTAGCTTCCCACCTCAATTTAGGAAAGTACTTTGGCCTGATGACTATCCTCTACCAGCCTCAACAAGGCAACCCGCCAAAGAATCTTGGTGTCTGGTTTGAAAATAATTTGTCCTTCTCTACCCAGATTAAGAGACTTGCTGGGAGCTGTTTGGGGGTCCTTAAATCCCTTAGGAAATGTCTCCCACTCCTCCCTAGGGCCGCCAAGGAGACGGTCACTCGAGCCTTGATACTTTCGCATATCGATTATGCCAATGCTCTGTATGTTGGCCTACCAGGGCACTTTCTTAACAGACTACATATAGTTCAGAATGCAGCAGGCACGCTTCTTCTCAACGTCCCTATCAGAAGCAGAGTTAGGCAGCATTTGCGCACTCTTCACTGGCTGCCTGTGGCCGAATGAGTGAAATTCAAAGCCCTAGTCTAGGTGCATCGTGCTTTTCTAGATGCCTACCCAATGTATTTAAGAAAATGCTTTATGTTCTATGCGCCAGCTAGACAGCTTTGTTCAGCCTCCCAGCTTCTAGCACCCATTCCTTGCTTTTGTCTACAGAGGATGAGTGGCAGCTTTCCTGCTTTTAGGGTTGCAACCGCATGGAATCTGTTTTCATTTGATCTGCGCAGCATCCAGGACCCCAATCTTTTTAAAAAAAAGATTGAAAGCACTCCTTTTTATGGGATGAATTAGAAGAACGGGGGGATCTGTGCGTAAGAGGACTCTGCATACCTCTGAGATTTAATCTGTGAGTCGGTGGCGGGGTCTAGAGACCCGCGGTGCACCTCCTGAAGCGGAAACTTGGGCAGAGGCCCTCGCAGTCAGAAGCCAGAAAAAGAGGCTCGATGGCAGAGATTCAGGGCCTACTTTCAGCCAGGCTGAAAAACGTAGGAGTACACTTCAAAAAGACGTTGGCATCGCATACTTAGGAACGGACCATCAAACCCATTCATGGTGGGTCTGAAAGAGGACAAGTTAACGTTGGACGCAAATGTATTAGCGTCTTCATAGCTGGTACAGGAGGGAAGTTACATGCACTTTTAACTCGTACATGGAGTCGGTGGGGTACTCGCTAGGGAACACAACATGACCATAAAATTTATATTACCTCATTCCCTCCTTGTTCCCTACGGACCCTTCATGATATATCGATCCTCATAAATCGATCTGTTTGTTCTTGTAACATTATATGTTCGTCTTTCTTTCTTTGACTGTTTGAGAGGCAACTGGAATGCTCAATGCAGGATGTGGCACACAGTCCACATATCGCTGGCCCACACTGCAGGCATAGGCAACAACTGAATACTATAACAAGGCCAATGCCTAGGAAGGATAAGATCTTCCATCCCCAAGCTGTTAACGTAGTCCAGAACCAACCGGACCAAGTCCAGGTGCCTGGATTCTGATGTATCTGATTTGCAATTTTATGTAAACGGGTGATAGCTTGATAGACAGATGGTGCGTTTTGTGGAATGAAAACACAGCAACTTGACCCGATGACCTTACAAGCTCCACCTCTATCTGCCAAGATGACGTCAATCACAAGACGATTTTGAAGGACAACAGTCCGTATAGCAGACTGCTCCTCTGTTAAGTTACCTAGAGCGGAGGCAGTTTCGTTCACTACTGCTTCAAGAGTTCTCGTTAATCTGCGTATTAATTTACTGTTTTGGACAGGTCCTAGGAAGAAAAAGAATCCTTTATTGAAATCAGTGTACTGTTCCCATGCCGTTTCTGTGTAGTCGACAAGGGGAATATCTCTTTTGGGTCTATTCGGTGCTAGATTCGTATTTCTATGGTAATCAGGAGGAGCTAGGAAAACAGGTGGCAGAAGGAATGCAATGTAACAGGTACCATCCCAATCTGGGGGCAAACGTATGTATGCGGTATGACCACAAACAAAGTAGGAATGACTGGTAGCTTTAAAAGACGATTTACCATGGTCACTGAACTCGACCACAGTAGTGCATTTACTATGACCTACGTGTACTGAACCTTTCTTGCTAACACATAATTCACCTGTGACTGGTAATACTAACATATGGGGCAAAACTGGAGCAGTTTCAGATTCAACAGTGAGGATCATAAGGCTAATCGTGTAATTACCTAATCCATATACTTCATTTTCTAGATCAGTTCCTATTCGAGTGGGAAGTCCTTCTTTATCAGGATAACAGACGTTGAGCAGGACTAAGTTCAAGTTTCCCCAAACCCAGCCCCCATCGAAAACAGCAATATCAGGATCTAAAGAATTAATTATTTTAAACCATGCTCCACAGGAGCCATTGTGAGTGAATGGGTACGGAAAGAGAGGCAGAGCTCCCTTGTAATTCTGGTAGGGAGGGAGTCGACCACATATCCAACAGTCTGTAGCATTACTTGTCTGATGGGAATGGTGTAACATACTAATGAATGTATTGTTGCGCAGCGCAAGTCTGTAAGAGAGTTCATGTGCAGGAAGTTCACTAAAAGAGTGTTCAGCAGAGACATTGTAAGCAGATTGTTCACGCCTGAAAATAGGCCAGTACATAGGAAGCAGAATGCTGGCAATAATAATTAGAATACTCAGAATAAACATGATTATTAGTGTCACTATGCAGTGACTACGAAGTGATTTGCAATATGTTCTTCTCTTTTCCTCTCTCTCTCTAACTCGATCTAGGGGATACATGTCAGAAACTATTTAACCGATTCACCTAGGGGAGGACTTAAACAATTAAACTGTCTGACTTGCTAGATCGAAGCTTCATTCGGTAAAGTTCTTGAGGAGTCTTTTCTCTTTTAGGCACAGTAGCGTCTTGTGCTTCAACACAGTCTTTGGTGGGGGTGGACGAGTCAGAGTCCTGTTTCAGTCCGTTTTTTAGTTCATTGCATAGTTTGATGTGACTCGTGTGGACCCACCCCTTTCTCCCCTCGATTTTCACGGCGGTCCTAGTGGTAAGCAGAACGGTCTTTGGAGACTTCCAGCGGGGCTCCAGCGGACTTTTCCGGTCGAAATTCCGGACGACTACCAGGTCACCTGGGCGGACCTCATGCGCCTTTACATCGGTGTTGTCAGGGAAGGCTGCGGCAACCTGTGAACGACATGATTGGAGTGCAGACATCAAGGAGGCAAGGTAATCTGTCAACATGTTACAATCAATATCAGTGATCTTTTTCGGAACGGGCGTCCCCCACATATTCGGCGGTCTTCCAAAGACCACTTCGTACGGGGATAGCCCTGATCTCGAGTGGGCGACCATTCTCATGTAGAATAGTGCCACGGGCAGGGCGACTATCCAGTCGACCCCTTTTTCCTGACAGATCTTGGCAAGACGGATCTTTAGTGTCTGATTATGCCTTTCTACAAGGCCAGCTGCTTCGGGATGTCGGACACAGTGGAACCTCCACTGATATCCTAGCAAGAGGGAAACTTGTCTCATCAACTCGGACGAGAACGGCTGTCCGTTATCTGAGTACACGACACGGGGCAAACCGTACCGTGGGAAGAATTCACGAACCAACTGTCTGGCAGTGGTCGGAGCAGTGTAGTCTGGGACTGGGTATGCTTCGGTCCAGCGGGACAGAGCACAAACAATTACAAGGACATACTTAAGTCCTCTACAGCTATTCATCTGGATATAATCCATCTGGAGGACTTCAAAAGGGTGATCGGGAGGATGAAATCCACCTTGCTCAACAGGGACGCTTTTACCTGGATTGAACTGACAACAGATCATGCAAGTACGCACTTTCTGTTTTGCTGCTGCTCGTAAGTGTTTGTTGTACCAGAGATTCTGTAAACTGTCTAACATGGCTTTCTCTCCAAGATGGGCAGGACTATGTGCTGTATTTATCATGACTTGAACCATTGAGTCGGGGAGAAACCATATGGATTTTCCCTTCGTTACCCAACCTTGATCTGTCTGAATCCCTCCTAGTTCAGTCCATTTCTTTATCTCCTCTGGGGTAGCATGTGTCTGGATATCAATTACATCTAGGGCGGGATCTCTAACTGCCATACACTGGGTCTGAACTATTGTCTTTGTCACATCAGTAGTCTGGGTGTGAGTCAATGCTGTATGTTTTGCTGTCTGGTCTGCCAGGTCGTTACCCTGGGAAACAGAATCTGTGAATTTAGTATGTGCCTTACACTTCATGACTGATATGCCCGAGGGCAAATGTATTGCTTCTAACAGTGCTTGAATGAGGGGGCCATGTTGTATCTTGGCCCCATGAGAAGTCAGAAAACCTCGTTCTTGCCAGAGGACTCCGAAGTCGTGTACAACTCCGAAGGCATAGCGGGAATCTGTGTATATGTTAACATTTCTGTTCTTGGCTAGAATACAAGCTCGGGTCAGAGCGATGAGCTCTGCTGCTTGAGCAGACAGTGTGTCAATACGATGTGTTTCTTTAATTTCAGTTTCAGTGGTCACGGCGTACGCGGCCACTAATTCTCCTGTACTTGTTCTCATGCATGAACCATCCACATAAAGTGTCAGGTCTGGATTTGTCAATGGGACATCTGTTAAGTCTCGTCTAGGCTTAGTTACTGCATTAATTATTTCTATACAATCATGCGGAGCTGGATCTGTCATAACTGTAGGTAACAGTGTTGCGGGGTTCAGGATGCTGCAACGTCTGATTTCTATGTGTGGCTGGAATAGTGTTAATTCATAACCTGTCAGTCGTGCTATAGTTAAGTGTTGAGTCTGGGTTCTGTTTAACAAAACCTCTACAGAATGTGGTACTTGAACTGTTAACTGATGACCTAAAACAATTGAATCACTTTGTCTTATTGCTAACGCTGTTGCTGCTACTGACTTTAAGCACGCAGGGAGTGCTTGAGCTACTGAATCCAATGTACTAGAAAAATAAGCACAAGGCTTATGTGAACCTGCTTGGTCTTGAGTGAGGACAGACAACGCTGTACCATCACGTTCTGTAACAAAAAGTGTAAACGGTTTGCTGTAACATGGTGTCGCTAAAACTGGTGCTTGGCATAAAACTTTCTTTAATTCTTCAAAAGCTTGTGTGTGTTCCTGAGTCCAAGGGAGGACAGTCGAAGTCGCTGCCTCCTGTGTCGTTAACTGGATGAGTGGTTTAGCTAGAAATGCATACTGAGGAATCCATTGTCTGCAGTACGAGGTGAGGCCTATGAAGGCCCGCACTTCCTTTTGTGTCTTGGGTTGCGGCATGTTCACAATTAACTGAATGCGATCGGGAGTGAGCTGTCTCCCCACTTTGGACAGCAAGTGACCCAAGTACACAACTTGCTGAACACAGAATTGTAGCTTCGAAGGAGACACCTTGTGTCCCTTGTCGGCCAGGAAATGTAAAACTGTCAGTGATGCTTTTTCACATTCGGGCTCACTTCGTGCGGTGATCAGCAGATCATCGACGTATTGTAGTAAAGCGGTGTTAACTGGCATTTGAATACAATCTAGTTGTCTTTTCAGTGCTTGACTATAGATGCTGGGGCTTTCTGTGAATCCTTGAGGTGCGCGCGAAAATTTGAAACTGCGTCCATTTAAACAGAATCCGAAGAGATATTGGCTCTCTGGATCAATAGGCACGCTGAAGAAGGCGTTCTTGAGATCAATTACAGTAAAGAACGTTGCTTCTGAATCAATAGCAGTCAAGAGAGATGATATATCGGGGACCACAGGATACTGTGGGATAATGCATTTATTCAATTCTCGAAGATCAATCACCAGCCGATATACTGGCGGTGCATTGGGATCAGTACGTTTAAGAATCGGAATGATGGGTGAATTACAGATATTGGAGTCGGTCTCGACGACCACTCCTTGGGCAATGAGCTCTTCAATGATTTTCAGTAAAGCCGCTACAGCATCGGGTGGTAACTTATATTGTCTGATTCTGGGTAATACAACACCTGCCTTGAGGGTAACGCGGTATGGTGTAATGTGCATACATCCTACATCAGTTGGGCCTTTTGCCCACAAGTAATCAGGTACATTTTTCAATCTGACGTCAAACTCACGAAGGACGTAATGGCCCTTGAAATCCCGCAGAAAGAGTCTAACCCCCTCCGGGGAACAGCATATTATAGCTCCTAGAGCTTTCAGTGTTTTAATTCCTAACAGATTTTCCGGACATGATTTTGTTAGTAACAGGTCTGTAACGCGTGATAATGGACCCACAGCCAGGGGAACTGGTTCTGATACTTCATTTACAATAGGTTGTCCTGAAAAACCAAGGGAAACATTTTGTGAGCCTGAGAGGGGTGCCCCTGGAACTTCGTCATGACTTATTGTAGTGCGACTTGCCCCTGTGTCAATTAAAAACTTTCTATCTTTCCCCAATACTTGACTGTGTACATAAGGACCTTCTTGATCTACAGGAATCTCGATAAGAGGCAAGCCACCTTCCCTCTCTAGGCTGTTTCATGTATATCTGGAATATTCGGGGTAAGCAGACTGGGCATACTGGTACATCTGTTGTGAGACTTGTTGAGTTGCAGCAATGGGCTGTGGCTGTGGTACTGCTACGGTCTGTGTTGTCTGTGCAGATGCATGCATGGGCTGTGCATTCTGTGTAGACTGATGCTGGTTATGATCTTGTCTAGGCGGATGCGGTCTCTCTTTAGTTTTACCTGTCGCTATGTTATGTTTCAGAACTGCACATTCGTGTACGTAGTGACCTGGCTGCTTGCAATAATTACATGTCCCTTTAACAGGAGCTGCAGCGTGACTTGTCTGGGTCGTACCTTTCCTGTGATTGTCGGATGGGACCGTCTGGGCTACTAACATTTTCATTTTCGTGTCTTTCATACGCTTCTGTTCCTGATCTTGTTCTTCCCTAATTCTATTCTGGTGATATTGTAACATTTGTAACATCTGGGATGGCGTATTTGCTTGCCATGTACTCTCGACTTTATACACTCTATTTTTAACTAACGGTAGGGAATTCTCGACTAACTTTGATACAAAAAGATGTGGGTACGACTCGCTACTTGGCTGGAGGCCACTATTGATAATAAAACATTTCTCGAATCTTGAATAAAAGTCGCTAGTATCTTCATCATGTTTCTGTTTACAGGACGAGATTGCATCCCAATCCTCCTTTCTAGTTGTCAATAATCTGGGCAGGACCTGTACTATTAAACCTGGTAATGCTTTAGTTTTGTCCCCAAGGCCTAACCCTGGAACCCGTTTCTTTTCTTCATCCTCTATTTCTGCCCAGGCAATCTTTGCGTCTCCCACCTCCCAGTCCTTTTCCTTTAATTTCTCGAATATACCCGTAGGCAATAATACTTTCAACATTTTCATGATATCATCATATGTGTAGTCCCCCATCAGTAACATGTCTTTGAGCTCTCTATGAAAACCTGCAGGGTCTTTATCATGGCACGGTACTAATTTCTTCATTTCTAACAGTTCTAATTTAGTTAGAGGCGTGTGTACATACACGCGTTTCAAAATTTTATCCTCACCCATAACAGGGTGCACTTCTCGCAAGGGGTTCTGACTTTCAATACCACCCCCGCACTGCATATGGTACATTTTCCTTTCTGGAGGTGGGGCGGGAACATATTCAGGACTTACAAAGGTGTCATATCTGCGTCGTTGTTCTAGAATTATTTGAACTAATTTAGTGCTTAGGCCTCTCCATCTATCCATCAGTAGTGTTTCTAGTGTCTCATGTAAGGGACCTGGATCGGAATAATGTTTTCTGTACTTAATGAGAAGGTGCTGAATCATATATATACCTGCTAATTTCTGTTCGTCGGGGGAGAGGTTCAGAAATGTCTGTGCTACGGTGTCATCATTATATATGTCTGCATTTTCGGCCCATGATACCGCTGATCGGGCTAATTCTTGTTCATCCATAGAATTGAGTACATGGTACCCAACTCGATCTCGAAGCCGTTTATCAGTTTCCTGGAACTGATGTTCAGCAGAATTCGGATTCGTTAAGGCAGAGAAGAAAACTCTCTTGCTTTCTGGACGGATACCCTTCCTAAGGTAGTTTCCCCTACCTACATATGCTATAGTGCTTGTAGTTGGTTCTGGTTCTTCAGATTCTTCTTCCTCCTCGGAGGGAGCCTTTTCTTTCTCTTTCTCGTGTACTGCTATCACTGCTTTCTTAATCTTTTTATACATGGCCTCTATGCAATTTTGTCTGTCATGTTTTCCATCGGCTATATTTTGACCCCACTTGTTCAATGCATCCAATTCACTCTGCTCTGTTCCGGGCCTGTCTCGTTCTCTTATTAGACAATTTATGAAAAATCGTAGTATCAGTGCTTGCATGGTAACTTTCTGTTTCTCCAGGGCATCCTTAATACTGTCGGGGTCCTTTCCCGTTTGAACGAACTCATATATTCTATCTAGGTGCTCCTTCATTCCTGCATAACATAACAAACTATCAGTAGCAGATCTTAACCGTAAAGACGCTAATATCATTAAGTCGTCCTGTCCAGGTTCTGGATCATATCTACAAACTGACATATTTTCTTTTAGTGCATCAAGACGGGATGAATTAGAAGAACGGGGGGATCTGTGCGTAAGAGGACTCTGCATACCTCTGAGATTTAATCTGTGAGTCGGTGGCGGGGTCTAGAGACCCGCGGTCGCACCTCCTGAAGCGGAAACTTGGGCATTATCTCTGTGTGTAGTCAGTATCTGAATTTGTCTTTTAGTAGGATCTGATTGAAGTGGTTTCGGCAGATCAGTTTTAGGTGAGGGAAGTGGCGGAGCTGGCGGAACGGAACTAGTCTTTTTCGGTGTCGGCTGAGAGTGATCTTGGGGGGCAGTACCACCCCCGGCCCTGTCAGTAGGCAGGGCACGAACAGGCAGATTGGTGTAAGCTGGCGCTACATCTTCGAGATATGAATTTAGGAATATGTCTTTAGTAGTCTTATGCATTACTTTAGTTGGAACTAATGGTGACGGCAAATTTTTCGGTATTTCTGAAATGGCGTCAGGGGTACCATCGGCCAAAAGATACATGTTGTTCACTTTGCCATTTAGGATACGATCTATTTGTTCTACTTTTACTCGAATTCCCTCAGTAACTAATTCGTTTTCTTGGGCCTTTTCTGATTCTTTAAGCCTGTCTTCTCTACGGAGGGCTCTATCAGCACGCTTACGTGATTCCTTACGCCAAAATTCTATGGCGTCTTTCTGAGATTGTCTAGCTTTCTTTTTCCGTAATATTTCTTCTACCTTTATGATGCACTCGGCATCCCATGTTCCGTTAACTGGCCATCGGTATCTTTCCTCTAGGTGCTTGGTATAATCTGTCCATAACTCTAGATACAAGATGGCGTCTATGCCATGCTTATTATACATGAAATTACCTGGAGTGTCCCTAGGGGGGATTGGAATCTCTTCCTCTAACATCCCTTTCCTAGTTCCTATCTGCTTTAATTTGTTAAAAAACGGCATTGTGCCTACTTGATACTGGAATGCTTGATCCTTGATACTTAATGTCAACTGTAACTATTTATACAAAAACACAATAATGCACAAAAACAATCACATTCATACCACGACATTAATTACATGAAACATTTAAAGACATAGCTAATTTCCCCTTACTCTGAATGTACCGCTCAACGATACAGATACACTGCTGTAACAGTGCAGAAATTCGGAATACTTTATATACTGCTAAACAGTACAGATACACTGCCTAAAAACAGTGCAGACCGGACTTGCGTACCCAAACCCGTCTAGATACGACCCAGCAATGGTACTCACCGGGAAGCACGGAAAACAGAAGGCCTCGGAAAACTCGACTGGACTCGACTCGGAACTTCGGAAAAACTTCGGAAAACTTCGGAAAACTTCGGAAAACTTCGGAAAACTGGTGGGCCTCTTCACACCTCGGACCTTGCTTCCTTCGGCTGGGCTCTGGTCGGGATCCTCCGCACTCCTCACCGCCTCGTCTGGGCACTGATCGCAGTCTTCGTCACCTCCGTGTGTCAGAGGGGGATGCAGGAAATCCTGCCAGTACACGTGTTGTCCGTCTAACTGATGGCAGGGGACACGGATTGCAACGCACCTTCCGGCGCGTGAGGTGGGGGAGGGGTCCCTATTCGGGCGCCAAAATGATGTAAATAATTAATTTACTCTCTTAATTTCTATGCAGGTAAGTACTTAATCAATAATAACTCAATCGGAATGAAGGAAAACAGAGTCCGTGGTGTAAGAGTTTCTAAGGGTTTTATTCCTCATAAAGGAATCAGGATATCATGTTCTGACCACCACACAGGGTGTCAGAAGGGATAGATGAGCGCGCCATCGTTTATTGACAATACATAGCTTATATACTTGATTTACATCATAATGTTCAATGTAAGAGGCGTAACAGCTGAGAGAAGACAAGATAACAGTATACACGTGGTGCTAGTACATCATCAAGAGGCGTAAACTAGGCGTAACTAGGCGTGTGTGCTAGAAACGTCACTGATAGGTGACGCAAGTGGGTGGCACCAAGGGGTGGTGCTAACAGAATGTTGCAATGTCAGCGGAAATCGGAAGCTTGGATGCGCGCGCAGCTGCATGACGTGTGACAGACGGGGTGCAGGGGACTTGACATTTACACTGACGGAAAGAGACAGAAGTCTGGCATGTCAGATCAACTTGTGCTTCTATCATATCCGATATCTGATGTTTAGGAACTAAGCTATCTGGGCAGAAAGGTCTCTAGAGCAGAAGCTATTCTATACTTGCTGTGAGTGCGTGTATAAGCGCCTGAATGTCTGAGGAGAAGCGTGGGGCATGGGGCCTTCCATGGAAGCATGGCAACAGAGGCTATGAATTACTTGCATAAAGACAGGTTGGCCCTTTAGCCCTGTAGCTGAGGAAGGATGTTTACTGAAGCTAGCAAGCTGGAATGTATCTTCGGGGAGGAAAACAGATAACTCGAAGGTTATAGTCAATCTTGGCAGGCAGCAGGCTGAGCTGAGCACGGAGGGCCGCGCTAGAAGTAAGTCAGAGTTCACGGGTACGGGGGCTGCTTGGGCAGAGGCCCTCGCAGTCAGAAGCCAGAAAAAGAGGCTCGATGGCAGAGATTCAGGGCCTACTTTCAGCCAGGCTGAAAAACGTAGGAGTACACTTCAAAAAGACGTTGGCATCGCATACTTAGGAACGGACCATCAAACCCATTCATGGTGGGTCTGAAAGAGGACAAGTTAACGTTGGACGCAAATGTATTAGCGTCTTCATAGCTGGTACAGGAGGGAAGTTACATGCACTTTTAACTCGTACATGGAGTCGGTGGGGTACTCGCTAGGGAACACAACATGACCATAAAATTTATATTACCTCACCCACAGAGGGTGGCCACTGGGGTGCCTCAGGGGTCCTCACTGAGTCCCCTCCGATTTAACATTTATGTGACTCCTCTAATTGAGCTTGCAGAAGACCTTGGTGCAAAAAGTATTGCCTATGCTCACAACACGCAGTTTTTATTTACCTGGTAAAAAGCTGAGTGCTCTAGCTCATCTGCAATAAACTGTCTGTCAGCTGTCTTTCATTGGCTTTCCACTGCTCAACTCAAACGTAATGAGGACAAATCAGAAATCCTCCTTTATGTTAGCTTCCCACCTCAATTTAGGAAAGTACTTTGGCCTGATGACTATCCTCTACCAGCCTCAACAAGGCAACCCGCCAAAGAATCTTGGTGTCTGGTTTGAAAATAATTTGTCCTTCTCTACCCAGATTAAGAGACTTGCTGGGAGCTGTTTGGGGGTCCTTAAATCCCTTAGGAAATGTCTCCCACTCCTCCCTAGGGCCGCCAAGGAGACGGTCACTCGAGCCTTGATACTTTCGCATATCGATTATGCCAATGCTCTGTATGTTGGCCTACCAGGGCACTTTCTTAACAGACTACATATAGTTCAGAATGCAGCAGGCACGCTTCTTCTCAACGTCCCTATCAGAAGCAGAGTTAGGCAGCATTTGCGCACTCTTCACTGGCTGCCTGTGGCCGAATGAGTGAAATTCAAAGCCCTAGTCTAGGTGCATCGTGCTTTTCTAGATGCCTACCCAATGTATTTAAGAAAATGCTTTATGTTCTATGCGCCAGCTAGACAGCTTTGTTCAGCCTCCCAGCTTCTAGCACCCATTCCTTGCTTTTGTCTACAGAGGATGAGTGGCAGCTTTCCTGCTTTTAGGGTTGCAACCGCATGGAATCTGTTTTCATTTGATCTGCGCAGCATCCAGGACCCCAATCTTTTTAAAAAAAAGATTGAAAGCACTCCTTTTTATTGAAATATTCTCTTTCACTCCTCAAGGTTCATGCCGTGACACTACTTGGAGTATCCGTGTGCACTATAAGTTTGAATACCATAGCATATATATGCCAGTAGATAGTTATAGTTGGGACCTAGTTTCCATAGGAAAAGCGTTTTTTGTTTTCCCAATAACTTTGGCGCCCGTTGACGAATCTTCGAGAAATTTTCAAAACTTGTGGCCCGCTCAGGTCAGCTCCTATGCTGAAAGTTTTGGGTTGATTCGCTAAGCAGGGGCTGAGAGAAAAGGGGGTCCCAAAACATGTTTTTTCCATGCTATTTTCTATAGGAACCTTTAGAAACAGCTACAGCCCGAACTACACCAAATTTGGCAAAAAGGTAGCCCTTGTTTCAGAAAGAACTCTTTTTGTTAAATAGTGTAAATCCGTTCAGTAGTTCCTGAGAAATAAAAAAAAAGAGGTTGAAAAATGCATTTCCCATTGGAAACTTTAGACACGGCTACAGCTCGAACTTCTGAATGGAATTACACCAAATTTGGCGAAAAGGTAGTGCTTGTTTCCAAAAGTGCCCTTTTTATAAATGCTGTAAATTCATTCAGTAGTTGCTGAGAAAATCTAAAAATAAAAGTTTCGATATATAGAGGCACGGAGGATCCGCGCACCCTCCCGACCACAAGTTTTATTCTAATTGGCTGTCAACACTCCAAACTCTTGTGCCTTGGTAACCGAGGAACAAGAAAATAGAAAAACAAAGGGGGCAGGGTAGAAACACCCTGACCCCCTAGGCCTGCTCAGGAGGTCCCACAAATACCCCCAGAGCCAAAAAAAGCATTTTTTTTAAAAACATTAATTGGTGAGATTTGCGCACCCAGCGCAAATTTTGACAGAAAAAAATGAGGTGCGTTATTAGTTAGCCCCCAGGTAGGCCCGCAGCCCGGCGACGCCACCCCGGGGCTTTCATTAAATATTTGCGGGGGCTTACGGCCCCCCGCAGCCCCAGGGACCGCCACCCCCCGGGGCTTTGTTTTTTTATGTGTGGGCCCCGGTGACCGCCACTCCCCGGGTCTTTTAAAAAAAAAACATAAGCTGGTGTAGGGGGCTCAAGCCCCCCAAACGTCCCGGGGACCGCCAGCTCCCGGGGGCACTAATATTCAAATTTGGGGGTTCATAATGGACCCCGGATCCCCAGGGACCACCACCTGTGGCTGTGCAAATGCTGGGAGTAGGGCAGCGCAGCCCCCATCCTGGAGCCCTTGATGGCCCTGGGTGCCGCCACCCCCCAGGGCCGGCTCCTTCAGTGTGCCAGGGTGCCCACCCCCGGGACACTGCTGTTTGCAATGACAGGGCGGGAGAAGGCCAGCCCGGGGGATTGGGTCCCCGGGGCTAGAAATGGCACGGGAGAGGGTCCACGCGCCCCCCCAAAAAAATAAAGGCCGGCCAGTGGAATGGGGTCCCCAGGGCCAATAGAGGCCTCAGGAGGGGGCCACGCAGCCCCCCTCCATACAAAAATAATATTTATGTGGACATGCCCTGGGGGATGGGGTCCCCGGGGCTGGATTTGGCCATGGGAGTGGGGGCCACGTGGAACCCGTCCTGTTTAATTTTTTATTTTATTTAAATGGGGTAATCCCCCAGGGCCCAAAAAAAGTAAAAAGAAGGGGTGTCACACAGTCCCCCTTCTAAAAAATTAGAATAATACAAAACACAGCGATCATGCCGGAGGCCCCGCCCCCTTCCAGCAACACTCTGCAAACGCACCCTGTGGCGCGTTTTACTATGGGGAATTAATTCCCCTGCAACCTGGAGGGCCCCTGGTGGCCAACTAGCCCACCAGGTACCTCCAGTAAGTGCCACAGGGCCGCGTTGCAGAGAGATGGTCCTGGCCACGGCCCTTTTTACACCTCTCTGCATCAAAGCTCTGTGGCGCTTACTGGAGGTACCTGGTGGGCTAGTTGGACCCCAGGGACCCTCAAGATTCAAGGGGACGTATTCCCTGAACTTAAAATGCGCCTCGGGTGCGTTTGCATAGTGGTGCAAGGGGGGGGCGGGGCCTGAGGTAACATGTGTGCAAACACGCCCTGTGGCGCGTTTTAAGTTGGGGAATTAATTCCCCTTCAATCCTGAGGGCCCCTGGGGGCCAACTAGCCCACCAGGTACCTCCAAGAAACGCCAGAGGCCTGTGTTGCAGAGAGGTAGCCCAGGCCACTCACCTTTTTACACCTCTCTGGAACGCAGCTCTGTGGCGCTTACCGGAGGTACCTGGTGGGCTAGTTGGACCACAGGCACAAGAAAAGAGAAAAACAAACTCATAAAACAAGAAAAGGGTGCAGGGTAGAAACACCCTGACCCCCTAGCCCTGCTCAGGGGGTCCCACAAGGACCTCCAGATCCAGAAAAAGTATTAAAAAAAAAAACTGTGAGATTTGCGCACCCAGACCGAATTTCTGCCAAAAAAACAAAATGAAGCTTGTTATTAGTTAGCCCCAGGGTGGGCCAAGTCCCGGGGGCATGCAAAATTGAAATTGTGCGGGCCCAGGCAGGCCCCCGCAGCCCCAGGGACCGCCACCCCCCGGGGCTTTGTGTTTTTTATGTGTGACCGCCACGTCCGGGGCTTTTTTAAAAAAGAAAACATTAACTGATGTAGGGGGCTCGAGCCCCCACACGCCCCGGGGACCGCCAGCTCTCTGGGGCACTAATATTCAAATTTGGGGGTCCGTAACGGACCCCCGAGCCCCGGGGACCACCACCTCCCCCGGGCTGTGCAAACATTGGGAGTGGAGCGGCGCGGCCCCCATCCTGGATCCCTTGATGGCCCTGGGGACCGCCACCCCCCAGGGCCGGCTCCTGCAGTGTCCCAGGGTGCCCCCCCCCCCCCCCCCGGCATGGCTCCCGCCCTGTCATTGCAAACTCTGCTTTGCTTCATTGAAGCAAGAGCAGGGAAACCTGCCCCCTGACTCGACATTTTGCCTAATCATTTCAGAGGCTGTGATTAGTGCCAACTCGGTACTGTGATGTTTACGAATTGAGTATGTATTCTGATAGAATATTGTTCATGGCTTTCTCCGCCATTTAGCAGGTAGCAGAAGTCTAGTAATTGGACGATAATTCTTGGGATCAGTGTCATCGAGGTTTGTTTTTTTCAGAAGGGGGAGCACAGAAGCCAGCTTCCAACAGGTAGGGAAAATACCAGTTAAAAACATTTTATTAAAAATAGGCATCAAATTAGATGCAAATATCCCAGGTAACAGATGAAAGATTTTTGGAGGGCAAAGGTCCAATGGAGAACCCGATTTAATCGATTTTATCAGGTTTATTGTTGCTTCCAATGTCAGTGGCAAAAAAGTAGATAATTCAGGAGTATTGCTACTATTACTACCCTCAGCACGGATGCCTGAGCCAATGCAGGCAATCTCAGGTTTTGCTGAGTCCACTGACAAGGCAGTTATTCCATGAACCGTAGGGTCAGCAAAACTGTCGTAGACCTCCCTAACTTATCTTGAAAATATGGGGCCACTCTATAACAAAACGCCTGGGTTTTAGGAGAATCAGTAGCCTCAGCGCATTTAGCTAATCCTTTTACTGTTAGAAAAAGTTCTTTAGATTAATTTTTTGCTGTCATTATCGCCGTAGTAAAATAACTAGGGGGCATATTACCAACAAGTAGCAATATGTATCGCTAAATAGGCTTAGCAACGATTTTTTTATCGCTGAGCATCGCCGGAATTTATCGCTGCCCTGACTGTGGTTGTCCTCAAGTCTTTCTCCCTTCCTCCAGTTCCTTCCAAAGCAGAGTTCAAGAGTGGAGGCTTAACCAGGTAATGTGTCCTAAAATCCCCAAACTCAAGCCAGACATCCCTACCTTATTTAGCATCTTCCCTCAGGATATCATACCTTGGCCTCCAGGTGAAGGAAGGAAGGTGATGGATGGGTTCCTGTTCCTGTGTCCCTGCTTGGGCCTGGTAGGGCCAAGAAAGGGTATAAGGTCAGAAACTCTGCCACTCTTCCTTCAAAAAATTACCTCCTGCTGAGGGAATCCCATCAAATGGCTTTTTTTCCACAGGTCCCGAGCTGTAATCACTCACCAGTAGATGTTCCCCTCTGTGCTATTGAGTGCACCTATAGACATAACATTTCAAAGTACTTTCTGCAGGCCTTCTACTGTGGTGTCTGAAGACTTTCCTGGGTTTCTATAAGTTTACTCCTCGGTGAAACCCGAAAATGTACTACTTTGGTGTCAGTGATTTTTACAACACACCCCAACTTTGATCCTGGTTAAATTCTATAAACCTAAAGGGTGACATCAACTTTTCTTCTGGTCTCTGCAGACCTGCCACTAAACTGCCTAACGTTTATCCTGCATACCTCCAAAACTCGCTTCTGAGTGAAGCCCATCGATCCGATCTATTACTGTGTCTTTGGTATTTTTACACTGCATCCAGTAATTAGGGTTGTGGGTGGGCTCCAGAGACCCTATAAATCTGCTACTGCAAACGCTGTGATGTGTCCCGGTTTTCTATGATGTTAACTGCATCATCCACGTTCTGGTACTTTTTAAGTTATTCTTATGGGCCCAATTCCAATTCTGCTCATGGGATATTGTAATAAATAGGTTACAGGATACAGCAGGTATATTGAGAAGTCCTTTATTGAAGTAGAAAGGAAGAGACAAGAGCTGACTCTTCACCACGGAGGCTACAAGCAACTACAGTGGAATAGAACCCTTACTTGAGAGCAAACATAGAACATAAACATGAGAACATTCTGTTGTAGTACAGATAATGTAATGACATTCCATAAAGACTAGAACTAAAACCTAAGAGACTTATGTACTACACATATCACCAGAGATCTACTACTATGGTGTCAGTGGAAGTCCAACCTGACTTTGGGACAGACTTCATGAATACATATTAAAGGAATCAGACCAATACCTAGGACCTCCAGCGCACCCAAGCCTGGTTGCTAAGCTTACTCTACTCCATACTAAATACCTACCAGCAAAAACCCTGCATATTAAAAATTAGAGGCTCCAGAAATGTGTAACTGCCTGCCCCATCATAGCAAAACCTTTACTACACGTGCCTCTCGCATTCCTATCAAACCCACTGAAGTAACTAATTTGTACTCGGAAGTGAATCTAAGCACCTTTATCAAGACCTCACTCATTCCCTCAGCTACTTACCTGCAACAAACGGAGCAACAACTAGCACAATCTTTAGACCATTCACTGGAACAACCAACTAAATCTTAGCCAACCCGCTATGGTTTCTCCATCACTCCTTAAAAGCACGCTTCCATGCTACACCTACTTTCAATATCCCACTGGCAGCCAAACTACGCAGAAAGTTCACATGAATGCCCAACAGAATGGCCAATCACCCCCTGATTAACTAAACAAACTGATCTGAAAATGGCAAAAAAAGCATATGCTAGAACAGCAGCAAAAACATACCCCCCTAAATCCATTAATCAGATGAGAGGAGCCAAAAACCCTATCCCTGCAGCAACATCGATAAGAGGATTCAGAGAAAAACATACCTACCTATATTCTAAGTAAGCACCAGGAAATATCAGATTAGAGAACCTGATCTCATCCTGATCACAATGCCAAAGACCAAATTTCATATTTCATGCACAAGAAGTCCTGATTGCCTACTTCCTCTACACCAAGAGCAAGTTTTAGTATCACTGAACCAACGATATGTCACTACTCTTACCTGTCATTTGTTAAATTAATGCATGATTACTAAAGAGAAATCACCTATGTGATCGGTTATTAATCTTAACTCAGACCTTTTCTTCATCACACAAACTTGGCTAAATCATGGTGCTTCTTCCATACTTCGACACAATCTTTGATGGGTACCTACATCTCTACAGAAATCGACCAAATGTGAGGAATATTGGAGGGATAGCAGTGATACACAAAAATACCCTCACCTCCTCATCGTTAAAGATTACATAGTCTCTGAATGCGAATCATTCCTTGGGTGCCACTCATCTTCACTTTCTTATCCTGCCAACTTTTTTAATGTGCATGGACATCCGGTAAGCAACTAAAATATTGCAGATAGTGTTCTGGACTCCATGCTAGACAATACAATGAACCGTCCAAATCTATGTTACTTAGGTGCTCTCAACAATAGGTGATTCCTAACCAATACAATGGCAGACCTCATGCTTACTCACTAACATTGTAATCCTTGGTTTTCATCAGTTGGTAATAGGAACTAACCACTCAGGAGGCCACACTCTGAATCCTATTTTTACCCCAATGTGGCCAATCACCCGAACTTTAAAGAAACGCACTACATGGAGCGACTACCACGTCATTCATTTCAGTCTCAATTTGCCCATGAAATTCCAGTTGTCAGCCGACCTCACCACAGGCATATCAACTAGACTAGGAAGAACTTAAGCTCTGAAGCATGCCTGATACATAAAGACTGGACACCGGTATGTTGTTTCTTCTTAAGTGTATTCCACCAAGAATCCCATCCATCAACTACCAGGTCTTAACATCAACTGCCCAGGTTTACTTACAAAACACTTCATAGAATCTCATGACACAGGTCTATGACTCATACAACATTTTGTAAATGACATACTACAGTTCCAATGCTAATCACATATTAAGAAGAGAAGACAGTACACCAGAAGCTCCTTTTAATCTGAAGGTTTCACCTCTCTCTCCCTTGTACCTAGCGATGTCATACAATCGTTCTACCAAGGGTGCAGGATATTTTGATATGGTGCTCGCCCTCACAACAACATGGCTCACAGATTGAAGCAGGATGGTTACATTTGGATGTAAATATTTAAAAATGGAAAACAGATTTATTTGTAAGGCAACAGATGAATATGTATGGTGCCAGTCATGTAAAACAGTTTCGGAGGCAGTACAGTACAAAATGTACACATCTTCAAACAAAAAAGCTGCAAGATCGTACTACTCTGTTAGTAATGAGTACTGTGCACTTGTTCAACCTACAAAGCCCCATCCCTTTGCAAGCAGTGTGTAAACGTTTACCCACAGAGCCTGGTTACATGGGAAGACAAAACATCAGTCTGTAGCAGTGGCAAAGATCACCTTGGAGAAGTTGGCCATTGTGACAAGTAGCAGTGTACTCAGCTAGAGACTCAAAGAAACACCAACAGAATCCAAACAGATGGAAGCCACAGTCAAGTACACCCTGCCTTTATGATGCAGGTCAAATAGTTGGGGCCCTGGCCTTTCTCTTACACACCCAGCTACTGGTAGTGAACCAAATGTTTATTCAGGGAAAGGCCTTTAAAAGGTAGAGCTATAGAAAGTCAGTATCTGAGAAACTTCTTTAATATGAAATTCGACTTGTTGACCAGAGCTATTCCTGCTTTCCTACCTTGACATCTTAGGTATTTAGACTTTTCAACTTTTTCCAGTTCCTGCCTCTTCATAGCCACTCATGAGGGCTCCTCATTCTAAGCTCCAAGAAGCTGGCGTATTGCCAATGCATCTTGAATGCTACATGCCCAACAAAAGAGTTCTTCAAAATAAATACAAATTTTAAAAAAACCTAGGGAGTACTTTGATTAATTTAAAACACTCTGAGAAACTCCAAGGCACTCTAGCAAAAGTATTCATTGAACAATCTGATGACCTTAAACTGGGCAATGCCAAATCAGAGCAAAGTAGACCAACCACACCACACCACAAAATTATGCTGCTTGAACCTGTTGACAGATAAATAAATCATGGATCTAATTAAGGGTATAAACACTGCAAACTCTCCTCTAGACCCTTTTCTGCTGCCATTCTAGTGTGATAACTAACACCTCATTATAAGCTGGGAAATTTACCAGTGACCAGAAAACATCTTATCAAACATATGCTAAATAAAAAAGCACTGTACCAAGTTGAACCAGCAAACTAGACAAATAACGTATGAACCATTCTTAGGTATTTTCATCAAAAATACAGTGTCCTCACAGGTCTCAATCTTCATCAAAAAGAGCACATTTCTATCTGACAGACAGGATTCAAACCTGGAGAAAGCATTGAATCAGCACGAATCTCCATTTAGAATAACCAGAAGAACCCTCTAGATGCTAATTGATTCCCCACCCTGCTCCTATGCAAATTGTCTTTGGTGTTAGAAACTGCAGGCTACCAACTATGAGCTGAAAGACCAATGAACACAGAGATCTAGGACATCTTCCTTAGATGGATAAATTAAAACCCTACAATAACGTAATTCAAAATTGTCACATTAGCTCATTAAAATTCCTTGCTTTTCAATTGTTCGAATAACATCCCATTGGTTAATGTCCTAGAAGTCTCACCAAATATCCCTGTCCAATTCAGTGTACATTTATCCTCGATTTCTGATCTATTGAATATCTTCAGCCTTACCTGCTGTACTTATGCTGATGACACTCAGAGCATCCTAAAACGCAAAAGACTTATGGAGATCAAGATAGCAAGACTTGGCAAAGGCCTACAGGAAGTGGATAACAAATAATCTTAAAAATAAAGCCTCCAATATTAAAATACTCACCTCTAGATTCTGTCAGAGTCATGATCCTAAATTCTACAGGCCTCAAAAGACATAAACATACCAAAGCGCATCTACAGAGATGACAGAATCAGATTGAACTTGAATTCCAATTTCTCTCCAAACTCAAATCAACAAGGTGACAAAAGGCCAATTTTACAAACTGAGAATACTTTTATGGATCGTCCCATACTTAGGTCTCTCTCACAGGATTCCAACATCACTAGCTATTATAGTGTCCCATTATTCAAGAACGGTTTACACCAAACTCTCAACTAATCTGCAAGCCACAAGAATACATAACTCTGCAGCCAGACAAGTCATGCACCTAACAAGACAATAATATATTAATACTTCACTGAATGCTCTTCACTGACCATCAGTTTTAGGAAGAATATCCTTCAACGCCTTCTTCATTGAATAACTGGTGGCCCATGTGATGGGGTCAATCATTCTGAAAACTAAACTTAATGTCTACAGCGAAATAAGAAAACCTATATTTAGAAAGATTTAGAATATCTCCACTCCTGATATTTCCCCTTTGAAAGAATTCTGTGGGTGGGCGTTCCTTCTCAGTACAGACATGCGTGCCCTGGAACAGCCCATGAAAGAGAATATGGACCATCAACAATCATTTAAACTTTTGAAAGAAATTAAGACATTTCCTTGCTATTCTATATGTAAGATGCTCCAACATACCTCTACACCAAGTCCGGAGAATGCTCTCCGAGTCACTCACAACACTAAAACTAACTGCTAATGGCACTGCAGCCTACACCTTTCACCCTTCCTTGTACTAGAAGATTGGGCAACAACCATTTTGAGAGAGCTTTGGCCCCCGTGAGAGTGCTGCTCCAACCATTTGAGCAAGAACAGCTTTGTGCGTAGTCACATGTCTCGCCTTAGAGGTTGCTGTTTCCAGTGTTTCCAGCGTTCCAAAAGCCCTATTTGCCATCGCTGCAGGAGCAGCCTTCATCTGTCAAGCATATCGGGACCCTGAGTGAGGAGACGCGAGGCCGCAGAGGAGGTGAGAGGCGCGGCCCCGGGACTGCGAGGGACAGCGTCAGTAACACCAGCTGTTCCCTCTTCCCGCGTGAGCCGCGCCCCCTCCCAGTGCCCCGCCCCCTACAAGGCGTACTTAACCTCTCGCGGCCCCCGCTTCGCGGGAGCCGCTCGCCTTAGAGGTTGCTGTTTCCAGTGTTTCCAGCGTTCCAAAAGCCCTATTTGCCATCGCTGCAGGAGCAGCCTTCATCTGTCAAGCATATCGAAACCCTGAGTGAGGAGACGCGAGGCCGCAGAGGAGGTGAGAGGCGCGGCCCCGGGACTGCGAGGGACAGCGTCAGTAACACCAGCTGTTCCCTCTTCCCGCGTGAGCCGCGCCCCCTCCCAGTGCCCGCCCCCTACAAGGCGTACTTAACCTCTCGCGGCCCCCGCTTTGCGGGAGCCGCTCGCCTTAGAGGTTGCTGTTTCCAGTGTTTCCAGCCTTCCAAAAGCCCTATTTGCCATCGCTGCAGGAGCAGCCTTCATCTGTCAAGCATATCGGGACCCTGAGTGAGGAGACGCAAGGCCGCAGAGGAGGTGAGAGGCGCGGCCCCGGGACTGCGAGGGACAGCGTCAGTAACACCAGCTGTTCCCTCTTCCCGCGTGAGCCGCGCCCCCTCCCAGTGCCCTGCCCCCTACAAGGCGTACTTAACCTCTCGCGGCCTCCGCTTCGCGGGAGCCGCTCGCCTTAGAGGTTGCTGTTTCCAGTGTTTCCAGCGTTCCAAAAGCCCTATTTGCCATCGCTGCAGGAGCAGCCTTCATCTGTCAAGCATATCGGGACCCTGAGTGAGGAGACGCGAGGCCGCAGAGGAGGTGAGAGGCGCGGCCCCGGGACTGCGAGGGACAGCGTCAGTAACACCAGCTGTTCCCTCTTCCCGCGTGAGCCGCGCCCCCTCCCAGTGCCCCGCCCCCTACAAGGCGTACTTAACCTCTCGCGGCCCCCACTTCGCGGGTGCCGCTCGCCTTAGAGGTTGCTGTTTCCAGTGTTTCCAGCGTTCCAAAAGCCCTATTTGCCATCGCTGCAGGAGCAGCCTTCATCTGTCAAGCATATCGGGACCCTGAGTGAGGAGACGCGAGGCCGCAGAGGAGGTGAGAGGCGCGGCCCCGGGACTGCGAGGGACAGCGTCAGTAACACCAGCTGTTCCCTCTTCCCGCGTGAGCCGCGCCCCCTCCCAGTGCCCCGCCCCTTCCCTATAACACACTTACTTAAACAGGGCTCATAACGCGCATCGCGGGACGCGCGCGGGTCGACGCCCGGGCGAAGCCCGGGCCAAGGGCGGGCCCGTTGTTGCCCGTTAGTGCCCGGTAGAGACCGGACCGGGCTACCCCCCTTACTTCTTTAATCCTTTAGCAAACTTTAAAATATGCCTCCGAAAACCAGGAGCACTACCAAAAGCAAATAAAAAAATGCTCAGGAGGTAGCACAAATAACCGGCCCCATTGACTTGTTTATCACCCGTACCCACGAGGTAATAAACCAGAGCATCTCCCTTCTCGAAAAGAGAGTGTCACTGGACCTTATGAACGCGAAGCGATCATCCTTAGGAACTATAGCAACTGCTACGTCCCCGATTCACCTCACCTCCCAAAACTGCTCCTTACCTGTGACTTTGTCAGCTTCTGAAACTATTACAGTACCATCCATAGTAGACCTTTCAGTCACTCAGACAGACTCTGACCTTTCACTAACCTCGGACAATCTTGAGGCAACTCCCGACCTAGCGGCCTGCCAAACCCAATCCCAGACAGAATCTCAGTGTAACCTCAACTCACTTTCCCAAGGAGAAAGGGAAGGAGCCATCTCAAAAAAAGGCAGTACAAAACCTACTGATAGTGCACCAGTAACAGTTCCCATTCCAGCTCATGTCACAGACCACCCAAACTCTGAAGTACAATCCCTCCAACAAAACATATCACTTCTTCCGGGAGCCATCACTCCCCATCAAACAACTCTGAAAGAGGCAACTCCAAACCTCTGCAAAACATGCAATGTCACCTCACAAGTCCTGACAACGGTAAAAGATTTACTGTATCAGTACTTAAAACCCATCCAACTTAGCATTAGAAATCTGGAAGCCCAGATGACCATCCTTTCGGCATCACTACTCGATACAAATACACGTATAGAAATAAAAGCCCAGCGAAAAGCCCCCCAGTCCTCTAAAAATCATCCACACCCACTACCAGCAAAAGTTATAAAACGACCAAATTTGACAATTCCACCCCCAAAAAACCACACACAAAGTACCACAAATCACAACTCACATACTGCAGAGCTCCAACCACAACAGAGTAAAACCGCTGTGGTACTAGAACACCCAATGTCTAGCACAAGTCTGACAAATCAAGACACTCCAGGACCGGTGACTAGCAAATCTTGTAAACCTCACTCAACAAAAAAGCCAGTACCCCCTCAGCCAAAGTCAGTGGTCCCCCAGCCTTCTCCTAAAAACAATCTTAACAAAACACCAGACATCAGACGACCAGTCCACCTGCCCCCAGAAGCCACTCCATATACGCTAGTACTTACCGGTGTACCAGAGCTAACCGATGATACACCTGAAACTGCATGGTCTCTTAAAAACAAAGTCATGCAGTGGTTAAGCATCAACAGGCCCTTAGAACCCCACCATACGGGAGGGATATCCAAAGTCCGCAGGGTAGTATGGGTAGGCAAAACAACAAAAACGACCCATGGAGACTGCATAATAGTAACTTGCAGAGACCCCTCCGTAGTGGATCACATTTGTGCCTGGCCCGCACTGGAAAAAAAGGGGGGAATTGACGCTCGTCACCTTTCCTTTTTTTACCCTCCTGCGCGACAATATCACTATACTCCATCCTGGAACTGGCACCAGACTCCCAGGGATTCCTGGCGCCAGCCCCCAAGAGAGCCTTGGTTCCAGCCGGAGTACACTTATGATCAGGGAGGCAGAAACCCTCCGAGAGAATGGCCAAGGCAACACTGGCAAGTTAGGCCCTTACAATCCTATGAAGGCTGGCAGGGCTTCCCAACGCAAAACCGCTTTGACTGTCTGGAGATGGTCGATTGACCACCCAGGGCTGATCCCACGAACACTAATACCTCCACCATACCACAACAAATAAACCTCTTCCAGCACCAAGTTCCCCTGGTGCCAGACTATTGTAATACTGGGAACCTAGTTCCAGAAACATTAACTGCTCCCTCTAGCTACTCCGATATTGTCATCCCTGACAACCCATCCCCGGAAACTTCAACTGTTTTTACAAGTAACTCCAACAAAACTATTGATAAAACCTCCGCAATCTCAGATAGAAACAACACTGGTTCGCATTACAACAGTAATACAGCTCCCAAAGCTCCTGCAAACTCCCCGCAGATTGAACCCTGCCAACTTCAGGACACTCTAACTGTAAACATCCCGCTAGATTCATCCCGCGTCCCTGTAGACTCCACTAATCTGACCTTCTCGATTGCATATTGGAACATCGCAGGCTTGCTATCGAAAATAACACTAGGGCCATGGCTAGAAACAGCTAGAGAACATCAGATACTGTGCCTGCAAGAAACTTGGTGCACAATTCCACTCCACCTTGCGGGCTACAAAACGTTTTTCACCACAGCAGTACAGGGAAATATGGGCAGATCCAAAGGGGGGCTCACGACGTATGTAGCCAATACTCTCGCCCTCAAAATGAAACCAATAAAGGAGTCACCAACATTTCAAATCTTTGAATTTACCCAGTCGACAGCATCCAAAGGAAACCATAAATATATACTCATAAACTATTACAACAATCTAGGTACCTTGGATAGCTGGTCAAATCTAGAGGAGATCGCCTCAGCCCTAACAGTGCTTCAAAATGTCAATACTAAGACTACAAACCATATCATTTGGGGCGGTGACTTCAATCTCCCTTTGTGTCCAAACCACAAGAACGGAAATTGCGGCCTCCAAAACGAACTTGGGAACCCCACACCTCACTTCGCTCATTCACTATGCGGTAACAAACTCAATGAAATCCTATTCTCCCTAGATATGGATTATGCGAATGAACTGGTTAACCCACAGCAGGATTTTCAGCCCACTTTCCATGGGCGAGGCTATTGTACAATCATAGACTATATATTAGCCTCAACTTCACTTAAAGGGCAATTAGCGAACTTTGAAACTGGGTCAAATCCAACAAGTGATCATTACCCGCTCAGCATAAAAATCAACATCAAACGGAAAAGAGCCCACACCACAAAATTGAGTTCCCTTAAACAACAAACTCTTTCCATGAATAAACTGAACGGGTATACAGTAAAATGGGCCAAGATCGACCCTGAAGAGGTGACACAGAGGGTCCTTGAAAAAACAGGTCAGTGGTTATCTAAATGCACGTCTCTGAACGCATCACCGCAGACGATTGTCAGCAGTTTCCAAAACATTCAGGAAACAATAAGGGATGAGTTATTTGTCAAAATAAATAATAAGATCAAACACCCTACTGCGAGATGGTTCGACACTGCATGTCGAAAGGCCCTTTCATCACTCAAAGACGCCTTACATAAGTCTACCAGGGATCCTAAGGAAATTTCCCATCTGAGAAAGATCTATAACTTAGCAAGGCAAGATCGCAGAAAACAAATCAAAAAAGATCTCTGGCTGCGCCTTCACGACAGTGCCCAAAGAAAAGATAGTACTGCTTTTTGGCAAATCATTAGATCCCCCTTCCTGGCCAACAACGCAGACACTGAACATCTTGATGTGGCTATTTCAGAGGAAAACTGGGTTTCCCACTTCGCCAAAATTTTCGGAACAGCCCCAGACTCTATAACAGAAAACTCAACATACGAGGTCCAGTCAAGGAGAAACAACATCTACCCAATTAAGATTCATTTTCATCTAAATGAAATCGTAAAGGCAATCAGGGCCTCCAAACCCGGCAAAGCTCCAGGCCCTGACGGCGTTCCAATGGACCTGTTCCTCCATGATGTGGATTTCTGGTCGAAGTTAATCACCCGGGTCATGTCAGCAGTACCGTAACTAAGATCGGCCTTTACCACTCGTGGTCCACTTCCATCCTTTTGCCCATTTTAAAAAAAGGTGACCGCAATGACCCCGCTTGTTACAGACCAATCTCCCTTCTGGACCCAATGGGCAAGATAGCAGGTCGGGTACTCCTGGACCGTTTACAATCTTGGGCCCGGGAGAATAACATCTTAACCGACCTGCAATATGGCTTCCAGAAGGGGCTTGGGACTGTGGAGCAGGCCCTGGTTCTCGTCTTACTGGCTGGTAAATATGTACACGCCAAAGGAGGTAATATCTTCCTCGTCTATGTCGACCTAAGTGCGGCATTTGACTGCGTCCAGCACGCGAAACTCTGGCAGATACTAAGCGACCTGGGTGTGGATCCCCCGATAACAACATTCCTGCGAGAACTCTATTCAAATGCTGAAGGCAGAGTTCGATTCGGCACCAGTGGCGAGCTGTCACGTCCATTTCAGATAACGAAGGGAGTAAGACAGGGCTGTGTCCTGGCTCCCTTCCTGTTTAATCTTTATACGAACGGCCTCGAACAGGCTATGCTGGAAGGGTCCCAGGATCTCCCCCAGATAAATCATCGCCCGATTCCTACGCTGTTGTATGCTGATGACTCAGTGATTCTAGCACGGACCCTAAACCAACTCCAGATCCAAACCAACAAGTACACAGCATTTATGGAGTCACTTGGCCTCAAAATAAATATTAAGAAAACCTTCACAATGCACCTCGGCCCTAGGACCAAAACCACTAAACCAATAATGGTAGATAACATCAAACTGGAAAAAACCCAGGTCTATCCATACCTGGGTATCCTAGTGGACGATGCATTGAACTGGCGGAAGGCAATTGAGGCCAGGAATCTTCACTTTCGTCGAGCTACCTCAGCCTTAACATCTTTTTCACGGAAACTGGGGAAACCAGCCCCATCTGAACTTTTGACTATATACTACGCAAAATGCCATAGCGTGGCCACTTATGGTGCTGGAATCTGGGGCCACGGACGTATTGACCAATTACAGGTCACTGAAAACTCTTTTGTAAAGTACATCCTGTCCCTCCCTCAAAGTTCGCCGACACTAGCCTCACATCGGGAGCTTGGCATGGAGTATATTGTTGACACCATACGATGTCAGCCTATTCTTTTGTGGCATCGAATATGGTGCAACCCTGAATGTCATTTAACCCGCTCCCTCATCGCTGACTGTTTAGCTCTGGCAAATTGGCGTAAAATCCCATGGTTAACCTACGTATCCAACTTTTTTAAAGATTTGGACCGCGTTTCCTACTTTGAAGAACCACCCTCAGTAGAAGATATCTCCAGGAAGCAGTTAAAGGTAATGTGCCTGGACCACTTAAGGGATTTACGGAACCAGACAGAGATTATCAAACCATCAAACGAAAAAATCGGCGCCCAATAAACTGGAAAATGTATACAGCCTTATTTGACGTATTTTTTATCCAATTATGAAAGGTATCTATTAACAAGACTTCGATTTAATATTTTCTTTCGTTTAGTTACATTCCCTGAAACGAACAACTGGTCGCCAAAGTTGCTGAACTGTCCCTGTGACGGAATTTCTACACAAACTACGATCCATGTAGTCCTTTTCTGTAAATATTATAAAGTATCAAGGAAAAAATGGATTATACCGACTCTCCGAATCAGTGGTCACAGACAAACGTTTGCAGCATATCTTCATTTGCAATCTTTAAAGTCAATGCATGAAGCCAAATGTATAGCGACCTTCCTCAAAGAAGTCTTAACAATACGTCGCAGCATCTCTAGTTAAATGAGAACTGATCAGCACTTCAAATCCTATTTCTTTATCTTTATTCAAAAATGTTCTTAATACTGTGCTTTTTATTTCTTGCGTTAAAATTTTTTTACCATGTACTTTTTATGATTATTGAAATGATAATCGAATAAAAGTTAATGAAACTGAAACTGAAAACTGAGAGAGCTTTGGTGCCTTGCAAGAGGCAATACAGTGCTATACAAATGTCTACTTTCAGGAAAGCTGCAGCAAATTACCATGAAAGCCAGATCTCCTATCTAGCTCACAATACTGAATTCTGCACCATAATATACAGTGGCTTAGCTCGGGATCCTGGGTTCTGATTTCCTCATGTATAGAAATTTGAATTTTCTATCAAATAGTATGATCATTTGATAGAAGTAAAATGTCCTTCCAACAGAATGTTAAATAAATAAAAATCGCTCACTGGTATTTGTGGAGATCTATTGTCACAAAACTGTGCCAAAAGAAATACTCAATCTGCCGTTGTTGTAAAAAATTAGCTTACAATTTTCTTCCACAAACATTCATTTGGTGGCTGTATGAAATATGAGCTATGGTATTTGTAAGTTCTCCTTTATGGGTACTAGTTAAGAAAACGCTTACGTCATCTGGTTTTTCTAAAGAAATGTCTGTTTCTGCAGTTGTTTCATTGTGAAGCCTTTCACCTTGATTTTGGTATGGTTGATTGTGCTGTGGACAAAATGCAAATAAATACATGCTTTACTGTCTTAGTGATATATCCCCACATGCATCAAGCACTTTTTCATTCGCAAACGGTGTGATTCCTTAAAATCGGCCGTTTGCGAATGCAAAAGTGCTTTTTGGGATGCATGAAGCAATTTTAGAAATCGCAACATTGTTGCGAGTTCTAAAATTGCGGGTGCTTTTAAGAAGTCGCAGATGTGCGACTTCTTAAAAGCAATGCATCATCACTTTTGACAAGTGAAAATTCGCACTTAGGGTTCCAAATTTACCGAGTGGTTGAACCACTCGGTAAATTTGGAAAAAGTGTTTAAAATGCTTTAAATGTTTTTTTTCAACATTCATGTTACGGACACACATGTCCTTAGGACATGTGTGTGTGCAACATGATGCGAAAAATACTTTTCAGGGGTGCATGGGGGGGTCCTTTGGACCCCCCCCTGCACCCATGAAATTTTCTAAGTGCCACTCGCAATTTGCATTGACTCCTATGGGCCTTTTGGCCCATAGGAATCAATGGAAATTGCGAAAATTAACTTAAGAATTCGGTATTTCTTTGGGATTCGGTAAAAAATGCGATTTTTACCGAATCACAAAGAAATACCGAAAAAAATGATGCATAGCATTTTGCATTTCCTAAATAGCGATTCCTTAATTTTCGCTATTTGAGAAATGCAAAATCCTAGATTGATGCATGTGGGGGATAGTATTTTCTGGAGTGTTGAAGAATGTTTTTCTTCCAAGCAGTGATTCTGATATCCGAGGGCATACTGAACACAGTCTTGTTGAGGCTTTTGAACCCATTCACAAATCAAGTTTGCCGCAGTTTTCTTGAAATTTAAGGGCCATATGTATGAACACATTTTCTCATAGATACAGAATGGGTAAAACCCTTTGATACATCTGGCTCTAAGTGTCCTGTGGCATGCGCATTAGCACATAAGGTTAGTCAGGCACAAGTGTGTGCTGCAATGAGCCTAGTACAAAACTTCACAGGAATAAGGTTGTTTTGAGAACTCACCCACCATTCTTTCTTAAAGTAAAACTGGATTTCTATTAAATCAAGGGATTTTTAAACTTTAAGTATGTTTCCACCTCGCTTCCATGCTTGCCTTCTCAGGAATGTGTTCTCTTTATTGGTATTTATGATGTGAAAAGGGCCAAGCAGTATTACTCAAAGAACATAGAGGAGATAGGACAGTTATTGGTTAGTTATGGCCCTACTTATACATGGTTGGCAACATTCAGACAGTCTGCAGTCCACTGTATTGAATCCGGTATGATTATTTGTTACCAAAGGACCTTCAAGTCCCATTCTTGAAAGTGATTGGCCTAGTCTTCGAAGGGAAAGGTGGTTGCTACAGATGTTCTTGGTAAAGTTTATTTTATTGAGATTCATTGAGTAGACACCATTTTATATGCCTGAAAGACTGTACTGCTGAGGCTGTACCTCCAGATCAAGGGCCAGATGTAAGATGGTATTTAGCATGCGCAAACAGGTTTGCGACCCGTTTGCGCATGCTAAAAACCTTTTAATGAATTGCGACTCGCAAAATAGTGTTTAGCGACTCGCTATTAGGATGGGGCGTTCCCTTCCTAATAATGACCACAAAGTCATGTACCAATGTTTTGCACAAAACACTTGCACATTACCACCCTCGGAGTCGCAAAAGTGAAGGGGTTGCCAGGGAACCCTTTCCCCTTTGTGACTGACTCTGAAAATATTTTTGAAGGGCAGGCAGTGGTCCCAGGGACCACTACCTTCACTTAAAAAATTAAACGAAAACTTTTAATTTTCCTTTTTTAAATGCATTCCTTTAAGGAAAACAGGCTGCATTTTTTTTTAAAACTACTTTATTGAAAAGCAGTCTCAGACATTGAGGTCTGCTGAGCCAAGCTGACCACCATCCCTGGGAGGGCCAGCCATTCCCAATGGGGTCGCAAATTGCGAGTGGCTCATTAATATTCGTGAGTCTCGCATTTTGTGTCCACATTAGGAATCTCAATCAGTGTGTCTGACACTGTTTACATTCCAAATTGCGACTCGCAATTTGCAACTCACAATTGGGTGCAAATTGCGAGTCGCAATTTGGAATGGTCGTACATCTGGCCCTAAGTGACCAAGTTGGCCAACTTTCTTACCTTAACCAATTTAGTTAATTGGCAGTAGCGTTGCTATTCAAGTCATTGTTCATGAATATCATTGAACATTCTGTTATACAGAATAGACTTTGTTTTACCTGAATTACAAATTTACAAATTATGTTTATGCAGCACATTGGAATGCTGTAATTATGCTGAGAAGTCAGTGTTGTTTTCTGAAGACATTAATCCGATATGGGTTATGAATATTCTTTTATAAAATCTTAAATGCCCAGAAATTACAAGAATGCATTTGTTGTATTGTGATTCCTGCCATAGACTTGCAGTTTTAAAAAACCTAAGGTTCCACAGTGTGGTTGCCTTAGAATTATTCAGAGTTTGAGTCGGTATTGCTGGGATTGTAAAATGTCAGTAACAGCAGCAGCAAATTCGTTAAATTCACCAAGTTACTTATCTTTACTGGATGGCCATTCTACGTGAGGCAATATGATACAATGATGAATCAAAGGAGCTCCAGACTTAGTCATGAAGTATAACATAAGTAAGAGGGTTATTAGCTTAGATGGAGGATTGTAGCTACAAGATGGTAGTTCATTAGCTAAGTAGGTCAGGCGCCACCAGGAGCAGCATCCTTGCTGCTCAGCCCACACTCTCTAACTGTCTCTCTATCCACACAACCAGGCACTCCAACCTTCCACTCCCTCATCAAGCGTTCTAACATTCCACATACACATTACATTCATACTGGCAAAGCAGCAGGGAAAGGAAATCAAGGTATAACACATCCCCTTCCCTTGGGATCACAATAAATAAAGATGATTACAACATTGCACAATAAAAGTACAATACGAGAGAAATATGCAATGTACAAATGGTGAGAACTAATTAAAGATCATAAAGATAGAAGTACAACATGAAGGAGAAATAAACAAAGTGCAAAAGATAACTGCAAATATAAGAGAACTATGGATAGAAGGATGAAAGAGATATATGCAATAAACAAATGATAACTGCAAATTTAAAAGAACAGAGGATGGGAAGGTTATCCAGTTCCCAACAATAGTGACTGAAAATAGAAATTCCACTCTGGTAACATTGTGCAGGGCTGGGAGAATGGAGGACACCAAAGAAATGTAAATCCCTCCCCACTCACCTCTTTCTACACACCACACACACCTGAGAAAACAATATCAGGTAAAAATACAGCAAGGGGTACGCTCACCCATAGTTAGAAAAAAGTGTGGGTTATACACAAGAGCTCAATGCACTCCTGGGTAAAATACATGTATAGGGTACACGATCCTTTGCATAATCCAGGTACACAAATGTATAGGGTACCGACCCATCGCACAAAATTCCATACGGGCACAAATGTATAGGGTACACGACCCATCGCACAAAATTCCTTAAAGGCACAAATGTATAGGGTAGACGACCCATCGCACAAATTTCCATAAAGGCACAAATGTATAGAGTACCCAACCCAAATTCCATAAAGGAACAAAAGTATAGGCTAGACGACCCATCTCACAAAATTCCACGAAGGCAGTTTCAGGTAGTTTATTAAGTCCATAAGAAGAATAGATACAGAGCCCCACCAGGAGCAGCCTCTTGCTGCTCAGCCCACACTCTCCAACTGTCTCTCTCTCCACACAACCAGGTACTCCAACATTACACTCTCTTGTCGGTATTTTAACATTCCACATACACATCACATTCATACTGGCAGAGCAGCAAAGAAAGGAAATCAAGGTATAACACAATCCCTGCAAACATTTTCTGGAGGAATTAAATTCTTAGAGGCCTCTACAATTATTAACTGCATGCCACACACCAGTCACTTGCAGCTTCTTTAACGGACATTACTTTCACCCAACTCCATGATATTTATTTTGGAAACCTGAGAAGGACAAGACGCCATCCCGAAACTTATTGATTATTTTCTTTTAGAGAGATGATGGCTACCAGTTTGTCTCTACCTGGATGAGTCGGAGGTGGGTTTGGTGCGGCCTTGCGTATTCTTCTCCCAGATACTGTTGGCCATCTCGTTGCCAATGGATGTTAGAACGAGAGTCAGTTCCAGGGGCCAGTCATCGAGGTCAAGTGACCGAACCCGCGAGAGATGGGTTCCCAGGTTTCTGTGAATTCCGGAGCATTCAATGCAGATCAAGGCACCCAAGTTTAAGCTTGCCCAGGTTGGATCTAGGTGGTAGAAAAAGAGCAAGGAGTTTTTCATATGTTAATTCCACAGGGAGTGTAACCTGCAACACCTGTTTGATGCAGAGATATCAAAGAGTGAGTAAGTAAACACACTTGATAGACATTCTTTAAATCATCTTTTTAAATGTTTTATTAATTTTCCTTCATTTTAAATATATATGTTTACATACGTCAGACTGCATTATACAAGCACAGCATTATTATATTGGTTCATGTTTACAACAGATACCAATGTTGTCTGAAATTTGTTGATACCACATTTCCACGGGCTGCTTTTTCCTCCTCCCCAGATGTATCACAAGTTTATTCTTATCTGCCAGCTCACTTGTCAGTGCTAGATGTTGGTGGGATCGGAAGGGCATGGCATGACCATACTTTTTTAATTTAACACAGTCCGTTTCCCTACGTTTTTATTTTAAAAATGTGTCTCAGGATGGCAGGAATGGTCAGAACGTAAAAAATATTGCGTGATCATCCAGCCCTGTGTGGTGCACATCAAGGAAGGCCTCTGCAGATTCCACGACCTCCTTCCCCTTCCCCTCAGTATCTGGGGGAAGGGGGCCTGCCCAGCAACACTGTAGAAGCTGTCAATCTTAGGTAGGCACAGAAAACATCTACATTTGATGGCTGTGCTGCTGCAGTGTGATTTACCCCTCATTTAGTGAGGACCCTACCTGCTTTCCCCCACTGTGACCAATACAATGGTCACATTACGATGCATTTTCAGTACTGCCCTTGACCTCATCTGTCCTTTATTTCCGGGCTCACACAGACTGACGATGCCACAAGGAAAGGAAGAGCACTCCAGTGTAGAATTCCTGGCAGACTGTACCCAAACTTTGGCAAAATAACTGTAGAAAACATTTAATTTCTTATTAGCTTTTTTCCTTATTTTATTTTATAAAATGTTTACAGCTGCTCTGTCAGCATTCATGGATGTGCTCTTTTTAAAAATACAGTTGACCCTTTTTAAGGATATAACATAAAAGCAGCCCGAGGTGTCTAGTTATGTGACACCCAAGCACTAGAGCCACTTGTGTACCCCATCCAGGGTGGGACTGCGAAAACAAAATACGCCCAAGCACCAAGGCAGGACTGCCGTAATGGTCATCGGGCGGGAGGTTGGAGGTGTAATAGACTGGTTTTGTTACTGGGGGCTGCTGAACCAGTCCCCAGTGACAAAACCAGCAGGACTGTCCAGCACAATGACTCACTTCTCAGTCTCAAAAACGCATAAATCACTGCAGAGTTCATTGTAAACACAACAGTTTTCATGCAACAATGAAAGAGTCAAGATTGATGTCTCTGGTGGTTTATCTTCCTTTTGCAGAGAGATTGGAGTATTGTCTATTGCAAGTTTTGTCTCATCTTCTGTAGCGCTGCTGTAAAGAACGTGTGCCATACAGATCACAGAACTGTATTTAATTTGCTTAGCTCAGTGGGTTACTGCTTTTGTCATAGAGACCCTTTAGTTACCTGCAGTGCATAATTTGCAATCCTAATAAATATAGCACTTTGAGCTATGATCTGCCATCAAAGAGCTGCATCCAAACTGCATGGTGCAGTTTTGGAAGTTATGTTTTTTCCTCAGTCTTTAATTATCCTATTACTGCTAAAATGGGTTTGTTTGGGTAGAAATACATTCTTATTAGTAAAATCCAACCACTGTGCTAAGTTTCGAATCTTGGGTTTGTGCTTCTCCAGATCTTTACAAATGCCTACCAGAATTGATGGCATTTGAATACTACACCTCGTAGTACCTTTTGTCTAGTCTAACATTTTCTAAACACTGATTTACACATGTATAATTCATTGTCTCTGTATGTGTGCATGATGTAAAGTGCTCCAAGTCCCTACACTGGTATGAGAGGCGCTTTAAAACAAATGAAATACATGTGAGAGGGAATATGGAGAGATAAGGGGCAGTGTTGGAGGGTGATAGTGACAGAATCATTCCAGAACCCCAACAAGATTGTTGTATCCTGGCACACAGCAAGGTCATCATTTATTGTGCTCTAAGCACAAATACAATTGAATATATAATAAAATGTGTTGTGTAAAGCACCATTTATGTATTTTTTGCCAAAATTTTCATGGGGAGAGGACACCCTCTCCTCCATGTCCCCTTTGTAGTGGTCAGGCTAGCTTGCTGTGTTTGCTCGCAACACACTGTACAGGGGATGGAAAAAATTGCAAGGGCTGCTTTGGGTTCCCAGTTTGTTCCTGTCTGGCAGCAAAGTAAAAGTGCCCCATTTAACAAATGAGATATATAAACAAGCATTGGCAAAGCCAATAGGTCTTGCTTTTGGGACCTCTTAGATGAGTGATTTTTTGTGACGCTTTACATCACTAACATACTATTGTGTCACCCAAAAAATAAAGATGGATGTAACCTTCACTTCCAGAATGAAAATATAATTCTGCCTTGCTCTCTCAAGTTTTTTGTGGGTAGGAGAGTTAGCCAAGCTGGACAGTTCAAAAGGTATCTTTTGCAGAACACTTGAATACATAATGTTGATGTTTGAGCAGCTAGATGGCTGACATGAAACTGGAGGAGCCCTTGTAGGTTACCGTGAGTCAGATCAGATTCTCCTGAAGAGTCCCTTTATCTTCTGAGCCCTACTTAACCCCTTCCTTGCTTTCCACGAGTGCAACAAAGGCACATTTGTGTACAGAGGAGACCTGTATTCATGTCCTCAACGTTTGAGGCAAAAAACACTCATTGGCTTCTGAACAATGAGTGTAAAAGCATTAAGCATGTCATTCCTGCTTATGTTTTGCATGCTTTACATAATCTTGCATTAGTGCTTGCTTTTTCCATGATTTTGTTGTTTTTTTTCAGGCAGTGAATAATATGAATAGAGTCACATCTATGTTTATGACTGGGCACAATTGGGTTGTAGCTGAAGGCAGTTCCCTTCCTAATAGCAACCCCAAAGCCTTGTATGAATGTTTTGCAACCGCAAATGCGGTTGCAAAAACACTCGGAAATTACCACCCTCTTCAAGAGGGTGGCAGTGCACACGCAAAAGGCGAGGGGTCCCCAGGGGTCCACTTCCCCTTTGCAAATGAGGGGGAAATATTTGTTTGCCCTTAAAAAATTAAACTAAAACGTTCCATTTTTATTTTTTAAATACATCCTGTTTTCCTTTAAGGAAAACTGGCAGGATTTTTTTAAACGCAAAAACAACAGTTGATGAACAGAATGCAGAACAATGTCATACATTCACCCCAGTACAGAGATCTCACTACGCTACTGGAGTCAAGCTATCCTGGCTGAAGATGGCTAATAGCCAGAAACCGGTCCTAGGATGCTTGATTCCGGTCCAGGGAAGACATGGCTTGGCAGTTCGGACTGGACTCTTCCCATGAGGCAGAGGGTCAAGGCTGATTTGCATATGGTCATGTCTGAACTGGGGTGGCTTGGTGAGCAAAATAACGATGGATTAAACCCAGATCTGTGACTGGGGGTGAATGTTTTGCCATTGTGCAACATTCCGTCCATCTTGTGTGTTTTGCTGTTCACCCTATGTAGGAAGGGTATGCCCAGACGTGGGTCCCGTGCTCCCTACGAATACTGGAGTCAAGCCATCCTGGCTGAAGACGGCTGATAGCCAGAAACCGGTTCTAGAATGCTTGATTCCGGTCCAGGTAAGACATGGCTTGGCAGTTCTGCTTGGACTGTTCCCATGAGGCACAGGGTAAAGGCTGATTTGCACATGGCCATGTCTCAACTGGGGTGGCTTGGTGGATGGATTAAACCCAGATCTGTGACTGCAGGTGAATGTTTTGCCATTGTGCAACAATCCATCCATCATCGTGTGTGTTTAGCATTTTTTTTTAAACTGCTTTATTGAAAAGCAGTCCCAGTCATGGAGGCCTGCTGAGCCCAGCAGGCCACCGTACCTGGGAGGGCCAGCCATTCCAAATGGGGTCGCAAATTAAGAGTGGCTCATTTTGCAACCCCATTGGGAATCGCAGTCAGTGTCTCTGACACTGTTTTACATTCAAATTGCGAGTCACGGTTTAGAATGGTAATACATCTGGCCCCTAGTGTCTTAGCACCGGGGAACAACCATGACAACGCGGGGATTACTCTGCAATGCCATTACAACGCAGGGATTACAACGAAAGTCGTTACAACAACTTTCACTGGAGGGCCCTGTTGGATAGGGAATAGTTTAATTTTCTATCCAACACCTTCCCTACTGTCAACGTGAGCTGGAGTTGGAATAGAAAATTAAACTATTCCACTATCCAGCGCCCTCCAGCGAAAGTCGTTTGTACGACTTTCGTTGTAATCCCCGCGTTGTAATGGCATGCGGGGTAAAAGCCCGCGTTGTAATGCCATACAACCCTTATCACCCGCAGGTGGACCCTACTGGTGGCCAGTGTGGGTTAACCTTAAAGCCCTATCCACCACAATCCATTCTGAAGTTCACCTCCACTCTTGCGGGCAGACCTACGAAAAAGCACACCATAGATCATCAGAGACTTTGTCACTGACGTCACAGGACTCTTGAGGCCAGTCCACCTCACCCATTGGTGCTTCCTTTGGCCTTGTTCCAGCAGTAGTAGTGAAACTCACCAGGGATAGGCAATTCAGGATTTGCACGCACACAAAACTAAGGGGCATATTTACAAGGACTTTGCATCATGTTTGCACCACGGAACGTGGTAAAAGCATGACGCAAATTTCCAAGTCATATTTATGAAGCCACTCATAGCCACTTTGCAATGTTTTGAATGGTTTCATAAATATGGAGTAATTCGACACTGCGCAAAATCGCCACTTTGCCTTCCTCTGCACAAAGGACATGTTGCGGTGGGTGTTCCCATTTAAACTTCCATGTTTTTTTTATACATTCTGGATTTACAAGGACTTGTAAACATGGGAATGCATAAAAATCTTACGCCTCCCCAAGGAAGGCACAACAAGGAGAAATATCTTTATTTCTCCCTGTTTTTCTCTCTTTCTATATGTGCAGCACACATAGAAGAGGTAAAAGCCTCTCAGGATTGTTTTTGTGCAGGAAGGTGCCCCTCTCTGCACAAAAACAATCCTGCATGCAACAGGATACCTGCATTGGCGCTAGGCTGACGAAATGGCACCAGCACAGGGGGAAAACACAGAAATGGACCGTATTGGATAAATGCAGTGTATTCCTGCCCTTTCCCTGTGATGCAGGGCAGTACAGCAAATTAACTTGCTCCGTTGCCCTGCGCCACCATTCCCATATATATGCCCCAAAGTTTTCAAACTTCACTGTCTCTCTGCTTCATGCACAAGCACTTTTAACATGTGCTGCCTGTTTTTGGGCCACTGCAATTATGCAGCAATGCAGGCCAGAGCAGGGGGAGGCGTGGTGAGCACTCTCTAAGTGTGCATGATGGTTTGGCCGGCCATCTGGGGCTGGCCAAACAATCATGCGCACTTAGCACGTTCTCCACCTGGCTGTATTGCACAGCCTGGGAGGAGAACGTGCACAGGCTCCCACTCCCTGTCTGAGCGACGAACCACAGTGCTCAGCCCAATCACAAAGCTGCTGTCCTGATAGGGACAGCAGCGTTGTGATTGCTTTAGAGGAGCCTGTGTGCTTCCTGCTTCCGGGACTCGTCTGGAAGAGAAACGGAGCCAGGAGAGATGACGGAAGAGAGACGGTGGCCGTGAAGAGGTAAGTGTAATTTTTTTTCACCCCGCCACTCCTGAACCGTGCCAGCTGCCACTGGCTAACACGGGAACCAGCGGTTACATTTCGGTATTTACACCTCAATACCATTACAACGTGATACTACAACGCAAGTCATTACAAGGGCTTGCGCTGGGAGGCGCTCTAACCTAAGGAATAGTGTGATTTACTATTCCAACACCTTCCCTACTGTACGCAGACTGGAGTTGGAATAGTAAATCCTACTATTCCTAAATCCAGCGCCCTCCAGCTCAAGATGTTGTAACGATGTGCGTTGTAATGCCTGCGTTGTAAAGGTATCGCGGTGTAAACACTGCGATGTAACGTCATATATTCTGCTAACACTCTTCAAGGGCCTGCAACATTCTCCTAGCGGTATTGATTTAAATGTAAGGTGCTACTCTCCTTAGGGGACATGTCAGGCATTTCCAGAGAGGATGGGGGTACCGCAGTGGTCTAAGAGACCTCAGCAAGGATCCTCCAAGTCTTTGTAGCAGGTCACGAGTTTTTAAACCTGCACCTGTCCGTATAAACACAGGCTGCTTTAAAAAGAAAACATGCGGACATGCTGGCAATGAAACATCCCCGTATTTGCAGACATTCGTAGCGGGTCATAAAATGCGGGGGTGCAATTATCACTTCCTAGTTTCCGAAATGTCCATTATATAAATTGGGCCGCGGGTGATGGGGTATATACATGTTCAATACAACTCTGTAGTGACTGGAAGAGTTGCCAACGTTTGCCTTGATGTGATGATGTCTTGTGTGCATGTTGCAGTGACAAGTTAAAAAGTTCACAAGTTACAATGGCAGACACGTGCATGAAGGCACAGGAGATAACAATGCAGCGCCAGAGCAGTGGCGCGTTAACAACACAAGACGACAAAGACGTGGACGACCTACTTGGAGCATCGCAGTCCACGCAGAATGCATTGCCTCTGGAGTTGCGGATGGCTTGGATAGCGACAGCCTCGCTCTGACTGTCCATGCGCGCCTGCAGCGGTGGGGCAATGAAAAGGAAGCAAACGGAACTGGTTAAAATGGTTCGCCGCTTCTGAAAAATGTGTGTAAAGTCACAACTTTTATTTAATGTCACAAGAACCAGATATATGATTTTAATACAGATATTCCCACTCAAATACACTATACAAGGGTACACTTCTGCTTTCACACACTTGGGTGTTAGCGCGCGCAAACCTGCCTCGCGTGCCTGATTCCAAGACTGACGCAGCGGCCGCCACGCGCTGACGCACGGTATCTGCGTGGGACAGCGAGAGGCCCGCAGGCCGCAGCCGCACCCTTCCACATAATGGAGGTGACCCAACCATGATGGAGGGGACCGACAGAAACCCTCTGTAACGCCTTCCTGAAGTAAACCCGGCTGAAGAGACATTGGCGGCAATTATTTTGTGTATGATTCCCCCAGCCTCGTATTGGACACTGGAAGGCGCCTCAACCTTTAGAGCAGAAGTGGGCCATGTGAGTCATGGTGCTTTTTATGTTACCGCCCCAAAACGCCTCTCCCAAATTTCTTTAGAAAATGTCTGCTACCTAAAGTGTGAGGGAAATATAGTGTCTCTAGAGAGCCCTTCGCCTGTACATGCTTCTGTAATGGGAGCATCACAAAGGGGGAAATGGACTTCTTCGTTTCACTGGGTAAGGCCCTATAATGTTAGCTGAGAGTCAAGGGGCCTCATTTATGAGAAATGACGCATCGCTGCATGAAAGCAGCGATGCGTCACTTCTGAGTGCGCACTCCTTGCGACATACCTGATGCTTCAAATTTAATGTATGACGCATCATGTCGCAAGGAGTTACAGATACGTCAGTATTTCTGACGTATCTGTAAGCGCAAAAGTGGCGCATTGCCGGAGTGTGTCACAAAAGTGACGCAACGTCAGCAATGCATCCTTTCACATGGGGCAAGCCCCATGTGAAAGGGCCTGCGTCAGTCTTACGCCTGCTGTGAGGCAGGCGCAGGATTTTGACACAACAGCGTCCTAGAAGTGAGGCAGTGAAATCTCCTAGATTTCACTGTGTCACTTCTACAAGGCTTTTTGGGGGGGAACGCCCCCCCTGCATACATTATACCTGACGTAGGAATAATTTGGCGCAGGGGTTTACAAAGTGATGCATCTGCTTAGATGCGTCACTTTGTAAATAGTGCGCAATAGGAGGCATGTTTTACACCGTCGATCCGTCACAAAAAGTGATGCATTGGAAGCGCAAAACTGGCGCAAGGCCTCATAAATGAGGTCCAATGTTCGCAGCGAAAAGGTAGACCTGAATTATGAGTAAGTACAAAGCGCAAATGGAATTTTAAAAAGAAAACCCTAAAATTATAATTTGTACATGCAATCTGATGTATGTATGTGTATGTGAGAGCTAAAACATTTGCAGCTAGATTCATCAAAGTCCCGATTTGCGAGTCCTTAATAGCGATTATTAAGGAATCGCTATTAAGGACTTGCAAATCGGGATTCATGTGGAAATCGCAAAATAAATTGCGATTCCTACAGCCTCCTTATTTGCAATTAGCAAATTGCTAATCGCAAATAAGGAATAACTCCCCATTCATTCCTATAGGCCTAAAGGCCCATAGGAATGAATGGGGAGTCAATCCTTATTTGCGATTAGCAATTTGCTAATCGCAAATAAGGATGCGATTTCAAGGGTGCCAGGGGTGTCCAAAGGACACCCTGTAGCACCCCTGAAATGTGAATTTACACTGATGTTGTGCACACACATGTCCAAAGGACGTGTGTGTGTAACATGCAACTTAGAAAAATGCATTTGAATGCATTTTTCTAAGTTTTCGCTAGTTACCACGAGGTTTGACTTCGTGGTAAATAGCGCTCCTAAATTCTGAATTCGCAATTTTTAAACTTTTCATGAATAGCAATTAAGGAATCTCTAATAGAGATTCCTTAAATGCTAATCCTCGCAAATTTGCGAATTCTTTATTAGCGATTTTTGCATTTGGGATGATGAATCCCAAATGCAAAAATTGCACTCGCAAAGGGCCAGATTTCGCTTGATGAATCATAGTCATCAATGAGCAACATCTGTAAGGGGCAGTGTCTTCCTAGTAAAAGTAAAGGAAGCTCGTCGTTATTACAGTGCACCTGCATTTGATCCTACCTCTCTTCCTGATACCAACGCCAAAGGGTGGGAGACGGTTTTCCCAGCAGCACCTTACCTTATTTTTACTGCTTTCGCAGCACTGAAGGCTTGCAAGGATCTGGCTTTCAATGGCCTGCACCCAGGAGTCTCTCTCTTCAAAGCTGCTGGCCTCAAAATGCCAACTCTGCCCCGTGCTGGACACTATGATGAATTCAAAGTTCTCCTCTTCTGCAAAGAAATGGTCACTGACTGTTATCACAAAACACAAAAGCCAACATAAGCCTCCTAAAGGAAGGTGTCTTTCATGCTACATTACAAAGGGCATGGATAGTAGGGTTCAAGAGTGAAGGGTTTTGCAAGGCACTAGTCTTGCAGCTTTGAGAATATTATATTTAAAATGGGCACCATACTTTTGAAAAAGGATTTTCACTTATTGGAAACTCTTGAAAAACAAACCAAATGAATTGAGCTATGACTGATCCTCTAGTTACGTTTTTAGGAGGCTGAGAGATGCTTTCATTCTGCATTAGCCAATAAACGTTCACAGAGGAGAAGATAAAAATGGCAGACTAGCCACTCTGGCTGGAAGGCAGACCCATAACATTGTGTTAACTGTTTAGGCAGTGCGGTGTGTGCGTCTCTTGTAAAATCTTGGTTGGCACCTCATTTTCATGGTGAGGGTTCCTCACTTTTATGCAGGGCGTTTTCTTCAAAAGTGCTTTGTGCAACCTCCACCAGCTGTAGTTATGTAAAAGATTGGATGTGTTGATAGAACTGCTTGGCATTCGAGGGGAAGATATTTTGGATAACGTTAGAACCCAGCAGTCCTCACAGGGGAGATGTCTCAATCAACCTGGAATAATTAATTCCAACAGTGATCAACAAAATACCAACGTAAAGCAAATCATAGATTCTTTGGGACGCATCTTGTGATAAATAAGATGTTATTTTTAAGAGTAATTAGACTAGTACCACTACGTTTGTTGACCTCAGGTCAGTATTCCAAGGGCCCTCTAACTTATAGGAAATCTTTATGTCGTTTAAGGGAATCCAGGACTATACATTTGCTGCAGCCACTATTGAAAACAAGGTCACGCTAACACTGCACACAAAGGAACTCCTGATAAGATACAGAATTTTTCCACACAAGAGTGCCATCTGTGTGTATCAGTGGTGTTAAATGTCCTCACATCCTGTGCAGGCGAAATGAGGAATAGCCCAATCCATGTACTAATGTAAAGACTAGACATGTATTCATTGGGCCAAACCTACCTAACCACAATATGCCTTAGGTACATGAAAGGACAAGTCCTCCAGCGTAATTCAGAAATTCAACAGCACCATAGGTTTTAGTCCTCACCAGTCTATGTAAGGGGAAGTGTGAAGGTGGTGCTGTTTCTGTTGATTGGGGATAGGAGTACATTGGATACAAGAGAACCATATTAACCCTTGCTTGCTGTACCACTGGATCCAAGCTAGCATGGCTGATGAGGGGTGGTACCCCAAAACCGGTCCAAGGATGCTTGTTTCTGGTCCAGGGAGGACCTGCACTGGTAGTGAGGACTGGACTGTTCCTATGATGAGCAGGGTCAAGACTGATTTGAATATGACTGGGTCCAAACTGGGGTGGCATAGTGAGCAAAAGAAGGATGGATTAAACTCAGATCTCTTGACTGGGGGTGAGTGATTGAAAAATTTCAGAACTCCACACATCATCTTGTTGTGTTTGCTATGTTAGCTCTAAGTGGCCAAGTGTATGCCCAGACGTGGGTCCCTTGCTCACTGTGCCACTGGATTCAAGCAAGCCTGGCTGATGAGGGATTGTTTTTATATTTCGGCAGACGTGTTATCCGTCACTATTGCCACGGAGTAACTCATCCGCCGAGATCTTAATCAGGCCCATAGTGAATTGATCCAGGCCAGGGGTAGTAGAAATTTATGTTTTTGCATATCTTGCTAACAGGCATGAAGTATCATGAATGCTCCGAAGATTGCTTTAGATCAAAGAAAGCTCATATTTGAATATCTGCAGCTACTATATGAACATTGGAGTACAAACGACTCACAGTACAGAACAAGTCCGACAACAAAAACACCACGACATCCCACAATGGTTATCCTTTTCATGCATGAGTGAGGGGGTCACAAGGTCACGTCACATGAAGATGTCTGGCTGAGTCATTTACCTGTTTTATATATATTTCTTAAACTACCAAAGGTTTTTAATTTCCACATTTTACGCTTGGCTGTCGGGGAGGTTCCAGGAAGCAGGAAGACGAAGAAGAGAATAAAGGCAAAGAATTACAAACAAAAAAGCTGAGATTTAAAGCAGACAGTGAAGGGAAGTAAAAGGAGGAACTCTGTCACAGAAAAGCGAGCACCATGGAAGAGTTCAAGGGAAATTACTAAGTAAAGTTGGCTCGGGATCCCTGTATTAACAAGTGAATTTCAGAACTAAATAGAAAAAACATCTGATACAGTGTAGGGGACAGGAGCACTTCCTAAGTATACTGATACAATAAAACGTACTCCTCATTCATCAAGAACTAGACTTTTAGAAGTTTGAACAGAGTAATGAGAGGTATTTGCTTATCCAACAATGAACATTTAAGAAGCATACACATAGAAAAGAGATAATTCCTGCTGAAATCGACTCTTGTTTTTCACGTGTCTATGCGAATCTTAAATTTGCATGTCAATGGAGACGGCGGGACTATCTCAATTACTCTATGCTTCTGATGGATACTTCTTCCCACATATTCCTCACCTTGTGAATTTCTCCCCAGCATCACACTGGATGTGGAAAACTCAAAACCAGTGCTCCTGTGTGCAGGTAAGTGGCAGTCCAGAAATGACAAACGTAGTTGCATATAAGTGCCACCCGTATATGCTAAGATCAGTTTCTTTCTTTCCCCACCTTCAGATGTAGATCCAGAGCTCTGCGCATTCTTACTTCTAGAGTTAACTCTAACAAGTTACCAATCTCGCTCCTTGGCAGGGAGTCAAATGAGTGGGCACATTTGTATGTTTCCATCAGCCAGACCCGCTTTGAGGTAAGTCAGTGAAAGTTGTTTACTAGGTCACTATTTTCATGCACTATGGGGCATGGTGTGTGAAATCTTGCCTATGTTCTCTCAAGACTTATGGGCTTCCTCAGTCTGAACAATTTGTTATGTGGCCAAATTTGCCATCTGCCTGGGCCTGGACACCACAGACTGTCTAGGTAGGGCAATGGGAACCAACATGGTGCTTCAAAACTCTATCTCACAGCTTTCCAAACTTTTCATGTTGGTGACACACTTTTTGGAGATGCATAATTTTGTGACACAGTAAGACAGTGTAGCAAGCGATGGAGCCCGAACCACCTAAGGGGGTTGGGGGGGGGGGGGGGGGTGTTCTCCCCACGGTAGAACATTTTGAAATCCAAGTGGGAAAATGGTCTCCCTCCGTCTGTCTCCTGCCCTCTGTCTGTTTCCTTCTCCTTCCCTCTGTCTCCCCCTGACTCCCTCCCTCTGCCTCCCTCCCTCTGCCTCCCTCTCTCTGCCTCCCTCTCTCTGTCTCCCTCTCTCTGTCTCCCTCTGCCTGTCTCCCTCTCTCTGTCTCCTCCCGCTCCCTCCCTCTGTCACCCTCTCTCTCTCCCTCCCTCTCACTCTCTGTCTCTCTGCCTCTGCCTGTCTCAGTCTCTACCTCTATCTGTCTGTCCCTGTCTCTGCCTCTATCTGTCTGTCTGTCCCTGTCCCCCTCCCTCTGTCTCTCCCTCCCTCTCTCTCCCTCTGTCTCCCTCCCTCTCCCTCTCCCTCTTTGTCTCAATGCCTCTCTGTCTCTGTCTATCTCAGTCTCTGCCTCAATATGACTGTCCCTGTCTCTGCCTCTATCTGTCTGTGTGTCCCTGTCTGTCTACCTCCCTCTGTCTCTCTCTCCATCTCTCTGTCTCTGTCTGTCTCTGCCTCTATCTCTCTGCCCCTGTCCCTGTCTCTGCCTCTATCTGTCTCTGTCTGTCCCCGTATGTCTCTGTCTCTGTCTCCCTCCCTCTCTCTGCCTCTCTCTCTGTCTCCCTCCCTCTCTCTCTCTGTCTCTCTCTGTCTCCCTCCCTCTCTCTCTGTCTCCCTCCCTCCCTCTCGCTCTCTCTCCCTTTCTCTTCCTCTCACTCACTCTCTCTGTCTCCTTCTCTCTCTGTCGGTACAAGGCTGCAGAGGAGGAAGCCAGCACGTATTGCAATTTTCCCCCAGCGAGAAACCCTCCCTTACACCCAAATGAAGTTGAGTTCCATACTGGTTTCTACCCTGAAAGGGGTTTACTGGAGCCCTTTGCAGGAGCAGATGTTCTGGCTTGTAGACACCACTAACACAAGAAAAGCCAAGCCTTGATCCACACGCAGCCCACTTCTTCAATAGGGTTTACTCTTGCTAAATTGTCCACAGTTTTAGCTTACAATTACACAGGAGTAAATACATTTACACCTACTATGTGTGTGTGTTTTTGTTGGTACAGAGCAGATGTAAGTCTAGCCATTTTCGGTCATTGACATAAATTTATGGATGAAAATTACTTGGTTCATTGTGCTCATAGACAGCTCACTAAATCTGACGTAATAATGTAAATTGGTGTGATGTATTTTAGAGGAAATTATACTTAATTTATTAGTTTAGCGTCAGGACCTGCATTTTGCAGCATATTCCAATCCTTCAGTGTGGCACTACATGATTTTGAATGGAGCAATACAAAAGTCGCCAGATTATGGTAAACGACATTTACCACATATTTATTGAAGGCTTTAAGAACATCCTACCACCAATAAATGAGAGAGCAAGCAGAGAGAACACGCTTTGAATTTGCAGACAGCAGCCATGCAACGTCTCTCAACTGGTTCTGTGCAGATTAGCCCTGGCCTGCACCGAAAGTGAAGATAAACTATGAACGCATGCACACACATGTTTAACTTTTCAGCATGCATACTGTACATCCAGCTTCTCTGCAAGAGGCTTCCCTGGCTTTGCTGAGCGCAGGCAGCCGAGGCCAAGGTTAAGGCTTTGTTCTGCAAGTTTGAGACGCTGAAGGAATTTCCACAAAAGGAATTCCAGAGCCCCAATTAACACTGAAAGCCTTTACTGTGCTTCTTTTGTAGCTGATAGGCAGGCTGCATCCCCCTCCTCTAGCCTGGAGATGACAGCTGTCAGCACTGCCACACTTCACAGGTCTTTAAAAGATCATAGAGCAGAGCGTCTAGGAATGCCTCTTAATTAGCAGCAGTTATGTGCTAACTGCCTGCGACACACCCACCATTTGCAGGCGACACAGTACTGTGTCGGGACACACAGTTTGGAAAGCTCTGCTTTATCTGGATGGATGAGGTCCATTTGCTTCTCGGAGATGTCCAGGTATTCTTGATGGAGAGACCTTCAACTGTCTCTCGCCGGTTTGGTGAGAAGGCAAATTTGGCACTAGAGTTGTTTAAAGAAAGGCTGGCCATTGCATGTTCCTTGGGCCTTTCAGCTCTAGATAGGCAATCCCCTCAACAATTTCATCCTTTTCAGGGATATGTCAGGGGTTTAGCCTATCAGCAACGTCAGGCTCTACTGCCCACACAACAGGCCTCCCATTCCTTTTGAGGTTTGGCTGCAGGCTCAACAGACAATGACCTGACAACCAGAGGGAGCAACCAGCTCAATTTTCTGCCCCTTTGGGAACAACCTCCTAGTCCCTTCAGGGCATCCTTGCTGGTACACAGCCAACCAATAGGAGTTAGGATCAGCCACTTCCTGTAGGAGCGGCAACAAATTACATCCAACAAAATGGACCTGCAGTTTATCCAGCGGGGCTACGCCCTTCCATTCCTTTGCTACCCAAAGCACCTTCCACTTACTTCAGATACCTTCTCAGAGGACCATATGTTTATTTTGTGCCAAAAAGTGCAGGTTCTTTTTTAAAAAAAAGAGCCATAGAGTGGGTACGGGCCTGGCAATTAGAAACTGGGTGCTCTTCTTGCTATTTTCTTGTGCAGAATAAAGACAGAGGCCTCCCTCCTAGTTTGGATCTTCACCTTCTCAATGCCTTTCTGCAAAAGGTCAAATTTGAAATGCTCTACCTGGCCCAGGTTCTCTGACCTGAATCCTGCTGACTGGATGGTGTTGTTGCGCCTGTAGATACCCATGACTTCACCTACAGAGTTCCTCAAGGATCCTCCCTGAGCCTGGCCCTCTTTGATGTTATCATGATCCCTCTAGCCAGGATCATCCGCTTCCATGACATCAACATCCTCTCCTATGCTAACGGAACACAGCAAATTCTCTCTCTCACAGACAAGACACCCAGTACTGGGATCAATTTGAATGCCTGATTGACTGAAATCGCCCACTGGATGAAGACCAACACTAATCAGAAGCTGAACACAGACAAGACCGAAATTGTGATCTTCGGGAAGAACACTTAACCGTGAGTCTCCACCTGTTGGCCAAAAGAGCTAAGACCAACATACACCTTCACACCAAGAACCTTTAGATCCTCAACGACAGCAAACCTGACCATGTCAACGCTGTCACTGCATCATGTTTCCATACTCTGAAGATGTTGAGGGGGGGTTCACATAACTTCCATTCAGCACCCAGAAACTCATCACTCATGCCCTAGTCACAAGCAAGCTGGACTTTGGGAACACCTTGAATGCCTGGATCAATAAAAAACTCACTTGAAGTCTGCCAACCAGTCAGAACACAACTGCCAGATTCGCTCTTAATGCCTCATGCCACACTCACATCACACCACACCTTAAGGAGCTCCACTGGCTCCTCATTCACAAACGAGCAAAATTCAAACTCCTCTCACACACTTTCAAGGCACTAAATAAAACTAGCCTAGCGTACCTCATCCATTGCATCTGTTTTTACAAACATTCCAGGTACCTCCACTCATCCGAACCTCTCTTTGCACATCCCACGTATACAGAAAACGATAACCTTCCTTCTCCTACATCACACATATAAAGCATGGAACAACCTGCAGTCTCACATACAAGACTTCTCACTTTTTCATGAAGTCCACAAAAAGCTTAAGACTTGGCTTTTTGAGTATTCCCACTAGGCCATTGTGTTGAAAAGACTCACATCTGGTGAGTGCCATGATTCCCTCCTAGGTGATAGTGTGCTCTACAAATCTGCATAACATAGTATAATATGACATACCGTGTTAGTTATGACACTGTTCTAATCTTACTTGTTTTATTTTTTTTCATGAAATACATGTATGTTTTTCCCTAAACTGATTTATATGGTTTATCTTTTTATGTCTGTTGGTTGCATTGCTCCCCTCCCTAAGCATGATCAGATTGATGGTACATATATTCATGTTCTGAAATTGATTCGATATGTGAATTGTATTCACGATTGTAATGGTTTAATACTATTTTAATTGTAGATATATTTTGGTTTTATACTCTGTAAACTTTGATGGTTCTTACAAATGACTGAATAAAGATATATGATGACATACTAGTCTTCCTCTACCTTGATGACTGCCTGTTGAAGGCGGGCTTGCCATAGGTAGTTGTGTACCACCTCCAGATGATGGTGAACCTTTGACATCTTTGGGATTCTCAATCAATCTGCCAAAATCACAGCTGACTTCTTCACTGAGGCTCCCCTTCATCAGAACAATCCTGGGCACTGCAATTTTGAGCTTTTCATCCGGACCAATGAGTCCAAGACATTCAAGCTATGATCCTAATGTTTCAGCCCCTGTCATGGTCCTCAGTGTGGATGGCTCTAAGGCTTCTGAGCCTACTAGCCTTCTGTATCCTGCTTTCTAACCATACCCAGGGGGCACACGCAAGCTTTGCCGATGGACCTTAAGTCTGAGGGGTCCCATCACCAAGGAACCTGTCAGATTCCATCCAGGTTTTGGAGGAGACTGCAAAACACCTACAGTGGTGGCTGCTAGACCACAATTGGAACACCTGTAGATCACTCTCCTTTCCCCACCCAGAGTTGAAAATGATGATGGATGAGGTGGAGAACAGAGGATGCTGGCCTACAGCAGAGTCTTGCCTCCATATAAACTTGGTGGAGTTGCAGGTGATTCACTTTGCATTGAAGGCCTTTCTGCCCTCCATCAAGAGGAAGCTGGTGCAGGTTCTCACAGACAACACTGCTGCCATATGGTACTCCAACAAGCAGGGAAGTGTAGAGTCCTGGGTCCTGTGCCAAGAGGCTCTTCACCTTCGGAGCGTGCTGAATCTTCAGGGTACTTATCTGGCGGTACTCTACCTGGCAGGATCTTTAAATGCCAAGGCAGATTAACTCAGCCGGCAGTGCCCAGTGGAAACCCCTGGAGGTGGCTTAAAGCAAGTTCCTTGCTCTGTCTCTTTGTCACTGCAGATAACGCACAATGTTAGCACTTTGGCTCACTCTCGAAGATGCATTCTGCCTCAACTGGATGACAGGACTCCTGCATGCCTTCCTGAGACTACCTCTCCTACCCTGAGTTCAGAAGAAAAGCATGAACGAACAGGCCCAAGTCATTATAGTGGCTCAGGATTGGGCCAGGAGAGTATGCAACCCAGAACATCTGGGCTTGAGCATCCATCCTCCAATCAGGATGCCACTTCGCAAAGACTTCCTGTTGCAGTAGCAGGGCAGGGCCCTGCACCCCGGTCTGTGCTGCATATCCATGTATAGAGATTAAGTTGTGACAGTTCATCACTTTTGATCTTCCTCCTCAGTGGTTGATATCATGCCAGCAGCTGGGAGTCCTTTAATTAAATCTGTGTATGCAGGACTCTGGGGTAAGTTTGTGATCTGGGGCAGTACCCATCAGTCGAACTTGTTGCAAGCAAAACTTTCACATGTGTTGTTTATTTTGGTTTCCGCCCGGCATGGTCTTGCTCTTGTCGGCCTTTTCAAATTTTTTATGATTGCCAAACCAGCTACTTTTATTCAAATCACCAGCTGTGATGTGTTTCCTAAAATGTTTACAGCATTTTATTCTATCTAATCCCTTCTTAATTCCACAGTAAGACTTAAATCTGATTGGTATGCTTCTAATGTTTACTCCTTTTGAACCTATGCACAGTCGTCAATCGCACCCACTCATCCTAAAATCGGTCTTCCTGGTTTTGATAACATCTGCATAACGGGTGAGTGAATTTCAGTCCCTTTCGGTCCAGCACCCCTCTACCACCTTTTTCCAGGCAAAAGGGCTTGAGCTACTTTCCTCCCAAAGGTGGTGACGCTTTTTCATGTTGGACAAGCCATCAAGCTTCTGACATTTTTTGCTCCATCACAGCCCTCAAAAGAGCAAGAGAGACTCCATTGGTTGGACTCCAAGAAAGCCCTCAGTTTTTACTTTTACATTGACCAGAACACCTGGTGTATGATCAGCTCTTTTTGGGTTTCCCTCGGGCGCATGGTGGCACACAAACAGACCATCTATCGAAATATAGTTCTCTGCATTAAGATCGGATACCAGTTTGTTAAGAAACAGTCTCCAGAGGACCTCAAGACTCACTCCACCAGAGCCAAAGCTACTGCATTAGCACAGACAGTGCCCACCTGGATACCTGTCAGGCGGCTAAAAGAGAATGCGTGCACAAGTACATGAAGTTCAGCACTAGTGCCGCCACAGTGAGGTCCGTCGAGATTAACATGTTGCCTGCTCGATCCTGTGGGACCTTTCAGTGTGAGACATTCCACAGACTCATCATCTAGAAAGGTACTGCTTTGGTATCTGTTCACAAGGTGAGATTCTGCAGTTACAAGTATCCATCAGATGAACAAGGTACATACCTTCGGAAACACTTTCTGGTAGATAATCTATCTAACTGCAAATCCCTCACTGCCCTCCCACCTCCACGTTCTGCACATCTGAAAACTTGTTCATTCAATATGCTGATGAGCTCTGCATATGAGGGCGTGGAAGGATTCATGAATGAAACTAACTATCAGCACGCAAGGGTGGCACTCATATGCTTCTCCGTTTATCACTTCTGGACAGTGGTGGCTCCTCCGCAGTGACGGAGGAGTGTCGCCCCACTGGCTCAGAGCCAGCAGCTGAACAATTAAACAACATTTCATTATCGTTTTATTTTTCAGCTGCTGGCTGAGCCAGCGTGAGTAGGGAGGGCCAGAGCCGGGCCATGGGAGGGAGGAGGAAAGGGGTGGTAAGTGAACTTCTAAGTATGCATACATGTTTTGCCTGCTGTCTTAGGCTGGCCAAATAGACATGCGCTTTTAGGTTTCTCCAACCCAGCTGTATTGAAAAGCTGGGTTGGAGAAACAGCACAGACTCCATGTGCCTGAGAGAGCATTAAACCAGCCCTACCCTGATATCATGCTTGGTAAGCTTGGTGAGAGCAGCGCGAGGATTGCACAGGTCTCTGATGCTGTCCCAGTGTCTGCTGGGACCAGGAAGCAGAGGAACACTGGTGCGCAAGGCAACTGGTAGCTTCAGGTAAGTCTTAGTTTTTTTCATTATTAAACCCCGTAGTTCCCCTTCCCGCATTCCCCACATACACCCCTCGACCCGCCCGCCTCTTTTTGTTTGTGTCGGCCTCCACTCCTTCTGGAGCGGAACGGCATCAATGCAGAATTGCATGGCACCACTTACTGCTACTGCTTTTGTGTTTTCCAGATCCAGTCTGAAGCAAGGGGTAAATTCACAAGGCGAGGAATATGCAGATAGATAAAAGATCCACAGGAGAGAGCACTACCTAAGGTAAGTAACTTGTTCTTATTTCCTTGTGTCAATGACTGAGGCACGGACTTATTTGATGGATACATGAATGTTAATGGATTATGGCTTAGATACACTTATTTAGGTATACTTCTTAAGTGTTTTAACTGACTTGTTTAAACCATTTATATGTCTTTATGTTCACACGTTAACAGTGAATGGATTTGTTGATTTACTATGCACACAGAGTTCTCCCAATGTTTGCCTCATCTATTACTCTGAACTGATCCTTCTGCCTCTACATTGCCCACACTAATTCTAATCTGCTTTTTCTTATGCTTTTGTGAATGTTCCTGCGTGTCTGTAATACCACATGCCTGGCATGTATTTCCTGTTGCTACTTACTGACTCCTGCTGCCTTTTGCTGTGGCCAAGTGTACCCTAGTGCCTCTTTATCTCACTCTTGCTGATTTGTTTTCATTCCTGCTTTCTCTACTTTTGGTTACTCTTCCTCCTTCTTCCCACTTTTGTGTTTTCCTCTATCACTCCCTTGCTTTGGATTAACCCCTTGGGCGTGGCCGGAATTTTGCCACGGTGTGGCAAATTTCCACGCGTGCGCAGGTCAGACGGCTCCCGGCAGTCCGACGCACACGAGCACTGTGACGTCGGACGGCCGTGGGCCGTCCGACGCATACAAGGGGTTAAAGTTAAGGAAACATAAGAGCCCATCCTACACAATAAGTGCTAGTGGACTCCACGTGCAACAACAGCCTCAAATGAATCTAAATACCATTATTATGGTTAAATACGACTTAAAGGCAGGTATTATTGCTTAGGGAGCAATTTCTGTATCTTTTTTTAAGTCTCTTCATTGTTTGAAAAGATAGAGGTTTGTTTTCTCAGCCTGTACTTATGATTTTTCATCTGTAGATATACAACTTGTTTCCTTCATGTAAATGTCTTAACATATTATATTTTCTCTGAATATCTAAGATATTGTTTTGTTTTCTATGGATACAATTCTTTAGACTTGGTACCGATGGGGTACAAGCTGGTCCCTTTTTATCTATATACACGTATTTGTTCTTTGTTTTGATGCAAAAGAGATTAGGTTAATTTATGTATATTTCTTAAGACTTTTTTTCGATGTAATTTATTATTTTTAAATATTCAGTTTAAGTCTTTTTATAAAAGGACTACAGACTTAGGGCCAGATGTAGGTCGCCAAATACCGGTCGGTAACGGCCGATTTCGGCCGTTACCGACCGGTATTTGGGATTTGACATGTAGGGGGCCTCATATTTACAGAATAGGTATATTTACCGATTCGGTAAATTTACTGAATCGGTAAAATACCGAATCGATAAATTTACTGAATCTGTAAATCCATATGTAGGTGGCACTGTAATCTGTGCCACAGGCCCTTACCGAATCGTTATTTACCATGGAATACTATTCCATGGTAAATAACGAATTCCAGTGTACATGCACATCTGTGCATGTACACCTGTGCCATGTGGCACACAGTCATGCCCTAAGGGCATGTATGTGTGTCACATGGCACACAAGCCAGAAACAGGGGTGAAACAGGGTGTCAAAGTGACACCCTGTCCCCCTTGTAAAATCAGTAAAATTACCGATTCGGTAATTACCAAATCGGTATTTGCTATGGAATCCTAAGGGCTTCAAGGCCCATAGGAATCAATGGCAAATACAGATTCGGTAATTACCGAATCGGTAATTACCGAATCTTACCGATTCGGTATTTTTACCGAATATTTTACCTACATAGCAATTACCGAATAGTGAATACCGAATCGGTAAAATTCGGTATTTACCATTCGGTAATTTGCTATTACCTACATCTGGGCCTTATTTGTTTTCTCTCTGTGAGTAAGTGTTTAATAATTGCATAGCTGAATACAGAGTTGGCTAACTTTCACTTTTTTGCGAATTCATATCCTTGAAGGACTAGTTAGGTGTTGGATTTGTTCTTGACACATGCCTTAGTGATATCCTCAGTGATGCCATCAATGACGCCATTTAAAATGTCTTCAGTGATGTAATATGTGAGGTTATAAGCAATGCATGAAGCAGGTGCAACCTATGAATAGTTTACTGAGCCATATCTGGTGAATATCAGTGGTTTTTAGGTTTGTTTTTTTTAGCCATGAATGCACATTAACTTTGTTTTTGAGTGAATTTCAGATGTTTATAAATGTTCATTCTGGTATTGTGAGCAAACCTAACGATAAAGTCACTTCTACCTTTGTTTTGATAGTGAATGTTTTTTTTTTACTCATATTCAACATGGAAGTGATTTTTTTATACCTCAATCGAATTTAAATTCTAATTGTTGCTGTGAAAACATGTTGGCTGTGACTATCAGGGAATAACTAGAGTCTAAGTAAAAAACATTTGTAAACAACTTAAACGTTACAGGACATCATTAGTTGGCATATAAAGCAGGCGTTGACTGTGTATCAAACCAGAGGATCCTAACTCTACCAGGTACTATGAATGCAGAACCTCTCCTCAAATTACAATTGAGCTCAATTGCACAAATAGGGCTAGACCTCAGGGCCTCGAAGACCAGGTACTGAGCACCAACATCAACTGGCGAGCTTTGGATGTGCTGGGATGGAGTGTGTAACCTCTGGCCGGTTCCCCCAACCCATGCTTCAGGAGCATTTAAAGTCCACAATGGATGCCCTATGACTGTCTGCAATCGAGTTGAAATGTGTGGCCTTGAAGTTTTACACTGCATGAGAGGGGTGCAGGGCCTGGATTCTAGTCAGCCATGCTGCCCACCCTCCATGGCTATTTGACCCTGTCAGTGCTGACAGCCTCCGGTCATGCACAGTGGGGGAACGGCTGCACACACTTGCATCTTGTCAGATTTCATGCTCCACCCTCCACAGGCATGCGACCTCCATTCTCCATGGCTGTCAACTATACAGAATGCAGCCTGCCCTGGCATAAGGGCCGTTTCTAGGTGTTTTGCCACCCTAGGCGAGAATTGAAAAATGCCGCCCCCTCCCTTTTACTACCATCACTCTCTCCCCCTGTCATCCAGGCTATAAGAATGAATGCATTAGAAATAAAATAACTTGTATTTAACATTAAACAATAAAACACGTCAAACATTAAATAACTGAATAAGCACTGTTCATGATATTTTTTTGTTTTTAAATTACTCTCTTCTAACTTCAATGGTGTTTTGGGTTCTTTCTCTTAATCCAATGGTATCTTCCTTGCCTTTATTTTAGCAAAGTCTTTAAGAAGATCTCTGATGTCAAGCTGGTAAGCCATGTCTTGTTCTACTGAAATTGTGGCTAGTCCCATGAGTCTCTCTTGGCTCATGGAACTGCGCAGATAGGTTTTTATTAATTTGAGTTTTGAGAAACTCCTCTCCGCACTTGCCACTGATATTGGTAAAGTCAAAAAGATACGAAGAGCTACGAACAAATTAGGAAAACAATTTTAAATTAAATAGTAAATAAATATCATTCCTATTAAAACTTTTTAATTGGAGCCTGGAGCAGAGCAAGTATTTTGTTGTGGAGCGGAGCAAGTCAAAAAAATGTTGCTCCAAATATCTTCTAAATATCCTTACACTTTACACTTTACAGACACAGACTCAGTCATACATATGTATGAACGTAATGTGCTTTTGAAAGTCGGGGTTTCCCCGTTTTACATCTTGCTACACAGAATATTTCAAATCGTCTTACCGTTCACAAATTAATTATTTTTTGCCATTTGTTTTCTCCCAGTCATCACAAAATCTAAATTATTAAGCTGGTGCCATTTTGTTTCTCGCAGCCCTCTCAGTTATTCACAATTATATAGGTAGGTTGTTAGGAAATAATATAACATTAATAGTAACTTATTTCTTATATATGAAACATGTATTGTACTTACCTTTTAGATATGTTGAAAGATAGGTACAAAACCTAGCTCTAGCACAACGACTGTGCCTCAGGCACAGTCGTTGTGCGGCTTGATCCCGGGACATCTGGCGCTGTCTCTTGCGGCGACTCTCGACCCGTCGATTTCTCGTCCTAGAGTCTCTTCCCGTGTGATGATCCGGATGTGGATGGCGATTCAGCGAGCGTTGTATGATGTTGTCACAGAGGTCCGATCGGGTCAAGAGCGAAATCAGAAGTCGGTATCTGAAGTTGAAGTCGAATGTCCATTTCAGAAGTTCTTTTCGCCCGAACTACTCCCCATCAGCGAGACTCGCATATTTATAGCGGCGCGCACGGGCCCTGCCCGTAGTGCCAAACGTGATGTCAAATTTTAGAAGGCGCTACACAATGCGCTTTCGAGGTCGAAGGCCGTTCAAGTCGGGGATTTCCAAACACATGTTTGTTTATGTTTGGTACTCAGTAGCGCCTCTTTACTTTCTTAGTTTTGAGGTAGGTAGAGGGCACTGTACAGGCACTGTTTACATTAGTCAAAGTAAACACTTATTAAGTCATTGTTCCGGATGCTTCTGAAAACAATTTGATGTTTTAATTTTTTTCTCTATGTCTTTTTTTTCTCCTAATTTGCTAATTTTTTTTGCTGTTTTATTTCAGATTTAAAAAAAATTGCCACCGTAGGCGGCCGCCTAGTCTTGCCTAATTGTAGAAATGGCCCTGGCGTTAGTGTACAGGGCGGGCAATATTAAACTCTCTGCAGCCGGATCCCAAGGGTCCATGAAGCTTTCACCGAGTAGTGGTGTACTGAATAGGCAGTATTGTCACTTCTGCTGTCGGCCCCTTAAGTCTGTGAAGCTTGCACTTGGTGATGGTGTACCGGCTGGCAGTTCTAGTGCCTCAGTAAACTACCCCTTGGGTCCGTGAAATGTTGCCCCTGCGCAGTGGTGTACCTACTGGACAGCACATACACCTTCGCAGCCTGGGCCCTTGAGTCTGTGATGCTTGCACCAGAGTTGGTGTACCAGCTGGGCTGTACAAGCACCTCAGCTACTTAGCCTTGAGTCCAAGAACCTAGCACCCAGTGATGTTTTATAATTCGGGTCATACTATCACTTGCGCAGCTGGACCTCTTGAGTCCATGACACTAGCATCCAGTGGTGGTGTTCCAGGCAGGCGGTATTCCACCTCCTTAGCCAGGCCGCTTGAGCGCATGAATGTTGCATCAGTTGGTTGTTTTACTGGGTTGTTGGTACTAGCGCCTTCGCAGCCTTGACCCTTGCGTCTGTAAAGCTTTTTTCCAGTGAAGGTGCACCGAAACCGCAGTACTTATGCCTCAGCAGCTAGCCCCTTCAGTCAGTGAAGCTTGCTTCCTTGGTGCACCAACTGGGTGTTATTTTCCTGTCCGCAGGCAGGCTCTTGGAGTTCGAGAAACACTCAGTAGTTTTACATCAGGCCGGTTGTACAAGTCCCCCCACACCTGGGCCTGTTGAATCTATGAAGCTTCCACCCGGTGATGGTATATCTACCAGGCTGTACAAGTGCATTTACTGACAGACCTCTTGAGCTCGTTAAGCTTGCACCCAGTGGTGGTGTACTGTGGGAGGTACTAGTACCTTAGAAGCTAGGCCCCTGAGTCTGTGAAGCTTGCACCCGGTTGTGGTATACCAGGTGGGCAGTAGTAGCATTTCTGCTACTGGTTTGCTATAGTCCAAGATGCTTGCACATGGTTGTGGGGTACCTGTTGGGCCCTACTAGCCCCTCTGCACCTGGTCCACTTGAGTCCACAAAGCTCACACTCACATCCAGTGGTGGTGTACTGTGTGGCAGTACTAGTGCCTCCACAGCTGATCCTCTTGAGTCTGTGAAACTTGTACCTGCACATGGTTTACCAGGAAAGTGGTACTTAGACCTCCGGAGCTGGGCCCCATGTGTCTGTGAAGTTTGCACTCATGTTGCTGTACTAGAATGGCTTTAATAGCTCCCATGCAGTCGGGACCCTTGAGTCTGTAAAGCATGTTCCCAGCAGTTATGTACTGGATGGGCATTGCTAGCACCATGAAGCTTTCACATAGTGGCAGTGTACTGACCGGTGCCACAGGTAGGATCCTTGAGCCTGTGAATATTGCACCTGGTGTAGGTGTACCAAATGGACGATACTAGTGCCTCTACTGCCAGGCCCCTTAAGGACTCTAGGGAGTACAGCCACACTGCAGCCAGACCAATTGAGATCTTGAAGCTTAAACCAGTTGGTGCGCTGGGTGGGCGGTACTAGCGCCTTTGGAGCTGGGCCCTTAAGTCTGTGATGCCTGGACTCCTGGTTTTCAGAGCAGGTGCTACTAGCCCCTCTGCAGTTTGGCCGACTGAGTATGTTAATCTGGCACCAGTTGGTGGGGCTTGGTGCAGGCAGTACTAGTGCCTCTGCAGCCAGACCCCTTGAGTCAAATCAAATCAAATATACTTTATTCGGTTTTTGCGATACAAAACCATAAAAGTTCATAATACATGCAATTTACAATCCAGATTATAATAAAAACTCTTTAAGAGACCAAGATAAAGTATGGTAGGGACCCAATCATAAAAGTTCTTTTCCACTCCAGGGTTGAGACCGTATCAGAGGAGTTCGTGGATAGTCATAAAGGGTTCATGGTTAGTCATTTTTACGTGTCCAAATGTTTCCCAGAAGGTCATGATGCATTTAATGAACCCTACCACATGCGGTATGATTTCAGAAGAGGAGGAAGACACAGATTTTTGGGATAAAAATCATGTAAGTCCCATAGGGATATTGAGCCGTCTCTTACTTGAGGCGGCCAAGTTTTCAGGTAAGGAACAATATTTCTGTCTCTAAATCTCACAAGTACCAAGTCCCCAGCAACATCTTTGGGAAGGGAGCCCAACCAGTCCACCCTTCTGACGCTCCTTATTGCTCCGTAAAGGTTACGAGGCAGTGGCCTATTTTTTGACAGCCAGAATTTAGTTTTATTAACTAAATCGTATTGGCTCTCAATTTTTCCAGGTGGAAGAGCACGTACACCCGCAAGAATGCACACATATGGGGCCGCTTCCGGTGGTAAATGAAAAGAATTACCTTTGTTGTGACCTACTCTAGGTACGGTTGGCTGGGGAAGGGAAACTTTAGCAGGGTGTTTGTCTATTTTTTGCCCTGATGTACTAGGGCCAGCAGGTTGTGTTTGACACCTTTTATCCTGCTGAGAAGGTATAGAGCCTAGGTAAGTAGGAGGTGACTTAGGGCGATTAAATGTGTCTCTACATTTGTCAACCAGTGGGTTAGACATAATGGCTTTCTCTATGTCAGAGAGCCTTTCCCCTAGTATATTAACTTTTTCTAGCAACGGAGCTATCATGGAGCTAAACAGTTGTTCAATAAGGGGCAGTATGTGCAAGTAGGGAGGAGATGTTATGGCCTCCAGATAATCAACAGTCGGTGGAATCATTGGGGAAATAGCAGTGGATGGACTTGGACACAATTTTGGGATTTTACAATCATTTCCTCCTTGATTAGCACCGTCATACTTCCTTTTCCTAGGTGGAACCTGAGGGGGTTCAATACTTTTAGTGTTCGGGCTGCAGGTTTTGTTAAATAATATGGAGGGATCTAGGTGTGTAGCCTTAAATGGTAGTGTACTAGTGCTTTCGGGCGGAGGGGGAGTTTCCAATGTAACATAGTTAGTTTTACATAGGAGGTTTAACTCCTCAAACAGAGAGAGCGTTTGCCCAGTACCTGCTATGCTAGTTGAATGAGCCCCTTTGGAGGTCATGATAATACAGGGATATGGGACGGGGTGTATGGTAAAATCCACGGATATGGACAAGATCAAATAGAGGGGGTTGTTACAATCGTGATATTAGGCCTTCAGCGTGACAGCCATAGGGGGTGGCCATCCCGTCCTTATCCGGCCTTTGAGGTCCGTAGAGGGCCCGCCCTTTGCCCGGGCTTGGCCCCGCGCTTTAGCCCGCGCGCGTCCCGCGGGACAGGAACAAGTTCTGTTTAAATAGGACAAGGGGCGGGGCCGGCCGGGGAAGAGTACCAGCTGTAGTAATGGAAGGGAATGCTGGTACTCGCAGTTCCTGTGGTAGTGTACCAGGAAGCCAATAGCCCTCAGCACCCTTGCTACTTAAGTTCCTGAAACTTGTACCCGGTGCTGGTGTACTGTGTGGGCGGTACCTTCACAGTTGGGACTCTTGCAGCTCTAATGCTTGCACTCCATGTTTCAAGAGCAGGTGCTTCTAGGCCCTCTGTAGTTGGGCCTTTTGGGTCCCTGAAGTTTGCACCCGGTAGAGCTGTACTGAGCAGGCGGTACTAAAACCCCCACAGCCAGGCCTCTTGAGACGTGAAGCTTGCACCAGGTGGTGGTGTACAGACCGGGCAGTATTAGCACGCAGCATACTCTTTGCGGTGAGTTCCCCAAATGTTCTGTCACACCCGTTGTTGCTGTCGGAGCCATGTCTTCGACTTTTAATGATATGTGTACATTTGTGCTTTCAATTTCCCTTTTGGGAGCCTTCAACGGCAAGCGATTTAACACCGCGCTCTGGGAAACACCCGTTACAACGCAACTTTTACAACGCACTACCATTACATCACAACTTTTACAACGCAGGATCCATTACAATGCATGCCTTTACAACGCATGACATTACATAGCAGATGCTATTACAATGCATGCCATTACAACGTAAGTATAGGTAAGTATATAATTTTATTTTTTATTTTATTTAACATTATTTATTTAATTTTATTAATATTAAAAATAAATAAATATATTAATTTAATTATTTTTAAAAAATTAATTAAATATATTAATTTAAGTAATTAAAAAAAATAAGTATGAGTATAGGAGTATATGTTTTGGGGTACTGAGGTATATGTTTTGGGGTGTTTGGGTATTTTTAGGGTTCAGTGCTAGGTTTGGGTTATGGGGTACAGGGGTATTTTTAGGGTTCAGGGCTAGGTTTGGGTTATGGGGTACAGGGGTATTTTTAGGGTTCAGGGCTAGGTTTGGGTTTTGGGGTACAGGGGTATTTTTAGGGTTCAGGGCTAGGTTTGGGTTTTGGGGTACAGGGGAATTTTTAGGGTTCATGGCTAGGTTTGGGTTTTGGGGTACAGGGGTATTTTTAGGGTTCAGGGCTAGGTTTGGGTTGTGGGGTACAGGGGTATTTTTAGGGTTCAGGGCTAGGTTTGGGTTTTGGGGTACAGGGGTATTTTTAGGGTTCAGGGCTAGGTTTGGGTTATGGGGTACAGGGGTATTTTTAGGGTTCAGGGCTAGGTTTGGGTTTTGGGGTACAGGGGTATTTTTAGGGTTCAGGGCTAGGTTTGGGTTATGGGGTACAGGGTTATTTTTAGGGTTCAGGGCTAGGTTTGAATTATGGGGTACAGAGGTATTTTTAGGGTTCAGTTGTTAAAAAAAGACTTTAATTAAATTAATTAAATTTAATTAATTACAATTTTTATAAAAAAAAGATATAGGTTTGGGTTATGGGGTACAGGGGTATTTTTAGGGTTCAGTTTAAAAAAAAGACTTTAAATTAAATTAATTAAATTAAATGAATAAATTAAATGAATTAAATTAAATTAATTACAATTTTTATAAAAAAGATATAGGTTTGGGTTATGGTGTACAGGGATATTTTTAGGGTTCAGTTTTAAAAAAAAGACTTTAAATAAATTAATTAAATTAAATTAATTAAATTAAATTAATTACAATTTTAAAAAAAAAGATATACTTACCTATACTTACGTTGTAATGGCATGCGTTGTAATAGCATCTGCTATGTAATGTCATGCGTTGTAAAGGCATGCATTGTAATGGATCCTGCGTTGTAAAAATCACGTTGTAATGGTATGCGATGTAAAATTATGCGTTGTAACGCCATACATCCCCGCGCTCTCCTTTACCGCAATTACTACGGGCGAGCTGTATAGCGCTGGGTCTCCTTATTGACATCACTTACTTCATGTCCCTACTTTTGGACCTTCGTACTTAGCAAGGTCATGTGGGTGTCCCCTTGGGTCCCAGATGGTCCTCTACCCTTAATCCTATACCAGCACTGTTTCAATGCCTCATTTGCTAGGTAATTTTTATAGTCTGAGTGTTTACTAGTACACAGATACACTGGTATTCACCGACATTGCATTGTGCTGTGTTGTTTTCTATTTCTTCAGTTCTTTTTTACGCCACCACTTTTCTTTCTATATAGGTTGGCATTTGTACCTTTTAGTAAGAGTACCGGACAGATGTGGTAACTGTATCAACCTAAATAGGTGAGTGCCATGATAAGGCGTACTGCTAGCAGACTAACTGTGAAGCCAGGCTAAATATGCTTTGGCATCTTTTTGTCAGTAAAAGTTTGAGATATACATTGATTCTTGTTTATTTCCACTACAACAGGTTTAAACGGTGGATGTGACTGAACACAACAGTTTCTGGTTCAGTATTTTACACACCATTGTTTGTTTTCTTTTTAAATGTCTTGCATTATTTGCAAATATTTACTATAGCAGTAGCTGTTCACTAAAGATCCTGAAGAAAGCCTAGACACTTATATAGGTCATTAAGGCTGAAACAAGTCGATTCCACTAATGTAGCCGTCTAGAATCTGGATAGGCTCATTATACAGCTTATTGTTTTTAATCCTGCCACAGCGGAGTTGAATAAAGTTTTCTGCTACCTCTGTCGATTGTTTTAACTCACACACACATAATCAGCACTACACGTTACTTTTCCAAACACCACGCTCACATAGGGTTTTTAAGACAACCAGTGTGCCCCCATTAAAAACATCCCTGAGCTCCCTCCTCGTAGAGAGGATGTTTTAGCCCGCATCAGAACTAGGTTCTGACACGAGGAGGCACCCCTATGATGAAGCATGACACCATTGGTGTGTGAGGGGAGTTGTCCTCAAAAAGGGATATTCCCTTTATCACTGTCAGTCTTTGTGCATCTTGTCTGATCACACCTGTGTTATACTGACACTTTCTGGACCCGTGGGTTCCTTTTTGTGTGTGCACCTCCACAGCCAGACACATTGAGCCTGTGAATGATGCACTAAATAGAGGTGTACAAACAGTTGTTACTAACGCCTCACCTGTCTGGCACCTTGACTACTTGAAGTTTCCACTCTAGGTGGTATCAACCACATGGCAGCCAGGCCTCTTGAATCCATGAAGCTTAAACCCGTTGGTGGTGTACTGGGTGGGTGATACTAGCCCGATTTGGAGCCAGGCCCCTTGAGTCTGTGATGCCTGCACTTCTGGTTTCCAGGTGCTGCTAGTTGCTCTGCATTGAGTCTGTAAATCTTACACCTGGTGGTGGGCTTATGGGTAGCTCTACTAGTGCCTCCACAGCCAGGTTCCTTGAGTACATGAAGCTTCCACCTGGTTATAGTATACTGGGTGGTTGGTACTAGGGCCTCTGCAAATGGGCTGCTGTAGTCTGAGAAGCTTGCACACAATGTGGTGTACCTAGTGGTCCCTACTAGCCTCTTTGCACCCTGGCATCTTCAGTCCGTTAAGTTTGTACCGTGTGGTGGTGTACTAGGTGGGCGATACAAGCCCTTTTGCAGATGGGCCTCTTGCACCTGTAATGCCTGCACCCCTGGTTTCAAGAGCAGGTGCTGGGCCCTCTGAAGCTTGGCTCCTTGAGTCCATGGAGATTGCACCCAGTGGAGGTGTACTGAGTAGATGGTGCTAAGGCCTTCACAGCCAGGCACCTTGAGTCAGTGAAGCTTGTACCCCTTTGTTGTGTACCAGCAGGAGATCTAGCACCTGCACAGAGGGCCACTAGAATCTGTAAATCTTGCACCTGATGGTGGTGTCCCAGCCAGGAGTACTATCCCCTCCACAATCAGGACCCTGGAGTACATGAATCTTCCACCAGTGGTGAAATACTGGACGGCAGTGCTATTGCCTCCACAGCCACATCCCTTGAGACATGAAGCTTGCACCCGCTGATGATGTACAGGGTGGGTAGTACTAGTGCCTCTGTCAGGCATGCACCTGGTGGTCCTGTACCTGGCGGTTGGTCCTGGCATCTCCACAACTGAGTCCCTTGAGTCTGAAACGTGCACCCATTGATGATGTAGCGAACCGGTGGTACTAGTACTTTCACAGCCAAGCCCCATGAGTCCGTGAAGCTTTTACTCATTGGTGGTGCACTGAGCAGAAGGTACTAGTGCTCCTTAGCTGGGAACCTTGGGTCGATTAATCTTGCACCTGGTGGTGGTGTACTGGGCGGGTGGTACTAGTGTCTTGGCAGCCGAGATCCTTGAGTCTGTGAAGTTTGTGTCTGCTGGTGTAGCAAGCAGCAATCCTAGTGCCTCTGCATGTGAGTTCCTTGAGCCTGTGAAGCTTGTACCCAGTGGTGGAGTACTGGGTGGGCAGTGAAATGGCATCCACAGCCAAGCTCCTTGAGAACATGAGCTGGCACTCTGTGGTTATGTACCAGATAGGCAGTACTAGCTTCTCACAGCTGGGCACCTTAGTGTTGTACCAACAGGTTATGTTATGTTAACTAGATATCTTAAGCACAAAAATGCCTGAAGCCGTCAAGGCACAAGCTCTTTCTGCAGGATAAGGATTGGGAGCTGGATGCAAGGTTAGGCAAAGAGACACATTTTTAGTGCCTTTCTGAGTGCCAGGAGTCAAGGCAAGGCTCGGATGCACAGGGATAGTTTATTCAAACCTTTTGCTGCGCCCCATACAACGCTTTGGCCTTCCCAGTTTGTCTTATAGACCCTGGAAATAACCAAATTATTTGCTCCCACTGACAGCAGGTGTCTGGGTGGCTCATATTTCTTGAAACTATGTTTCAAGAAAGCAGTGCCACTGCCAATCAAGATCCTAAAAAGCAACGTAGAGAGCCTTGAATTTGGTCTGCTGTTTGATCATCTGAGAGGCTGACTTACATTTGGGAATTTTCATAAGAAGCCTAGCCACTATGTTTTGTAGCATTTGCAATTTATGCAAATGTAGTTTTTGTATATTTAGGTAGAGACCATTACCGTAATCAGTTTTTAGGTCTCGCCTATGCAGCGCGCATGCGCTGCTTAGGAAAAAGACCTTTGGCAATCGCTTTAGTTTTTGTCCCAAAAACATACACGCGTTCCATGGTGTTCAATGGCAATGCGTGCATGTTGGCGATTCCCTTGCGGGAGCGAGCTTGACACCATATGTTTGTAATTAACTTACAAACACATGGTGCCTCTGGCATTCTGGCATGCTCCCGCAAGGGAAACGCTTTGTGTGCTCTTGGCGTAAACATGATTCCACCATTTCAGAGTTCATGCCCGCAAGAAAATTGGCTTGATCCCTTCCTTTAGATGCAGGGTGACAGCGTCTGCGAGCCCTGTGATACTTAAGCCTTCCTCCCGCTCTGAGAGCGCAGCTCCAGCAGCGCGCATTGGGCACTGGCTCGCGGCAGCACACAGAAGGCCTATATTTGCTTTGGCTTGGACCACCGCATTCACCCCGTGGCATACTTTTGTGATGTATTTTTAAGTTGCTTTGCTTCTGTTAACATCCCCGTGTCAGAGAGTCACGCTGTTCCGAGGGCCGGCCGCAGCCCGGGAGAGTGGGCTCGGCGCTGCGGCTGACACGTCTGTAATCAGGAAACCACAGCCACACGTACAGGCAGGATGAGGCCTACAAATAGGACCACAGCGAGGCAGCATGTGCCAGCTGCCTTTCAAAACCTGCGCACGCTTGCCAAGGGACTCAAAACGTTCTCTCTCTCCACACGCCCACCTCCGCCACTGGTCAATAATAGTAAAACCGAAGCAAAGAGAGTTATATCTAGGCAGTGACATAAAATCCTGCCCAGGTAAGCCTGCAGATACATTAAAAATAAGGCTGTAAGACAAGAAGGGTGTATAGCACATGACCATTGTCGGATTGGCCGACAGGAGAACCAAAAGCAGCCCTGGGAAAATGCTCAAACCAGCCCCACTCTTATGGACTCCTCTTGCAACCTCTCTCTTTCCATCCATCCATCCTTTAACTCTCCTCCTCTCACAGCCGTAACAGGGCTAGTCCATATTTTTATCTGGAGCCACTAAAACTGATGGTCACTCAGTAGAATGGTTCGTTCTGCCAAAGTATTGTCATCTTCATGGAGGGTGTGGTATAAAGGTGTATCCAAGCCCTTTGTTTGTGGCTACTCAGGGCAGAGCTTTTAAGTTTCTCATGCCCATACAAGGTTAGGTCATCCATTCCAGGTTTATTCATTGCATTTTGGGACTTGCAGTTCTGTTTTCATAATGGGATAAACAGGCCTAAGAGGCCCCAGATTAAACAGAAAAAATCTGAACTGGGCAAGCTATTCATGCAATGCCCTAGGAACCCTGAAACCTCTGTGAAAGAGAAGTGCTGGCACTGAAGACCTTTGATTACACTGCTGGTGCCACTGTTGTGTAGCATCTGCCCCTGCAGTATAGAGTGGAATTGTTGAGTATAGCCTCTTTATCACCTTTGTGTGGAAAACCTATCTCAGCACTGAACTCACTGATGTGATCTAGGGGCTTGTTTTACAGGTATGGGACCCGGAGATCAGTATTTTAATTGTGGCTTTCCCAGGTGCACAAACTGTGTGATCCTTTATTAATCATTTTACTCTTATGCACTTCAAATACTGTCTCTCCCTAAATGGGGAGCATTTAAAAATAGGATTAGAAGACCAATGTAGTGGTATATCGAAAGTGGACCTTGACGTCTGCATATACTCATGCACACACACATCTTTTCCCCTACAAGCCCTTTAGTGCAAAGACCATAAATGAGAGCATGCACTCGAACACTCACACAGGCAAACATACACAACTGCACATGCCATGGATTCTTTTACAGGCTCACACCATTCACACTCATGCACACCATGCACAAGTGCTTTGTCTATCTTTATTACCCCCTTGCTTTCGGTCTCTCTCCTAATACCTCTCACTCTTAGAGTGTCTCTTCTAGTCATGCTTTACACCTTTTTGAATTCTCTCAGGAAGAGGGTTTTAAAGGGCCCTTTGCAAAAATTGTGGGTTCCAGCTGAAAGAATGCCTGAGGTGTTGTAAGGTGGCAGAGGGCCTGAATTACATGACCTGACCATCCTGTCACACGTGATTTTGATGGTGGTGTAGAGGTGCCAAAGTCTACTGCACTTTAGTGGATGTCATTCCTCCTTGTAACAGGAGAGACAGATGTTGTTATTAAGTCCTCTTTCCCAAGGAGTCCTCACCATAGACGTGTAAAAATGCCCACTGCCCCATACCAGACAGAAAAAGTAGCACCCTAATGTAATCCTAGGTCCTTCTTCTAAAAATAGTTACAGGTAACAATATGGAGAAAATCATTTCAGAGAAAGCAGAATTTCTTACGCGCTCCCTGAATGCCCTTATCTGTGAAAACCCCAATTTGAGAAGCAATTGTAAAAGTAGAACCTTTTTGTGTTGAAACGATTTGAAAATCACATTTATAAGGTCTCTTTCTGAGGACTTTTATATGCTCTACTGGAGCTTAATGATCAGTCCATATGAACTGCTCTATCCCATAAGAAGTAAACAATCATGAAAAAAACCTGTGGAGCCACGCATCTTCTCTGATGTACAGGCAGGAATGGAGTGGGTGGGGAGAGGGGGAATTGGTGCAAGAAGTGAGAGCATGGGTCGCAAGCAGAAGCCTCTAGAAAGCTTTTTTTAAACTTTATCGCCCAAGAAAGCTTGGTTCGAGAGCCCTTGTAAACCTCTTGTGCTGAACGTCTGGCTCAAGCCTGTCACAAGCCTTTAGTGGCTCATTCAGCTCTATCCACACAAGGTACACCTGAGGTCCTAACCAGAAGAGTCAGGAAATCACTTAAAAGACCCAGAGACCTTCAGCAGTCCCATCCCTACAAATACGTGCTGCACTGGCAAGTAAGACAAGCATTGGCATAGCCAAAAGGGCTCGCCTTTGGGACCTTGTAAGTAAAAAAAAAAATGAAGTTTAAGACTTCACGTTTACATTTACTGCATCCTAAATACAAAGTAAATGTAAGCGTGAAGTCTTATACTTCATTTTTTTTTTACTTACAAAGTCCCAAAGGCGAGACCTATTGGCTATGCCAATGCTTGTTGATCATGCTGGAGCTGTGACTACCCTCCTTTTGGTTTCTTCAGGTAAATAAAGGAGGACTTTCTTGATGGTTCTTAGGTTGTAAAATGCTGAAGACACCTATGATTTCACCTGTTCTTTAAAGGTGAGTTTATTGTTCATCACATCTCCTAAATTTTTTGCCTTATTGACTGGGACAGGGAGGGAGCCAAGTTCCTCTGGCCACCAGGATGGTGCCCAGAATGCGGGCTGATTCCCAAACAGGACAACTCAGTTTTGGATGAGTTGAGCTGTAGACAGTTTGTATCTATCCAACTGCTGATTTCTAGCATGCAGCCTCTAAATCTTTCTCCTATGCATGTGTCAGTAGCTGTCACCGACGCTACTGTACATCAGCCTCATAGGATATAAGGGCAAAACCATATGAGATAATCGATGGTGCAGGAGACATAACATAAATGTTGAATAGCGTCGGGCTGATGGAAGAGCCCAGCGTAAGCTCCCAGGGAAGAGAAAAGACGTCTGATTCAAATGGATCTAGCCCAAATGCCTGTGTCCGCTCTGCTAGGAAAGATTTTAGAAGATCAAGAACAGGTCCTTTGATGCTATGTCCTGCATCCGGTCAGCCAACATATATTGGTTAAACGTGTCAAAAGCGGCCGATAGGTCATGCAAAATCAGAACGGCCTTGCCACCTTTATCTATGACCATCCTAATTTCCTTGGTGGTTATTAATATGGCTGACTCGGTGCTATGACCCGATCTGAAACCATATTGTGAAACGTCCAGTGACGCATTGTTCTTTATGAAATTTACTTTTTGTCTATTCCTTTCCTTTTCTATTAATTTGACTGGGTGGCACCGAGAGATGGGTCAAAAATTGCCCAGATCAGAAGGGCTTAAATGAGATTGTTGTTCAACAAAAGCAGGATAGAAGTCCTCTTCGATTATTGGGAAAGTAGCCTGATTTAAACATGATGTTAAAATGTTAGTTAGCTGTGATGAAATGGTACCTGCAGCTAATTTGATTGTATCAGGAGGGCAGAGGAGAGCCCGATTTAGCACTGTGAATTAGAGACAATGCCTGTGAAGTATTCATTGAAGAGAACTCTGATAAAGTGGCTTTTTCATTGTCCTTAGAAAGCTGGGCATTGGCTGTCCGCTTGGGAATATTTTACAGATTAGTTACCCTGCCCAAAGTGAATGATTGGTCCCAAACCTTACAGTTGTGCCCCTGTGATCAAATCTACAAGCAGACCTCGATCCAAGTTATTCTTTTTTGTAAATATTATTCTAATGCCAGAAGAACGAGTATAGTCCCTGTGTTAAAACGGCTTGGGCTTCGTCAATGTCCACCTGCTCATCTGGCACTGGAACAACTAGACAACGTACATATTGTTTTTAGGACGGTCACGTTCTTGAAAAAAGTTCTGTTTTTAAGAAACAACTGTCTCTATTTTAAATGTCTCTCTTTTGAATATCAGGAAAGCTTGTAAAGTTTATTAATGTTTTATTAATTTGATTACATGTATTTGATATGAATTTTAACATGTATGAAATGCTGCTGTTGTGCTTTTATGATTTTTTCCTACATTCGAATAAAGCTTTCTTGACTGACTGACTAGATGCAATTTGCACATCAAGTGATCTGGGAGCCCTGTGCTGAAATATATGCATTCATGTCGGTCACTGTGTGAGAAAAGAGATTAGACAAAGAATTATTTCCGAAGTTTATAATTATAATGAACAGGACTTTATAACTGGCTTATCCTGGTTATACAATTTTTTAATGTCTAGTCAATCTGGACTCTGACGTTTTTAGATTTGGGGCAGGCGTAGGCTTGTGTACATGTATAGATCAAACCTCTGAGCATGAATCAGATCAGCAAGTTGGGTCATGTAAAAAGCAAGAGTGACATTATAAGAACCCAGTGGAACCCCGCAGTGCAGTGTCTGAACAGAGGAAAGGTGCGCACCCATTGTCAACAGAAAAGATCTACTGATAGGAAAGTCCAAGACCAGGTCACATGGAGCCATGAATAGAGATCCTTTATACGATCTTATAAAATCAGATAAACAGTTTTAAAAACTGTGGGGGGATATACCAAAATCAATGCAGCTGTGATATCATGGTCTGCACACGTCCGTAAGTCGTCATGGGATGCCACAACAACACTATGCTGCCACATGCATGAAAACCTACTTGCAAAGGAGGAAGCAAACTGTTTCCATTTAAATAATATGTTGTCTGGAGAAATACTGGGGCATATTATCAAGAAAGGGCCTTACATTATCGCCGCTTTTATTGGCAGGAAACTGCCGATAAAGCGGCGATAATGGGCTTGATAATATGCTCTATGAATTCCAATCGAAGCCCATGGTAGATGTGAAGACATGTAACATGGGCTTCCATTGGAATTCCACAGAGCATATTATCAAGCCCATTATCGCCGCTGTATCGGCAGTTTCCTGACGATAAAAGCGGCGATAATGTAACGCCCTTTCTTGACAATATGCCCCCCTGTTCTCTCTGGCCGCTTTCTCAAATAGGACATCTGTGAAATTGGGTAATAATTTGGCAAATCCTTAGGGTCTAACAAAGATTGCTTTAGTAACAGCGATACTGAGGCTGATAATGAAATAATCTACCATTCAATTTCACTTCGCTTCAGACCTCTCAATAGCTTGTACAGGAGGCGAATCTATTAGCTCCCTCCCTGGTTTAGACAGGCCTAATTTCCGGTGCTAAGCTTTGACACATTTTAACACCGGCACTTATTACAGTCTGCCACATGGTGGTGCTGTTTGTTTAATTTAGAGATGAATACCACAACAGTTATTTATTAACTCTGCATACATAAAAAAATGACTAATTCCTGCCACCCAAACCATTCCTTTTTTTTGTAATGTATTTTATTTTTAAACTGAACAATTAGCGCAATACCGTTGTCACACAGTACAGATGCAGGAGTCAATCACATATTAATACAAACAGTATCTTCAACATCGAGGCCATCAAACCCCCAACATAGATTTTTAAAAATTAAGATTCGCCACCAGTTTTTTATCGTTCTGTTCATGCATCATCATTTGTAGTCCGGAACAGGCGGTAAATGGGTCGCAGTGAAGGTCGCGCGGGCCCCGGGCTGTGTATAACTGGGCCTTACGCCGATTGTGCGCCGAAGGCGCGCCAAAGGTAAGCCCGTCTACGCCCGTCCGCGCCTGGACCGCGCCCAGTGCCAGGACCCCTGGCCCCCGAGGACCCCGACCGACCCGCCTGACTTACACCGCAGCCACCCTCATCGCACTCAACACCGGCCGAGTCCCAGGATGCAGCAGAGCCACCCCACGACGCGTCCACGGACCCTTCAGCTGCAACACCTGCAAGTTCACCTGCATCAGGACCTGCCCGACACCAGCACCCGCCAAGCCGAACACTAGCAGCAACCACCTCAAGTGCATCCTGCTCAACACCCGCTCCGTCCACAGACACGCCATCGAACTCTGGAACCTCCTCGACACCACAGCCCCTGACGTTGCCTTCCTCACGGAAACCTGGATGAACGCCTCTTCAGCGCCCCACATCGCCATCGCCATCCCAGAGGGCTACAAGATCACTTGGAGGGACCGCAACGCCAACCAGATGGGAGGAGGCATCGCCATCATCCACAAGAACACCATCCGCATCACGACCAGCACCGACAACACCCCACCCTCCGCCGAACACCTGCACTTCCAGATCCACACCGACCCAAAGACCACCCTCAGAGGCACCCTGATCTACCGACCTCCGGGACCACCCACTCAATTCAGCGAGGACATCGCCGACTTCGTCAGCCCGCACGCCCTCCCCTCCGCTGACTACATCCTCCTGGGGGACTTCAACTTCCACCTGGAGAACAACAACGACTGCAACACCGGCACCCTGCTCGACAACCTCGCCAACCTTGGACTCAAGCAGCTGGTGTCCACCCCCACCCACCTCGCCGGACACACACTCGACGCCATCTTCTCATCCAGCAAAGACATCGCCTTCAGCCACGCCACAGAACTCCACTGGACAGATCACAGATGCATCCACTTCACCTTCCGAAGAACGACGACCCACCACCACCAGCAACAGGCTGCCCGAAGAAGCTGGAACAAGATCACAGCCGACCAGCTCGCCGCATCCCTGAGCCAGCACCCTCCGGCCAGCTCAGCGAACCCCAGCCAGGCCGCCGACAACCTCACGAAGTGGATCAGCAACTGCGCGGACGAACTCGCCCCACTGAGGACCCCGCCCAGCAGACCCGGGGGTAAGAGAGCCCCATGGTTCACCGACGAACTCAAGAGCTCCAAGAAGAATTGCCGTGCCCTCGAGAAAGCCTGGAGAAAGGAACCCACGCCGGACAACAGGACCACCCTCAAGCTCGCCACCCGGAAACACCACCAACTGATCCGCATCGCCAAGAAAACGGCCTTCAAGAACAGACTGGACAACAACGCACACAACTGCAAGGAACTCTTCAACATCGTGAAAGAGCTCTCCAACCCCAACGCCGGAAACAACGACATCACCCCATCGCAAGACCTCTGCAACTCCCTCGCCTCCTACTTCCACAACAAGATCGCAGACATACACAACAGCTTCAGCACTCAACCGACGCACGCCACGACCGCAGCAACACCACCCACCACCACCCTCCGCGCCTGGACCCCGGTCAACACCGAAGACACCGTCCACACGATGAACTCCGTCCACTCCGGATCTCCGGCCGACCCCTGCCCTCACCACGTCTTCAACAAAGCCGACGCTGTCATTGCACCCCATCTACGGGACATCATCAACACCTCAATCGACACCGCCACCTTCCCCGAGAGCTGGAAGCACGCCGAACTCAGTGCTCTACTGAAGAAACCTACAGCAGACCCCACCGAACTCAAGAATTACCGCCCCATCTCTCTACCCCGTTTCCAGCCAAAGTCATCGAGAAGACCGTCAACAAACAGCTGGCCGCTTTCCTCGAGACGAACGGACCCCTCGACCCATCGCAGTCCGGATTCCGTGCCAACCACAGCACCGAGACCGCCCTCATCGCCGCCACTGACGACATCCGAGCCCTGATGGACAACGGGGAAACAGCGGCCCTCATCCTCCTAGACCTCTCCGCGGCTTTCGACACGGTCTGCCACCGCACCCTAGTGCAACGCCTCAGCAACGTCGGAATCCAGGAGAAGGCGCTGGAATGGATCATCTCCTTTCTCGACGGAAGAACTCAAAGAGTCCGCCTACCACCGTACAAGTCAGAGGCCACCAAAGTCAGCTGCGGCGTCCCTCAAGGATCCTCACTGAGCCCGACTCTCTTCAACGTATACATGAGCCCCCTCGCGGCCATCGCACGCCAACACAACCTCAACATAATCTCCTACGCCGACGACACCCAGCTGATCCTATCCCTGACCAACGACCCCGCCGCCGCCAGAGCCAACCTGCACGAAGGGATGAGAGAGGTAGCCGAGTGGATGACGACGAGCCGCCTGAAGCTGAACTCAGACAAGACGGAAGTCCTCGTCCTGGGCTCCTCGCCCTCCGCCTGGGACGACTCCTGGTGGCCCCCCGCCCTGGGCACCGCACCCAAACCGACGGACCACGCACGCAACCTGGGCTTCATCCTGGACTCCTCCCTCTCCATGACCAGGCAAGTCAACGCCGTCTCCTCGTCGTGTTTCAACATCCTGCGCATGCTTCGGAAGATCTTCTGGTGGATCCCCACGGAGACCAGGAAGACCGTCACCCAGGCCCTCGTCACCAGCCGACTGGACTACGGCAACGCACTCTACGCCGGAACCACCGCCAAGATCCAGAAGAGACTCCAGCGCATCCAGAACGCCGCAGCCAGACTCATCCTCGACATCCCACGACACAGCCACATCTCCGGACACCTAAGAGACCTGCACTGGCTCCCGGTCAACAAGAGAATCACCTTCCGCCTCCTTACCCACGCACACAAAGCTCTCCATGACCAAGGCCCGAGCTACCTCAACAACCGCATCAACTTCTACGCTCCCAAACGCCACCTCCGATCCGCCAGCCACGCCCTCGCCGCCGTCCCACGCATCCGCAGAGCCACCTCAGGAGGAAGGTCCTTCTCCTACCTGGCCGCCAAGACCTGGAACTCCCTCCCGGCCGACCTGCGCCTGACCCAAGACCACCTCTCCTTCAGGAAGAAGCTCAAGACCTGGCTGTTCGAGCAGTAGCGGCACCCCCCCCCCCCCCAAGCGCCTCGAGACCCTATGGGTAGGTAGTGCGCTCTATAAATGTCACTGATTGATTGATTACGTCAAAGTATCTCCTCTTTGGGCCCGAGATTTTATAAATACATTTGGGGCACTTCTACTAAGATAGGTAGTTTGTTCAGCCGTCATGTATGTGTCCATCCCCCTCATCCATTCCTGAATGGTCGGCTTGTTGGCAACATTCCAACATTTCAACATTCCAGCTGTTCAGATTGATCGACCTGTACCTATGGGCTGGACTGACCATTATTTGATCAAAGCTAGTTGGAAGATAACACAATCTCCTAAGATCGATAGGACCACTCTGACGTTTAAAAGGCCTTGGCATGAACTCAATATAAATGAATTTCGCCTATCTGAGAGACACCTTTGTTGAGGATTTGGCTGACCCTGAGGCCGTATATACCGCCTTTTGCGACTGGATTGGGGGGGCTTGACGCTCTCATTCCAGCTAGATGGGTCAGGGGGCGCAGTTCGATCTCCAATCCTTGGTTCTCAGATGCTCTTAGAACACTCAGAAAGGAGTGTAAAAGAGCCGAGCGGATTTGGAGAAGGAACTATGAAAATGACCTTAAATCTGTGTACCTGGCCAAACTAAAACACTATCACAAAATGATCTACTCTACACTCGCTAATTTTTACGCCGAAAATATCAGGGATAGCTCTAATCCCACGAAATACATCTTCAAGATTGTTCAGGAGCTGAAGAATACTAAAACTTCAGTTCCCCATGTAAATTCGGCACAGCAATGTGAGGAGCTTGCTTCTTTCTTCACGAATAAAGTGCAGAAAATCTATGCTACTTTCCCACAGCTCTCCTCTGCTCCAAGTCCTGTCAGAGTCAGGGAGGGGATCTCTATTTTGACCATGATACGTGAGATCCTGTGTGATGAACTTGTGAAACTTTGTAGGAGGGTCAAATCAGGATCTCCATCTGATCCTATGAGGCCGGCACAGTTTCTGGAATCTATGGAGCTTGTTCAGAAACCACTAGGTCAGATACTTAACCTATCTTTTACCACGGCCATAGTACCCCTGGCCTGGAAATAGGCTCGGGTTTCTCCTATTATTAAAAAGCCCACACTTGATCCCGCTCTGCCTGAGAGCTTTAGGCCGATCTCCCTGCTTCCATGGGTTGCCAAATTGGCAGAGGCTCATGTGAACGAGGTGCTATCGCGACATATGACCCTTAACAACATTCTGGACCCGTCGCAAAATGGTTTCAGATTGGGTCATAGTACTGAGTCTGCTTTGTTAGCCTCCACCGAGTATTTAAGAACTATTCTTGACGCCGATCAGAGTGCAGCGCTTATATTATTTGATCTTAGCGCTGCCTTTGATACAGTGTCTCATGACATCTTGTTGTACCGTTTGGAGGCAATCGGGATCATGGGCCAGGCCCTGGAATGGTTCCGTGCATTCTTGTCGGACAGATCCTTCCGGGTGTCGGCACCGCCTTTTCTATCTCAAGCCCCTTCCATCCGCCAAGGGGTTCCGCAGGGATCTGCGTTGAGCCCGACGCTGTTCAATCTCTATGTACAACCACTTGCGGTAGTGGCAAGAGAGTGGGGCCTAACGATGGTATCGTATGCTGACAATACTCAGCTGGTTGTCACCTTGGTTGAAGGCCCTTCTGCTGTTGCCACAAGGTTTAGAGATCGGATGACTGCAGTTGCTCAGTGGATGGCTGACAACTGTTTACAATTGAATGCCACTAAAACGAAAGTGATGCTGGTAGGGAAAAACATCTCCCTCTGGAACGAGCATCCTTAGGCACTATGCCTACAGCCAAGCCAGTGGTTAAGAACTTGGGAGTTTGGCTGGATGCGGATCCTAATTTTCAGTGCCACACGAAGAAGGTGGCAGCGACGTGTGTGGGCCTGTTGAGGGGCCTCCGCCCTATCCTGAGGTTTTTTAATGCGCCTGTCCGGCAGCTCATTATCCAGGCCACAATTCTGTTGTGCTTGGACTATGCCAGCGCTCTACTTTTAGGCGCTAATAAAGCTGAGATCTTATTACTCCAGCGAGTTCAGAACTTGGCAGCCCGTGCTCTTGTGGGACTCCCACGTAGATGTTCTGCCAGAGCCACTGTTAGAGCTCTACACTGGCTACCGATCCAAGCAAGAATCCAGTTTAAGACGCTTTGTTTGGCTTTTAAAATCCTTAAGGGTACTAGTCCTGAGCTACTTTGTCCTCTCTTAACCCCTTATTTTCCCCAACGTAACTTGCGCTCCTTGGGTCATCATCTGGTGACTATACCCAAGTTCAGACTTTGTCGTGTTGGAGTCCGTTCTTTTCGGCTCCTTGCGGCCAAATTGTGGAATTCCTTGCCTGTATCTATTTGTTGCATTAATGAATTATTGTTATTCCGGAAAGCCATTAAGACCTTTCTTTTTCCTCTGATCTAGGGTTCCCATCTTCTCAGCCCACACTGTTTCCTGTACAATTAGACGGTTAGCGCCGGGACGCCCCTAAACTGGGGCAGCTGTGCGCTTTAACAAAATTTTAACATAACATAACATAACATAACATAACATAACATAACATCCCACTTCTTGGCTATATCCCTCTTGGCGACCACCTGTCCCAAGGAGGTGAAAAGTAGCTGCGTTCTGGTGATGTCTACCTCACTTGATATTCCAAGTGTTGGACTTGGCCCTTTTGGCAGGTTCACCCCTAAACTTTTTGCTTTTAAAGGTGACCTGATGTTCGTTGTTTTTGGCTTCTGCGCACTTTAGCTGTGTGTCCCAGTGTAAAGTGCGTGCGCAGCCTGAGTGCGTGTGGTGGGATTGGCCTGCCCTCCCATCTGCCCTCCCATAGGAATGCATGGGGGATATGTGGGTCCATGGTAATTCCTGGTGTGAGAGAAGTGCAGGGGCGAGTTTGGTATGTGCGAACTCGTGAGAATAAATGCTGTGCAATGGTGTGCTCAGGTTGAATGTGTCTAGTGGAGAAGTGCCACTTTTAGAAGTTGGCATGTCTGTGTGCAGTGAATATGAATTGCCTGTCTGGCTTGTGAGTGACAGGGGCTGGCTGGTGTGCTTGGCTCCAGGAGCCAGGATGGGTCTGCCCGGTGATGAATAGGGAGATCTGCATGCAGATGGGAGGGAGGAGTTGCACCTGGGACCTGAATAGGGCTGTGCCTTCCCTCCACAATGCTGGCTCCACCCCCTGTGGTGCGTCTGATGTCCCTAGCCTGTCCTGTGAATAGGGAGAGGGGTTGAGCAAAACAAAGTGCTCCAGAACCAGTTGTAACTGGTTCTTCCCTTGCCCTGCAGCTTCAGACAAAGTAAATGTGTGTATAAAAAGGGGCTGTGACCCCATGAATCTGTTCTCTCTGATCCTGACTTGAGGGGGGCCTGCTGCTGCTGCTGGGCGCCAGGAAGAACCGCCACTGGGGACTGCCTCACTGCTGGAGGGCCCTGTGAGCTGGCCCCTGGGCCCAGCCTTTGCCCCCCTGCATTCTTAAAAAAGACATTTCCCTGGACTTTGGGACTTTAGCTGAAACTGAGCTTGACCTTGCTGCTGGAAGCGCTGGGATTCTGCCCCAGGAGGATGGCTGGTGCCTGCACAGAGGAACTGCACCATGGAGATTCCCCCCCACATTGTGCTTGTTAAATACCCCTAGCGGGTGCTCACCAAGCCAGGGGCTTTGTGCCGTCTTTTTTTGTATCCCTAGCGGGTGCCCACCCCGCCAGGGACTCTGTGCCTTTTGAATACCCCTAGCGGATGCCCACCCCGCCAGGGACTTCGTGTTATAATGGGTGCCTACCCCGTATTGTGCTGCATCACCGCCACAGCCCGGACCTAGCAGGAAGCCAGGCAACGCACACATAGACGTAGGCGGGGCCTGGCCGAGGGTGAAGGAAGTTACGGTCGGCGTGCCAGAAGCAGGAAGCAGACGGGAGCCCACCCCGTATCCCTGCGTGTGCCCGGAGAGACATGCGGGAAGGACTGCAGCTGAGCCACGGGGCTCCCGTCTTAAAGGGAGAGCCCCTTGTGGTGCATGGTGAACGGTGCAAGAGTGAAGACCCAGGCGGGAGCCTACCCCGCGCTGGGCTGCACCTGGAGGAAGGAGAAGTGCGGCGTGGCCAGCAGGGACTCTGCTGATAGAGTCCCACAGTGGGGAGAGGCCAGTCAAGGAAGAAAGTTGGCGGGTCTGCCTGGGGCTCTCAGGAGTGAAGAGAACCCCTCCTGGCGTCCAAGAGGGGTCCCGCGTAACCAGAACCGGCATGGAGAGACTAGGAGCATCCCCGGCAGCCCAGCGAGGAAGGGCAGGGATTTCCTCACTCCAGCATAGAGCCCGTGAATGCGGGCTTCTCTTTGTTTTGGTGTGCCTTGGTTGCTGAGTGAAACCGCGGGAGAGCGGGCCGCTCCAACGTCGAGTTGGGGGAAGAGGCACCTTAATGACAAGGGCCCCATAGCGCTGTCCCCCCTCCACAGCTGCACCGCCATAGCGGGCAGCTGCAACGATGCCCCTAATCTATTCGTAGGGCCCTAGTGAGGGGTCCGGGGCACGGTGGTGCCCGGGTTTTAATTGTTTTGGGGGCCATTTTCTTGACAGTCCCAGAACGGGGCCCAGAGGCACAGTAGTGCCAGTGCTTGTTGGTTGGCCTAATTCCCCAGCTGCCCCTTGTGACAGAGCGCAGCTGCAACGTTACACAATTATTCTATAGGAGGGCGCTTTGAGAGCCCGTGCCCATCATTTGGATCCTACAGCTGCCCAGCAATTAGTGGGCAGCTGCCATGTTTAGGCCCCTAACTCTTGCGCTACTTTGCTGTCGCTGCTTTGTGCAGCTAGCTCTGACTTTTGGACAAAGGGAGTGTGAGCCCCATGGAAGGCCAGTTGGCCTGGGGGACAGTCTTCATGTGTTATGCCCTCGCTTGCGGTACGCTGCCTATGCCTAATTTGATTTTGTCGTAATGTATGTATGCACCCTGTGTTAGACCTCTAAGTGTGTTTTATGGTTAGGAGGTTGTATTACCTAGTATGATTTATACTAGTAAGTTCATGTTCCACTGCATGACTTATGCCTATGGTGATTAGTATTGCGTAGTGGGTTCCTACTGTTTACCAGTAGTTACTGGTTATGCTCTACATTTATTATTTGTGCTACATTTACAATTGGTGATTTGTGATTGTTCTGACAGTGGCCCAATTGGCCCTGTCAGGTGTATATAATCCCCTGTAGATACTGCCCAGTGCCAGTTGGCATAGTGCATATGTGTGATTATGATCTCATGTGTTTTATGATAATACAAAGGCTATTTTTATATATAACCTTGCGTGGAGTCCCATTTTGTGGTGTGCCTAGTGTGTTGCTGCTGTGTTTGTGTGCTGCACAAACACTTTACACATTGCCTCTGGGATAAACCTTACAGTTCATGCCAAGCTACCAAGTGGGTGAGCAGGGGTTATCTTGCCGTGTAACTCCCTTGCCCTGACTGGAGTGGTGGTCTCTGCCTGACTTTGGCGCAAGCCTTAACCAACCAGAGATCCCATTTCTAACACCAACTAACGTGAACTTGAGGTCCATCGGCATTGTCACCCCCAGGGCCGCACCCAGTACTTCGAATTCCTGTGTCCAATACCACTGTATCTCGGGACATGACCATACTGTGTGGAAAAAGTCACCCTTGGCCGTTATACAAGTCAAACAGAATGGAGATTCCGCCCTACCCATCTTGTGCAACGTGTCTCAGTCATAGTAAATATAGTGTAGTATCTTGAGTTGGATGAAGCAAAGTCTTGCTTTATGGCTACCTTTCTGGGGTGCATCAAAGTTGCCTCCTAGTCTATGTCCTCCAAGGGCCCTGACTCTCTCTCCCACTGTGTCCGGAGTCCCACCAGGCCCTCAGGGATATTGTTATTAATAGCCTTGCATGTGAAGAAGATCACTTTATGTGTCAACTCTTCTTGCAAGAGTCTGCCTTCCAGGGAGGATGTTCCTGGAGTGAAGTAGTGTGGCTCACCGGTTAGAGGCGGCAGACCCGAGAGCAGAGGACGGCCTGGGACGGGACCAGGGTTCGATTCCCGGCGCGGCAGGTTTCTAGACCAGGGTCAGCGGACTCGATAATTCTCTCGCCTCGGTGCCCACTCTGATCAGCGATCACACTCGGCAACTCTGGGCATTAGCTTGCCTCATCTTCACTAACGGCCCCACCAGACCGCCGGGGATGCCTGGTCTCACCCTGGAGATACCCATTAAGGGACCATCTCTCAGGGAAGCCAGGAAGGGTTTCGCAGCGGTCGAAGCGCCTTGGGACCCTACGGGTAAGTAGTGCGCTATATAAATGCCTATACATACATACATACATTCGCTGGGGAGCTTCTTTGCCCGCCAGGCATGGCGCAATTGCGCCTATGTAAGGAATTGTGAGCTGTGCATGTCATAATCTTGTTTGAATTTTACCCATGTTTTGAGTTTCCCTTGTTCAAGGATGTCCCCCACTATGGAGCTACCCAGGATATCCCAGGTCTTAAACCCCCTAAGCCTGTGTGGCTCCCGAAACCGGGCTCCCTCCCAGAGCGGTATATGTTTCGTGATCTTTCCGGTCCATCCCATGGTCTTGGTCGCCCTCTCCCATGCTGACAGGGTCACCTGTGTCGCTCTCAATAGTCAGGATGCACCCTTCCCCCATAGAGATAATGTAAGTGCGTGTGTGGCAACATTTCCTCCCTCTCCAGGTGATATGTGGGATGGTCTCTATGCTTGTGAATCCACTCCTTTATGGGGATCAGATGGGACCCCCACTAGTAAGCCTCAATGTTAGGAAGTGCTATCCCCCCCATTATATGGCTTCGTTGCAGCGTCCTAAGCGATAATCTCGGGTGACCCCCTTGCCACAGTAATATTCGTATTTCACTTGCTATTTCCCTAAAGATACTTTTGGGTAGGGGGTGGTACTAGTTTTGCAACACGTGTAGAAGTTGGGGAAGGGTGGTCATTTTGAATATTTCTGCCCGACCGAGAAGTGTGAGAGGGAGATCCCTCCATCTCTCCACATCTAACTTGAAGTTGTTCCGAATTGCACCAAGGTTTTCCTTCATGCATATCTCTGAATGTGGAGTAACGAATATGCTGAGGTATTTAAAGCCCTTCTCTACTACTCACAACTCTCCGGGTAGGAGGCAATCCCCTCGTGCAGTGGTCGAACAGTAGAGCGTGGCATTATTCCAGTTGACCTTATAGCCCGATTGACTCCCGTATTCAGTGATCGCGTCAAAGAGGGCCGATATGGATCTTTCTGGTTCAGAGATGTACATCAAAATATCATCGGCATAGGCTTCAGCACCCACCCACAGGTTCAAGAGAGGAGCACATTTCACCCAAAGCATTCTTATAGCTTGGAGTAGGGTGTCATCACTGAGGGGGTGACAAAATGACAAAAATATGTGTTTTAAACACATATTTTTGCCATTTTGTCAAACCGGGGGTGACAAGTGTCATCACTGAGGGGGGTGACAAATGGCAAACATATGATATTTTAAAACACACACATATTTTTGCCATGTTGTCAAGCCGGGGAGTGAAAAGAAATTTTCCGCACTGGGTACCACCTGACCTATGCCACTGGCGATGAGGTCATCATATCACCACTAACATTCCAGTACACATAATCATGGCACATAGAAGTGTTAAGAAGTACAAATCCTCAGGGGTCACTTAAAAAGTATACTTCTTTATTGTTGATTAAGACAACACACCATAAGCGAGTGTGCTCGGCAATGAAGCGTCAAGACAATCCAACCGTCAAAACAACTGAAAGGGTAAACTGTCACCTTAGAACACAAAGGTGACCAACATTCTAACTGGTGACATCACTGTCGCACGCAGGGGGAGGGGGGGCGCGCGGGGTGAGAAAGGAGGGCAGGCAAAAAGGTAGTGTAGAAACATAACACATCTCCCTTCGGAATATAAACAGGAACCCAACAAGAAGCAAACTCTTTCCTATACCAATTACACAATAGCAGGGAAGATTTACATTTCCTTTAAGGGAGCAGACTGTTCAACGGCTGAATTGAGCTGTCTGTGGTAGAATCTTAACTTTGTCTGTGAGTCGCTGTCACCCACATTACTAACCTTGTGTAAGAATATGTTAACGAAGCTCCTAACAACCAGCCGGATCTGGTTGTTAGCTCTTTCTGAACTGGTGTGCATATAAAAAGGGAAGTGGTCCATCCAAGCGAGTAGGAAGCGGAAACAAATATATAACAATTAGAATTCAAGCAAGCTTTATATAATGTGTGACCTTTAATGAGAGAGGGAAATGACATGAATGAAGAACTTTACTCAAAATGTGCTTTCGTTGGTTTGGTCTAAATCTGTTCAGCAGTTTTTGAGATATTTGCATTTGAAAGGGCGGCAGGTGTGCTTGAATGCGTTAATGCTTTTGCAAATCTTGACAGTTGAAAGGTATTTTTTTGATTTGCTTTTAACTTTAGCACTATTAGACGAATATACATGAAGTATGGCAGACACTTAGTAATGGCATTTGCTAATAACATTGGCACTGTTTGAGGAATCTACATTAGATGTGGCAGGTACTTAGCAAGATACACCCAGTGCAGGTATTTCATATTTAATGCACTTTGAACTACAGCTATAAGGGCTGCACTTTTTTTTTTCTCCAAACGCATTTTTCAGCCTCAAGTATAAGGGGACGGGAGTTATAAGCCTGTGGCAAAATATTTTTGGCACCGTTTGATAAATTGCAAAAAATTTGGAAGAATGAAGCATGTTTAGCATACAGGTGTTGTTCTCAGTTTCATGCAGGCCCATCAATGGTGGCTCCTTCACAGGGTTGGAGCAAAGAAGTATTTTGTTTGCTAATAAATGATGCACCATTTGATGAATGCTAATGAAATGTGGTGGTAATGTAGCTGCTTTAGCTTCTATTGGTTTGTCCAGTTTCGACCACATCTTTTAAAGTATGGCAAAGATAAACTGAGGGCAATAGAAGTTTATTCTCACAAATCACTTTGGTAATGTGTGAGGACTCTGCATGAAAATTTGGCTTGAAAGCAAATTAATCCTAGTGCAGGAACATCAGGCTTCATGGAGATCAGATAGGGAGCAAACCTGAGGCAGGGGATGGGGGGGTCAAAAAGGCCAAGACCTCCAGCAATTCCATCTCTTTCTTCATATAGCCGAATACATAATAATATTAATAAGG